>NC_136294.1:5519147-6119147 GCF_964198595.1 Lampetra fluviatilis
CAATTGGGCGAGAGGCCGTGACCCCCGACACCGCAAACACCCGTGACAAAAAAGTGCGCAAAAAGCCCCGCCGGCCCCATGTTAACATTTCATCGGCGACGCGATACCTTTGTCCACTATGTGGTCGAGCCCTCCGAGGAGGCGGAGTTCCTCTTTAAACCAGTCTCCCGCGCGTCGGGAGGTGAGTGAAAGCAGGGTCTCCATGGCCAAGTGTCCTGTCTGCACCGTCGTCAGACGCACATCGGGTGTCCAGGGCAGCAAGGTTTAGATGTGTTGGCGGCTCCGTAATCGAACGTAATCACGACCACTTTCACCGTGACTGTGATCGGCTCGTTTTAAACCAGGCGTGTAATAATTCATATTCTCGTTAATATCAATTCCTACGATCACAGTTCGTTTAAAGAATCGATCGTATTGATTATACTTGGTTTATTAACATTTTATGCAAATATTCCATGAGGTTCATGGTCAGCAACGGACGGAATGACAAAGAAAATTTGTGTGAGAAAGACAGAAATTAAATGGTACGACAGTACAACAGACATCGTACATACAAATAACTAATTCTTGAATTATCGTGCGACTCCAAACTGCGACAATTCTTGAAATCGTGAGGGATGTTCACAGTTAAATGCCTATTTTAATGGCCAATGAAATAAGTATATTTTTATACTGTTTTAAATTCAGTCTTTCTTAATACACCATACAACAAATTTAATCAATAGCGTGGAGAGGTACATTAAATCAATAACTACCATCAACAGAATTCCTTTTTCATTTAGCAGAGATGTAAAAAAAAGGTGCAAAAAAATCACTACCCGGGTCTCAAAACATGAATTTGATGACAGTCACAAGTGGCGAGATGTTAACTCCCTTGTCTGGTATGCAGGAGGTTGTGGGTTCATCCCAACATTGACTCCTGTATATTTGGAGTTTGCATGTTCATTCTCCCCGTGGTCCACAAGTAGAATCGACATGCGTTTAGAGTAATTGGCTGCTCTACATTTCCACACGATAAGTCACTTTGTTGAGCTAACCTTTGTGGCCAGGTCGCTTCTGAAAAAGAGCTACATAGCTCAGTGGGCTTTACCTGCACCTCCCATTTGCATAGATGGCTATGTACGACGCAAAAGAAGTTCAATATACAAAAAAAACAAAGATCCCCCGTATAGCCTTAACAGACTGTAGGGGCAAGTGCCTTTAGCGAACACTTATGAAGGCCGGCACGGCACGCGAGGGGGTGGGTGGCCAACACCACGTCCAGTCGCCTTTGTCTCCCCAGTGGCGATGTTTACACATCGCACTAGGTACTCATTTGAGGCCGAGTCGACCTAGGGGAGGCCCAGGACCGGTTCAGATAATCGTCACTGGTGTTGGCCGTGAGTGGTAATTGAACCCGGGTCGCCAGGTTTGTAACTGCTACACTACCGCTCCCCACCACATACATACAACATACACACACACACCTGGTAAAAAAAAATTTGTTTAGTTTTAGGATCCACAGAGCGGACACGCTTGCGAGGATCTCTGGCTCCGACTCTCACCGTCATGTTCTCCAGGTCCAGGTGGCGGTTGTGCACCTTCTCGCACAGCTTGCGGATCCTCTCCCGGAGTCGGTCGCCCTCGCGGATGTCGGCTGCGCGAGCTGCCGCCGCCGCCGCCCCCCCCCGCACCCGCCACTGCTCCCTTCCTTCCGCCCGCATCTTCCTCGGCCGTCCCTCCGGCCCCACCACCCTCCATCTCCAGCAGGCGGATGAGTAGCTCCAGGCAGCCGCGGTCCAGGTCCATGTTGAGTCGGTCGCGGCTCAGCACGTACATGAGGGCGGCCGTGCACAGTGCCAGGTTCTGTGTCGCGACGGTCGCGGCGCAGCGTGCGAGGCGTCAAGGGGTGACAGAACGGAAAATGTCAATTTCAAAGCAAACACAAGCCAAACACAAGCCAAAGAAGGGGGAAGAAAAACCACGAACATGCATGGTTCCTGTATGGCTTTCCCACATGCGTTTGTATTTGGAAGTGTATAAATGGTATTATAAAAGCTGACGGGTAACTGAATCAATCTTTATTTTACGTGCCAATATCGCCCTCAATAAAGTGGGCATCGGTGCACATTACAACAGAACAAGAATGGTACAGTGGCATACAGGGGCATAACTGTCTGTGCGAAACACATTTGCATA
Source organism: Lampetra fluviatilis (assembly GCF_964198595.1). NCBI lineage: Eukaryota > Metazoa > Chordata > Hyperoartia > Petromyzontiformes > Petromyzontidae > Lampetra > Lampetra fluviatilis. The sequence continues at coordinate 5,521,326 of NC_136294.1, forward strand.
TTTACAAAGTGCCATTTTGCTCTCATTTTCGTCTCCAGATTTTGGTCAACTGTTTAATAAATTTTTCATCTTTTTTCAATTGGTCAAGTCCCCAAGAGCGACCAAACTTTCTACGGAAAAGTTTTGCCCGTATAGGATCATCTTACAGAGGCTTACTGCAACCCATTACAGACGGCCAGAGCAAATACATGAACATAACTGCCATTGGCTGTGTCATGGGCGGTCATACGCGAGGTTAAAGCATCGCTGGGAGGCAGGTAATGAGGTGTGTTGAAGATGTCACAATTCAATGCAAACTGATTTGTCATGTTTTAAACTTGTTTTCATTTTCAAATGCATCATTTGTACAGTTTTGTCTGCTCCATTAAACTTAAATTCAACACGAGTATATCATTTGCATACACTTTGTATGGATCGTAAATAATTAATTCTCGTCGTCACAATTTCATGCATTTATTGCGAGTACAAAAGTCAATTTTAATTAATCAATAAATGCCTCATTACATGGCTAATACCTGTCTGAACCAAGTGTGGAGATTTATCATGAGCCAAGATCAATTTACCGCTGAATAAAGGCCTCCCCCCAAAGCTGTCGCCATCTCAAGTGGTCCCTCCCATGTATCAATCCACCTAGCAGCTGGCACAAGACAATGCTATCGCTCGGTCTCCTTCAGCTTAATGGAAACAATTATTATCGTTCAGCCACCTTATAATGACGTCATTGCAATGATTTCATAAAAATAGAACGAGGAGTGACGCCATATTGACATCACCCCGGCACGCTTGACCGTGCTTTTTTTATAGTTTTTTTATTGTTTCGCTAACGAAGCCCTAAGATCTTGTGATGGCCAGCCAGAGACACAGGCAGTTATTGTTTTTGGATCGAGTCTTATTTTAGATCATGCTCTGCTCTTTCGCCGACAACCAAATCGACCATGATGCACCCAATCTGGAAATTGAAAGCTACGCAAGGTTGAGCCCAGGCAGTGCTTGGATGGGCGACCGCCATGCATAAAACAGGTGCTGTAGGTTGCTGTGGGGCCACATTGTCAGCAAAAGGCAGTGCAGCAAAATCTATTGTTGCCTTGCATTCCGCTCCAACGTCCATCTCCACAAGGCCGCAGTGACCAGCGGCAAGCGCGGTAAAATAACGCCCATGCACTGCGCCGCATTGTGGCTGTCCTCCTACAGCACTGGATTGACCAAAAGGGTCGTGCTTATGTGCTTTGTAACACCAGAAAATAAAAACGCGGAAACCATGGGAGGTTACCCGGCCGAGGGTACGGACGCGGGTTACCTGATTCTCCTGCGCGTCGATGAGCAGCTTGAACACCTTGGCCACCTGGCCGTGAGCACGGAGATGCATGCGGAAGCCAGGCATTGCGCATTTCATGGCCAGGCTGATCACACTGCAGGGCACATTACAAAAATATTAGCAGAAATCGATTAAAACATCCAGCCTTTTAAATGTGAAAAAAAAGCTCTGAAAAATCATGCATGGGTGTGGATTATGTAACACTTTTCAATGTGCATTTGTCTTTGAAAGTATTTAATTAGCAGTATGGAAGTTCAATAGAGGTAGCTGACTCAGGAAAAAATGCATTTGCAGAGGAGTAAATAGTCCACTAATCTTGATTTTGGGCACTCCTTTCAATAAGTCCCTCAGAACAACACAATTTGATATTCAAGTTTTGTTTGTATTAGTTTACACATCAGTGCCCTCATGTTACAAACGGGGCTAATTCATAAAACCTGAGTTGGAAAGCATAAAAAAATGCAATTCTTTTTCGAAGTCTCTATATTTCAGTTACAGGAGGATATTAACATTGGCGGTAAAGTATTGTCAGCTTGCACTTCTGCAATCCAGCCAAGTTGCCCCTTACATCTCATACAATAGCGAAAATAATTTAATATACCTCATGTCGAACACTAAACAGATTAAGTGCTTCGACACAAAGCAGTCTGAATCACTCATCCACAACAATAATAATAATGCAATTTATAACGCGCGCAAATTTGCGGACATAACAGCCGCAACTCAGAGGCGCGGAGCCAAGCTCAGAGTCGCTCAAAAGCGCCTGGTTATAGAGGTGAGTTTTTAAGTCTCTCTTGAAGGAGGCGATTAAGGTGATGCTGCGAATGTGCAGAGGGATGGCGTTCCAGAATGTTGCGGCTGCCACCGAGAAGCGGCGCATAGACATGACCATCCTGGATCTTGGTATCAAGAGGAGGTCGTGAGTCACGCTGCGCAGGCATCTGCCGTGTGCGGAGCTGCAAGTTGTCAATAATGAAGAGAGGTACGGTGGGCAGGCAGATGTATGTTTATAATAGGGAGACAATAAATCGTTTTGCGTCACAATCCCCCTACACATGCATCTAAAGTCAGGCTGCGTAACCCAAGGTCATGTGGGGCCGTTCCTGACCCATGAGCAGCAGGAGTCCGCGAAAGCTCTGCAAACGACTCAGCGGGGCTGTTCACTGCGCACAAGCTATGACGCCCACCGCCGTTCACGAACGCTGACGTCGCAGTTGTCAAACGTGATGCCCCCCCCCTCGCTAATTTGACGTCACGCGGGGGGGGGGGGCGGGGGGAGTGCTAAGAGATCCGTATCATGGCCCCCCCCACTTTGAAAAAAGGCTGCACACTCCTGGTTTGTGGAGACACAAGTCCACTTCAATGGTCGCAAGGCTGAGCGCCAGTGGTGGGATGGTGCATGCGGTGGCGTTGGGCCGACCTGAGGCAGCGGGTGCTGAGAGGCTGTCGTGGCTTGAGTCCGCTCATCAAGTACTCGACGTCGTCCGTGTACTCCTGCGTCTCTCCGAACTCCAGTACCTCGTTGAAGTGCTTTACCTGCCGCACCACCGTGTACAGCTGTGCATTGTGGGGGGGGGAGGGGGTGCACATTACAAGGAGGGCAAGGCGCAATAAATTCAAGCCACCTTGGCTTGAAGTTCTATTTAAATAAAATAATGTCTCAATACTCCTCCAGGAGGTTCCTGGATTTACATGTTTGGTCAATTCTATTTTAAGAAGTGTTCTGTGTGTGGGAGGCAAATATAATTCCCGGAGAAAACCAATCGTGCATATAAAAAGGGATAATATATTCCAGTATCTGCAGAGATGGGGTCATGAACCTGGTTGCTTATTTCCAGCATCTGGGCACCATGCGACCCAGAGGGATTGGGAATTACACAAAATCACGTGAGCTACCTACCCATGCATCCGTAGTGCTAGATTACACAACTAGCTTAAGGCACCTTCCAGTTATGTCCGAGAGATTGCCAGTAAACAACTTGAATATACCATACTATAGCTACATTATAAAACGGCATATTTCACTATACATAATCAGATTGATACGGTCGCTATATTTAAACAATTCTTCTGTTGTATGTCTTTATGTCGGTATGTGCCACTTTGAACAAACCTTATACAAATCCATATTTTTGAGGCTACATATATAGATTTGGTATTGATTGAAAACACACATGCAAGCAGACAACTTTTTTTTTTTCTACGACCTTTCTTTGCTGGGTTAAGGGAGCGAAACAAAAAACGTGCTCATGTGGACCACAACTTTCAAAATCATGGAATGCTTACATACTTATGTAGACTAAAAGATCAAATGTGTGCTGACCAACCATCAGCCGAGCAATAGGCATCCCTAGCAATGGTTGGGCCTGCCGGAAATCATATGGGAGCATCAGAGAGCCTAGTGGAATGTTTGATGCAAGAATGAGAATGACTGATTGAATGGAGAATGAGATTGGGTTAATGAGTATGAATGAGGAATGCGTGATTGGATGAGCTAAGATGAGAATGAATGATTGGAGGAGGTAAGAATGGATTTGAGACCGAGCTGAAACGGGGACCCGAGCCGATGGGGAAGATAACCCCAACTTGTAGGACGGGCTGCCCTCTCGTATCGTACAAGTTAGGCAAGTAACAGTGCATTGATTCATAATTTAAAAGCAATTTTTCTCCATCACAATATACGCAATGATTGTACAGATGAAAAACATTTACAATGTATGTAAATTATATGTAAAGGAAATAGTGTAATATTTAGGCTAATGGAGCGAACAAATACTACAAAAGCCGTAATAACAAACAATACAAAGGCTGCGAAAACGAGACAAGTGAATCTGCAAATCGCAACCCCAAATCGGTGGAGGGTGGGAGGGGGGTTAAATCGGTACACGCCAAATATTTAAGATAGACAAACCAAAAGAGCATCGTCATTTGCCTCGTGACTTCATACAGTCACATGGCCACACATGCGATTGTAGAATGGACAGGCAGCACATATTTAACACTTTCCCGTTCCAAGATGTCTGCAAATTGCAGGGTGGGTCCCGTTCACTGCTGAATCTTGGAACACGCAAACGGTTAGCGCTCTTTTATTTCGAGGAATAGTGCTGCTGTTTTTAAATACATTTAAGCTCCATGATAGCTGGCGCCAAAACTGTGCTACACGCCCTCCCGCATGACTTTTTACTTCCGATTCTGTTCGAAATCAATTCCATTCCGTTCGGAATTAGAAGAAAAACTGATGACGTACACGTATGTCAACCGGAACGGGAAAGGGTTAACATTATTTACGACGAGAATACTACTTGCATTGCCCAAAACAAGAGTCAGGCTCTCGGAGGAGACCCGTCTCTCTCTCGTCAGTGCCACGCGTGCGCGCGCCTTCTCCCCCTCACCTCCTTGTCTTCCTTGTGGCACTTGAGGGAGGAGACGCCCTCGTCAGAGTCCTGGCTGGGCCAGGCGATGCGCCGGAGGCGTGCGGGTGGCGGCGGTGGCGGCTCCTTGAACACGGAACCCTCGCCCTGCTCGGTCTTGCCGCCGCTGGGCGCCGTTCCCACCTGCTCGGCGTTGCCGTGCGGAGCAGTCGCCTCCTGGAGCGGCCGCACAGCCGGTGGGGTTAGTCGACAGCTCCACGCAGCCACTGCCCACAGATGAAGGTGCTGTGGCTTTTCTTATTGAGTCCATTTCGCACTTATTATGGCACCATCATCATTCGTCACGATCTATCCGATGCCGGATGCAGAACTCGCCAAGACGTTTGCACCTCCGATGGCCTTGCGATGGAAAAACAAATTCTGTATAGCTACTGCAATAAAGCCAATTTCATCGCTCCATATCCGTGATAGGGAGAATTTTTACTCCTTTGGCTATGGCACCACCAGCAATTAAATGTGCCTCTACCAATCGGTGTGGAAATATATACTTCATGACTCTTTTCGGTGAAAAGACATCGTGTCCACATGGTTATACCAAGTTTTGGAGAAATTAACAAAATCTCGACCGGGAATACAATTGCTTGTGCTGGCTTGTGAGGAACATACCCTGTAGGCCAAATTGGCCATAATAAATATTAAACACACAGATGCGATAGGTCACTGGATGTGCAAATGACATTGGCTTTAGGTGTGAATATACGCTACATTTGCAATATCAGAGTATAAAGAAACACTTGTCAAATGAACATCGCTACCTAACACCATCCACGACAAAAATAAATTATCAATGAAATTGACGATTGAAGAAGATGCGATGCATTTCAGAAAATCAAGGGCGAGTGAGATAATGACCGCTGGGTGCTGCTTCTCCTCCCCCCTGCGCGTGCTGCCCTCTGGGGAGGCGGCGTCCGCGCGTCTCTCCCCGTCCTTGCCAGGCCGAGCCTCGCCCTCCCGCCGGCTCTCGAGCTCGCCAAGGCCTCTCCGCTCCCCCCGCTCGCGCTCCTTCTCGCGCTCCCTCTCTCGTTCGCGCCCCACGGAAGCCTTCGGGCAAGAGACAAGACGGCGGACATGAGTCCCGGCGACGCCGCAACTCCCGACGCGCACGCTGCCGTTATCGAGTGTGCGGGGGGGGGGGGCTTGCGGACCCGAACGTTGCGTTGCCGCACGAGAGACACTCACGGGGGCGCTGGACGCGCGGTCGAGCCGAGGCGCCTTCATTTCCTCCTCGGGATGGTTCCAGTGCCGTGCGTTATACACCGCCTTCCCAAGTGGCTGCACCATCGCGCGAGCACAGCAACACGAGCAATATGCACCCATGGGTGTGTACACCGTAGTATCTTCATCGAGGATATATATACGATGTGTAATTTCACAGTATTCTCCGACTCTCGGAGGGTGACAATTACTCGGAGGCATGAGGAATTGCAGACAAGCAGGAAAGCAGCCAGGCGATGAGTCAATGCCAAGGGGAGAAAATACAAACTACACGCAGAAAAGCATCCAAATCAAGAATTGAACCCAGGCCCTTCTTGCCATGAGGCTGTGTTGTGTGTAGTCAGGGAAGATGGAAGCCAAATAAGATCATAACTTGAATGTAACTTTTCTCTCATCAACATGGGTTTACATTTGTGTCTAACAACTTGGTGACACAAACGAGGTACAATACAAATGGTGTGTGTGTTTTGGTTTGTTTCTTCCTCTAGAGGCCTCACCTTCTTGGGGCTGTGAAAGATGAGTTTTTTGCTGTCCTCGTTCTTCCTCTCGGCGTTGTGTTTGGAAATGCTGCCGCTCCGGGAGCATGCGGACCAAGCACCCTCCTCGCTGCTCGATTCAAGAATGTCTACACCCGCAGCATAAACAACACAATCAGCTCTCTAAACCACTCTTGTGTGGCGGGGAACCCTTCAACCCATTCTGCTAAAAAGGCAGTTTTCAAATGCAAGCTACTTCAACTGCAGCATACGTCTTGTGCCAATATCAAAATTCTGGAAATGCTGGCATTATTTTTGAGCGTAAGCCACACATGACCGGATTACAGCCTTTACTTAAAACCACCCATGACGTAGATTAACAGCCTTGCCCGGTATAAAACGCACTGCACACCACTCGCCCCACGACAAAGCAGCACATGCTGCAAAGACACGAACCGGTGTCTCTGGAGGTCGTGCTCTCCTGCGAGCTCTGCAGCGAGTCCTGCGACGCAGCCACAGTGCTCGACGCCTCCTCGGTTGCATCGGTGCTGCTGCACCACCAGTCCCCTGCACCTCCCCTCGCCTTCACCTGAGGACGGCAGTGGGTGCTCAATGTGTGCTAACCACGATATCATTACAGCATCGCCTGCGTCAGCTCGTCAGTCAGTGTTGAATAATGGATCATTATGACCGGAGGGACCCAGGGACGTATGGTACTTAATACGAGCTCTGCACACACTCAATAATATTTGACAAAAAGCCATAACTGACATTGTCCAAACTTAGCTCCGAGACTCATTGGTGCTGTTCTGGCGTTACCTGGGAATCGTTGGCAATGGTCCCGGGCCTTCCCGAGCCCTAGTTGCCGATCCCCCTGTACTTTGCCACGTTGGCTCAGGGCTGTGCCGCAACGTTGCTCTCTTTCTCTCTTTTTTTTTTATAATACATGGTTCACTGCCCAAAACATTAGCTTTTTAATATACTTCTGTATACAAAAACTCGTGTTTTTAATGAGGCTATTTTTTGATTAGTCACTTAATAAATCACTTAATCTTTTACCTAAAATTACTTTGGTAACAGAGATTTCACATAATGGCCTTCCACTAAAACTGAGAATACATCTGACCATTTGTGGCCATTAATACAACCAAAAATTACCTGTACATAATACAAACTGCAGATCTCAGTGGTTATGCCCTTTGCGCTTTGCCACCTCACTAAAATTAAAACCAGCGTCCAACAAAAAAAAGACGAAGCCATGGACTAATTTCAAGGAGCAGAGCGGGACCATGTACCTCCACTGTGGGGGTGTCCTCCCCCTCCTCCTCCACCATCTCGTCGAAGCCAAAGTACTTGATCTTGTAGGCGGCGCACGGGGCAGCCCCCTCGCTGGAGCCCCCCTCCTCTCCGTCGGAGTCGTCCTCGAAGCCGAACATCTCCAGTTTTGCCTGCCGCTTGCTGCTGCTGCCGCCACGGCCTGAGGGCCGGCGGGCGCCTCCAGCGGCGGTGCCAACCCCCCGCACCGATGCGGGACCACCGGCGCCGGACCCAGCTGCACCTGCGCTCGTCTTGCGTACGGCCAGGGCTGAGTCGACAGCCACCACCGGCGGAGCTGCACGGCACACAGGGGCACGGCGTGCGCGTGACGTGAAAACACGTCGCTGGCATAATGTGGTTGGCTTGAGCCCTCGTGCAAAGAATTCAATTAAATGAGGCCCTTCTCTGCGTAATAAAACAACACATGGGCCCCCTCCAACCTGTGAGCCCCGGTGCAGTTGCACTGACTGCACACTCGATAGTTATGCCACTACATGCCATGAAAGTTCAGTAATTTGTCAAATTCGACCATTTTGTAATTGTCAAAATAACAAATGTTAGCTACTTGTGATAAGCCGTGAGCATTACAACATTAAAATCCGAGAACTGGAATTTTTGTTTAAAATATTTTTCCCATCTAGGTCAGTGTAAACCAAGGTCACATAAGTTGTTTATCACAACTGGCCAAAATTATTTTTCATGGAATCATCATTATCCATGATCAATCAACTGCTGAATGAAGGAATCCGCTGCTTTTTTCTCATTGGGGTTGTTTGACCATACTTCACCATGCTGGTCAGTGCGGGTTGGTGATGCGCGGGACCCCAGAATCGGTTCAGACATGATTCACCCACAGATGCTAGATGTGGCTCGGAATCGTGGGATGTTGTACAAAAACAATACAAGACAAGACCTGGGCCCATCGTAACAACATCATGCCAAACACGCCGCACTGCCTCACCCGTGGCGGTGGACGGCTTAGGGGGCTCTCCCACGTCCTGCAGAGTGACGCCGGTTGGCGAAAAGAACGAATTGGGCAGCGTGATTGGGTCCCGGCTCGCGCACGCCTTCGGAAACGCCACCTCCACCTGGGGGTTCCACGTCAAATCTTTCTGCGACTGCGGTGGGAGCTTTGGGTCTCCGAGCAGGCCATCCACCGGAGAGTCCGATTTGCGGCCCGCACGGCCGTACGTGCGGCAACTGCTGGCACGGAACGAGAGATCCTCATCTGGTTCGACAGCAGTTTCGGCCGCCTTTGGAGGCGCGCTCGATGCTGCAGGCGCTTTCTCCGTGTCGGCATTTGCACCTTGCGCAAAGTTGTCAGGCTTTGGCTTTTGTTTACCAGCCGTGGACCCTTTGTCATTTGAACCTTTAGTTCCCTTAGTCACAGTTTTCACCACTTCCCCTGCATGGGGCTTCTTGGATGGCTTTTCAGGAGGTTCTTTCAAATTAGTTTGGCTCGTGTTGGAACTCTCTTTTCCCCTTTTGGCAGTTCCTTTGCTTTCACTGCTCAGGTTCGTTTCTGATTCACCATCAGCGAGATTCTGTTCTGCTTCCAGCTTTGGAACTTTACATCTTGTGCTGTTTGTAGCATTGTGTTCCGGAACGTTAGTGGATTTCAAAGCGACACTGACGTGATTGCACGAACTGTCCTTTTCTTGCCGAGCTGCATCTAATAGATTTTTGGTATGATCTAATGTCTTCGACGGTCGTTCGTGAGAGATGGCAGGTGGCTTCTGCTCCGTGACAGTCTGAGAGTCCGGCTCCAATGCTAATTCATCTGTCATCTCCATATCATCGACTGGCCTATCTTTCTCTATTGGGCTTTCATCCTTTTTTGCATCCACAGTAATGCCCTTTCCTGCATGCCACAGCTTTCCCTTGCCTGTGGACAAAAACAGTTACGGAGGAAAACATTACAAGCATATAAACAAAATAAAAATTCCACAACATTTGACATCATGAAATTTAAACAATTATTATACATCAGCAACGTATTTAAAAAGCACACCAACCTGACAGGGCTTTCGGATACTTATCAGTCCAGGACAAGAGGCCATTCTGATTCTCATTCTCCTCATCACTGTCAAAAATGTCTTTCATGCAGGAGAATCGTGAGTTTTTTCTTGCCCCCGGGTTGTCCCCGACGCCCTGGGTACCCCCGTTGCTTGGCTCCGCGGCTTTGGGCTGAGGCTTGAGCCGCGCCTCTCCGCTCGGTTTCGCCGCCTGCACGCCGCCCCCAGCGCCACCGCGCTCTGCCTTGCTGCCACACGGCGCTGCCGCCGCCTTCGCCGCGTGGGCTCCGGCTCCTCGACCTCGCCCCGGAACCTTCGCCTCGTGTTTCTGCTCCGCTTTGCCACGGCCCGACGCGGTGGGGGTTGCCGCCGCGGCGGCGGGCTGCCCTCCGCCTCTCCCGCGCCGAGACTTGGGGCGGCACGCGGCCTCCGCTACGGACGCCTCGCACGAGTCGCTGTCGCCCGAGTCGAGGCGGCGACGCTTCGCCGGCACGGCGGTGGCGAGGGCGGTGGCCGCCGACGGAGTTGAGGTCTCGTCGTCTGTGAAGGCGTCGAGCGCACGCTCCCGCCAGCCGCCGGCCTCGGGCGATACCTTGGACCCCAGGAGCTCGTCGAAACGCGATGGGGCGCCGGGACTCTGCTGCTTGCGACTGTAGGTGCGTCCATATCGCGACGCCATCGTGCACACCACACGACTCCTGCGTGCACCAGACGCCACCGGCAAAACCACACGAGAATTAATATCACCAGCAGATGCAGCTCACAGTATACTCCAGGAAACAGGACACTGTTCTTGATGTACCTTACAGCCCTTGTCAAATAAATGCTAGATAAGGGTTTCCCCATGCTGTACTGGTACTTGTCGTAAAGATTATTGATGTATACCTCACCATGCTCATCAGTGTGGGTTGGTAAATGGGGGCCCACAACCGTTTTAGACATCACTTACTACTGATGTGAGCCGCAAATTAATATCAAACTCAGTCGCCGAAAGCAATGTGCAGTGTGTGCTAACCACTGCACACAAAACATCTTCATCTTAAACAAAAAAGTGATGATTTCCTAAACCAAATCTGAAAGAAAAACAAGCCCTCTGCACGTGTGTATGACAATGCATGTGCTAACTGCAGGATCGACACTTGGCACGATGCTACACATTCCCGTGGGAGGGCCCCCAAGTCCGCAACATTTGTGTCGTTTTAAATTTTAAACACCAATGGCTGCATTGACATTCGAACCAAACATGTACGACCTGACCTAACACAGCTGTAATCCGCTTCGCTTGATCCCCTTGTGAACACAACAAATAAATCCTATGTTAGATACCAGGAAAAGCCTATTTGAGTGAATTTTTTTTTTCCTGGATGGATCTTGCTGTGGGATGTTTTGCCAAATCCTCTTCTGGGTATTTCTGCTGTACGAGTAAGACAGCTCCGAGCGATCTCCCGCATATGTTTGAAGCACAGACTCCGCTGCACGGACTGTCGTAAGCCTACTTGCCAAATAAATACATCCTGCTATTAGTACCACCTCGTTTCAACCCAAGTCCATGTCCCATTCACATACATGAAAAGTGTTGATATACGTAATCCTGCAAGCTGGCTGCGACTTTAAACCTTTTCTCATTCCCAAAGCTTAAAACTTATGTTTGAAATCTCAAACCACACATCTTAAGTTTTAAAAAAAATATTTCCTCGGTCAAAACGTACGACACCACCGCTTGGTGGTTACGAACACAGTACGTTGCGTCCCCTCCCATCATCTGCAAGCGCAGACCAATTTCTTTTCTCTCATCTATAAATGACATTGCACATATGACATCACCTTGAACGACCCCATCAAAAATCAACGCAGTCACCCACCCAACCACGTACATTTCACAGCATTCAACGCGGCGCCGTCAGTAAAGACGCGCACGGTCTAAGTGTGACCACGACTTGAAGAGTCGCTGCTTCTTCTTCTCGACATTTACCGGAGGACCACCCCCCCCCCACACACCCAAATGCCTCTTCCTCAAGTCAGTTTCGCCCTCCACACGGTCGTGTGGCCACGGGGCAGTTCGTGGAAACTGTTCGCCCCGCGTCGTCTCAAGCGACGCAATGGGGCCCCGGGTTCTCTAAAATTATACCTAAACCCAGCGTTTACAAACAACGTACTCCGTACAGACACACACATATATACATTGCTATAGTGATGTTACTGTAACAACGAGGAAGAGTACACTGCGATACGAGCAGATTTGCGATTCGTTGCCATTAACATCTACAATGACAGCAGCATTTTCATCTGAAACTGCAATTACGATGACATTTCAATCAATTACGTACGACACAATGTACAACTGTATTCGAACCTCACTGGGTCTGGATAGCGAGTGATTACTTTGCAAAGGTTTCAGCTTTAGCGACGTGCCACGAACCGTACATTTCAACACATCAACTAGAAGACGGCCACACGACCGCAACTTTAAACTATTTCCCCCCCCCACCACCAACGGAACCCCGCCGCCGTTTGGCCTCGTGGCTACGGTACCCGGCCAAAGTGTCTCGGCATCGCATGGGGCTCTCATCCCTCAAGACACCGAGGAGGGGGGGCTCCTTGCCCCCCTCATCTCGCGGGGGCCCGCTGGGGCCCTCACTCCCAATGCCACCCCCCCATAGGAATGAATGGGGGCCCCGCGTTGACAGCGCGCCTCGACTCGACGCGCGCTTTAGGCCGCGGCCGCCGCCAACCACTGACGCGACTACGAACTCACAATAATAAACCCTCAAGTTGCGTGCGCTCACTTGTTAAGGACGCTGCGCGCCCATCAAGGCTTCGCTCCCGTGGGGGGGGAACGCGACGAGAGCTGGCGAGAGAGAGAGAGGGAAGGCGCTGGCCAAAGCTGCAGTTGTTTTCACGACGACGAAACTGAGCGACGCCAACTCGAGGCGGCCGCTCCAAGAAAAAGTAAGGGGCTCGGCGAGGGGGCGGAGACTCGGGGTGTATTGGGCGGGGCTACGGCGGTAGGGGGCGGGGCTACGCGGGGCTGGGCGGGGCTACGGTGATAGGGGCGAGGCTACACGGGGCTGGGCGGGGCTACGGCGGTAGGGGGCGGGGCTACGCGGGGCTGGGCGGGGCTACGGTGATAGGGGCGAGGCTACACGGGGCTGGGCGGGGCTACGGCGGTAGGGGGCGGGGCTACAGCGGTAGGGGGCGTGGCCACGAGGTGGGGGCGGGGTTACGCGGGTGGGGGCGGGGCCACGGGGGCGGAGCGGGGTCACGCGGTGTAAGGCGGGGCTTATCGGGAGAGAGGCGGAGCTTATCGGGAGAGAGGCGGAGCTTAGCGCGGTGGAGGGAGGGGCCGTTGGCAAGAAGGGACGGAGCTAGAGTCGAGGAGGCGGGACCGGGGGCGAGAGGGCGGGGCTAACAGTGATAGCGGCGTGGCTTACCCCAAGAGGTCAAGAGCATGGGGGCGGGGTGTGGGAGGGGCAAGAGCAGAAAGGAAGTAGAAATACGTCACGTGAGAGGTGCTGTTAACCAATCGCATCCCGCGTCTCGCGTGATCGGATCCCGCGCGTGTCGTGATTTGTCGGATGAAACAAGCACGTGGAGTCCAGCGGACCAATCGCGAGGCGCCTTGCTGGGGTGGGGGGGGGGTCGGTTGAGTCGCGCTGCCATTGGATGCGCGCGACGCGGGCGCGTGGTTGGTTGTCCTAAGAATGAATTACTGGGGACGTAAAATTTATTTGAATGCGAATTTAGCGTTAATAAAACAATAGCTGCGTGTAATTCACGCAGTGAGGGAAAACTGTTAAGATTTCTGATATAATAAAATATCTCGCAAGTCACTGACCGTTGCTCGGAGACCCGACTACCAATGAGCGCGCGCCTCACTGCGGTGACGTCACGCCGCAACGTCACCGGTTAACTTTTCGCGGGAAATTAATATTATTATTGTTACTAACGTCGCTTCAATCTCCACCGTCGCAATTACGGTTGCAATTTAAATAAATCGCCTTCGGTAATCACCCCAATAATTTTAAGCGGCGCAGTTGATAGACGAGGCAAACGGAAGTCGACGTTGTTGGGTTTGTGCCAGCAATTGCGAAACATTTAAACAAGCATAACGGGGGTTGCGCCTCTCCCGTAGTAGTAGTCGAGGAGGAGGAGGCCCCGAATTGTTGATTTCGGCGCGGCGATGAGCACCTTTAACCTGCAAAGGTTTCGTTTCGAGGGACGGAGCCCTCCTCAGACGAGGCCCCGGGTTCCCGTGGACTCCGACGGGACTACGAAGCCATGCCGAGAGGCCGGTACGGTCGGTAACGGTGACACCGTCGGTCTGAACACTAAATCAAAACTGCTCTAGAGGATTCATATGCTTGGTTCTTTCGGTAAAGTCACGTAGAAGGGGAATAATGTAAATATAAAACAATACAAATTATCACGACGTTTCGACTGCAACACAAGCAATCATCATCAGGTGTGAAATCCACGGCAAGAAAATTTGAAAAAAGCTTTAAATCAAAATTTTGCTCTAGAGGAGTTGCACACCCCTAGCTGCCACTGCTATTCAGTGGCCTAAAATACAAATGTTTCGTTCCGGATGATCGCTGCAAAGTATGATCTGTGTTTTGATTTAGTGTGCTGATCTTAAAGGTGCATTGAAAAATATTGTTGTGGAGTGACTCATGCTGCCAGCTATGGCTGCAGAGTTTGGTGGTAGTACATGTTGTTTGTCGTTTATTGTGAAAATTCGGTCACAGTTCCTATGATCACTGTTTCATTGCTTTTATGGCTTTATTTTGGTGATTTCGAAAAGTTGTTTGGTTTGGCCATGTTTGTTTGTTGTAGTACGGAGTAAGACTGATGGCCTTAATCTAAGTTGTCTTGTGGGTGTTGTTGTTTGACTTGCATCCCACTGGGATTTTTGCACACAGCGTTGGTGTGTGGTGCTTTTTCTGCAATATTTTGCTGTCTTTTCTTGGATTTTCTGTTTGCACTTAGTCACATATTCACTTTAAGATGTTTTTTGTTCATGTTTTTTTGTTTGTTGTGGTTGCACCCGATTCAAGAGCCGAATGGCTCACAGGGCTATACCAAATACATGAATGAACTTGAACGAGGAGGGGGGCCACAATCGGCGTGGTTTGTTCATTACTCGGCGCGGCAGTCATTCCATCATCACGAGGCGCAAGTAACGGTGTCATCGCCATCGGGTAGCAGCATTATCCTTTGTCTGCTGCCGGATGAAGGCGTTTGCTCGCGTTCAAAACGAGTAAAACTCGTTCGCGTCGATTCGAGAACGCACGCACCGTCGTTGATTTCCCCGTCGAGAAGAGTCATTGGCACTGGGAGGAGACGCGGCGTTCTATTATGGGGTTTGATAGCCGGTGGTCGATCCTAGCAAGCGGAGGAGGAATGGCTGCCGAAGGAAGGAGGCAAGGGACATTGCCGCCGCGGATACGGAGGCATCCTATCGGGGCGCGCGTCCGGCGCTGGATGGATAGTGAGAGGCTTGGGGATGATTGCCTTCATCCAGCAGTGGATTAGATCACGTATAACTGTACTATTGACACGTAGACATCCACGTTGTTTATTTTTTTACACGTGTACGTAAAATAATACAGTGTCGTCGCTCCATCTTCGTGTGGGTTGTAATCCTTTTGGGAGCTCCTTTTCGCTGTTATTCCTTTTAGCAGTTTCGTTCATCGGCCGTCATGCTCTCGACCCATGGTTTGTGTTAAGTTTAATATGATATGCCCGATTGACGTGTTGTCGTCCATGTGCTGCTGTCGTGATTGTATTTGTGTGTTGAATAACGCTTGATAACTCACTACTCTAATTGTAAATGGTTAACCGCTCGCGAAGTATTCTCTTATTGTTACAAGTGAAGCACATTATCTCGACACTTGAATTGGTTAAACCATTTCGTTCTCTCTTTAGAGACAGTACAAATGAATGTACGGTCACAACATAGCCTGAGCGATTAAGTCGACTGCCATTACGGTATCTTGAGGGATGGCTGCTTGCGGGAGGCCTTCATCCGGTACAATAGAGAATCGATCATGCCCCCGATGGTGGTGGTAAGTGAAGGGAAAGCAATCGCTGCATGTCATTGATGCAATTGGTGTCTGGTCAGAGCCCCATAAGGTTCGTCAACTCCGCCACACGACTTAATATCCCTCTCCTCTCTCTATGCCATGAAGCCGAAGGCCCATTCCTGGAATTGTCCGGTCATAAGTTTGTGTTGTGTAAGTTTGTGTCCATATAAGCAACGACGACAGCGTTGCCTTTGGACGTTACTTTTAAAGCGCCGCCGACGTGGCATACAGTTCGGATTTACAAGGCGTATACTGTATATGCAGCCACAGCTCAAGGCGATGTGCAGTAACGTGGTCATATTCATGTGTGGGAGAGGCAGTCGGTTCAGAGGAGGCAGAAGTAAAAAAAAACAGGAAGGTCTTGAGCCTTGACATGGGCAGAACATTGACAGTACCTTTGGCGATGTTCGGTTGAATCAAGGTCGGCTGGTACCTTCGACCTAAAGCGATGTTTCGAATGGAGAGTACGTGTAGGAGAATGTGGGAGGATAGTTGGGGCAGGAGTGAGTACCCGTAGAGTGCCTTAAAACGGTGAGTGCGATCTTGAAATTGGTCCGGTATTAGATTGGGGAGCCTGGAGGTGACGGGGTGATGTTTTAGCTGTACAGTGAAGTGAGATTCATGCTATTACATAGTGCGTGGGTGTATTGTACTGCGTTGCTCTTAAACCACCGTCCTGCCCTTGCCCATGCCAAACGTTTCCTGGGCCGATGGTTCTCAGAATCACAATTTCCCCCCCCCCAAAAAAACAGCTTGGGATGATTGGGCAGAGTTGTGCTAACTTGCCACCTTTAATGGATTGAGTAAATGTATTATTCTTGATGTGCGTATTGCATCCAGTACAGAGACACGTGTGACATCAGGTTGCCGTGTCCCTGTTGTGTTATGTAACCCTACACTGGAGTAAGTAGAAAAGCCCAATTTTGTTAACAACGGAATAAAATTCTGTTCTGTCATAGTTAACTTCATCACATCGTGGGGCATCTGAACCAATTGTGTATGTTGTCTAATTATGCTTAATTCAATGCAATATTTACTTCCATACTATTTCGTACATTTCAAGCACTTGCTTTGACTTTAAAGGGACTGTGCTTGAAGTTGTATAATGTATGACATCTGTATGTATGCATTTGTGTTTGTAGTTTTCTTGATTGATCTAGATGAGAAGACATTGAGATACAAAGTGAGAGTGTTATGCAGGAGTAACTACGGTCAATAAGTGACAACAGAATAAACCCCAAAAAAGCATTTCATTGCAGTGTAGCATAGCCTGAAGTCCCGAGTTATGACTTAAGAACTCAATTAGAGTGTGGCCTTCCAACTTCAAGAGGTTGGTGGGATTGGATGGGATCGAGGGAGCTTGAGGTATGGAAATGCCTTTGGGCGGAGAATTTGAGAGGGAGAGATAGCATACCATCCTGAAACTAAAAGAAAAAATGGAAATTAGTTGAACGGTGGAGATTTCAAATATTGCTGGGAGAGGTAAAAACAATAAACCAAAATGTGAATATTTCATGAATTATATATTTGTTCCTTGCAGTGATCAGCGTACCCGACACACCAGAGTCGGAGCGAAAAGGCTGGAAACGTAAAACCTTAAAGAGCCCTCTGAAGGCGTTACATTCGAACTCCAACGGTGAGAAGAACAATCGGAGACCCCTGGCATCCCAGCTCTGCAAGCCCAAAAATACAGGCCAACACCACTCGGCCAAGGGAGTACATTACTCCGACTCTGACAGCGATGGAAAAGACGATGCCCCGGACACCACTGCCACAGCAAATTGCACGGCTCCCAAGCCCAACAGCGTGCGGTACAAGCTGCTAAAGATGAGGGAGATGTTCCCTCAACGCACCGACGACGAGTTGCTTGAGGTGGGCACGGTGGCGTGGAAATGGGGACTTTTATTTCTTAACGAAAAATGTTTTCTCCTCCAATTTTATTAAAGAAGTTATTATTTGACGATATCTTCTGGGGCCTATTTTCTGACAGGGTAGTGTAATCATGGGACCTCCTTTGCCAGTACTAAAATATACTAATAGGGTTTTTCCCCCTTTTTTCTGGCAACAAAACTGACACCTTTTGCAAGGAATCATGCTTACATTAACCACAATACTTGCAGTCAATTGCAAACAAAAAACAATACTCTGATAATTTATGCATTGTCTTTGAAACTGATTGGTCCACACCAGAGACAGCTTTCTTTGGAGCCTAGTCTCATATGGTGTTCGACCAGATGACGCCAAAAGGTGCGCCTTTTGGCGTCATCTGGTCGAACACCATATGAGACTAGGCTCCAAAGAAAGCTGTCTCTGGTGTGGACCAATCAGTTTCAAAGACAATGCATAAATTATCAGAGTATTGTTTTTTGTTTGCAATTGACTGCAAGTATTGTGGTTAATGTAAGCATGATTCCTTGCAAAAGGTGTCAGTTTTGTTGCCAGAAAAAAGGGGGAAAAACCCTATTAGTATAGGGTAGTGTAAGTCAAGTAAATTGTATTTATAATTAGTCTGGTACCTTTCTAGCATAAAGCTGCCATCGAAATGCACTTCTAGCTGTGATAATTGTGTGATGATTTGATGCTGATAGCATAATTGTGGATAAACAAAACAACTTTCTCAAAATAGATAATGTTGATCAAGTTTCTCTCACTGCCAATGAGCTTTTAATCTTGACGCAATTGCCTGAAATTGTGATATTAGATGTCCACAATTTGATCACCATCATCAGCCGTTTGCGACTGGCTGGAGTGTAGTAGCCCCAACGAGACACTACGAGGTGATCATATCCTGAGCACGAGGCCACGCTGAGCACAGCCCAAGAGATCATGATGTTTGACGTACACCTCAACACTGCGCGTCCACGTCAACTGTGGGCGACTTGATCCTCCCCGTTTATTTAAAAATTTCTGTCGTACATTTCAAGCACTTGCTTTTAGTTTAAAGGGACTGTGCTTGAAGTTGCAAAATGTATGACATCTATATGCATGCAATTGTGTTTGTAGTTTTCTTGATTGACCTAGATGAGAAGCCATTGAGATACAAAGTGAAAGTGTTATGTAGGAGTAATTAACGTAGTCGGAAAAATGTTTTTGTTTAAAGTTTTGCAGTGCATCGTGGTTCAATGCATCCTAATGCTTCGCAGGTGATCAAGGTTACAACTACACTGGATGGAGCCGTGGCATCTGCCCTCCTTATTTTCCCCCCGGATAAGGAGTCAAACCGCAAGCGTAAACCCAACTCCCAGGAGTCGACCTCAATGGACAGCCACACAAAGTTTTCACAGCCCTCCAGCAAGCGGATGAAGGTATCGCTTCTGCTTAAACCATTTTACACAGCCGCGCATTGCATGGTCTTGGTTATGGTTTTGAACTTTGTGGACAAGCTTTCAAAATAACCTTGGGGGTCTTTGCTTATTCGCATACATGTGATGCTCCTTTAGTTATTTTTACATTACAATAGTAAATAATATTTCTGAATTGTTGCACCTTGTGCACATAACTTGATTTGTGCTCTCTTCTCTGTGATATGCCCTTTGTAAAATGCAGAAGAGTGGTGATTCAGACTCGGGCAGAAAGGGTGCACAGTCCTTGAAGAACCGGAACCAGATGGTTAGTAGGTTGCAAGCCAAGTTCCCTGACCTGGACAAAGAGGTCAGTGATAGTAGATTGGCTTATGTTTTTTCACGTAACTTCATCGCATGGCAGCACTCACTCACTGCTACACAGTGTTTAAACAAAGCTTCATGTGAATTGTGTTTTTGTGTCGGTGTTGTCAGGAACTGCGGGAGGTGCTCCGCCAACATGGCTGGTCATATGAAAATGCCCTAATTTCTATTCAAGTGTTTGCTGGTGATGGGGAATCTGGTAATTGTCTTCACCCTGCTTCTCTTTATACACTGGGCAAAAGCTCCGAACGAATCTATTATTGCAACTGAATATGCTGCATCTAACGTGACCGGAAAAAGTATTTACGAAGTGGCTCTTACATTATTTACTTTCTACAGACTTTGACGATGAAGACATAGTTAAGAGGGAGATGAGAGTTGAGAAGAAAGAAGAGAAGTTTGAAGAGGCAGCAGTTGTCCATAAAGTGAAGCCCAATAGCGTAATGGCAGAGCGTGCTCGGCAGAAGCTGGCCATGTTTTCACGCAAGCCCATGTCCTCTGCCTCCTCCAAAAACTTCCTGTCGGGGCCAATCGTAAGGAATGTTTACGTAATTTTTTTCATTCTTTTTTTCTTTTGAGTCATCGGTCAATTTTTCGTGTTTCATGGTGTCCGTATCTCCCTTCGTTGCGTTTCTCTATGCAGCTACAGAACGGCACTGCCAAGAATGGCAGCCTCAGTAGAGGGGCAGCACCGGACAAGGCCAATTCCAAGTCGGTTAAAGGAGGCAGCCGGGCCAAGCAGCCCATCAAGGAGGCTTGCAAACCCAAAGCAAAGGCCTGCACCATTCGTAAAATGTCTTCCTCCGTGAGTTAACGCTTACACTCTTGCCTCGAGCATTGTGGTGTTTATTTTACCATCTCCTTGCCCCCCGTATGCTGTAGACACCTGTGGACCTGGGCAGTTGCTTTAGATATCACGGGATTGACGTTAAGCCATGGTCGATATCGATGCATTCCTTAAATTAACCTTATGGCGGTACCCCGGGGTACCATAGTACCACGGCTCTCGCATAATGTCTGTTGATGGTCGCGATGCGACAATCGACTCATCTCGACGAGCTGTATACGATGCACTGTTAAAAGTTGAAATTTTCAATAACGGATTTTTTAATGCTAATGTTTGGCGTTTCGACATCGCGGAGTAGCACTGATTTCGGATTGATTGGTACCCCAGTCGCGGAGTTAAGTACACCCCTGGAAAAAATAAAATATTTAATTGCCTCGGCCATTTTGCATTATTTCGTACTCCGGGGTACGGCCATAAGGATCACATTTTGAATGTAAGAATATACTTGTTTTATACTTCGGCTAATGGATTGAACAGAGCTATGCTAATAAGTCAAAAATGTAAACAATACAAATGAGATAAAAGATATATTCTTGAGTTGAATTGGAACCCAGAGTAATGAAATCACCTGAGGGGGGAGAGTGGGTTGAATAGTCGCATGCATTATGATCAGTTATTTGATATTAATATTTCTGTTGCCTAAAATGTATCTTCAGAAGTATGTTATTAAATCCTCCTGGGATCTTATGAGTTACTATAGTTTCGTAAAATTACAGTAAATACATGCGTGCCTCAGGGTGTGGAGTAAACATTGCATATATTGGTCATTTTAGATGAAAAAAATTGTAAAAAGCCTGTTCTTGAAAAACGATGTATTATTTAATTGAAAATAAGATGTAAAAATTGCTCAATGCTTAACACAATGTGATTTTAATTCCGCTGGCAGTGTACATCCTCGTGCAGTCTTTCGTGCCTAGACTACGAAGCTATTTTGGGCTTCACTAAGGATGATTCAGTCTCTTAAATCACTATCGGCAGTTTTAAACACAAGCACTTGGGGAAACAAAGTTGGCCAGATGTGGTGCTAACCACACATACCCCTCCTGCTATTGATTTGGCCTCAATAGGTGCTCAATAACAGCACATGTCCAGGCAGTCTTGTTTTCTATTTGAAGGCTCTTTGGTTTCTTTTTTCCGTGTACGACAACCCAGTCCGGATCGGAGGATGATGACGAAAAGCCAGTGACTATGGAGAGCGACACGGACTACGACGACGTGGGTGATGAGGACGCGGTTACCGATAACGACGACTGTGGTCTCAGCGTTGAGAAGAGGGCAAAGGTGCTGGAATTCTTCTGCGATGCGACCACTGAGGAGTTGATACTCGTGCAAGGCTGCTCGCACAAGAAAGCGGACCACATTGTGGAGCTGCGGCCCTTCACGAGCTGGGATGACCTGGTACGGCCAGTGGCATGCGCGAGTGTTTTTATTTGCTCTTTTGGCCGCCCTTGCACGTTAAGCGGCGATTCGAAAAAGTGTTTGTCTGCCAAAAACGCTTTTTAACCAGTGCTACGGAGGCAAGGGTTGTTGTATTGCTTAGCCCTTGTGAGAATCCCAATCCTTGCAAACTTTTGAGTTGGCCAGAAGGTGGCAGTATAGCAAGTGGGTTTGTTGACCTGTTGTGTGTGGACCTCGGAGTGTTCTTCATCTTTGTTTTTTTCTCCTTGTCCTCTGGTTTCCCTATACATTCATTGATCAATGCACTGCTTGATAAAGGCCTCTCTGCACCTCCGATTAGCAAAGTTGACTACGTACGGTGCGAAAAAAGTTCAACATATATAATGCCGGAAGGGGGGTTGTTTGACCATATGTCAGCATGCTGGTCAGTGGAGGTTTGTGAAGCAGACGGGATGGTGGGGGGATCACAGGATAATTTCGGACGTCAATTGCCTCAGCTATTAGTCATGCCCAGGAATTGACCTCAGGTAATTAGGTTCACAGCGCAATGAGCTAACTACTATAGCCCATACATAACATTCCATAAAATTAAATTAATAAAACTTTATATTTCAGGAGCACCCTAAAAAAGTCTTGTATATAGCTTTTCCGCTATATACATTATAATTGTTATTATTGTTAATTAATCTGCCCAAAATCTACACTCGCGCGATATTGACCGTCTGCAGTGACAGATCAGGGATGAGTAACGTGCATCCCTTGGACCCACAACTTTATTTCACATGACCTGTGGCCACACCAACCCTACCTCTTCTAAACGCCCCGCAAAAAGCATCTTAGCTGCACCAATTGGTTTACTAGAGGGGAATGTTTTCGACCTGACAGAATTGTGTTTATAATTTTAGCTTTGGTTGGTGCACGAGGCCCTTGCAGTGACAGAAGTGTGGTGCAGGAATGTGTGCTTTTGTGGTCTACCAAAAGTATTTTGAAAAGTCTTTAAGCTGCTGTCCGTAATGAAACGGTTCACCCCCTCCCCCTTGTTTTAGATGAGGAAGCTGACAACCAAGAAGGGGCTGTTGGAGCTGGTGTGGGAAACAAACACTGTGCTGAAGGAGCACGAGGTGGTGCTGCGTCTCATGGCGAGGTGCAGCGATGTGGCTGGTGGACTGGAGAGCTGCGTGAACCGCCTTCGCAGGAAGGAGTTGGCCGACGATGGCAAGCAGCATCGTATGCTGCGGCAGCCCCCCATCCTAAACCCCGCGTGAGTTGCCATTAGCAGTCACTCGGGCGCCTATCGTCGCCTGCTTTAATCAAGATGTATGGCTCACAGTCGTGTAACCTAACAAGGGGTGTAATGATGCCCCCTCCGTCCGTCATTGCCGAAATGATTCATCAATTGAATAATCATCAGTCATGCATAATTAATATGTTGTTGACTGGTTAAAATGTCTTGTAAGCAGCTTATTATCTGTAGTGCTGTGGGTGCATTTTATAATGTGTTTAAATTTGATTCCTCAAATTTATCATGCACCAGTGCATTAATGTGTGTTTTTGCAAAAAAGTAGCGATGCAATGAATTACATTTTTATTATTCTTTAGTTCTTTTCGGTTAAGTCACGTCTAAAAATAAAATAATAAATCAAAATAAAACAACACATTACGACGTTTCGATTGCAACACAAGCAATCATCATCATGTGTTGCAATCGAAACGTCGTAATGTGTTGTTTTATTTTGATTTATTATTTTATTTTTAGACATGACTTAACCGAAAAGAACCAAAAAATAATTCCTGCAGTCACGAAAGCTCCCAAATTAAGATTACATTTTTATTGTTGACGAATTATCAGGGGCTGAGGATAAATTCAAAGAAGATTTCCTTTTCATTTAGATTGTGGCTTTGCTGTTCTTGATTTATTCTCTGATGTTTTCAGATGCAAGATGAAGTCCTACCAGCTGGTTGGGTTAAACTGGCTGGCACTTCTTCATAAGCAAGATGTGAATGGAATTTTAGCTGATGAAATGGTAGTATTTTTTGTATATCTGAAAGCATATTGGTATAATGCTGTATCTTTTACCCCTGTAATTATGTCTAGACTTCCTATATTAGCTTATCTGTACTTTGCTTACATATATACTTTGCATAGAAATCTGGCTGGTTACAAAAACAACATTGACAAATCTTCTTGATTCTTTCGGTAAAGTCACGTAGAAGGGAAATAATAAAATAATGAAAATAAAACAATAAAATAATTCTCACGACGTTTCGGCCACAATGCAAGCAGCCATCCTCAGGTGAAGAACAGGTCTGTCGAAAAGATGTTTTATTTTTATTATTTTATTATTTCCCTTCTACATGACTTTTCCGAAAGAACCAAGAAGATTAATCCCTGCAGTCACGAAAGCTTTAAATCGAAATATTGCCAAAAACAACTTAAGTTCAATCTCCTTACTACTGTTGGAATGTTTGTGAAATGAGTTCAGATGTTGCTGTACCATTATTAACATATGCATGGTACCCTTTTGAAAACGCCAACAAGCAAATGCTGTCTGCTTTAAAGTGCTTTCAGTATGCGGTCTGTGTGGTTCTCGACAGGGTTTGGGTAAGACCGTGCAAGCCATCTCATTTCTGGCCCACCTGGTAGAGCGGGGCGAGAAAGATCCACATGTCATCGTTGTACCATCATCGACATTGGGTAACTTCCATTTTTCTTACTTTTTGGAGTTTTTGTTTTGGTTATTTGTATATAATTTTTTTATCGAAGTTGTCTTCGAATTGTGCTTTCTGCATCATGTTATGAGACGAAGACTCCATTCAGAATCTCACAACAGCCTACTGCATGAGCACAGACCACATATTTCACATTTTGGTAGCACTGCAGGTGGCATAACTTTAGCGGTTTCAATGTATTTTTGTTGCTAATAACGGTGAATTATGTGAACCATTTCAAATGAGCCTGTTATCAAATAAATATCTCTTAGCCATATAAATCATTCAGTCGTACTAAAGTTTTGCTGACTTGGATGATTTGACACAGTCAAACTGATGTATTTTAAGTATTTTAATTCTCAGAGCTGGAATTCTTACAAATGAAGTGGGAAAACCAAATTCAGCATAACTTTGTTGTGCATTCACTGGTGACCGGGGCTGAGTTTATCAACTCGCTACACCTAAGAACCCACGTTCACCACAGGCGGCTAAACCTTCAAGCCCAGGAACCCGTCGGTACCTACCCAGCCACTTGGGTAGAATGATGTCCCGAATTTTTATTTGCAGCAAAGTGCTTTTGTGCATTTTGCCATGCGATATCTTGCATGATGTTTGTTGGGTAATGATTTCCATTGCGTCAATCTGTCTGGTGTTTGTGGTTATAAATTGCACACAGCTCTTGTCTCTATAGTTGTCATCATGGCGACCATTTATTTCACTTGTTTTCAACAGATTCACCCAATGTATTTTAACAATAATCTGTTCCACATATGTATGCAATTGTTAGACAGTGTATTGATATCATTCATTTGCTGCTTTGTATGCATTGCTACATGTTTACATAACATCCATCTTCTTACCTGCTCTCGCGGTTTTCATTGACCTTTGCCATTTACGATAGACATGTCAGCAATAATTATTTTATTGAGCGTAACATTAACACACGTGTACATATATTTGAGCAATTTGTATTGTTGAGTGAGAAAAATGTGTTTTTTGTCTTTAGACAACTGGACAAGAGAGCTAGAGAAGTGGTGTCCTGATCTGAAGGTGTTGCTTTACTCCGGTAATGACACATTGCAGTCGCAGGGCTGTTTACCATTCTGAAGTGTATTTGAGAAGTCCGATATTGAGAAAGTGGTTGAAACATCACTGCTTATTTGACCTGTAAAATGTAATGGAGGCATCGGGCCATTTTCACCAATCATCGGACAAGAGTGAGATTTCACCAACACGTGTCATTTATGGTTATTGGATGAGCATCCTGCAACCACAGCCTTGCATTAGGTCGTCGGCAATGTGATATCGGTGCGTGTCATTAATCATAATCTTATCTTATATATTAAGGCCTCCAAAGTCTTGAGATGGGGAAAAAAACGGCTAGCTTTTGCATGCCACCTAAAAAAAGTTGAAGTTACAGTGAAGGAACTTGTTTTAATGCTCTAGTGACATCACTTTATTTACGTTTTACATTGTTTAGGAGTGATGTTGAAGTCATGTCATGGAGTGCTAGACTCTTTCTCACTCACGAAGCGTCAAACTCAGTGGATAATGATGGGACCCACAACCTCAGTTTATTTCCGTAAAATAAGAGTCATTGCTTTTTTGGGTTATCTTTCATCGGGTGAAGCGATGCTTAGTGGTTACGCGTTGCTCTATAAATCCCAACGACCTGAGTTTATGACTAACACCAGGGACGAATGATATCCGAGATGGGCCTCCTTGGCCACCTCTCCACTTCGCCAACCCACTCTGGACAGTGTGATGAGTCAAGTCAAGCAACTCCCATGTCTGGCATGGCATGGATAATCTTTGATCCAGCAGTAAATTGGCAGGGGACTGTTTATTTTTTACTATTTTAGTCCTAGAATGCAGAAATAATTGTGCTATATTATTTTTACTCCTTCAAACGATGAGTGACAAAGTTGAATTTTTTTTTTATTGAATAATCTGTAGGGTCCCAGGAGGAGAGGCGACAACTCCGCACAGATATCCTCCACAAGCAGGTCGACTTCAACGTCATTGTCAGCACGTGAGTCGCCACCACGTGACAACAGTGGACTGGCTGCCGCCCCAGAAGAACCGCAGTTCGTTGTTGTGATGACTTGTTTTGTCGTTTGTACTTTTTGTTTTCGTTCCATGTCTTAATTTGTGTATTCACTGCTGATTTTGCTTGGTAGGGTTTTCATTTGCTTATTATGTGTGTGTGTTTTGGGATTGTTTTAGCGCCATACGTAGCTAACCGCCTATATGGAATTTGGTTCTTATATATAATTAATGAACAGCGTTGTGGGATGCTTTTAGCATCAATGACGTTATGTAAAATAAAAGTATTATTGTTGTCTCACCGTGGTGGTCCTGGCAAGAATTTCATTTGTTTTTTAACCGTTTATCTTCACGTGTTTTCAGAAAAATATACCTATACTTATTGTGTTTTTATCATGCCACAATTAGACTGTTGATGTGAATATTTTGCTGCTTTGTCTACATTCTTATAAGTTTAAATAACCTCATTATTTAAAAGTTCTGCAAGCTTGAAGTAAACGTGCTATAGCGAATTTTATTGAACTTTTGGCATTTGCTGGGTTTCCAATCTTGTATTTAGGGTCACTGGTTAAGTGTCAAGTTGAAATAAGTTACATGTGACATTCCATCCAAAGGCAGAAACGTATAATTAGGAGCAAACTTGTAAAAGCAGTGCATAATTAACTGCACGACGCCAGTACCGAAGTGACTTGAATAAAAAAAAATTCGTATTGGAGTCGGACGACTCATTTGAAATAAGTTTTGATTTAAATACGCAGAGTTCTTTCTCCTCAATGGAAACCCAGTGACAATCTTTATTGCTGCTGATGCGTTCATAATGCAACCTGCTTTGTCGTTTGATACACAGGTACCAGGCTACCATCACCAATTTGGACGACCGGAGCCTGTTCCGCCGGTTGCGCATAAACTGTGCCGTGTTTGATGAGGGCCACATGCTCAAGAACATGGCCTCTCAGCGCTACCAGCACCTCATGACCATCAACGTGAGTGCAGCACGTGAGAGAATGTCAATGTGTCGTCATCTTCCTTCGCTCTCGGTGGCAAAAGCCCTTTATGTTTGTTAAATGAACCTGTTATTATTTTTAGAAGAAAAAAAATAATCACCTAAAGCGGCAACTCTAAGCCTTTTTTTTTACATGGTCACTCTCTATTAAACTTTCTTAAGTAAACTATTAAAAAGAATTGTGCGGTTTAAACCCATGTTTGGAAACCTTCCAACAAGTATGGAAACTACTTATAAATCCTGACAGCAAAAGCTAATATTTGAACAGTGTCTCACGCGTACGAGTGGAAGAAGTTAACATGTTTCTGAAAAGAGTCCCGTGTGGCATAGTAGTTGTGCTTGCCTTACATAGGTGATGATTTTATCCCGGGTGTCTTAATCCCGAAGCACATTGTCTGTTGCGGACACCCTTCATTGCTGCTCTTCCCACAGGCACGAAGGCGACTGTTGCTGACGGGTACTCCGGTGCAGAACAATCTCCTGGAACTCATGTCTCTACTCAACTTTGTGATGCCGCGCATGTTTAGCAACAGCACGCAAGAGATCCGGCGAATGTTTGCCTCGTCCAAAGTACGAGAACTCTTTAAGTCTGGCTACCCTGCCACATTCGCAGCAAGCACTCGCATTTTTCTTCCGGTTGTGAATGTGTCGTTGTTGTTGCCGGAACACCGCCCGTGCATCCTCGTGTGTGCGCCACAGAAACAGGGCCAACAGCAGAGCAAGTTCCAAAGGGAGAGAATCCATCAGGCGAAGCAGATCATGAAACCGTTCATCCTCCGCCGACTCAAAATAGACGTGCGTACAATTATGGCTGTCAACCGCGCGCGCACATTACCGCCGTTATAATTTGTATTTGGTGTTTCGTGTTGATGCTCTTGGCTTAAGAAATTTCCATTCTTAATTGGGACAAAGCATGTCATTGTTTTTCCCTTCAACAGATGCCACCATAGTGACCAATACACAGGATTATAATACGATAATACTTGAGAAAAGTTAATTATTTGACAAAAAATTCACAAAAATATGTATTTACTTAGGCATTGCAGGTTCACTTCCACAATACAATGTGACAAGTATCAATGATGACATTGCTTGATTTGCCTAACTTCTTGGTTACATTGGTGTTAAAAAACATGTGGCAGAAAATTACAAAATAATATTGTTCCTTGACCCTAACCCCATTATGGTGAAGGGCAGAGAGAGGATTGGGCAACACAGGCATCCACAGCATGGGGAGTTGGGCTCAGGATCTGGTGCTGTTCCTGGGTCAGACCTGTGCTGGTGCGAGGCCCAGTTTCTTTTGGTCATGGACATAAGGCGTTATATACATCAAGTCCCCGCTAATCGAGGGGTTACTTTCCTGAAAATTGCTGCGTATATCCAATTTGCGTTAAGCGGGAGTCCTTTTCCCATATGGAGTGTAATGGTAATGGTGGGGGTGCTGTTCCGGCCTGTAATTAGTTTTTATTTGACGGTAAACTGTTTTACATGTTTCTTTTTAAATGTGTTTGTGTGTGTATATATAGTATTTCTATAAATACACCATGTGTGACGGTCATATATTTAAGAGAGAGATATGGCGAGTGAAAAAAAAAATTAGGAAGTGAGATGACGCTACCTACTCAAAGATGTTGGAACAAAGAGCGAGGAAGAGGAAGGCCCGCCGTGTATCACAGCGAGCATCGCTAGCAGCTACCGGCATCACCGAACAACGCTGCTGAACACCCACGCTGCTCAGAAAAGTAGTCTGTCGCGCGCCAGACTCGCGTTTTAGCGGGTGCGGTGCACGTT
Source organism: Lampetra fluviatilis (assembly GCF_964198595.1). Lineage (NCBI taxonomy): Eukaryota > Metazoa > Chordata > Hyperoartia > Petromyzontiformes > Petromyzontidae > Lampetra > Lampetra fluviatilis. The sequence goes on from NC_136294.1 coordinate 5,550,637, forward strand.
AAGTGGAAAACGTCCCTCGAAAGAAAAACCACATTGGAGCAGAAACGCCTCGTGTGAACGTGCGTTTATAAAATGCAGATTTACTGTGTGCACCCCTTATCCTCTGTCGCAGCTGAGCCCGAGCCAGCATGTGGCGCTCACGTTTCGAGTTGTTTTTCCCACTGGCTATTTGCCATCCTGAGCCGTGGATCAAACCATGATATGCGCTCGCCTGACAAGACATCTGAATGTGGCTCGGGGATAATTAGGGACAGGGGTGGTGGGGCCATTGACTGCATTAATTCTGTGTGATGGCATTGAGTACACCGTGAGGACGTGGCGTCACCACCGTGACGCCTACATTCGTCTCGACTTACTGCGTGTGACAGCGGCAGTGGAAAAACCACTTTGGCACCTCCATGAGCCACACCGGGCTTGGCTTTGCCACGGCCCCAGTGCAGATCAGGTGTGCGGTGGAAAAGAGGTAACGGCGTCCGACGGTCTCACGCATGCGAGGACAGGTGCTGCAACATCTGCCGAGGAAGTCTGAACGAATGGAGATGTGCCCGATGTCGGAACGCCAGGCTCCGCTGTACACACAGCTTGTGCAGAGCTTTAAAAAATCCAGTGACGGAGGTAGGCATTCACTTCTTTTCCTGCATGCACATGATGTTTTTGCCCACGTGCATTTCTCGTTCTTGCACAAGATAATGAATGGAAGTTGTACATTGTTAGCTGTTCCAAATTCGTCACAATTTCATAATTGTGTCGGTAATCAGGAAGCATGGCCTTATTCAAAATGGGCCACATGATATATCCCGATAGATAGTCCTTGGATGTTGGAGCGGAGATTGTGTGGAGGGAAGTCGAGTTAGATGAGAGGTAAGAGGTAGGCAGGGGCAAGCCAGGCAGGATTTTGATTACGGTGAATGCAAATTTGAAGTTCCACAACCTGATTTGGAGCTAGCGAAGGGGTCACAATATTGGGGTGATGTCTCATTTATGAGCAAGGAACAGCAGAAAAGTTTGGATGAGGGATTTGAGGAAGAGGTCGCAGAGTGAGAGTCCCCTCAAGGTGAGATGAAGGCATGGATGAGGGTCTGAGTGGCAGCGGTGATGTGCCAATTGAGATAGATGGCATGTGTGGGAACTGAACATGAGCTCAGCATCAATGACTACCCAATGTTTTTGCACAATCTTCGCCAGTATAATGTCAGTTTAGGAGGTATACAGTCAAACCCGAAGTCTTTACGGAGTGGCATTTTGTGATGGGGCAATACTTCAGTTTTGGCAACAATTAGCATGAACACTTTTCCCACTAATCCAAGATGAGACTGGTGTCAAGGCAGGATGTAAAGTGTGGATGGTGAGGCTTGGTTCATCGACCCAATGGCGATGTGGAGCCAAGTGTCTTCGGACATAGAAGCGATGCTTGGCATAATTGTTTTTTTTTTGTCAAATGAGAGATTGTTTGGGGGGAGCCATGAATGGAGCCTTGTGGGACACCTTAGCTCGGGGGTTTATGAGAGGAAAGTCGTCCTTGTGAAGAGACTTAGGAGTGATTTGGAAAGTAAGAGGCGTTCCTCAACTATGCAACCAGCCTACAGATGGGATAACGGTCTTTGCATGTGTGCGTCCCTGAGCTAATTTCTTGGCCATGCATAACATCAGTGGCAAGTGGTATCAGAACCTGTTCTGGGCCTCTTTTAGGCTGACTCGGCCTTGTACGAGTACCCGGTTCGAGGTGGAACATCCGCAGCGGGGAAGCAAATGCATTTGAGCACATTGCACTCCCTAGTGTGCTATTTCATTCTTAATAGGTACTTGCTAACAGCGCTTGTCCAAACAAGTGGGTGGGGGTATGTGTGTGTGTATATATATATTTGTAATCCACATACACTATGTATACACTATATATATGAATTCATGTACTGTGTCACTGCCTTTCTGCCCATCAGTTAAGAGGACAGAGCTGCGCAACATCATGATGCAGCTGAGGAAGATGGCTAATCACCCGCTGATGCACCGTCACATGTATACAGACGATAAAATTCGGCAGATGTCCCAGCTCATCCTCAAGGTGCTACCTTTAACGTGGGCTACATCATGTGCAATTGTTTTTTGCGAGCATTGAATGATAGTCACGGTGGCAGGAGCCTAGCTGAGTGTTTCCTGGAGGCTGCAAATGACTTAAAAAATAAAGGGGTCTGTCATCTAAATACATATGTAGCCATATATATATGACCATGACCATCGAATATGGGAAGGAGGCATATTGTCTATTTAATTTGTTTCTTTCGTATGAGTTGTGGAGTAGTAGCGGAGTTGTCTTCTGAAGTTTAAAATCCAGGTGTTAGAGGTAATTTTTAATTATACATCAAACCACATGCTTGGGAAGTTGATCACACTCGGGATTTTGTGAATCCTTCAACGAAATATTATGACAGTAGTAAATGCATCTCCCGTGTGTGGTTTAGTGATGTTTTGTATTAATGCTATAATTCACAAGTAAGCGCTGCATATTATAGCCACATGGTTGCATTGGTGATTATTCATGTTTATTTATTTATTTCCCCCCAATTTTATCTCAGCTGTGCTAATGATGTCGTCTACTGAAATTACGAATTCATTCGGATATCTCGTAGAGCAGTGCAACCGTACACGTTAAAAGAACGGCCTACCGGAGTGGATCTGAAAGAATGACTTACAAGACCCCTTCAGATGTTCTGTGGTCAGCACAAAAAGGGGGGGGGGGGGTCGGGGCACTGTTGTACCTGCCCTGCTTAGCTTTGTTGCTCATTTCATGACAAAGTCAAAATGCTGTTTTTAATTCCCAGAGCGGAGATTTTGCTGAATTTAGGCACAGACCCAAATTAAACACGAGTTGTTTTTTGTGCAATCGTTGGTGACCCACGTTTAATTGCTAGACAGCTGCCTGAATTTGTAACTGGTTTTGTTTGAACTTTTCACAGGAGCCGACCCACTACGATGCAGACCCGGCGCTGGTGCAGGAGGACATGGAGGTTCTCAACGACCTGGAGCTCCACCGTCTGTGCCTCCAGTACCCCTCGCTGGCTTCTCACAGCCTGCCGTGTTCTGTCGTATTCGGCTCCGGCAAACTGCAGTTTCTCTCAACGCTATTGCCTGCCCTCAAGAGCAATGTGAGAGCGCGCGCGTGCTGAGCGCACATCACGCACTCTGCCCTGGGTCACAGGCTGTCGGTGCTGAAAAGTTGATGCTGCTCTGTCTTTGCATCAACCCACTGGGTGCCACAGTGTTTTTGACAATTGCTCATTGGATGGGAAAATGCTGTTGTCCCCCTCTACTATGTACAGAGGCTACTTGAAATGTATTTGAGGTAGCTCTGTGGTGTCTGCTTCTGTGGGCCATTCTCTAAACACGAAGGTTTACACTCCCGTGCGAGAGATCCGTATGGACACTTAGTCTCCTACTGTGACACATACCACAATCGGGATAAAATTGTGGGTGGATTAATATGTACATTTCTCATTGACAACTGTTCTGTGGTCTGATCAGCATGCATAAGCCACTCGTGTGTATTGTTTTTTGTCTCGTTTGCTCTTGTGTGGATAGGGTGATCGCGTGGTGATGTTCAGCCAATTCACCATGATTTTAGACATCCTGGTACAGTTCCTGGATTATCACGGTTACTCTTACGTGCGTATGGATGGCAGCACTCAAGTGTCAGAGCGGTGAGAAAATTACGCTAAACTTTTTAGATGCTTCGCATGAGTAGTTCCAATTTAGGGGTGGAACGAAATAATTGGTTTCTCGTACACAATCGATGCTTGTATCTTGAACTTACGAATAAATATGCATTGCTGAATCAATGCATCATTCCAAACAGTAGTTTACATTTTTCTTTTTATACTTTTCAACCCAAGTTGAAACTATTAATGTGTCTCTTCTCTCCATCTGTCTGACTGTAACCAGAGGGATACGATAACTAACAAATGATCCCATATGCATTAAACTTATTATTAGATAAAACAGGACATATTGACAAATGGTTGACCCTTCTCCCCAACGGAGCGGCTATTTGAGTCCCGTTATATTTCTGCCTCGTCACGTACCGCTTCATGTGTACCTGGCAATAGCGCTACCGGCATTTTTGGTCATTGAATGACCGTTAAGGACAAACACCTGTTGGACAGCGTTTATAGAATCCATACATGGTAGTTTTCCCACTTTGCTTTTGTTATCACCGTGCGCGCCCATTTTCTCTTACAATTTTTGGTCGTGGTTGTGTGTGCGTGCGTATGCGCTGCGAAGCATTGGGATCATCGACCGCTTCAATGAGGAGCCCGAGATTTTTGTGTTCCTGCTGTCAACGCGTGCTGGTGGCCTTGGCCTCAACCTGACGTCTGCCAACACCGTGATCTTGCACGACCCCGACATGAATCCCTACAATGACCAGCAGGCCGAGGATCGCTGCCACCGCGTGGGACAGACACGGTAGTTTGCGCTCACGCACGTGCTTGCCGGAAACTCGCGTTGCATGTGGTGTGTGCATCTCATTGGCGGTTGATGTTGAGCAAACATGCCAGGTGCTTTCCTTGCTGGGTTGTTACAACATGTTACATTTATAGTTGGCAACAAAGCTGAAAATTTCGGTTTTTGCATTCCATTACCATCGTTTATTGGCCGATGTGCGTATGTATGTTGATCTTCTTTCGGACCATACGTAGCCAACCATGTTAATTTGAGTAAAAAAAACCGATCTTTCATTCAGGCTGTTAATAGTGCATTACTACTTTGGTCTCAGCCTAATATTTTATGGAAAATTTCAGGCTCGTTACTCCCTATTATTACAGTTTCTAAAAGGTCAAACGTCTACCCGTGTAATGTCTTGTACATCCCAACCAGGTATTATCCGATTACTTGGATTAGGCGCTGTAAAAACACAATTTAAATGCAAACAAACAGTGATAAATTACCTGAAAAAGTACTGGAGGTGGGGTGAGTCAGTGAGTTGGCTGGGTTAACCTTTGAAGATTGTATTTAGTTCCTTTTAAATTCTAGTGTTGACATCATTGCACGTGGGGAATGTCTTTGGACTGTCAACAACATTGAACCTTTGCTGATAAGGGGACTGTGAGGCTAGGTCACAGTTGAGAAGCGTTGAACATTGCGCCACTGATTAGAATGCGTCAACGGAAGCTGATGTGCACACGTGTGGCAGCCCGGTGCAGGTGATCCGGCTGATCAGCGCCGGCACGGTGGAGGAGGCCATCGTGCAATCGTCGAAGCACAAATTGCAACTGCAGCAGGATATAACGGTCACCAACAACAGTAAGTTTAATTTCGATTTAAAGCTTTCGTGACTGCAGGGATTCATCTTCTTGGTTCTTTCGGTAAAGTCACGTAGAAGGGAAATAATAAAATAATAAAAATAAAACATAATAAAATAATTCTCACGACGTTTCGGCCACAACGCAAGCAGCCGTCCTCAGGTCTGTCGGGGGTCTTCACCTGAGGACGGCTGCTTGCGTTGTGGCCGAAACGTCGTGAGAATGATTTTATTATGTTTTATTTTTATTATTTCCCTTCTACGTGACTTTACCGAGAGAACCAAGAAGAACAGTAAGTTTGTGAAAGTTGCAGCGGACAGCGCACTTAGTGGTTACCTTTTGAGGCCATGGGTTCACATCCGGTTGGCTGCATGTGATTTAAACCGGATTCTCAATTGTGGCGCGTTTATGGTCTCAGTTTCATCGCAAATGACTGCTCAAAAAATAAACCACCATAAATTCATTTGCTTCTTAATTTGGCAAACATTTTAATCTCAGATTTAAAAAAATTTAAATTATTTTTTTACTCAAATGATGAATATCGATACAGCTGGGTGTTTGGAAAACTGCATTGACCCCTAAGTGTGAATGATGCTCTGAATAGATTTCAGAAATAGATCTGTGACATCACCTTTTGTGTGTGGCTTGCTGGCGCAGGCGGGTTACACTGCTCTGCTTAAGTTCTAATGGACGTATGTCTCATCAGGTGATGTTGATAGCATGTGAATTACAATGGGGGGGGAGGGTGAATACAGAAAGTATTTTTTATGGTGAATACATCGTGAATGTGTGGCATCAAAACAATACATTGATGTCTAGTGTGCCTTCCATTATTAGTGTTGATGAAGTGTTAAAAGAAGACTGTTTCGTGACTGCAGGAATTACTCTTTGGTTCTTTCGGTAAAGTCACGTATAAAGATAAAATAATAAATTAAATACTAGCATACGACGTTTCGATTGCAACACAAGCAATCATCAGGTATAAATGAAATAGAAACACAAATCTAGTATACTTAGAAATGTAATGTAATACAACAGAGAGTCGGATAACATAACAATCAACACCATACCTGGTTGATTACGTTCTTCCTGAGAATTCTAAATTTGAGAGAGAGATAAAACACAGAACCAGAGACATATAGACAGACACATAAGCAGACAGATATCACAGAGATACAGCTATTTGAGGACTTGCAATGACACTGCCATGCTCATTATTTTGTTTACGGGATAAAGAGAAAGAATGCAGCATATCTTCTTGGTTTTTTCGGTAAAGTCACGTAGAAGGGAAGTAATAAAATAATAAAAATAAAACATAAAACAATTCTCACGACGTTTCGGCCACAACGCAAGCAGCCGTCTTCAGGTAAAGAATGAGAACCTGTCAACCTGGGACGGCTGCTTGCGTTGTGGCCGAAACGTCGTGAGAATTGTTTTATTTTGTTTTATTTTTATTATTTTATTACTTCCCTTATACGTGACTTTACCGAAAAAACCAAGAAGATGAATTCCTGCAGTCACGAAAGCTTTAAATCGAAATGCAGCATATCATGGGTCAATAGCCACACATACCATGACTTCATCCCATAGTCAATATCGAGGTGCATTTGGCAAAGACAACAAGATTGCCTAAAAATCTCAACATGTGGCTCGAATTTATGAGTTCATGTTGCTTTAAATTGCTTGGCATCGAGGGCTGTGGTGGGAAACTGAGAGCAGTGCAGCAAGATGAATAGTTGTACTGTACTCCTTTATCTATGCTTCACATTTTCATTAACTTGTGCTGACCAGTATGATGACGTTTGACAAAATAACCCCCACCAACCACAACGTATCGAGGGGCCCCCATCCAGAAGTATATTTACTGAGGGTTGTACATGTTAAAGTGCTTTTATAGCATAAACTTTAAACCAAAAGCACTTGCCGCTGAGTCTTTTAATGTACACACCATTCGTATGTGTTACCAGTTTATTTAAAGTGATGTGTATATTACTCATGCCCTGATGTTTGTTTTTTCCCTTGTTCTTTTTTTAACTTCTTGCCTTGAACCCTTGGGGGAAAAAACAGAGAGCAGAGAGAATGAACTATCAGCAGAGCTTACCTCCCTGCTAAAGCAAATGCTGGGCCAATGAAGAGATTAACTACGAAGCTTTTCTTCCGATGGGAGTCGAAACAAAGTCTTCAATGAAATGTCTGGTATCTAAGTGCACATGGGTGTCTTGTGTGTGTGTGTGCGCCAGTCCATATGTGTCTTATACATACAATTTTTACAGATTAATTATCGTATTTTTCTGGATAAAAGTGCCAGAACTGTGGGCCAAGACCAAAACCCGTGCGAGTTTTGTCTGTCAGTAGACATCAGTTGCTTCATTATGTGCTTGTAATTGGTCCATTGCTCCATGTACTCCAACGGCTTATATTTGTACTCCAGCATTGCCTTGTGTCCCTGTAGTAGTGGCATTAAAGTGGGGTTGATGCCCCGTTTCCTGTGATATGTGGAATTAATGACAGTAGTTGCCTGTAAATACTTGGAGGGCCTGAGTAAACCAAACAAAAAACACTGCTTATTGATGTCGAACTTTATTGTGTTGTCCTAATTGTTACCTTGATAATTGAGTCCTTGCCTTTTTTCTTCATTGTAAGTTCTTTATATATTTAGTCTACATTTAATAAAGCTGAACCGACAAAAGCTTTTGTATTTGCATTTTCTTTCTCCTTTCGAACAAGTGAATGGGCACACACATACATGAAAAGCACAACTGCTGAAACTTTTTATGTCCATTAAAGTCTGAAAAAGCGACGACATCCTCAGTGCCTACATAATAGATATATGCTTCGAATTATAATAATTGCAACTCGTAACCAGCACAGCAATATTCGCTCACTCTCGAGGAGACAACAACGTAAAGGTGCGGGCAATCGCAGATGAGCAGGAAGGCAGCCACACGGTGAGACGACGCCAAAAAATTACTCGCCTCTGTGGTCCCCTACATATTAAGATGTTTCCAAACAATGTAATGAATATTCTTAGTTTTTTTTGGTAAAGTCACGTAGATAAAAAATTAAAATTAATAAAAGTAAAATGAAATAAAAATTACGACGTTTCGGAGGCAACACAAGCTTCCGTCTTCAGTTCGAACCGTCGCAGCACGATAGCTGAAGACGGAAGCTTGTGTTGCCTCTGAAACGTGATTTTTATTTTATTTTACTTTTATTAATTTGAAATTTTTATCTACGTGACTTTACCGAAAAAACCTAAGAATATGAATCCCTTGCAGTCACGAAAGCTTCAAATCTAGAATTAATGTAATGAATGTTTTACGTGTGGGAGGAAGCCGGAGCACTCGGGAGAAAACCCACACGTGCGCCTCCCACGCTTCCGATTAGCATGGCCGGCTACGTACGGTGCAAAAGAAGTTCAACGTACATGCGAGAAGGTGGGGGGGGGCAACTGTCTATTATACGAACGATGCTTTTACAAATCCACCCTGACCAGCACGGTGAAACACGGTCACACAACCCCTATGACCGACACGGTGTGGGGGAAGCCTTCATCCAGCAATGTATTGACAGCGGCCGAACATGGCAAGGGTGTCATTGAAGGGGAGTGGGGGGCTCGGGGGGGGGGGGCTGTGGTTTCCCTAAGTCACACGACCCAGTGGGTGTGGCATACTACACTGGTGACGTTAACGGCTTGTGGCTAAATGAGTGCGGGCTCCAGGAGAGAGAGTGCAGGCGTGAGTGGAAGGCGGACAATCGGGTAAGCGGTGGCAGGACAACTTTACAAAGCTGCACTAAACTCTCGCCCAACGCGGAGTGTTTGCGTGCTCCATTGCAGAAGACTCTTTTGTTGGTGAGTGCATGCAGCAGACATTAATGAAGTGTTTGTATCTTATCAATGTGAGTGTATCTTATCAATGTGAGTATCTTATCGATATGAGTGTATCTTAAATTATTTTAATTGTTAGATATTAAATGCAGATGTTATTTTAGTCATCGATGTCGGTGGAGGAAAATGCATTAATTGAATTTCACCTTTATAACAAATTGGTATTCGAGGACTGTTTTGTGCGTGCAGTGTTGGGTGTTTTTTGTGATATTTTCTTTCTTTCCCCGAAGTACACTAAATTGGTCCCCATAATATCAGGTTAATGGTATTCTTTTGAGTGCATGTACGGTTTCAATTAGTCCTCAAAGTGTAAGATTTATCATTGTTTTTGTGTTCAAACTGGTCTGCTGTCATGAGGTTTATGGCATTCTTGTGATTATCTCAATCCAAACCTATTAATGTTGCAATCTAGACGATTCAAATTCCATGAAAATCAACTTATGGGATTAAATTTGACACGTTAATTCCGTGCGAAATTCTAAATATGTTTGACTTCAAAGTGCAATGGCAAGTCGGTATTAACAAGTGTCATTTGACACGGTAACTTGGCTTTGAAAATACTTAACGCTTGCAGTCAAATTGTGAATGTGCAAAAAACGCGAGCGAGGCTGCCCTGAAACTTAAAACCTGCAAAGCTTCGGCGTGAATCTCCTTGGCTGTTCGTGTTGACCGTTCAATTGCTCTGTGTGTGCGTGAGAGCACATCGGTGTACTTGTTAATTTTATCAAATGCTCCAAAGGCTACTCGGTACCTTTTAAGGCTGGCGGGAGGGATGTCTCCCCGAGCCCAATATAGCGCCCCTATTTTTAACGCGCGAAGTACCTCGTACTCGCCGCGTTCTGCGGCCATCCTTCTTGCAATCTATCATTCGTCATAAAAGAAGCCCTTTAATTGTACTGTAATTGATGCAGCTACACGATAGTCACATTAAGTAACACCGTGGCGCACGTTCTGTCTTGCTGGGGTCATCCTTAAGCTCTTGCCGACACCGTGGACTTGGCTTTGAAACACGGTCGTTGACTTTGACGAATATAAAACAAATGGCATTAGAAAAAGGGGCGCCATGCTTTGTTCACAGCAGTAATTTGGAGTTCCGGTAATTGATCCTTGTTTACTGACAGCCGAGTGTGCGCTTGCAACCTTGTCACCAGATTTAAAATAAAATGATGAAATCCCAAGTAACGCAACTCGCGCAATCTTTCATCTCTCGGCACGGCAGTTGCACCAATGGTGCAAGTTTCTTAAATCCCATTGCCTCAGCAGTATACATGGGTACCCTACAGATGGTCGACAGGTCATGTGTTGTGCAGTAAAGTGTGGAGAACTACCACCTATTTCAGTGGGGAAGGGAATGACAAAATACCCTCCAGAGGAGCTCTCTAGAGCTCCCTCTAGCGGAGGCCCTTCTGCCAGCAGTAGTGTGAACAAGCAATTGCAGGGCTGCCCCTTTATGTTCTGTAATGGAATCTATTCTGTTCAAAGGGCACTCTCACACTTTGGCAGGCGGCAAGTGACACTTTACATGCGGTGTTGTCCAAGGCAAAACGTCTACTTAGTTCACACGAACTCGGATAAATATTTCTCGTTGCGAGCGTCTCTCCTCCCTCCCTCCTTCCTGCGGTCTTCTCCACAGGGATTTGGCCAAGGCAGGCCTGAAGAAAGCAACCATCTGTCTGTGAGGAGAACTGTGAGGCGCTGATTCGGTGACGCTTTTGAGCAACAGCGGAGGAACCATGAGCAGCTACTCGGTGACCCTGCCCGGGCCGGCCCCTTGGGGATTTCGCCTGCAAGGCGGCAAGGACTTCAACATGCCGCTCACCATCTCCCGGGTTAGCTTCCCGTTTTTGGGTTGCCACCTGTCCTGGGTTCACCCCCTCCCCCACCCCAAGCCACGATTTTCCTCTTATTTTGTTTGTTTTGAGGTAGCTCTCTTTCCAAGGGGAAACCAGTAAAGTCTTCCAGGGACACTCCTGGCTTGTCAGTTGCGCAATAATAGACCGCTCAAGACGCTTCGTTTAAATGTAGCCCTCATATTTTCTGTAATTGTGAGATAAACTTCTCATGAAATATCCTGGTTTTTTTTTGTTCCTCTGATGCGGCGGCCTTAGTACTGGTCCCTCGGCCACTTTCAACCTGGGACCACCGATTGTTCTTGACCTATACCTCGGAGGGGCCCGCGAAACTCGATGGATTTGCATAGCATCGAAATTGCAACTGGATCTAAAGATGCTTGCACATAAAACAATGCATGGATTATTTTCGGGGCAGTCAATTGGTCAGTCCGAGGTAAAGAGGAAAGTTGAACCTGGACTTGCACAGGGGCAGAGGGTCCGACAGCACTGGCGGAGGGAAGGAAGTTCCAGAAGTTGGAAACAGCAGAGGAGAAAACGAGTAGCTGCACCAATGTTTATCATCGTGATATTTTGGGAAATGCCGTAAGAGTCTCAAGATATTACCGTGGCAGCTTGCAACCTTTTCCCTATGATGAAAACCCAATCAAAATGTTGGCAGAAAATAGTTGTTGACACAAATATACACATGCGTTTCTTTAATTTTTTTGACAAAACAGACTCCTTGGGTTCATCTTCTTGGTTCTTTCGGTAAAGTCACGTAGAAGGGAAATAATAAAAAAAACAATAAAATAATTATCACGACGTTTCGGTCACAACGTAAGCAGCCGTCCTCAGGTGAAGAATGAAACACCACCAAGCTTGGAGCGTATATTTATATACTTCTTCCCCCTCCAACCCAGCTTAAATATACGCTTCAAGCTTGGTGGTGTTTCATTCTTAACCTGAGGACGGCTGCTTGCGTTGTAGCCGAAACGTCGTGAGAATTATTTTATAATGTTTAATTTTTATTATTTTATTATTTCCCTTCTACATGACTTTACCGAAAGAACCAAGAAGATGAATCCCTGCAGTCACGAAAGCTTTAAATCGAGACTCCTTGGGGTTTCGAGACTTTGCGTGCTGCCAACAAAGCTGGGTCTGACATTTAAAATGGCATTCATTGCGCGCAGTCCGGTGGCGTTTTCATGCCTGCAGAAATTAGACTGCCACGGAAATGCTAAGAACACCTGCAGATGGGAATCTTCTCTCGCCTATGAGTCACGAGTTCGCAGCTAAGCTTTGCCTCTCCACAGTGGTGGGCTAACTGCTGTTGTTGATTTTTTTTTAATACTTTTTTTACCACTGTTCATCATCAGCCTGACTGTAAAGTTCGGCTCTGTGTGTTCACTTCCATTTTCGTTACGCAGTGCTGTGTGATCGATTTAGAAAACACAAGTATCGTCACATTAATCATGTTATAAATACAGGGCACACTCTTGAACTGTAAGGATTGCTATTACTGTATTATCGTTTGCATTGTTAGGCTGCTCACAACGTGAAATTGAGGCATACTCAAGAACGCAGTGTAGTTGACGTGGCTGGGTGGCTCAGATGGGAGAACTGATTCTCAAGTCTAGCAAGTTGATCACTTCAGCCTGGTCACCACTGAAAAAAACACTTAATAATTAAGTTTTTTTGTGCTAAATTACATCCCTGATTAATTAAAATATTTCTTTGTCATGCAACAAATGCCGTTCTGATAGCAGAGTGTGTTAGAGTGCACCCCCTAGTGTGTAAATATAAAGCAAGACAATTTGACAAGTGTTTATGAAGTTATGCGAGAACTCGGGGTGCTCACTGCTCTGGCAAAATTTACGAATGGATTCCTTGCCTCGTGAAATGATGCCGAGAGTACACTGCGGATACAATCGGAGGGAAGGCTAAAAACTTTTTCTTTTCAATTCAGCATAGCATAACTTAGTGGATGTACCGCTTCATTGTGCTAATGAGTCGAGTGAAAGTGCGTACGTGCGCAAGCGAGGGGCGGTACTGATCTCCGTTGATGGAGCGGAGTCAGCGGTGCAAATGCCAACCTCCCATGGCAAAGGCCAGAACATCCAGTACCTCTGCATACATAATACGCCCCCAGCCCCTATCTCACTTGCTCCACTGTCTTGGCTAAGTATAAAAAAATGTGACGGACAGACCGCTCGGCCTAATCTCATTGGGGAAAAAGGGCCGAGTGATCATAATAATAATGACCATAATTTACAATCCCTTGTCAATCTACTGCTGGATGACGGCCTTCCCGCACGATGTACGTCATTGGGGATTGTTTAACCGTACTTCACCACGCTCGTCTGTGCGGGTTGGTGAAGAGGGAGGCCCCAGGACCGTTTCAGATGTCACTCGCTACTGACGCCAACCACGGCCGGTAATCGAACTCAGGTCTCTGGACTCGTAGCAATCCTCAAAGAACGCACGTCTGCATAGATGCGCTTACTGCTCTGCCCCATATTGCCGACTTTACACAGAAACAATGCATGATATTTAATTAACAATTCTAATTGTAGTGTTTTTTTTATTCCACACAGCTGCCATTTATTAGAGCCATGAATTAGGAGGCAGCATAAATAACCCAAGTTGGACCTGGCCGGATTCCGTGATGTTTGCCGGGGGTTTGTTGCTGGCGCTCGCCTGTATTGAATTTCCTGCGTGCATGTCTAAACAAAAATAGCGGCGGGCAGAGTGGTCTGGACTCACGTCACCGCCAGAGAGCTGGGGGCTGGGGGTGGGGGGGTCCCGCGGGCGTTGGGTGACCGAAATATTTTTGTGCATCCCTAAATTTGCCGTCGTTACGTCAACGGCAGGGTATGAGGCTTCACGACATTTTCAAAGAGCTTGTACTGTGTGTGCTAGTGAGCATGTCCATGTTGGAGGGGACCACCTGTCCCCCTCGCTACATTCAAAAGCAACTTTGTAATGCGTTACACAACACTCCCTGGTGACTCTGCGACCTTTGAGTCAGTGCTGCTGCACGCGAGCCCATTACGTTGTGTGCCTGCTTTGTATAATTAAAGGTTCAAAGCCCTGTGTCAATCCACTGCTGGATGAAGGCCTTCCTCCCAATGCGGATTGTTTGAGCGTGCTTCTCGATGGTGGTTAATTGATGGTTGGTGAAGAGGAGGCACTGTGACCAGTTAGGAAATCGATCTGCACTTGGCTGGGAACTGAACTCTGGTCACCGAGCTCATTGCACAGTGTGCCAACCTCTGCCACTACTGCACCCCCATTCACGTTGGTAGGCTTCAAGTATTTATTTTTTAGCGTTGAAGCATTACACAAATTGTGTTTTATATACTGTACATGCAAGCTTACATAGCGTGTCATTTATTTATTTATAATATGGTGAATATTATAAAGGTTCCATTGTGTAGGGGAATGACGTTGGTAATTCGCATGACATTTTGGATGGCAGCTAATTTGTAAAGCAAGTAACAAATTTAGACTTGTACAGTATTTTGGAATTCAATACGATTGATTTGAGTAAAGGCAGTCTCTGGATCAGCTGTGTTGAACAGCCCTTGCTGCACTTTTCGGATTGTCAAATAAATGTGTCTCAGTGGCCAACGTCATTTTCTACAGACCATTTACTGCGATGGCCAAAATTTCGTTTGACCTTCTGTCAGCTCATCTGTCACTTTGTGAGCAGGGTTCGATTTTTTTTGTGGTCAGTTTGTACCCAACACCGTTGTTGGAATAGGCCGATGCACAGAAAGAAGGGGTGGTCAAATTCCACACAAATGGTATTAGATATTTTCCTGTTGTCATCTTATAAGTCGAAGACATCGGAAGATAAACCTGCGCTTGCTGTCATACATGTACGACCCCGAGGGTGTTGCCCTTTCTGGTTGAGACGAGGTGAGAGCTTGTAGCTGTTGAAAACAGGGCAATTTCAAGAGCCCTGCTTAAGTTCAAAGTCTGTAATCCTCGTGACTTAAAGGTCATCTTAGATGTGACATTTGGCAACCGGCTTGATAAGGTTGTTTGGCAGAATTTCCCTTACATTTCAATATGCCCTTCAAATAATTGTATTGAAAATGATTGTGCAGATGAAAAAAAACGAATTCTGCAGTGAACATTGTTTACATGGGATCTAACGGCAGTGCGATTTTTAACGGCAGTCACGAGCGGTATCTGTGATCCTTTACAAGTTGGGGCGAACGTTGCGAACCTCAGTGCTTTCTGCCGTTTGAGCCACGTGATCCGGCTCATTCCGCGCTTTAAAAGGAGATCCTTCAAGCAGTCGCTTGGCTGACACGGAAGGAATGTTCGCGTTCAAGGATGTGAGGTGTAGATTTAGGGGCCTTGACCCCGCGGTGTAACCTGCCGGTACGCTCGATTCACTGGAACAAACACTCACGCTGTGTGTATTTAGAGTCAGGATTTTATATTCATAACAATGGAAAATAATGACCACGGGTTGCGCATCAACATTTGTGAGTGTTGTTTAAACATTTTACAGGTGGACGCTGGGGCATTGGGGTAGAACAAAAAGGCTTGTATGGGGCAGAATTATTTAATAATCCTTCACTCAATGTTGTTTGTTATCGTGGGAACATAGATATCATTTTTACTTTTCGTCACTTATTTCAAGCGGTTGGGGGTCACCCGAGTGTGATCAGTCTGTTCCACACGTCCGGTATCTTCACCAATGTGCACTGCCCAGTGTGGCGAAGTGCGGTCACATCTCTCCCCCAATGCTGCTTGGGAAGGCCTTCATCCAGCTTTAGACTGATCATGACTAATGACTAATGACAATCATCATTATTTGTTGCTGTATCTCTATAGAGCCGGATGAGGTTGTTTTTCCAAGGTGGCACTGTGCCCTTTATGAAGAAAATTGGTAGTTACTGTGAATTGTTTCCACACTCATTTAAGCCATGGTATACGATAGCCCAAAGGCTTTTTTTAAATCCACAATTTAAAACCAACGCTTGTCTCAACGGGATGGAATGCTTATCGGTCCATGTTTCCACAACACATTATCAACACGACATAAATGGGGGGCCTGGGATGGTGGAACGTTTTATTTAAATGGCAAGTGAACGGGACCTGAAATAACAGTTCCATACTTTACTCCGTGCAAGTGATGTGACGGCTTCTCATCGCTTCAGCTGTCCCAGCTGTGACCATTTCACCCTCATCGCCTCTCCCACTTCACCGCGTTGTCACCTTACATCCTGAACACAATGTCTGCTGCTTCCATGCCCACTCTGCCAGACGTGTGCACTGAGATCAGACTATTTATAGCCGGCTATCCTTGGCTTCTTCAGGACGGGGATTCGGGGATTGGTCGGGTTTTGCTATAGCCCGCTCCCTGCGCACCATCTTGCATTTTTGAAGCAAACCCCAACTGCTTGCATGGCAAACCAGCTTGATATATCTTGCATCGACATGGAAAATGCAATCTCCTCCAGAGCTAAAGTTTCACAGAACATTATGACCTCATGGGTGACACCATTAACACAATGGACTCAAATAGCCCATGCTCATTAATCGACTTATGAGTGCACTTCATTGCAATGCTTAGCCATATGGCCAAGCTGTAATGGAAGAAAAATTCTGAAGCCATCGAATTAACGGGCGAGGCGATCATTTCCGATGGGTTTTAGAAGTGTCATAACACAATGAAATGTTTCCTCATTTGATCGTGGCACTGCAGCTACACGTTCCGTGTGCACACTCACAAATATTCTGCTCACACAGCACAAAGGAGGATGGATACCTTGTGCCCGACACTGCCCCGGAGGCTCATGTTTCTGTCTACGTAAGCCAATAATATAGCATTACACCGAGACCTCCACACTTTTTGCCACCACGGCCTATCGGCATGGCGTGCCGCTTTGAACGATGAACACAGCTGTGTGAGCTGTGTGGCGCAGTGCGCTCCCACATGAACGTATGGCTCTGTGGTGAACAACACTCTTCACGGGGTCTCATTCGTCTCTACCCCAGTTATATTGCACTGTGGCAGTTTGGCTGGCGAGGGGACCCCCAGCCCCCCTGCCTGGTGTAGCTTATAGGCTTTTCAATGTCGCAATTTCATACGCATATAATCAACGAATTGATTGATTTTATATATTTTTTTTTGTTGCGTTATAATTACGGGTGCCTGTGACCAAATCACCTGGTATGCACCCGGTCTTGTCGGCACTCTGAAGCTAAGCAGAGTTGGGCCCGGATCGTGCTTGGCACGGGCGACCACTTTGCATAACAGGTTGTTATAGGCTGCTGCGGGGTACGTGCGGCGCAGCAGAGGGCAGTGCGGCCAAATCCATAGTTGTACAATACTGCTGTGCTCTCTGTCTGCATAAACATTCGCTGAGCAGCATGGTGAAGTATGGACATGAACCCCCACAGCTCGCAAAGTTCGTGAAAGTCGTCACCCAGTCACGATTTGGCAAAGAGCGTGTCCATGTACAAGCTGCAGGTAGTGTTCAATTGTAGCTACATTCGGGCTATAAGACCAGCACACAATGGGTTACTATAGCAAAGTGTTTGTCGTTTCACCATAATGAATAACCCACAATGAATGTGTGTAGACATTATTTTATGTTTTCTTTGAGTTCTCGGTTGCTCGTAGATAAGTCACCGGTGAACAATCAGATACAATCATTGTCTTTACAGTGTAACGATTATTCACATCGACCATATTATAAAGGACGTTATAAATGAAGCACAGATGACTTTCACGGACATATTGAGGGATGTGAAATATATCATTTTGCAGGCCATTATTTTGTTTTCGGTGCCAGGTGTGTGTGAGGGCTTTATCTGAATTTGACATCCTGCAGCCAAAGCTGCACTCTTGTCCGTCAAGTCCAATTTTTCTTCCAAAGGTTGTCGTTGAGCTTGACTTTGTTAACGTTATCCCTCTAAGGCGGGTAGATGGCGTGCCCGCTGCAAAGCCACATTTCAAATGTCTGCTGTAAATTCTTTCCATTCGGCAGCGGTGATTCACGGACGCGACGTCGATGTAGGCTACTCTTGAGTTTTCCTGGCTCTCGGCCAGCGTGTGTAATCTCTCCCCACAATAGGAAAGCAAATGTATTTTAGTCTTAGCACATTTTAATTGTTTAACACGTGTCTGTGAGTGACATTGGTCCCAGAAGTGTTGCATTAAGCAAGTGTTTATCGGTGCCTGTGTGCACGCGTGAGTGTCGGCGCATTTTAATTGCTAGCCCGCGTCTGCTTAATCCGCTCCTAAGTAAATTATATTTAATGTTGCGACGGCTTTTTTAAAAATACCGTCATCACATTTGGACAGATGATATTGAATTTTGATTTAAAGCTTTCGTGACTGCAGGGATTCATATTCTTGGTTCCTTCGGTAAAGTCACGTAGAAGGGAAACAATAAAATAATAAAAATATAAAACAATAAAATTCTCACGACGTTTCGACTGCAACACAAGCAATCATCATCAGGTGTGAAATCCACAACAAGAAAATTTGAAGAAAAAAACACCACTTTTTTCAAATTTTCTTGCTGTGGATTTCACACCTGATGATGATTGCTTGTGTTGCAGTCGAAACGTCGTGAGGATTTTATATTTTTATTATTTTATTATTTCCCTTCTACGTAACCAAGACTATATATGATATTGAGGTTGTGTTCTAAATTCTATAACCAAACAATTCTAAAAGATACGGTTTGACTGGTCAATTGTGCATCTAGACAAGACAATGTGACGATGATGAACATATCGAAGCAACAATTGGCAAATATACACAAATACATTATAATATTTAGACTTCATTTGCACTAGCTTGTATTTTTATATTTTCGTGGTTGGGTGACAATGTGCGTGTGGAGTAGTGCTTAGTGCCCTGTGCTATTAGCTACGTACGGTTCGAAAGAAGTTCAACATCCATACAACTTATTGTTCCCTGGTCATGGGTGACATCATTGGCACATGGTATTTGAAACTGTGCTTGGACTCCTTTCGGTTGGTTTAGGTTTAAGTAAGTACATGCTGTGGTATGTGAACATTAGCACTGGCCACTCCACTCCTCTTTGTGCTTTGCTGGGCTAAATAGGTGCTTCATAACAGCACATGTCCCAACAGTCTATAATCCTAAATGTGGGATCTTGGAGGTGACTGGGAGGTTCAGGGATCAGACTATCGTGCTGGAATCGTTGAGATCCTGCGTCACAGCCACCAATGATTCATAGGGTTCTCAAGTTTTAGAGGGTATTTTTCACTTAATTTGATAACAAAATTTGCCGTAAAATATTTCAATATTGGTTGTGCTGGTCAAGCGTGTGAGAAATCGTCTTGTCACTTTAAAAAAATTCGGAACACATTCTGTGAAAATCTTAGAGAGATCTGAATGAATTCTTCATCTCACGACTCGACACCAAATCGGTACATTTGGAATAAAATATTTTTTTTCGTTACACGTGCATATGACAGGGAAGGGTTTCCAGCTCAATGAAACATGACAACCTGTAGGCTTCTTCGCTGTTGCTGCCACTCCTGCTGATGCTTTTGCTGCTGCTGCCACTGTGCGTTGTCTGCCTGCGTGTCGCAGGTGAGTGCGGGCAGCAAGGCGGCCCAGAATGGCATCTCGGCTGGTGACTCCGTGCACCAGATCGACGGGGTGCCCACGGATAACCTCACGCACGTGCAGGCGCAGACCAAGATCAAGAACTGTGTGGGGTCGCTCCGCATGACGCTGCATAAGTAAGGGAGCCTCGCATTCAGCACGTCTGCTCCTGAAAAACACCCTTGCGTTCTGACCCCTCATTGTAATTTCTCATGAGCACTCAGATAATGAATCTTCAGTCCCATGGGATTGATGAACGGGGACTCCATGTTATACGGGAAATCGATTTTTGAAGAGTAAAAATACGTTCTGAATTTATGTTTTTATCGAACACAAGCTTCGGCAGTGCCTTTTGGCAGGGCTGCCCAGATGTTGCTGGAGGCCCGGGGCTGGATGCCCAGGACCGAATTTCATGTAGTTTGAAGGGACCTCCCTTATTCATTAGCGACAAAAAAGTAACAGGCCCTTTGTGGTGCCCTCTTTTACGAGATGCCCTTTTTGTGGGCAAATTGCCCTGACATTTTATGCCATCTTGCCCACTACAGCTGTGCACAGGGGGATGGCTACTCTGCACAAAGGGGGCACATAATTGTACCATTTTTTGAGTATATGAAAAAATACATGTATCTTTCAACATATGAATAATAGACAGATGATTATGATGATCAAACTTAAAAAAAAATCAATAGGGTAGCATTCTTATGATGCGTATTTGTAAAAAAATATTGTAGATCACCCATCCATCAGTGGGTGTCTCTAGCGAGCAACCACAATCATTAAACACGTTTGTCCACTCCCCAGGACGGGGTTCACCACAGTTTTCTAAGCAAAATGACAAAATGTGTTTTAATACAATTCAATAAATTTCACAGTATCATTCATAAATGATAACCAAACACCACGCCATGGGCAGCAGGGGGCAGTGCAGCAAAACCCATTGTTGTACTATACTCTTAGGTTTTTTCGGTAAAGTCACGTAGGTAAAAAATAAAATTAAAAGTCATTATTATTTTATTTTATTTCCAATATTAACTTTAAATTTTATTTTTTACCTACGTGACTTTACCGAAAAAACCTAAGAGTATGAATCCTTGCAGTCACGAAAGCTTCAAATCTAGAAATAGAAACCATTGTTGTACTGTACTCGTATGCTCCTACATCTATGCGCCTCACCTTCACCAACCCGCACTGGCCAGCATGGCCAAGTTATTGTTGGGTTAAACAACCCGACATGGGCTGCACGCCATGGAGAGGCCCTCATTCAGCAGTTCGGATTGACAAAGGGCTGTACATGTTTACGATAAAAAAAATATTTAAGAAAACGCAACTGGTTCCTGAAGCATGACATTGCGACTCATTTGACTGGGTTATAACTCAATGGATAATGGAAGCTCGGTTAAGGGCGCCAGATTGGCGAGATGTTAACTACCTCGTCTGGTATACAGGAGTTCGTGGGTTCGCTCCCGACCCTGACACCGGCGTATTTGGAGTTTGCATGTCCCTCTCCTTGTGGTCGCGTTTGTTTTTTTCTCCGGGCCTCTCCACATTTAGAAACATGAGTTTTAGAGTATGTGGTCGATATACATTTCCACACCATAAGTCACTTCGTAGAGATATCGTCAGTGATGGCTGAGTTGCTTCTGAAAAAGAGTTTTTTTTCAAGCTCAGTGGGCCTCGCCTGGTAACATAAAAATATTTAATTGAAAAATCTGCCTCCACACAGATGCAAGCGGCCCCTGCCTATGCACGGCCCTGTGATTGATGCTGCAACCACCATCGCACACCAGAAGGTGAGCCCTTAATCTCCTGAAATTAAATAAAAATCAAAGCCTGTGATCGCTGATTGTACTCTGTGGACATATCAACAATTTGTAACAGAGACATTTTCCCCCCGTTTTAATTACTCCTTTTTATTTCTTGCATTTCTATAGATTGTATCTCCACATGGGTGAGTGCAGTAAACTAAAAGTGTGGCTTTCTAATAAAGAATGTTTTAATCTGAGCACATTCTGTGAGATGAGTGTCATTGGCTTAACTTTAATCACTCGAGACAAATTTGCATGATGGGCAGTTGAATACTGTGTGAATGACGCGTGGATTTTAACAAGAATCACGACATCAACGTAATTCATTATTACACTACAAGCCAGTAAAAGCCTGTCCTACCGATGGGGGTCCACTATTTTTCCAAACTATAATCCTTCATGAAAATGCATTGCATGAGTGACACTGGGGCTTGTATCTTACCTATGTTCAGTACTGGCTTGTATTCGACATTTGATCCTTATGGCGGTACCCCGGGGTACCAAATAATACTAAATGGCCGAGGCAATTAAATACTTTATTTCTGGGACACAATTTTTTCTAGGGGTGTACTTAACTCCGCGACTGGGGTACCAATCAATCCGAAATTGGTGCCACTCCGCGATGTCGAAACGCAGCGAGGACGATTGCGCTGAAACCCTGAACGCTCGCGTACGCACCGTGGTGGTGCATCGTGTACAGCTCGTCGAGATGAGTCGATTGCCCCATCGCCGACTATCAACAGACTAAAATGACTGCATCACGGACATTATGCGAGAGCCGGGGTCCTATGATTCCCCGGGGTAATGCCATAAGGTTCATATTAGCATGAAAATTGTATGCTGCCCTCTCGTGTTGGTTTAATGGCATCAACTATTTTATATCAAGTCAAGTTTTTTTTAGATCTGAAGGTCAAAGGCCTTGTGTCCTACATAGCTCATCATCAATAACCACAGCCCCTTAGTTCTTTATGGTCAAAAGGAGCCCTCGCTCGACTCTTCACGTACAACAAAAATGTTCCCAAGAAGTTGCTGCGAACCGACGGACAACTCGGGAGTTTTTCGTTACGAGGATTTGTTTTTTGTGTTTGTTCGTTTGTCTTGATCTTCCACCGACAGCCAAGATTTCATTAACCCCACGGTTATCAAGGACTCGGCGGTGTCCACGCACAAGCCCATCGAGGTCAGGGGTCCCGGCGGCAAGGCCAGCATTATCCACGCGCAGTACAACACGCCCATCAGCATGTACTCGCAGGATGCCATCATGGATGCCATCGCTGGACAGGCGCACGTGCACGGCAATGATGTCCCCAACGGGTAAGCGCGATGACCTCTTGTGTGTGTGTGCGTGCGCGCGCGCATTGTTTGTGTTGTCCCGAGTGACGTGTGGGTTAAGTAGACGTGCAAAGATTAAAACCCAAAGCACCTCGCTCCTCCTCCCAAATTTGGGATCACAATTGGTGTGAATTCCTTTTCGTCATTCGTTCGATTGATTTTGTCGTGTCGTTAGCGTTTCTTTCGTCAGCCTCGTACGTTCGTTCTGGCTTGTCCCCGGCACGACTGAAATCCAAAGGTCAAATCTGGGTTTCGGCCACCTTTTATTAATTAACATTGGTCAAATGCAGCGACGGTGTTAATTTCGGTCACCAATAACTGCACGGATAAAATTACAATAAGTTCAGTTTTTAACTTATTTTTGGTAAAATCGCAACTCTGAGGATTAATGATATCGATTTGACTGCCATGCAGGAAACCTTTCTGTGTAGTAGGAGGACATGTGGGATAGTTTGCACGTGAAGGGATTTCAGAAGTAGTCCCGTGATAACTGCTTCTGTGGGTCATTCTCTAAAAATCAGGGTTGCACTACTCTTGACAAGATGCCAGTAATATAATTGAAATTAAATTAGGGGGGGGGGGGAACAGTTGATTTTTTACATGCATGATTCATGTATAGTACGCATGAGAATCAATTTGAAAATCCATTCATCGTTATATGGCTAAAGCTCAGAGCGCGTGTGGTTGGTGGTTGTCAGGACCTGGCAGATGAGTGGTGTGCACCCACATAAGGCGGCGGTTTATTTCAGGACACTGCCGATCAGTGGATCGGCCCCATCCCAATTTTGTTGCGTCTCTAGTGAGATGCATGCTCAGAGATGTCATTCACATCTCGGTATCAATAATTTTTCTTTGGTTCCCTCCTCGATCGATTTTCTTATTTACACTGTGGTC
Source organism: Lampetra fluviatilis (assembly GCF_964198595.1). Taxonomy (NCBI): domain Eukaryota; kingdom Metazoa; phylum Chordata; class Hyperoartia; order Petromyzontiformes; family Petromyzontidae; genus Lampetra; species Lampetra fluviatilis. The sequence continues at coordinate 5,574,291 of NC_136294.1, forward strand.
CAACTGATGATGAGACACCTACCCCATACTGGATTTTTTTATTTTTTTACAGCTGCATTTAAAAAAAATCCACATTTAGACATCTTGTAAAACTAACAGTGTTAGCAAAATCTGAGTGTGACTTGGGTTGAGAAGACTTGTCGCTTTTTTTGCGTGAAAGGCAACCAAAGCAGTAATGTCAAAGCTGCTACATCTGCATAATTGTTGTTTGTGGGCCTGCGTGTAATTACCAACATGTGCTTGTGTGCATACATTCACAGTGAGTGATGCGCCTACCATTTGCTTATCTCATTCAGTAATGAGAGCACAGCATTTGTTAACCTTTACGCTAAACTGGTTCGTGCAACCACTCGACTATGGGCCAAAGGTACATTTCAAATGCCAGTGAGCGACCCATGTACCTGTTTGCTTTGAGTGTTGGCAAAGTGCTTCGTAATTGTGCTGTTTTTCATGATGCCATGTGTTTCTGTAACCCCATACCCTCCATTACAATATTCCCACCCGCACTCCATTCCTCTCTCTTCTAACCATGATGCACATACCTCGCCAACCCCTTTCACCGTCTTCCAAAAACTCTCAAAAAATGTCTATGGTGCACCACATTTACACGCTACTTCTTACAGTTCCTCTGAGGCCACTGGGGGGTAAGTAAAATGTTACTATTTGTTTGATTGTTTTTTAACAGAAACTACATTTAACACGTTGTAGTTTTTCGCGAACAACATTAAGGTTCATAATTGAGTTTTGGCTCAGATCGCCGCGCGAGTAAAATGTGTGTTGTACATCCATCTCCACCTGGCAAAGCCGATTCATGAAGTTGTCACGTGATGAACAAACGTGACCAATGTATTGCTGCTTCAGCAAACCGGTGTGTTAAGAGAGCAATCCACAACATTTAACAATTTGGTATGACGTACTGCTGGCAATCACTACTGCATCAGTGAAACGTCATATCATATTATTAAACGTTATACCACATTGTTAAATGGTGTGGATTGCTCTCCAACACACGTGTGTGCTGAAGTAGCAATACATTGGCATGTTTGTCCACGTGACAACTTTATTGTGTTGGGTGCAGGAGGGTGTACGACACACATTTTATTTACACAATCTGACCCAAAAATATATTATTAATCAAAGATAATTTTGTTTTATTAATAAAATCCATTGCCTTCGAACGAAATGTACTAAACATACTAAATGTTCTAATGCCTGAAACTGCGCATGGGATTTTGTAGGAAAAGAAACTCCAACGTTTAAAACAGTGGTGGTGATCGTAGTGGTGGTGGTGTAATTCATGGCAGGAAGTTTGACCCTTAATCGTGCAATCTCACCCGAGTGGTCACCCACTATTTGCGGCAGGCTGATTGCCAAGAATCCACAGGTGGACACCACGTCGCACGTGTATCAAGCGGTGGCCAAGACCGCCACGGACTCGGACCGCTCCGAGGAGGAGATGCTGCGTCTGGGCAAGGCGCAGTCCCGCACGTTCCGCATGCTCGCGCAGCTCACCGGAACCGAGTATAGTACGTGTCCACACGGTCAACACCATGCGATGAGAGGGTATCGGGACCTTAAACTCCACGAACGATTCAACGCGAGATGAAAGCCTCCCAAATACATTGCCGTCTTGCGCGTGCAACAATTCGTCTAGCTCCTGCACGTGAGATGATTTAATTGCTCCACATCTTAGGTGCGTTTCCTCCTCTTTTGTCTTCGAGCAATGTGACCACCAGCCGGCCATCCCTTCTAGGAACGTGTTCTGCCCAAGACCACCACTGCTTTGAAATGCACCTCCGCATCCTTGAATAATTTTCAGCTTTTGTTCAATTTTTTTTGCGATCGATTCCTGTGCTCAATTTATTGTGGACAGAAATATCTCTAACAATCTTGCGCTTGTTAGATCAGTCAATCTCGTTCCTAATTTCACCATCTCTGGATCTTCCTCCGAGATGCCTTCATTTTGAAAAAGGTATTAATAATTATCACGTATTATGACTATTTAGATGCCCACCTCATTCTCAACTCAATCACTCTAACGTATATCATATTCTAATACATTGTGTTGTTGTAATGCGTTTTGCCCTCATTTAGTCGTTGGTTAATGTCTTCAAATATTTGGTCTACTTCATCATCATGGCTTGTTAATGAAGCCTCTATTTAAATAACCTTGAACTTGTAGTGGTTTCAGAGCTCAAAGATTATCTGATAAACTGCCCAAAGTACTCTTGATGTTTGATTCCCGGAGAACGTCGAGTTTTGGACTTTAGGAGAACATCAACTCAGTTGACGTCCAACCAATTGGGAGTTAGCCAAGCCCACAGTTCACATGGTTGTATTGGTGCCCGATGAAGTCAAGTTTAACCGATTAAAGTCCGATCTCTATATAAAACGTAATTTGATGTTAATGAAATGTTTTTGTTACTATTTGTTACTGCCATTTCTATGTAACTATTGTAAGTTATTCTTACGTTATTTTAGTATTATAATCAAAACACGTATAATGTTATTAATGTAAAATATACATCATGGACATTCAGATTGTATACACATAAGTCCTCCTTGGCAATATAACATTCTCGAGTATCATAGATATGCGATGTCTCTTTCATGTCTGGCCACATTAAAAAAAAATGTTTACACAACCCATCATCCCACAGCCTTCTGGGAATGCATAATCGCAGCAGTACAAGCAGCCTCCAGACTGGTTTCAATATTTGGTGTCTCATCAGTAGTCAAGCTTGCTTGAATAAATGCTGGTGAATATATATAGCTCCTAGTTCAGTGTAAAACTACAGACAGCATCGTGATCACTGCGATCAACAATCACAGCTATTCTCTTATTTAGTGTTTACTTCCACCCATATGTAAATGGACAATTTTGCACAAGGTACATTTTCCAAGCAGCGATTAAAGAACTCGCCAGTGACTGGTGCCAGCATGTCAGCCTGAAACCTCTTTGGCCAACTATCCTGAGTTGCTTCTTCAGAGCAGAGCAGATCTTTTCAGACTTATGGTTGAAGACCTTTTCCACGGTGGTGCCTTTAAAGCTGACAGGTTTAACACTTCAGCTGTCTGTCCTTCTCTGTTAAGTGTCATTGCCCAAAACTTAAGTGGTAATGACAAACTAACTCCTGCAGAGGGCTTCAGTGCTTTGCGCCTCGCCCGTCACCCCCCCCCCCCCCCTCAATGCGTGCAGATACTACTGTATGTAGGGTGTGTAGGCATATATGCCTACAAAATGTTTTTGGGGGGGGGTCAACAATTTTCAGAAACCTGTTAAATCTACTTTTAACCCCCACATCTGGGGGTGGGGGGCTCACTTTCTATAACTTCTCATAATTTAGTTGACACTGAACACCAGGCTTTTATCATAGATACATGCACCACTGCCAATGTAGTTGCTTATGTTGTGCTGAAAGCAATTATAGTTTTACTTAGCTGTGATTGAGATGAGCAATTGAAAACATTATTCGCGTGAAGAGTATGTCTATTGCTATATTAATTTGAAGATAGATGTTTATGCTAAATGTTTGGAAATAACTTTCTTTAAATGCAAAGTGAATTTGGTGTGATTACATGAAACAAATGACACACATACCTTTAAAAGTCCCTTTTTAAAGCTACCTTATGCACTTTTAAAGCAATGTTTTAACATGTACGCTTCTAAATTATATTGCACATCGACTAAACGTGGAATTATTTAGCAGCACTAATTGCTTTGTGTATATTTCTAGTGCAAGATCCTGATGAAGATGCTTTAAAGAGAACCAGGTAAAATTAATTTCCATAACCCTTCAATTCACCGTTCCAACGCTGTTGGTAGAACATTTAATCGGTTTTCCCATGTTATCATCTGCAATGCACCTGTTCTCCAAACTGTCTCGTTCTAGATATTTTATTTTAATTTTATTAATTTAAATTTTTTACCTATGTTACTTTACCGAAAAAACCTAAGAATATGAATCTGTCTCGTCTTGTTGTTGCTGCGACCGCAGAGAGAAGTTTGAGAGTCAGGTGAAGGGGCCACGCTTCAACAAGCTCAAGGAGTGGCACCACGGCCTGTCCGCGAGCTCTCTGCACATCAAGAGCTGAGAGGGAAGGGTGGCCCATCTCCCAAGTGGCGGCGCGAGCAGAGGAGAGGGCAGGAGGCCGACCCCAGTTGTCAGCCGGCTTGGCTTCACATCTCCTCTCTTGCCAATGCACTTTGAAAACACACATTAACTGCATCCACGTGTGTTGTTGGTAAATTTGCCTTACGGAGTGCCAACGTCCTTCTATTCTTCTGGCTTATTTTTTCCCCGATTGTATATTGGTGTTTTGTGGTGTGCTGCAAGCGCTCTCAGTTTACCTGCAGTTACTTCTGTCCACCTGCTGCACAAGAAATGGAGATTTCAATAAAGTGTCAATGAAGCTTACAGTTTTGTAGCCTTACACATTAGATGCAAGACACATTTGTGATACATATAACATACCTTACACAACATGAATGAGTGCATTAGAATTTATTGTAATAAATTAACTGGATATTGGAATAAATAAGATAAAGGAGGTCAAATACGAATACGAACAATATGCACACAGATTTCAAGGACATTTTCACACAATATACAAAGGGAGAATACTTTACGAGATTTTTTTTAACACAATCATCCTTAGCAATACTACGTATATGTCTCCAGCATCTCGGTCACTGTTAACATCAACCATCACTATTTTCTTCACTGCTGTCAACAGTAGCTTTACCATTAAACGCGTAAAGCAAATGCACCCAAAACCTGCAGATGGAAACGACTGGTTTGCATATCTGCACACAAACCCATGATAAGCTTTAAAATGGACCAGAGATAAGGATGCTTTCATCATTTCACATCACAGGTGAAAACATATCAATACTGCCTTGTGTGGTTAGCTCAAGTTAGCTCAAGAGAGATTACCATCAGAAATCTAACAAAAGACCAACTTCATTGCACAAACTCTATTTGCAAAAAGAACCGAGTGAAACCAATTTTATTTCATGTAAACCTTGCTTACCTTTCTAGCACCCAAACTCTTGCCACCAAAAAATAAAATTAACATTCAATTTGTATTTGTTAATGCAGCGCGACTGGTCCCCCCTGCCACGGTAAGGTAGAGGATGCGAGGTGTGATCTGGCTTGGGTGTCTGGTAGGGGGCAGGACTGCGTGTGTGAGCGTGCGGGGCCATGTGTCAGCCGCCCCGAAAGTGCTGACTTAGACGCTCCAGCGTGTCGCAGCTGTCTGTGCGCATGCTTTCCGCCAGGGCAAGGTACCGCTCGTCCCTGTACACCTTCGCCTTGTAGAGAAGTTCGCTTTCTGAAGAAACAACAGGGAAGCCCGCGCATTAATCAGCACAGACACTGTTACGATCACCATTGGCTTAGCATCTGGCCTGTGGGCCCCATTGCAGATGCACCACCTGCACACTCGTTAACCACGTCACTGATGTTCACCACAGAACTGCTTCTGAGGCAACTTCATTAGACCTTAATCTATAATCTATACCATTTTGTCCTGGAAACTGTTTTTGTTGCTTGTCCAGTAACACTAACATTTAACATTTTTAGGACTGGAATAAGCCGAATCAAGTAAACACCCCCATTTAAAATAATATAGTGCTCATATTGTTAACAGCTGAGAAATAAACTCACTATATTTAACAAATTGCACTTTACAAAATATGGAAAAACTTAGATACCTTGTACAGTCCATTTCTTTGCATTTTGTTTAGCAGGATTGTGAATTTATGATTGCCCATGTGTTTATACATTCAAGTAGAGGAAGGTTTATACTTATGATACTGTTCCTTTCCTAATGTGAGCTTACATAAGATCATGATTATTATTCCCTTTGTGTCCACACACTGCCAGCCCAAGCTTTATAGCTGTTGTGGTTTTCACACGAAACAATGTTTGCACATAAACTATACATCATCTTTACTTGGACACAATGACATCAGTAACATATGAGAGAACCTTTAAAGATCCACCGCCCCAAAGCAAACATGCAGTGCTCGTGTGAGTGCTCGTGTGAGTGCCCGTGTGAGTGCCCGTGTGAGTGCCCGTGTGAGTGCCCGTGTGAGTGCCCGTGTGAGTGCCCGTGTGAGTGCCCGTGTGAGTGCCCGTGTGAGTGCCCGTGTGAGTGCCCGTGTGAGTGCCCGTGTGAGTGCTCTCTGTACGCACTGTACTGGCGCTCGCGCTGGCAGGATGAGCGCAGTCCTCCGACGTAATCGTCCTCCACGCTCTGCTCCAAGCGTCGCCATGCCTCTGGGATGGCTTTGCCCCGACCCCACGCCTCATCTCCCTCGTCGTCATTCTCCGCCACCGCTGGTGTCCTCTTGTCCGTGTGAATTTGCGCGTCGTCGCCCACAAAGTAACTCACGCCCAGTCTCTGTGTGCGCCGGTGGACTGTGTGTCCCAGCGAGCTGCGTGTTGACAATTGGGTGCAATTGAGAGCGGTAGTGCTACGAACCCGGAGGGGACCCGAGTTCAATTCCCGCTCACGGCCAACACCAGTGACGGTTATTTGAACCGGTCCTGGGCCTCCCCTAGGTTGACTCAGCCTCAAATAAGTACCTGGTGTGTTGTGTAAACATTGCTAGTGAGACAAAGGCGTTTGGGCGTGGTGCTGGCCACTCACTCCCTCGTGTGCCATGCTGGTCTTTATAGGTGCTCGCTAACAGCCCTTGCCCTAACAGTCTGTTCAGGCTATCTGGGGGGTCATTGTCTTTGTAATTGAGATATGGCTTGTTAGGAAGCCAGTTTGGTATTTTGTTAAAACGTTTAGTATCCAGTATAACAAAGCAGTACTCATTTATAAAAGGAGCGTTTTGGTGCAGATCGTGTCGAGTAGTGGTACAGCAATTAGCACACTGCGTAAAGAACCCATCGAATTCCGGTTCCCAGCCATGGCTGAAATCAGTGGTGAGCAACATCTGAAATGGCCCTGGTTGCCCACCACCTCCCCCTCCCCAACCTCCTTTAGCATGAATTATGGTTAAACAATCTCCATAATTAAACGTTTGGGAAGCCTTAATTTGGCCGTCGATTGATTAAGGGCCGTATATTATTTGTTCTGAATTATCATTTTAACTTTTTCCACCACTGGCAGTTAAAATGATACTGCGGCAACATTTTTACTATAAATTAGTGGTCGGGAACCTCGGGCCCATGCCAATCAGGCCTACCAATTCAAAACATGTAAAAACAATATTTATCCATCCCTGCGAGCATCTTAGCTACAGATTACAAACATAACATGTTAACGGGAGCGCTATATTTCTTAAAGGTGCATACTTACGGATTAGGAGCGAGGCTGTAAGTGGGTCGCGAGACCATGAACTGCCCAAGTACAGAAACCACTATCAGCAGCACCAGTGGCAAAAACTGTAGCACGCCTGTCATGTCACCCTGTCAAATACACAGGCACAAGGACACAATCAAAGTCAATGCTTTGCATAGTCTCTGATATTGAAATCTGTCAATGCTCTATACACTATATCCACCAAAAGGCCTTTGTTGAAATCGAGGGAATTGGCTTAGACTGAACTGAGTCAAAACACGGCAGCAACCTGAACATAGTGTTCCTACTCTTATCCACTGCCAGCTTATGCTCCACAATGTACAATGGTGCCACTACAGAACAGGGGCACCACGATGGCGAGATGTTAACTACTAAGAGAGGTCGTGGGTTCCATCCCGACCCCGACGCCTGTATATTTGGAGCTTGCATGTTCTCCCCGTGATGGCGTGGATTTTTCTCCGGGTCCTCCGGTTTTTCCCTCCACATTTAGAAACATGCGTTTTAGAGTATTTGGCTAATATACATTTCCACACGATAAGCCACTTCATCGAGCTATCATTTGTGTCCAGGTCACTTCTGAAAAAGAGCTATACATTTCAGTGGGCCTTAGCTGGTAATATAACAATTGTTTACTTTTGTGATTTATTTTATACCTACGTGACTTTACCGAAAGAACCAAAGAGTATGGATTCCTGCAGTCACGAAAGCTTCAGATCAAGATCAAATCAAGATTTTTACTTTTGTTTAGAACAGAACGTCTGTTTCTGCATTTCATCGTCCCAGTCTCAGTGCTGGTTGGTTTATAGTCTAGTGGGTTAATTAACTGCTTGGGTGACTGCTTAAACAAATGGACATACCAAACTACGCTTGTTTGGAGAGGGAGGGTTTCGTGCCGACTGACGAGGCCGGTTGTTTTCATAAGCTTGGCTCCGAGCTGCAAAGACAAGGTGCATCTTATAACAATCACATATCGAACTATGCTGGTGAAATTGTATTCGCATTCAGAAATGTCAGAGGTCTCCTCCGTCAAAATATTCATCAAAGATCTATGTGCCACTATCATATACTCTTGTCAGGTGTTTCCATTATGATAGTTCCGAAGGGGAACTAATGGCCTGTACAATGACCAAGCCAACCTCAAAGAGCACAATGATTTAAATGAAGATGTAAAGAAGGGAATCACCCTCGAGGTCCCAGCATTGCATTATAATACAGGAAGCTTTTATGAAATTTACAACACACTGCACCATGCTGAATCATGCAGATTGGCAGACTCCATCTGGGGGAGTTGCCTGTCATGGATGTCTTGTTAAGTAGAACCCAATGAATCATCAGAGCACTCAGGCGCCGCCTTTGACAGAAGCTGATGCTTAACGCACTAAGTCATACTTTAATACGAAGAACCAATGCATTAATAGACACCGAACTGCTTCCTCACCACTCTGAAAGGCGTGACCAAAAAACATGTTGAAGAGTTCTTCGGGAGAGATGTCTGGGTCGGGATCATAGTTGAACCGCGGGCGCCCGCTGTGTCGCCCGCTCCCGGCGTATCTCCCCCCCCAGCTGGCTCCATGGCTGGCCCGTCCCGCAGAACCCGGACCACCGGCCCCATCCTCAGCTCCCACGCGCTTCTCTCGCTCGTTGGCCCGCAGGTCATACTGATGCCGCTTCTCCGCGCTGCTTAGCAGGGAGTACGCACAGCCAATCGCTGGATAAAGCAGACGCAGGGAAGCATAGTTCAATTGTGTTGGACACACTGAGTGGTTACATCTATATATATAAAAGGGAAATTTGTGAATGTGTGTCTGTTCGAAATTTTAGCATATTTACCAACATGCAACAAACTTTACATTTGGCATGTGGGTAGCTTCCAGACTGTACACAATGCAAAAAGTATAAAAATAGACTTTTGTATTTTTGGGGTGGGGGGGGAGCGCAATAATGGATATATTTTGCACGGCAAGTGAGCGGTGACGTCACATGCGGCGTCACGCAGTGTGCCTGCTGACGTCACGCACCCCCCCCCATCCTCAGCGTAGGCCGTGAATGAATCCAAGACAAGAATCCAAGTCTCGGGCAAAGCCGGGTAGTAAAGCTAGTAATGAATATTCTTAGGTTTTTTCCGTAAAGTCACGTAGGTAAAACATCAAAATTAATGAAAATAAAATAAATTAATGAAAATAAAATAAAACAAAAAATCACGACGTTTCGGAGGCAACACAAGTCTCCGTCATCAGGTGGGACCGTCACAGCCGAATTAGCTGCATCACTTGCTGCATCACTTGATGCAGCTAATTCGGCTGATGACGGAGACTTGTGTTGCCTCCGAAACGTCGTGATTTTTTGTTTTATTTTATTTTCATTAATTTTGATGTTTTACCGACGTGACTTTACCGAAAAAACCTAAGAATATGATTCCTTGCAGTCACGAAAGCTTCAAATCTAGAACTAGTAATGAATAACCACCTCTTTCACACCCCACCACGATTCAATTAGCATGATTCACATTCACAGTTGATTCAAGCCTTAATTCGTTTTGATTTGGTTTGCCTGTCCCATAGAATGTCTTCTTCTGTTTCAGTCATTCTATTAGTCTAAACATAAAAACTTGCATATAATTAGTAACGGCAATATTCCACAATCATTTGATGCATGTATTACGAATATACACATTGATATGAATCAATACATCATTAAAAGTCGAAATTAGCATTTCCTGTGGATGTATGACCAACATATATTGCAAAGTAAAGCTTGGAAATACATTATTCACATAGGTTAGAACTAGATGAGATGAAATGCTCATGTGACAAAGTACAATCTCCTATATGTTTATGTACTCATTATGGTACCTTAAAGACTACATATAAACAAATCATGCTCGCCAGGAAAGTGAAAACACAATGCATTATTTCAAGCCTGTACAGGTTATATTTCTGCTTCGCTTCTAAAAAACGTGGACTGCATGAGCAAGTGCACACCCTTAAAGGCGTCTGTTGCTCCAGGAGCGTGGTTCTTGTCTGGGTGGAACTTGAGTGCCAGTTTCCTATATGCCTTCTTGAGGTCATCGTCCGAGACATCCCTGCTGACACCCAAGACTTCGTACATGTTCCTGCAGCCATTTATCCTGAAATACATCACCCATTCACACCACATTGGATGGGGAATATATAATGCAGGGCTACTATCTGCTGCTTTCAGCTCTTCACAGTTCAGTACTGGATATGTGGAAGCATCTTTGTCTGCATGAGCAACATGTGGCCTAGAGCTCCCCTAAGCGCTAGCCAGTCAGGTAACTCATACCTCTGGACGCCATACAACTGTTCAGCCGTGTAGCTGCGCTCGGTAGATATCTCCCCAGTTGTCCTGCAATTGGGGTAGGATTTGGCAGAGGTTCCGTGGAGGTTGGCAGGGTCTGGTCCAGAGGGAGCTGTGTGGTAGTGGTGGTGGTGAAAGGCTCTCTGGTTTTCCCAATGGCGATTCTTCCATTCAGCCTTGTCCAGCTCCACCAGAAGAGCTGCCATCAGTATGAGAAAAAAGTACAGTACTCGGTGTTAAAGCTCTGTGATTATAGCTGTGGTCTATAGTTTACGGTTCGAACAATTATTGATGGTTTAAATATAAACCATTGTTACCAGTGGAATGAATGTCAAATGTAGTCACCCGGCGCCTGTGCAATATGGTAGGGCCGTTGCGCTTTTAGTTAATACAGGACCATAACTACAATGCGCTTTAAGCATTTAGTCCACGGCTTAAGAGTTATGGCTGGGGCTATATGGGTCTGTGCTTGATGTGTATGTTTAACCATTTTCATCGTGTAATCATTGATAGCCATCCTGTACTATTGGTAGAAACCTAGTCCTGTCACGCCTCGAGTCGAAACAGGACTAGGCCTGTGGCCTTGAGTCGTGAACAGACTAAGGCTTAAGGCTGTCTTCTTTGGTGAAAATGTTTTGATCTATGCTTAATAGATGAACAGTTTAAACCAATGCGCTTCATTGCAAGGCCCGCGGGCTACTGACGGCCCCCCACTAGATACTACATGTGTGAAAGCACCCCCACCATCATCATCGTGCTGCTGTCAAACCCAACAATGGCTTCAAACGTGACAGCCCCTCACACCGATGATGTCTTATTGGCGAAAGTGACCACCCTCTGAAAATGAGTAAACACTCGTTCAAAATAGTATGAAAGATATGAAATGTGCTATGCGGTATGAGCACCGCGCCTCAAGTCGTGACAGGACCATGACTATGCTTTCAGGCTTAAGCATTCGGTCCGTAGGCTTAGCAGACATCGCTTACGCGTGTGTATTTAATATGTTAACAGTGCAAAGAGTGTTGAATGTAGTCACCCGCCGCCTGCGCCGTGTGGTAGAGCCGCTGGGCCTTCGCGAGGAACACGCGGCCTCGATCCGAATCGCCACGGCTGAGCGCGGCCCGCGCCAGGCCCAGGCAGCGGAGCGCCTCGTCGCGGTTCCCCTCCATGGTCAGCGCGACGACGTGGACACCGTCGACATTAGCCGCCGCGTACCTGAGTCGCCAAGTTAATAAGTCATCGGCGTTTTTCGGGTTACGAGCGAGAGGTAGCGGCGAGCGAACGCGACCGGCGTGGGGAGATCCTCCATGTTGTGTCAGCTGAGTGGTGTTTACCGACGGCGAGCCGATAGGGGACGCGGTTGCGCATTTACCAAACGCGTTTCTGGGTGGGGAGGGGCTGGGTGGGGAGGGGCTGGGTGGGGAGGGGCTGGGTGGGGAGGGGCTGGGTGGGGAGGGGCTGGTCACCCCGTGTTGCCCTTATAAAACTCAACGTTTAACCTACTCACGCCGGCTTGTGCCCGCCCTCACAGTCGGGCATATTTGCAGAATACACCACGCCGCCGTTGACCCTGGCCATTGACCGAGCAACCCAACGTTCCTACCAGCTCCCTCCGCAGGAATGTGTTCCTATGAGCCCAGTTCTGCACTCATTTGCGGAGATGTGGACGGGTAGTGGAGCACTTTCGCCTATAAGACATCATCAGTGCGAGGGCCGTCACATTTCAAACCGTTGGGGTTTGGCTACCTGTCAATTCATACGGTTTACCCCGTATTCTTGTACAGGGACATTTATATTCTTGGTTCTTTCGGTAAAGTCACGTAGGTAAAAATAATAAAAATAATAATAAATGAAAATAAATCAATTAAATCACGACGTTTCGGAGGCAACACAAGTCTCCGTCTTCAGGTGTATTTAGATCTTGTCTCTTGTATTTCTCCTCACTTGATACAGTAAAATTAGCTGTGACGGTCCCACCTGAAGACGGAGACTTGTGTTGCCTTCGAAACGTCGTGATTTTATTGAGTTATTTTCATTTATTATTATTTTTATTATTTATTATTTTTTACCTAGGTGACTTTACCGTAAACACCTAAGAGTATGAATCCTTGCAGTCACGAAAGCTTCAAATCTAGAAGGGAAATTTATATTCTTGGTTCTTTCGGTAAAGTCACGTAGAAGGGAAATAATGAAATAATTAAATTTAAACATACTAAAAAAAATTCTCACGACGTTTCGGCCACAACGCAAGCAGCCGTCCTCAGGTGAAGAAACAGAGCTGTCGAAAAGACAGCGTCCTAATGAACACTGCTAAGCTTGGCAGCGTATATTTAAGCTGGGTGGGAGGAGAGCGCCTTGACAAAGGAGTTTACATATCAACAGAGGAATTTAGCATATTGATGACTAATGCAGATTTGGGATTAGTCACTCCTTGTGGAATGTGTAGGCGGTGGGGGGGGGGTCTCAAAGTCATTATGCTAGTGTATTATGTAGGATTAGGAATAATAAAGGGAGGCACATTTTAATAATAAAGAACTGCAACAGCCCAAACCACCGCGTATCAAGCTAGTGCATTATGTGGAAAACAAAAAAGGAGTTTCTAAACAACAACAAAAATCAGGGAAATTTAGTTTAAAGTGTGTATTTTTGTTTGTGTTTCTCCCTTTGGAAGGAAGGAACGTTTGTAGGATGAACGTTGAGATATGTAAGGGGCACGGGGTTACCAATAAGGTCTGAAATGGTCTGTAATAAGGTGGGGCACTGCTAAGGGGTTAACATGTATGGGTTTCGATTTAAAGCGTTCGTGACTGCAGGGATTCATCTTCTTGGATCTTTCCGTAAAGTCACGTAGAAGGGAAATAATTAAATAAAATTTAATACAATTCTCACGATGTTTTGGATTTCCGACAGCTCTGTTCTTCACCTGAGGACGGCTGCTTGTATTGTGGCCGAAACGTCGTGAGAATTTTATTATGTTTTATTATTATTTTTAGATTTGAAGCTTTCGTGACTGCAAGAATTCATACTCTCAGGTTTTTTCGGTAAAATCACGTAGGGAAAAAATAAATAATAAAAAGAAATAATAAAAAATAATAGAAATAAAATAAATATTTTTAAATTAAGTAAATATTTTTTCCTATTGTTTTGTAAAAAAAAAAATACCTACGTGACTTTACCGAAAAAAACCTGAGAGTATTATTTTTTTTATTATTTCCCTTCTACGTGACTTTACCGAAAGATCCAAGAATATGTGTGAGTTTGACAGCAGCACGATGTGATTATGGGGGTTATCACATGTTGTGTATTGCACGTCAGGGGCCGCACTAAAGGCCGCGAGTGGCCCACGGGCCTTGCAATGACGACCCGCAGATGTAAAGTTAATCATGTAAGACTGGCGTAGTTTCACTTCTAGCATTATACTACGGCGTATTTGTGTTACCACCAGCTAGGTCAGGGGGCCTTATGTCTGTTGTCTTGATGATGGGATTTATTTGCAGATTCATATTGACTCGTTCCAGATCAGCGGTTGGAACACACATTTTAAGAACTATTATCAATGAGTTTTTTAAACATTTACTTTTCTGCTCAAAGAACGGATTTCGGATATTTGTTTAAGCTGAAGTGTAAATAATACAATTAATTCAATAAACAGACAGGAGTGGGTTTTACCAGGTAAAACATGCCATTCTATTATATTGGCAATCTGAGATCTATTGTTTAAGAGCACCTTATACATCTAAATAATTATAATTATTTGGGCCTTCAGGACCAATGTTTTTTTCCATTAACATTTAAGAAACCCCTCAACTGTTTTTTAATTTATAGATCGAGAAGTGTTGTACATCGGTTTTGCGGTTTTCATTTCCCAAATATGTCAACTCTGTTTTTTAGGGTACTTTGGCCCCATAAACAAGCTGACCCCAGTACCACACATGCATTTGATTTCAGCATTATACATTGATGGCTCCAATGCATTACCATTGCCGCTTCACAAAGGAGTGATTTAAACATTGATATGTTTTGGTCTCAGTACTGTAAAGCACTGTTTACAGACACTGGCCTGCAAATATTTGATCTCAATCGGCAAATATAGTACTCTTTCGTGAAACTTAAGCTAACATTGGCTCGCAATGTTGCCTAGCAAATGGCTAGGTTTGTCCAATTTTGGAAGTGTCAGGAGCATACTTGTTTATACTGCTCTTAGGTAGTGTGATTTTATATCATATTTTCCTTGCAAATGAGGTCTTATTGGTCTATCAGCTTATAAATACTGGCAATTGAAATGAACCAAAGAATGTTCTCAAAACCGCACGCAGAACCATGCTGGGAAATTCAGTCAGGAAATGCGGGCACTTTCCTGGGTAAAATATATATTTTTGCAATGACAGGACTCCTTTGCAATGCCAATTAAAAGTATATAGTTGCATCAACATGTTTTTAAAGTTTAAAACACACGCATTTATTTTCAATACATCTGTCACAGCAAACGAACCGCAATGCTGATTTTGGCAGAAGGTGCATTTAAAAAATGCGCGAAATCAGTACGTAAACACTGGCTGAAATTACAGCCCTTTGTTGCGCAAATAACTAATCCAAGCAAACCAATTGCTGACGTTGGCACATTCTGGATCCACACGTGTCTCTTCATGACCCCCCCCCCTTCAAAGCCCCCCTGTGAGGGTTGCTCTTGATCTTATAAATATTTTCTCTCCCATGCAATTAAATTCAATAGTAGAGGGCACTGATGCGAATATTTAAACGTGCATTAACGGTGGCATAAAGATAGACAATAACTCAATCCGGAAGAGGCCAATCTTGACCGAAATGTATTAACTTTGCCTCGAGACACTTTGTTCAAGGACGCGGCGAATCAAACAGTGGTCCATAATAGTGCGTGCATTGAAAAACTTAGCTTTTTTAAACCAATTTTTGGTTTTTATTTCACATTTCGCAGTGCAGACTAAAAATATTGAAATTCTCACTGGCCCCCCCCACCCAACTCCTCCCACCACCGCCACTTGCGGTTCGTTAAAATACCAAACCGGACACGAAGTGACCACTCAATCCCATACCTGTCAACTCATATGGTTCACCCCGTATTCTTGTGTAGTGTTGTAAATAAAGGCGGGCGACTTCTTCTTGTCTGTTTATATCACACTTGTTCTAGTTATGCCAAGGATCCGCCGTCCGTCGCTCGTTCGCTCCCTGACTCGCCGCGTCCCTATGGGGCCGTCCATAAATGACGTCACGCACCTAGGGGGGGGGGGTTGAGAAATGTGACGTCACATCAAAATGAGCAACTTTAAATAAATATAGAAAACACGTTCTACTGAATTAAATATACTTTTTTATATAAATGTTTTCTCCTACAACATCGGAGTGCAGCGGCACATTAAATACGCACTACAATGACAATAGTTTAAAGCGATTTGAAGCATTTTGGGGGGGGGGGGCAGAGCTTTGTGACGTCATATTTGAGGGGGGGGGGTCTGACTTTTTGTGACGCCGTTTGACTAGGGGGGGCGGGGGGGGGGTCAAAAATCGTCCAACATCGCGTGACGCCATTTATGGACGGCCCCTTATATATCCATCGCGACCCCTTCCAGAACATTCTCCAGAAGATCCCTCGATGATTATCAGATACCGGTCTTTTGAATTCCGTTTCCCTTATTTACCCCAACGGAATTGCCCCAAAGGTCACCCTGACCCTGGCTGCTCTCGACGATCCCATGATGATAATGATCACCAATCACCAATCACCTTCTTCTGGCTGCCGAGCGCGGACATGCAGCCGTTCTCCGCATATTCGCGCGTTGAACCACCAAGAATATGAATATTTTTCTTGGTTCTTTCGGTAAAGTCCTCAGGTGAAGAACAGGTCTGACAGACAGACCTGTTTTTCACCTGAGGACGGCTGCTTGCGTTGTGGACGAAACGTCGTGAGAATTATTTAATTATGTTTTATTTTTTATTATTTTATTATTTCCCTTCTACGTGACTTTACCGAAAGAACCAAGAAGATGAATCCCTGCAGTCACGAAAGCTTTAAATCGAAATATGAATATTGTACAGGGAAATTGAGTTTTCAGGTCCATGCGGCGTACAGCCGTTTAAATACGGACACAAAAACGTGTTTACGTGTGTCAATTTGTGTAGGGTGAACGTTGAGATTGAGAAGGGGCACGGGGTGACCGGTTCGTTAAAATACAAAACCGGACACGAAGTGACCACTCAATCCCATACCTGTCAACCCACATGGTTTACCCCGTATTCTTGTGTAGTGTTGTAAATAAAGGCGGACGGAAACTTCTTGTCTGTTTATATCACACTTGTTTTAGTTATGCCGAGGATCCGCCGTCCGTCGCTCGTTCGCTCCCTCGCTCGCCGCGTCCCTATGGGGCCGTCCATAAATGACGTCACGCACCTGGGGGGGGGGCGGTCAGATATTTGTGACGATGTGTGACGAGGGGGGGATGGGTTTGAGAAATGTGACGTCACATCAAAATGAGCAACTTTAAATAAATATAGAAAACACGTTCTACTGAATGAAATATAGTTTTTTTTTTATAAATGTTTTCTCCTACAACATCAGAGTGCAGCGGCACATTAAATACGCACTACAATGACAATAGTTTAAAGCGATTTGAAGCATGTTTTATATATTTTTAGGGGGGGGGGCAGAGCTTTGTGACGTCATATTTGAGGGGGGGTCTGACTTCATGTGACGCCGTGTGACTAGGGGGGGGGGGGGGGTCAAAAATCGTCCAAAATCGCATGACGCCATTTATGGACGGCCCCCTTATATATCCATCGCGACCCCTTCCAGAACATTCTCCAGAAGATCCCTCGATGATTATCAGATACCGGTCTTTTGAATTCCGTTCCCCCTGTTTACCTCAACGGAATTACCCCAAAGGTCACCCTGATCCTGGCTGCTCTCGACGATCCCATGATGATAATGATCACCAATCACCAATCACCTTCTTCTGGCTGCCGAGCGCGGACATGCAGCCGTTCTCGAATATTCGCGCGTTGAACCACCAAGAATATGAATATTCTTCTTGGTTCTTTCGGTAAAGTCCTCAGGTGAAGAACAGGTCTGACAGACAGACCTGTTTTTCACCTGAGGACGGCTGCTTGCGTTGTGGCCGAAACGTCGTGAGAATTATTTAATTATGTTTTATTTTTTATTATTTTATTATTTCCCTTCTACGTGACTTTACCGAAAGAACCAAGAAGATGAATCCCTGCAGTCACGAAAGCTTTAAATCGAAATATGAATATTGTACAGGGAAATTGAGTTTTCAGGTCCATGCGGCGTACAGCCGTTTAAATACGGACACAAAAACGTGTTTACGTGTGTCAATTTGTGTAGGGTGAACGTTGAGATTGAGAAGGGGCACGGGGTGACTGGTTCGTTAAAATCCAAAACCGGACACGAAGTGACCACTCAATCCCATACCTGTCAACCCACATGGTTTACCCCGTATTCTTGTGTAGTGTTGTAAATAAAGGCGGACGGAAACTTATTGTCTGTTTATATCACACTTGTTCTAGTTATGCCGAGGATCCGCCGTCCGTCGCTCGTTCGCTCCCTCGCTCGCCGCGTCTCTATGGGGCCGTCCATAAATGACGTCACGCACCTGGGGGGGGGGGGGCGGTCAGATATTTGTGACGATGTGTGACGAGGGGGGGATGGGTTTGAGAAATGTGACGTCACATCAAAATGCGCAACTTTAAATAAATATCGACAACACGTTCTACTTAATTAAATAGACTTTTAATAAATGTTTTCTCCTACAACATCAGAGTGCAGCGGCACATTTAATACGCACTACAATGACAATAGTTTAAAGCGATTTGAAGCATGTTTTATATATTTTGGCGGGGGGGGGGGGGCAGAGCTTTGTGACGTCATATTTGAGGGGGGGTCTGACTTCATGTGACGCCGTGTGACTAGGGGGGGGGGGGGGTCAAAAATCGTCCAAAATCGCATGACGCCATTTATGGACGGCCCCCTTATATATCCATCGCGACCCCTTCCAGAACATTCTCCAGAAGATCCCTCGATGATTATCAGATACCGGTCTTTTGAATTCCGTTTCCCTTATTTACCCCAACGGAATTACCCCAAAGGTCACCCTGACCCTGGCTGCTCTCGACGATCCCATGATGATAATGATCACCAATCACCTTCTTCTGGATGCCGAGCGGGGACATGCAGCCGTTCTCGAATGTGCGCGCGTTGAACCACCAAGAATATGAATATTCTTCTTGGTTCTTTCGGTAAAGTCCTCAGGTGAAGAACAGGTCTGACAGACAGACCTGTTCTTCACCTGAGGGCGGCTGCTTGCGTTGTGGCCGACACGTCGTGAGAATTATTTTATTATGTTTTATTTTTATTATTTTATTATTTCCCTTCTACGTGACTTTACCGAAAGAACCAAGAAGATGAATCCCTGCAGTCACGAAAGCTTTAAATCGAAATATGAATATTGTACAGGGAAATTAAGTTTTCAGGTCCATGCGGCGTACAGCCGTTTAAATATGGACACAAACACGTGTTTATGTGTGTCAATTTGTGTAGGGTGAACGTTGAGATTGAGAAGGGGCACGGGGTGACCGATACGGTCTGAATTGGTCTGTAATAAGCTAAGGCACTTGATAAGGGGTAGGCAGATATCGTTTGAATAAGGGCACATTTATTTTAATTTGTTTGTGTTTCTTCCTTGTGATGGAAATTTTAGGATGAACGTTGATATTTTGAAGGGGCACGGTGTGACCGATAAGGTCTGAATTGGTGTGTAATAAGGAGGGGTAGGCAGATATCGTTTGAATAAGGGCACATTTATTTTAGTTTGTTTGTGTTTCTCCCTTATGATGGAAATTTTAGGATAAACGTTGAGATTTAGAAGGGGCACGGTGTGACCGATAAGGTCTGAATTGGTGTGTAATAAGCTAAGGCACTTGATAAGGGATTCACAGCGATGCAATCCACACGCAGGGGAAGATGTATCCAGTGATGTAAAAGCAAAACTGGACACATTGTAAACAAAGTTCACTGGGCGTGTCGTGACAATCCGAGCTTGCCCACCCACCACCCCATCACACGCTGTGCTCCCACACTGAGTTGGCTGCTACTGCTGCTAGCAGCATATAAATTGCAGTATACAGGGTATTGTTAGTCTTCTCTCAAGAGAGAAACCTCGTGGTCATGGCTCAACGCAGCGGTGCAACGCAGGCAAGGGAGACTATGGACAAGGAGGCAAGTGCGAACAACAGCAGCAACAACACTTTCATTGTAACGTTCCAAATTGTAAGACTGTACCGTGCCACTGTCAGCAACATTTGCGTGCGGGTGCTCTTCACGCGGTGCATTGCATTGACCATACTTCACCACTCTAGCTCGTGCGGCAGGGGATTGACCCCGAGGGTTTACGACGTCGTTGTTACACACATCCCCAAACGTCCAGTGAAAGTCCACGAACGGCGTTCATAAGTAAAACACTCGGCTTCTAATAGGGAGTAGTCGTGCCATCGTTGTGTGTTCGTGCTCGCACTTGACAGTTCAGTTTTTCAGTTTTAAGATTTATTTGGAGTAACCCCGTGAGCCATTCGGCTCTTGATTCAGTGTTTGTTTGCTTTATTGCCTAAGAGGACGCGGCCGTAATTAAACGCAGCGGTGCTGATTAGAAACACGGACTTTAGACGACTGGACGATGTTGCAAAGGAACTCGATTCAACCGACGCTCGCGTAATCCGCGTGCATGTCGTTCATTGTGAAATTTTGGTCACAGTTCCGATGATCAATGTTACATTGTTTTTATGGCTTTATTTTGGTGAATTCGAAAGTTTTTTGGTTTGGCCATGTTTGTTTGTTGTAGTACGGAGTTAGACTGATGGCTTTAATCTACATTGTCTTGTGGTTGTTGGTGTTGTTTGACTTGCATCCCACTGGGATTTGTGCACACAGAGTTGGTGTACGGTGCTTTTCTGGAAGATTTTGCTGTTTTTCACTGGATTTTTCTGTTTGCGCATAGTCACTTTAAGATGTTTACTTGTTCACGTTTTAGTTTTTTGTTTGTTGCTGTTGCACCCGATTCAAGAGCCGAATGGCTCACAGGGCTACACCTAATAAATGAAACTGAAAACTGAATGTAGATCACGAAACGAATGCGGGTTCTTTTGTTTTTTTTGTTAACAACTAAATTTAGACACTAAACATCTACAGCCTGGGTCGTTCAGCTGCAAATTAAACCGACGGATGTTATAGTTTGTTACACTGCAGGACTGCGATAAGATGGTAGCATGGGAAGGGGGAAGTGTGGTTAATCCAACAGTGTATTGATCATGGCTGATAATGATGACTATATAGTACTTGTGTAGTGACATAGAATGGGTCACTCCGGTGCGCAGAGCTGGTTTAGGGGCCATCCACTTAGTCCGTACGCAAAAATCTGTCAAAACTTGACCTCTTCCCCCCTCCCTGTACGCTCGCAGACTTTTTACCCCCCCCCCCGAATCCTATAGAACGGCCGATATTTAATCCACGCAGAAACGATCAAGGATTAATAATATTAACGTGTTTAAGCAAACACGTTAACCAATTAAGTTTGCGGTACCCTGGCCACTTATTTTGCTGAGCTGCGTGATAGCTGCAGGCAGGGGCACGGTGGCACACGAAGTGACACGTATCCCACAGTCCCACTTCTTGTCTGACAGCTAAAGGAACTGAACTGTGGCTCATTTGAAGGCCAATGTAGACAAATTTTTATCAAGGCTTCACCCCCCCCCCCGTTTCCTATGCGTACGTACATTGTCAGTAGACCCCCCCCAAACGCAAGCATACGCATTTGGGTTAAACCCCCTCCATGCGTACGCACTAAATGGGTGTAACAGCCCAGTCTACAAGCAGGGCAGGTGAAGTGTGGCACTGGAGCACGTAGCGCCGGTTGCTGGCAGTGAAGGGCATTTTAGGGTACAGCGGCCGGTCTGCCAGTAGGTCACGTGGTAGACACGAATGTAGGGTAAAGGTGGCAGCAGAGGGAACACGTGGGGTAGAGCCAGAGCCTTCTGGTGGGTTCCAAAGGGGGACGTGGCCGAGGGTGGAGCCAGGCCACGCTGGGGAGGATAAAAGGGAGGCCTCGGCGCTGGGTCGGGGCTGCTGCGGTTTGGAAATAGAACCTGTCGTCTTCACAAGTCTTCGTCCCCGTCTTCAACTCGTCGTCCGTGTTGGGTCAGGCAGCGTGCTGGCTGTCCTCACCCATATATAGTTATCCCCTATACTGTGGGAAGTGTAGAATAAACGTGTATGCCTCCTACTATTAGTTTGTCTGAATTGACACACTACACTTGTATGTATCTCTGCACGTGTATTTGTGTATTTGATACGTGCACTGCGCATATTTTATAGACCGTGTACCATATGTTAACGTAACGCGTGTTGGGTATACAGTATGTGCACGCATAATTATTTCAGACCCTTGGTCAATCAGTTGCTTAATGGAAAACTCACCACATCGTGTTTGGTCATTGTGGTTGTTTGACCATACTTCACTAGACTGGTCAATGCGGGTTGCTTAAGGAAAAGACCCCAGGACCTGTTTAAATTTCACCACTGACGGCGTGTCCAGGAATGAAACCCAGGTGGCCAGCTTCATAGGTTCGTCGTGGAGTGCCCTAACCACTGCGCCACCGCTCCCCGTGCACATTGACACATACTGCTTTGGACATTTTTGTACACTGTATATACAGTGTATGATTAAAGTCTACTTGGATGACATTTAGAGTCTGCAAATTGATAATATGCAAACTTGTGATTTTCTGTGAATATTTCCTCATTCGGCACTTCGTTATTTATGTTTTCTAAGCCTGCGCAAGCCTAATGTGGTGTGGAATTTCACACTGATGATGACTACGATGCATTTGCTGCAGTGATATAAAAAAATAAGAGGCTGGATGTGTGCCAAATTTATTATGAATAGCAAAAGTGTGTGAAGAGTCGTATAACCTGTTCGTTTCTGCACATGCCCCAAAGGAGTGCAACAGAGTCGTATAACATGTTCGTTTCTGCACATGCCCCAAAGGAGTGCAACAGGCAATTTTCTCCAACCCTGTGGTCTAAGAGGATCATCCAGCCATTTGAAGGCAGCAATGAACATCCCGTGGTTGATGCACACATCAAAGCCCTGCAGGAAGGTATGCAGAAATCAGTCGCTATTTCCAAAGCATTGTTGGTCACCTTGAAATAAATTTGAGTGCAATGATATTAAACATCACTTGCAATGGGGCTCTGATAAAAAAAATACATTGGACAAATTTTGACAACACTTTAATAAAAGGCGGAGAAACACTGCATGTCATTTTAATGTGTTTTTTTACAATACTGTAATGCTTTTGTCAAATAATTTGCATGCAATTGGTTAATATATTTAAAGTAAAATGGCCCATTGAGTATTCACACTTTTTTCAGGTTAGTTGTGCTTAGTTATTTTCACCTCTTCTGTCGTTGAGCAATTTTACATTTAGGAGTTAGCCAGAAGATGTGGAGTGAAATGCTATAAACCATATATATATTTAAAAAAAATATAAATTGGGTTAAGAGGAGAGACAGAAAGTGTATAATATCCACCACTCCCTTGTCTCACCCTGTACATTTGAAATGCTATAAACCATATATATATTTAAAAAATATATAAATTGCTTAAGAGGAGAGACAGAAAGTGTATAATATCCACCACTCCCTTGTCTCACCCTGTACATTCCATACCCAAAGCTCTGTGGAGTTGGGCTGCCATGCGACTTACACCTGCCCCCATTGACTCCACTGTGCATCAGGGACTGCTCGTGGGAAAGCTGTCGCAGAAACAATTCTGGACGTCTCCTACGGCCCCGGAGATGACGAAAAGATGGATATTTATATGCCTCTGAAACCAAACCCAGGTGCTTTTACAAATAGCCTGCACTCTCACTATGTATTTACGTACACGCTTGACAGTATATATGTTTTAATCGGTGGATGTTTGTGTATCTTATGTCTGCGTTTCTCATGTCCACACATTCCTGCTGATGGCCTCACGCCACCTCGGCAAGCTCCCCCAGTCTTCGTTTACATTCACGGAGGCTACTGGCGTATCCTTGGGTATGAGCGCTGACCACACGACATGCATGCAACTATTAAAAAAATATATATTTTAGCCATGTTCATGAAATTATCAAAATTCCCCCTTTGGGGGAGTGTTTACGCCCACAAGCAATGTATTACAGTCTCCTCATACAGGTTATGGGCGGTGAAATTAATGGATCTTTTCATCTTCTTGGTTCTTTCGGTAAAGTCACGTAGAATTGAAATAATAAAATAATAAAAATAAAACATAATAAAATAATTCTCACGACGTTTCGGCCACAACGCAAGTAGCCGTCCTCAGATGGAGAACAGGTCTGTCGAGGAGACAGAGTCTGAATGACAGACAGAGTTAATTCAGACTCTGTCTCCTCGACAGACCTGTTCTCCACCTGAGGACGGCTACTTGCGTTGTGGCCGAAACGTCGTGAGAATTATTTCATTATGTTTTATTTTTATTATTTTATTATTTCAATTCTACGTGACTTTACCGAAAGAACCAGGAAGATGAATCCCTGCAGTCACGAAAGCTTTAAATCGAAAAATAAATGGATCTTCATCACTTTTTCAAATCTAGCTCCCCAAACTTTATCATGTTTAATTATGTGTAAATAAAACATTGACAACAGTACTCGTCTATCTTTGTGAAAGCACATCCCTGAATGGCCATCACTAGATTATTCTTATGAGGCACTGGTGAATCATTTATCTGCAGTACAGTCTATGAAATGGATTCATCCTGATGCAGAATCAACGGTGTCGAGAAAGTTTCCACAAAAATATTGCAGTGCCCCACTTTGATGACTGGTGTGTGTGTGTGCGTGCCTTTTTTTAGGAAGGAGTTTTCTGGATATATGGTGCCTCCCCTGGTCGAATCTGGAGCTGTGGTGGTGGCTCTGAGCTACACTCTTAGTCCTAAAGGTCAGGAGATGTCGTGTTTGTGTGCGTGTCTGTAACATGACCTTACAAACTGAGCTAGACTATTTTATTTTAGCAGGCAAAGTCCACTCAGCTGTGAGACATATTTCAGAGGCAAACTGGCCACACATGATACCTCATGAAAGTGGCGTATCATATTTTGGAATGTATAGTAGCAGCCAAATAATACTACTGGTAGGAACCCACTGGTTCCACCAGCCCACAGGGGATTATTGTGTCCGTCCGTCGTGCAGGGAGGGGCTGGGTGGGGAGGGAGGGGCGGGGTGGGGAGGGGAGGGTGGGGAGGGGCTGGGTGGGGAGGGTGGGGCTGGGTGGGGAGGGGAGGGTGGGGAGGGGCTGGGTGGGGAGGGCTGGGTGGGGAGGGGAGGGTGGTGAGGGGCTGGGTGGGGAGGGTGGGGCTGGGTGGGGGGTGGGAGGGGTGGGGCTGGGTGGGGAGGGGCTGGTCACCCTGTGGTGCCCTTATAAAACTCAACGTTTAACCTACTCACGCCGGATTGTGCCCGCCCTCACAGTCGGGCATATTTGCGGAATACACCACGCCACCGTTGACCCTGGCCATTGACCGAGTAACCCAACGTTCCTACCAGCTCCCTCCGCAGGAATGTGTTATAGACACATGTTTCTAAAAATTCTTGATTTGAAGCTTTCGTGACTGCAATGATTCATATTCTTAGGTTTTTTTCGGTAAAGTCACGTAGGTAAAAACATTAAAAAGTAAAATAAAATAAAAATAAAAATCACGACGTTTCGGAGGCAACACAAGCTTCCGTCTTCAGGTGGTACCGTCACAGCCACGACAGCTGTATCAAGTAAATGAGAGATTGCAGGAGTTACCACTGCGTTTATATAATGGTTGGAGAAGGTGGTGGGGCAAGGGCCGCATACTTATTATTAATATGGTAAGGTGAGGCTTGAGACTAAGAATAGACTGCATAACAAAGGCTGAGCCTTTGTTATGGAGAGGTGCGGTTTGTGACTCTGAATCAGTTCTGCCGACCAAAACTATCACGTTGCCATACATAGCAGGCGTGACCAAAAAGATCTCCAAAATTCTAAACAAGCATAAGATTCAGTACAGTGCATAAAATCCGTGATTTGATTCCATCTGTGAAGGATGTCGTTCCTGACTTACAGTATCCTGGAGTCTACAAATTGAGTTGCATTTGTGGTGATTGCTACATTGGAGAAACGAAACGTCATGTTTCTGATAGTGTCCGCGAGCACAAGTCAGATCTGAAACACGGCAGAACTGATTCTTCGGCCGTTGCCGATCATTGCTACAACTCGGTGGGCTCTCATGAAATTGTATTTTCCGAGACCAAGGTTCTCTGCAAACCTCCTGGCTACCATCAAAGGTTTGTACACGAAGCCATACAAATATACAAACACAGACATAATTTCAACCGTGATGACGGTTACAAACTGAGTAATCATTGGAAAGATGTGATTAACCATGCAAAAAAGATTTAACTACACTTATTTGCCAATCTTATTTGACAGACAACCATTACTGTTTTACCATGTTTAGTGGTGGTCTTCTTGTTACAGGTTGAGTCACAAACCGCACCTCTCCATAACAAAGGCTCAGCCTTTGTTATGCAGTCTATTCTTAGTCTCAAGCCTCACCTTACCATATTAATAATAAGTATGCGGCCCTTGCCCCACCACCTTCTCCAACCATTATATAAACGCAGTGGTAACTCCTGCAATCTCTCATTTACTTGATACAGCTGTCGTGGCTGTGACGGTACCACCTGAAGACGGAAGCTTGTGTTGCCTCCGAAACGTCGTGATTTTTATTTTTATTTTATTTTACTTTTTAATGTTTTTACCTACGTGACTTTTTCCGAAAAAACCTAAGAATATGTTTCTGAATGTGGAGGGAAAAACTGGAGGACCCGGAGAAAATCCACACTACCACCAAGGAGATAACATGCAAACTCACAAATATATAGGTGAGTTTGCATACCAGGCGAAGGAGATAACATCTTGCACCAAAGACTGTAAATACACAGACTGTTTACAGAACAGAGATTTTGATGCAAACTTGTGCATTGGCTTTATATTATAGAGTAAGCACTGCTTATAATTAGTATCTGTCAGAATGTACATTTACATGTGCAGACCTTTGCCAATCTACTGCTGGATGAAGACCTCCCATGCCATGCAGGTTGTGAGGTTAATTTTACCATATTTTACTACGTTGGTTAGTGCAGATTGGCAAACGTGCAGAGCATATATTTGACAGTATAGAAGTACATCGGATATTGTTGTACCACCCTCTGCTGCCTACATTTTGACCCCGTTGCCTGTAACACCTCTTATGCATGGTTGTTGGCCCATCCAAGCATTATATAGGCTCAACCCTTCTTACCTGCCAAGATATGATGAGATTGGGCACATTGAAAAAAGTAGCATACATTGGTTATAATAAGTATACACAGTAAACACTGATTAATGATGTGATAGAGTTATGATATTTTGTAGGAAGCATGGATCTCATGGTTGACCAGATGCGGAGAGCTGTTGCCTTCATATCTCGACAATATTCACACTTCAGGTAATCTTTCTCATGGCAAGATATTATCAAATATGGAATGAAATATGTATAAGACGAAATGTAATCATACTGCGAGTGGTAACTGAAGTAATTGATGAGAGTTCTTGACCTTTGGAAATTTGTTTAAAGTAAGATTCAAGGAATGCTACAATTTTATACCACAATGCCTTTACCCAAATCACCTATAATGCGCCCAATATCAGATCTCTGACGCTAAGCTGTTTGAGTCTGTATAGTCCTTGGATCAGCAACTACCTTGCACTAAAACAGGTGTTGTAGGCTGCTACAGAGTGACATTTTAAATAGAGGGCAGAGCAACAACATTGTTGTACTGTACTATATACACGCTGCCTGCCTTCACCAACCCGCGCTGACTAGCGTGGTAAAGTATGGTAAAGTATGGTAAAATAACCCCCACGACCTGCACGGAATGTGGAGGCCCTCCTCAATCACTGGATGAACAAAAGGGCCATTTACATCACAATGTACTGCCCTCAAAGGGTTCTTCTGTACAGAGATGTCAACACAATAGTTATAGCTTTCACTGCTTTAATGATGGTGATGACTGTTGCTGTGTGGAATGCAGTGGAATGTATCTGTGTGGTCACTCTGCCGGTGCTCACCTGGCTGCCATGGTCCTCGCCACCGATTGGTCGCTTCCAGAGTATGGTGTGACCCCTGACATCAAAGGTGTATGTACCCAGGGTTTCGCTTACCAATGGGCACCTGCTAGTTTTGGCGTTTGAGCGTTTTTCTGCAACAGTGGTGGCGCATGCTTTTCTTTTCTGAGGCCCGATTAGAACTTTTAAATACCGGGCCACACATTAGTTGACACTTAAAGTTTGATCAAGCTAGGAATTCCGCATTGATTGTCTACTCAGCACTACTTGAAAAGCAATAGGTGAATGACAATGCAACACTTTGAAACAGGTAGAAAATATTTCCCTCTAGTACCTGATTATATGTGAAGTGGCTTGCAGTGACAGACTAACATTGTTTGAGGCCTGTTTCAAAATGGCGTGTCGAATGTGGGCAATGAGCCATACGAAATAATCATGCAACTTATCCGGCCACAGTAGACAAGTGCCTCATATCCACACTTTGTTTCTGTTCCCAGGTGGCTTCCTACTGAGTGGGGTGTTTGACCTCCGGCCCCTAGTGGAAACCTACGTGAATGAGCATCTCAAAATGACTTTGTGAGTATCATTGTATAATGTTTTTGAATAATGTTAATTCTATATATGCAAAAAGCAGTACTAAAATATGAGTGGGTAAACTAACTGGACAATGCCATATCCTCTAAATAGGACGTTAGTAAACCCTAATCTTGATTTTAAGCTTTCGTGACTGCAGGAATCCATACTCTTTGGTTCTTTCAGTAAAGTCACGTAGTTAGAAATAAAATAAAATTAAAACAAATCACGACGTTTCGATTGCAACACAAGCAATCGTCATCAGGTGGGAAAACCACAGCAAGAAACATTTGTTTTGCTGAAGTGGGAGAGAGATGCCGTGGTAAGAGATTATATAGGTAAGAGAGGGAGGAGGGGCAAGGGGGGAGAGAGAGGAGGGGGGTGTGGGGTAGGGGAGCGTTGTGTGGACGCTAGGAGAGGGACGTGAAGCTGGACAGGGGAAGGCGGGCGGGGCTGGAAGTGGGAGGCCGAGAGAGCTGGGGATGCGAGAGGGGGGAAATTAACTTGGAAAAATAGATTAGTACCCGGCAAATATGATGGAACAACCATAAACAGTTAAGGTTTTATCTGGTTAATAACATCCTTCCAATGATTGCTCAATTTGTATCCATCTTCTCGGTTGAAGTTATGTCTATGTTTATATATCTGGATGGCTTCATGAACAAACCTTTGATAGTAGCCAGAAGGTTTGCAGAGTACCTTGGTCTTGGATAAAACAATATCATGCGAGCCCACAGCGTTATAACAATTGTCAGCCACGGCAGAGGTATTGGTTCTGCCGTGTTTCAGATCTGCCTTGTGCTCGCGAACACGGTCCGAGACATGTCGTTTCGTTTCCCCAATGTAACTACTACCGCAGGTACAACTCATTTTGTAGACTCCAGGATATTGCATGTCAGGAATGACATCCTTCACAGATGGGATTAGATCACGGATTTTGTGTACTGTATTGAATCGGACCTGGATCTTGTGTTTGTTTAAGATTTTGGAAATCTTTTTGGTAACACCTGCTACGTATGGTAACGTGATGGTTTTGATCGGCTCCTCAGGAGGTTGTTTCTCCATGGTTGGAGAAACAGCTTTGCGAATAATGCGGTCCGAGTACCCATTCATCTTGAGGGCCTGGTGTACGTGTTCCAGTTCACTGGCTAGGTGGTGTTGGTCGGAAATGCAGTGGGCCCTATGGTGTAGTGTTTTGATGAGGGAATTCTTCTGTGCCCAATATTCAAATATTCTCAAAATGTCCCCCCCCAATATATTGGTATAAAATAGATTTCTGTTTATATGATTGTGGTTATGTTTGTGCTTTATTAATCCCTAATCTCTGCCATTACATACAATTAAACAAAAAAGGTAAAAAAGAAAAAACAAAGCAATGTAATAAATACAAGATACTATTAGACATTATTGTAAAAAATAAATAAAAAGTCCATCCTATGTGTAAGTGAATTTTTTTATATTTTAGGCAGGAAATTCGTTTTCAAATTTTAGTTTTTTTTGGGGGGGGGGGGAACCCCCAGACCCCCTGGAAGATTTGGCCCCCCCCAATGTTGACTCCATGGCTACGGCCTTGGTGGTGGGAATCCGGTTTCAGATAGGAATCTATGTAGGTGGCTTTCCTATAGACAGTGTCCCAACCCTGTTTATCTACATTTACCCGATATAATTTTGCTGTCTTCAACTAAATAATTTCGGCATGTTTTGCACATCAAGATATCGTAGCGTGTTTTTGCACTGTACAGTCTTGTGATGGACTTTGGCTCATGTGAGCGAAGATTGTAGCATTTTTTTAATATTCAGGCATCAAAAAGACAAAGACAGTTGTGTACTGCTTTAATTTTTATGAGGATTTGGCCATCATGATTGACTGCTGTATTTTGTGCCTGACGGACTTAATGTTGATCAGCCCAATAATGTGTGATGTTCACATTGCATTTTTAGGGCGAGTTTTTGTTGCTTTAAACCAAGTTTTATTTTCATTGCCAATGTATATCTGTACCTGTCATGAGCCTCTCATGGGTCAACCAAGGCAAAAAATGCATTGGTTGGATGTGCAATAGCAGCACTCGATAAAAAAAAATAGCTACTAGACTTGTTGCTATTTCTACGAAACGACTGTGCACTGCGCCAGTCTTAGTAACCTAACAGGCACCTGCCCCTCGCTCTGTCCAGGATAGAAACGCATTACGGAGGGGCTGGTGGTTACGGTGAAGTCTTGCCTTTGCCAAAAAAGACTTGCACACACATTTACGTGACCTTTGAGCTGCCCGTGCTGCGCTACACACATGTTTGCTGACAGGGAGGACATGGCACGTAACAGCCCGATGTTAAAAGTTGATGCGATGGCCCCGTTGGCTGGAAATTGTCGCATCGTCCTGGCTGTGGCGGAGCATGACACGCCCGAGTTTCAGCGCCAGTCCCAAGAGCTTGAGCAGGTAGAGTTGATTGCTCTCATTCACACGTTGAATTATCTTCTTGGTTCTTTCGGCAAAGTCACATAGAAGGGAAAATAAGTAAAATAAATAAATAAATATTAATAAAATAATTCTCACGACGTTTCAGCCACAACGCAAGCAGCCGTCCTCAGGTGAAGACCAGGTCTGTCGGGGAGACAGCGTCTATTTTATTATTTCCCTTTTACGTGACTTTACCGAAAGAACCAAGAAGATGAATCCCTGCAGTCACGAAAGCTTTAAAACGTTGAATTATATTATCTGTGGCCGTGCAGTCTGCAATAACAGGGTGATCCCATTATACATATCCACTCAACGTGGAAAAAGCATTCATTATGGGTTGTGTTTGAGGGTTGCAAGGCATGTCAGCGCAATCGCATCAGTTCTTACAATTGTTGTTCTGTTTTTATTTTACTTTTTTAATCGGACCTGTGTTATATAATTTGCGATACAATCTGTATTTAATGTTTCTTTGCAGTGGCGTATACACAAATTAGACATATGTGTGAGCCCCAGATATGATACTCCTCATCCGTGCTACTATCTTCATTTGTTCCTCTGTAAGATATGGAGCCATTGCTTTCACGACATTCACTCACCTGTTGAGAATACATTAAAAGGGTCATAAATCAGTGGGCTTTCTATAAATGGATCACCCTGTATATTAGGCTGCATTAAATATTTGACTTTATGTAACACTCATTCAAAATGATAGGATTAATGTTGGCATTTGGTCGATAATTTTGAATAATTATGAATAAATATGTCTTGATTCTTGATTTGAAGCTTTCGTGCCTAAAGGAATCCATACTCTTTGGTTCTTTCGGTAACTTATTCATGACCCCAAAAAACGAAACGATTTTTTTGGGAAACGTGTCTTTGATGGTGTGATATGATGCATTCAGTGGGTGT
Source organism: Lampetra fluviatilis (assembly GCF_964198595.1). Taxonomy (NCBI): domain Eukaryota; kingdom Metazoa; phylum Chordata; class Hyperoartia; order Petromyzontiformes; family Petromyzontidae; genus Lampetra; species Lampetra fluviatilis. The sequence goes on from NC_136294.1 coordinate 5,606,109, forward strand.
GTGTTCATGCTTTGTGCACGGAGTGAACGAAACCTGCCCTCTTGAACATGTACTCACACCTGCTAGTAACGTCTCAGGGAGTTATAACTCACATTTTGAATGATAATCATTCAAAGGGAAAGAGTAAGCAACTTTCAGTGCGTCTAAATTCACTTTAAGGAATATTTCTGTGGTCCACTAAATGGAATGTCAGCCTTTATGATCCAACACTGCTTACACTGGTTACATCAGGTTGCTTCGATGCCCTTAAACAAACTCGCTGTGGTTCAAGAGAATGGGAGACCAAATCAGTTGTGCCCCCAGTGCTGCTCTGATGGAGCCTTTCTTATTGTTCTATTTGTCAAGTCTTTAAAGGGCGCCGGCTTCAATGTCACCTACCTGGATGTGCCTAACGTGGATCACTTTGACCTGGTGGAGAAGCTCTGCGGTGAGGAGTACCAACTCACTCAGGTTGGTGATGTTGATTACGATGACGACGAATGGTGTGGATGTTTGTCAGTATGCAAAGTGGATATTTTCATTGTGAAAACGAACAAACACTTGCCAACTTTGTCATTAACATTGCCTGGGCAAAAGAAAGGAAAATACTAAAATAGTTTTACTGACTATATAATAAAGTAAAAGTTTTGGGTAAGATCCTGGAAATATAAATGTGTCGTAAACCCAACTCCACCCAACATAGGTGGTGTTTGTGGTTTGTGTTTGCACACCAGTGTTAAGGCAGTATCTTCATTTAGTTTACTTCAATTTTGTATGTTGGCCTAAGTGTTCTCGTATGTTTCTAATTTTGTATGGCAAATGCTGAGCAAAGTAATGGTATCGATCTTTGGACTGTATGTGTCTTGATAATCATTGATCAATCTGCCTATTACTGTATATTCATCTGTCCACTTACTGATGGCTCTTTAAGGGTAATTTTAATAAGTGTGGCTTAAGTATGGATTATATTGCACTCTGAATTGCATTAAAATATCTTTTGGCTTGCTCTGGTTATTTTCAGGTCATCAAGGAAGTGATGTTTGGTGGAGTGAAACCATGAGGTGAATGATTTAAAATCGCTTTGTCAGAAATATGGTTACTCTAAAGAACAGCAGATTGAGGGCATGCAAACATAAATGTGTATCTGTCAAAAAAAAAACAGCGGTATTTGCATGATATACTGTAAGCCGTTAGAGAACAATGTTCGCCTTGCATTACAATATAATTACTTACTGCTAATCTTCTGAAGGCGAAGTATATCGGACATGTACAACTCCGAGTTTTACGTTATTTTGTATGCATGTAGAGGTTTAGTTGAACAAATCTAGTTCAATAAAATCTTAATTTTCACAAGTGTGTGTCGTTATTTGGATGCAGCTCAAACTAATTACAATTCTTCAAGAGTGGAAGACACTTTTACAGACACCCTGTATTCAGTATGTGGTGGGCTTATAGTTCATAGCAAAAGTGTCAATGACTTATTGACGGGATTGTTTCTATTGAAAGCTGGAGTAACTTTTTGTTAATGTATGACCTGAATCTACTGCTGGATGAAGGCCCCTCCAAGATGTGTCGGTCGTGGGTTTGTTCGACCACTAGCTCCCACTGGTCAGTGGTCAGATATTGGCCATCGCCAGCAATCAAGCTTAGGCATCTTGGTTCAAAGTGCAGTGAGCTAAACATTACTAAACCCTTATGGCATGGTTGACCCCCCCGATCAAGTCCACTGATTCCCACTCCCATCCCCCCTTCCCCATGCAAAAGTTACAAAGGCCAAAATAGACAGATCACACGTCCACGCTTCTAGTCGACGCGGTGTTGGTAAGGCATTTGTTTCACGTGCATTTGGGTGTTTTGTTCTTCAACATGGCGTTGACGTTCCCCACTCACGCACATTCAACATTTCTCCTGCACAGTCTCCATGCCACATCCTCCGCCCCCCTCCCCACCCCAAGAGGCTTTCGTGCCTCCCAGAGGTCGCAACCGGGTACCCGATACCCGTACCCTACCCGATACCCGGCTACCCGTACCCGGCCGGATACGGATACGGATAGACCGTGAGTCACTGGTGAGTCACCGTTTGTCACTCATTTCCCAACGTCTTGTCTCTTCTCACAATTCAAGTTCCTAGAATCAACCCACCCGCGCCTGCAACATGGCTTCATCCCAGAGGTCGCAATCGGGTACCCGATACCCGTACCCTACCCGATACCCGGCCGGGTACGGGTAGCCGGGTATCGGGTAGGGTACAGGTACAGGTACCCGAATGCGACCCTGGTGCGGCCGGGTACGGGTAAGGATTCAAAACCCGTTTGCGACCTCTGGTGCCTCCCCAGGGGGTGGGGTGTCCCACGGGTTGATACTTGCTGTACTCCGCAGTTAACGCCACCCCTGAAGTAACTGAAGAGTATCAATGTTTGCAAAAGGTCATCTCCCTGCAGCTGGGAAGCGGTGGTATAACGGCTCTGGGGAATTGTGAACGAAAATAGAACGCTTCGCCACTGTATCCTGGTGTCGTGGCTGACTCTGGGTTACTCACATGAGGACACATTGCAGAGGGCTACAACACTTCATGATACCAGGCAGGTGCTCAGGGCCCCAGTACATTGTCTGCACGTCCTGAGAGACAACACTGCAGCGACAGAGGGCAGCATTTAGCCACCCACTGCCAGAGGTTGCAAACAGGTTTTGATTCCTTACCCGTACTCGGACGCACCAGGGTCGCAAACGGGTACCCGTACCCTACCCGTACCCGGTCGGGTAGGGTCCGGGTATCGGGTATCTGATTGCGACCTCTGGGATGAAGCCATGTTGCAGGCGCGGGTGGGTTGATTCTAGGAACTTGAATTGTAAGAAGAGACAAGACGTTGGGAAATGAGTGACAAATGGTGACTCACGAGTGACTCACGGTCTACCCGTACCCGGCCGCACCAGGTATCGGGTAGGGTACGGGTATCGGGTACCCGGTTGCGACCTCTGCCTGTGAACAAAGTGAACTGTGGTCGAGAATTGTCGGACTTTCTGCTTGCAACTATTCACAAATTATTATTTTACCACGAGAGTTTCCTCGGTGTAAGCACATCGCTCAAAAAAATGTGCCACAATCTCGGAAACCAAGCCGGATTGTCTCATTTTTAAGAACTTGCATGGGTGACCACCAAGGGGTCGTCCATAAATGACGTCACGCGACTTTGGACGATTTTTGATCCAACCCCTCGTCACACGGCGTCACAAAAAGTCAGACCCCCCCCCCTCAAATATGATGTCACAAAGCTCTGCCCCCCTCCCCCCCAAAACCATATTTCCATTTTGAAAATAAAACATGCTTCAAATCGCTTTAAACTATTGTCATTGTTGTGCTTATTTAATGTGGCGCTGCACTCTGATGTTGTAGGAGAAAACATGTATTTAAAGTCTATTTAATTAAGTAGAACGTGTTGTCTATATTTATTTAAAGTTGTGCATTTTGATGTGACGTCACATTTCTCACCCCCCCTCGTCACACATCGTCACAAATGTCTGACCCCCCCCCCCAGGTGCGTGACGTCATTTATGAACGGCCCCCAAGTAGAGATGGCTGAGTCTAAGACTTTTGGAGTCGATTCTGGAATCGGTTTCCAATTTTGATATATGTTCCAACCCGCGCCCCACCCCCTCAGGAAACCAACTCTTTCTGCAACCCTTCATGTCATTTTACAATGTATGATTACTGGATTAGTGCAGCGTGCATAATAAAAAAAATTAAGTGATACATACAAATTATATACAGAAATAGAATAAACATTAACTGAACGTATTCTTGCTTCTTTCGGTAAAGTCACATTTTATTGTTTTCTTTTTATTGTATTATTTCCCTTCTACGTGACTTTACTGAAAGAACCAAGAATGTGAATCCCTGCAGTCACGAAAGCTTTACATCTAAAAATTAACTGAACGGTTTGAATATTTTGTGGCACAATTATTGGGATAGTACACTTGGTCTACCAGGAAGCATTTCCAGACGTAATCTATCAATAATCTAGTTTTGTTGGGCTTGAAATAAAATTACAAAAATAAACCAGTGTGAAAATCCACGAATAACCACCCTCCTCACCTCTCCCCAATTCAATTTAACACGTCATGTAATTTACAACATATTCACTCAAATTAACCTCAAACATTTTTTTTTATTATTCTCGGGATATTTTGAGACAAGTGTTGAAAACTCTTGGGACCCCACTGCTTTGAGAACACACGGGAGGGTACCAGCGCTGCTTCACTCGTTTTGTGAATTACTGGGTTGCGATATACATAATGACTTTAAGGCAAGGCTTTTACTGGTAGGAACCTCCTAGTTACACCAGCCCACATGGGATTATTGTGTCCGTCCGTCCGTCGTGCAGGGAGCGGCTGGGTGGGGATGGGACAGGTGGGGGGGGAGGGTGGGGAGGGGCTGGGTGGGGAGGGTGGGGCTGGGTGGGGAGGGGAGGGTGGGGAGGGGCTGGGTGGGGAGGATGGGGCTGGGTGGGGCGTGGGAGGGGTGGGGCTGGGTGGGGAGGGGCTGGTCACCCCGTGGTGCCCTTATAAAACTCAACGTTTAACCTACTCACGCCGGCTTGTGCCCGCCCTCACAGTCGGGCATATATGCGGAATACACCACGCCGCCGTTGACCCTGGCCATTGACCGAGCAACCCAACGTTCCTACCAGCTCGCTCCGCAGCAATGTGTTATTGTGTTCATTTAAAATGCGTTTGAATACACAAGGGTGCTTTACATTTAATCCGTACAATACAAATTGTATTTATTTAGCCTCTCGGCGAAACTGCATCTCGAGATGCTGTCGCAGAGAAAGGCGTTCTTGTCTTTGTTAGGATGGCATAAGGATGACCCTGTAGTGATAAGCCATTAATTCTCTCGTTGAGCGTAATTGTGATAACACTTTGGAACGTATAGACGCAAATTAACAAAGTAAAAATAGCGTGTCGTTAATGTCAAGTACTCCATGGCGAGCGAGAGTGCTTGAAAGTTCATTCCTTTGTCAAGGCGCCCAGCTTGTATATATATGCTCCAAGCTCGTGTGCTGTTTCATTCAGACTCTGTCGCCTCGACGGACCTGGTTTTCACCTGAGGACGGCTGTTTGCGTTGTGGCCGAAACGTCGTGAGAATTATTTTATTGTGGTTTATTTTTATTATTTTATTACGTGACTTTACCGAAAGAACCAAGAAGAAAAAAAAAGTGCTTGAAAGTTAATATTCCCCTTCGTGGTGTTATGAGCGTTGTTGCCAGTTGAAAGACTTGACCGACGCCATTTTGTGGCGGCGGTTGGAGACGGAGCATTGTGGGGGGATTCTTCTCGTGGCTCTGCATTCACATTCACGTTTACACACGCGGGAGCAATGCTTCCACCTCCAGCCCAGCCACGGTATGCTTCTCATTATTGCGGCCATCCCTTGTGTCCGAGCATAATGGACGTCAAAGCGAATGGGGAAGTGGAAAACTCCATCGTGGTAAAAAAAAAACCACTTTCAGCGAGTGGATCCGGCAGGATTTTCTGTCCAATTAATGGAGCGGAATGTGCCAAACGTTGATGATTTGTACAACCCAGTGGGTTGCGGTGATTACGGATCATTTAGCATCTGCGTGGAAGTCTTGGTTCACTGATTTCAGGCCAGATGGGGGCCTAGAAACAGTGAAAATGTGTGAGCGTTGGTATAAGTGGTGAGTGCTGTTCATTTTGAGTCTTATTGCTACACGTGCCACAGGAGTGGTTTAATGATGTAACTTATAACTTAATATGAACTCAAAAAGATGTGTTTTTTTACCCGTACTTCTTTAAACCACCACGTGGTGTTGGTAATCAAAAGGAATACGAGGCAGACAGGACTGCTTCTTCAAAGTGACCTTTGGAAATGGAACCGTCAAAGTAGTCAACCGACTCGGTGGCAAGGTTCAGTTTTATTTATTAGGTATAGCCCTGTGAGCCATGCGGCTATTGAATCGGGTGCAACCGCAACAAACAAAACATGAACAAGAAACATCTTAAAGTGACTATGCACAACAGAAAAATCCAGGAAAAAACAACAAAGCCTTCAAGAAAAAGCACCGTATATCAATGCTGTGTGCAAAAATCCCAGTGGGATGCAAGTCAAACAATAACAACCATAAGACAATTTAGATTTAAGTTATCAGTCTAACTCTGTACTACAACAAACAAAAATGGCTAAACCAAAACGTTTTCGAAATCAAAATAAAGCTATAAAACAATGTAACAGTGATCATAGGAATTGTGATTCAAATCTAACAATAAACGATTTACATAATATCTACAACCAAACTTTTCTGCCATAGCTGCTGCCATGTCATTGCTGGCGGCATGAGTCACTACATAACAGCAGGAGTATCAATAGGAGTAGCAACATTTTTCAATGCACCTTTTAAAGACCAGCACACTATAATCAAAACTCCAGATCATACTTTGCAGTGGTCATCCGGAGCGATACATTTGATTTGAGGCCACTGAATAGCAGTGGCAGCTAAGGGTGTACAACTCCTCTAGAGCAGTTTTGAGTGAAGATCTCACAGGTAGTGATCCAAGTTGCAGTTTATTGGCGATAGCATTCCAGACCCTGGGGGCATCAATAGCAAAGGCCCTTCCTCCAGTATTTGTCCGGCAATAAGGAATGTGAAGCTGGTAAATGAGCGAAGACCTTCGGTCACATTTGTTCTTCGAAACAGTGAGGAGATGCAGCAGGTAGTATGCTGCTTTTTTTGTAACTACATCGTGAATAAATAAGATCTGATGCACAAGCCGTCGATCATGAAGAGATGTTAAGTTTGACGCAATGTAGAGATCGCAGTGGTGGGTCCTATATGGGCAGTTCAATGCTTCTTCAGTACAGTACTGGATTTATATACGATATCTGTAATCAAGTAGAGTGAGCTGACAACTGGCGAGTTTGCAATACATTTCAGAAAACGCACTGGATTCTGGTACGATACTTTCCACGTAACAATGATCCACGTGAGCCCAGAATCAGTTATGCTACGGTATTATGTGAAATAAAGTTAGCAATAGTAATATCGAATATTAGTTGTTGTATTCGTTCCAACACCATACGTTACAATAGTTCTCATAGTATATTTAATTATCGCTCTTGGCTGGAAACGTGTTTCTTTACACGATATGGCACTAGTTCAATATTAACATATAGCCAAATCTAAACAGCAAACAAGTATAGAAATTATTTGACCTTCCTGCATTTAAAAGTTGTATAGTTCCTGTAAAGTCAAATGATGCTATAAAATATTAGCACCATTGCACTGAAAGTTGAGTGTGACTGACGGTGCTAATTTTGGCGTTTTGCAGCTGTTAAAATGCCTTTGAGGATACATTTATAAAATCGACAGTTGAAGGTGGTAAAGGGCTATTTTTGTGCGGCTATTTTTGTTAAAACGATGTCAGGATTATATATTTTTTCTGTTCTCAGAAAACATGAATAAGTAATGCTATGTTGCCTTGAGGAAAGGGCTGCTTGAAACGTACATCTGCACATCCAATCCGAGAGAACACTCCTACAGAAAAAAAACCCACTTCATCTAATTGAATTACACTATAGGCACTCATGTGCTCTCTCTTTTTTTGGAACAAATTACATGCATTTGGGCACGACACCACGTGTCACTTCTTTGTGTTGCTTCCATTCCTTTAAATCCCCTCTCATTCTACGTTCTGCGCGGCTCCTTCATTGAGAGCCATGCAGATTATCCGCGGCTTGCAGAAGCGGCTTTTGCCAGAAAATGCGATTTTGTTCCCTCTCGCTTCACGACTTGTGGTTAATTATTATAAATCTAGGGGAAAATGAGGATAGGGTTTTACCCTCCCTGGGTAGATACATTTAGCAAGGAATCAAGTCTGCATTAACCACACGCACCCACGGTAAACATGTAAACAAGCTCTAATACCATATGCATTGTCTTTGAGACTAATTGGCTTTCATCAGAGACAGCCTTGCCCATGGTCTATTCTCACCAGTGTCAGACCAGAGAATGCCATCACATCCTAAACCTGCATGACCACCACCAATGTGGGGTGGTGAAGGGAATGGGCATGCAGTTTTCGATGCAACTGTTGTGCATTAATGCAGGTTGCATTTTCACCCAGCCCTGGCAATGCGGTGATGTCGAGATGTATTTCTTTCTCTTTGCGGTGTTGCAAGCTTTTTTGCTCAAACATTCCCTTTTATGCGGTCTACCAGGCCAGAGGTATAATAAATACAATTCATGCGAACCTTTTCGCATAGCATCGTGTGTTTGAAATTGTTATGTCTGTGTTTTTTTTCATCATCAGTTATATAATCTTCTGTGCCAATATATCTTTATAACGTAACATGATGCATTGGCTGTATATGAAAACCATGCAGGCGTGTAAACTATGCCTAGACTCCTGTATTGCAGCTCAACCTCATAAAATATTCATAAAGAATGGAAAATTATTGTAGTTATTTATTTCCTTGAATGTGCCACTCTTATGTAACTGATGTGAAAGCCATGAGGGCAGACTTGTTTTTGTACACATTTAAATGTTTTATGCGTTTTTCATCTTAGCCACTGAACGCTAAAATAATGATGCGACGTTGTTATTACCAGATGGGCACTTGATGGAAAATAGTTTTAAAAGGATGCGGATATATTTAAAGGCATTATCTTTGCATGAGAAGTTAAAATGGTTTAACGTTTAATGGACATGGCTGTTGCGTTTTAGGTTTAACATATGCACATGCCATCTGTGCTCAGCAGTTAAAACTAAGCCACCATATTACAGAAGCACATTATTATGAATTTAACAGCACAACACTGATGACCGGAGTGTTAGTTTTCCAAACCCTATTTTCACAAAGCCAATCCAGTAATTAGTATCGTAAAAATTTTGACTATATGATAATTAAGGTATCATCATTGACGTGGCCCAATAGACAACCACATCCCTGGCTCTCCACTCAACTTGGTGACCCAAGGAATGTGCCCCAATAAAGTTCCACACATCCCTGGCTCTTCGCATTTCTAATTTCTATCATCACTCGTGAGTGCGAGATATTGGCCTGTCACTGATATTTGATCTGAATTCACATTTGAACATAGATACGGTTTAACTCATCTTGCAATTTATTTTTTATTTTTTTCTTTCAAGCTCTTTTTAGTCACCCTTTTATTTACCTCATGTGTTTAAACATTTTAAATAAGTGTAGCGAACATAATATGTTAAAATGTCTAATTATTTTAATCCCCATGTTCCAATAGCAATTCCTGTTTAGCATATAAAAATTGTACTTGGTAAGAATGTATGATAACTTTTGTCCCTATCTTCTGAGAAAATCTGTAAATGATGAGCAAAAACCCCATCCTAACAGAATAATAGTGCAACTGGAAAACCACAAGTTCAAAACAAGATGCACAAATGTATGAAAAGCATTCAGCCTCTGTGCACACACACACAAAAACACCATTTCCTGAAGAAGTGCATTCTGTACGCTTTGGTTCTTTCGGTAAAGTCACGTAGGTATAAAATAAAATAAATCACGACGTTTCAGGCGCAACACAAGCGTCCATCATCAGGTGGGAAAGCATGGTCTGCTGCTGAGTCAGACTGTTTTAAAAGGTTTGAAATGGGAGTAGCTCAAGGGTTATAAAGAAGTGGTTCGGGGCTAGTGATGTTAATGTGAGAAATTAGCATGTAACTGTCAGATAGGAGAGCGGCCTCCTAGACGAGGGCACGGAAGTGGCTATGTTAATGTGAGGGATTAGCATGATGTTAATGTGAGAAATTAGAGGGCACGGAAGTGGCTATGTTAATGTGAGGGATTAGCATGATGTTAATGTGAGAAATTAGAGGGCACGGAAGTGGCTATGTTAATGTAAGAGATTAGAATGATGTTAATGTGAGAAATTAGCATGTAACTGTAGAAAATAAGGATAAGAAGAGTGGCCTCTTCGACGAGGGAGTGCAACCCAACGGGTGTAATCCGAAGGGCCTGTGGGTATGAGAGTGCGATCCAAAAGACATGTGAGCATGAGAGTGCAACCCAAAGGCATGAGAGTGCAATGCAACGGACATTGAGCATGAGAGATCTAAGAGAGAGGCATAAAGAGAGAGACAGAGAGTCGAAATAACAGCTGACATATGCAGGTTGAATGGAAACATCACAGTCAGTTAAGACTTTACCTGGTTAATAACGTCCTTCCAATGATTGCTCAGTTTGTACCCATCCTCTTGGTTGAAGTTGTGTCTGTGTTTATATATCTGGATGGCTTCATGAACAAATCTCTGAAGGTAGCCGGTAAGTTTGCAAAGTACCTCCGTCTTGGAAAAATCAATTTCGTGTGAGCCCACAGCGTTAAAACAATGATCGGCAACGGCAGAGGTATTGGTCCTACCGTGTTTCAAATCCGCCTTGTGTTCACGGACGCGGTCCGACACGTTGTTTCGTTTCCCCAATGTAACTGCTGCCGCAGGTACAACTCAGTTTGTAGACTCCAGGATATTGCATGCCAGGAATGACATCCTTCACAGATGGGATTAGATCACGGATTTTGTGTACTGTATTGAAACGAACCTGGATCTTGTGTTTGTTTAAGATTTTGGAAAAAAAATTTGGTAACCCCTGCTATGTACGGTAAAGTGATGGTTTTGGTTGGATCCTCAGAAGGTTGTCTCCGCATGGCTGGGGAGACAGCTTTGCGGATTGTACGGTCTGAGTATCCGTTCATCCTGAGGGCTTGATGTACGTTCTCCAACTCACTGGCTAGGTGGTGCTGGTCGGAGACGCAAGAGGCCCTATGGTGTAGTGTTTTGATGAGGGGATTCTTCTGGGCTGGATGGTGGTGGGAGTCAGGCTTTAGATAGGCATCCGTGTGGGTGGCTTTCCTGTAGACCGAATGTCCCAACGAGCCATCAGGTCTCTTCTCGATCAAACATCCAGGAATGGTAGCTTGCCATCCTTTTTCACTTCCATGGTGAATTTGATAGACGGGTGTCTGGAATTTATGTGGTTGAAAAATTGGTTCAGTGCTGGCAGGCCATGTGGCCAGATGACAAACGTGTCATCTACGTATCTCTTCCACAAGGAAGGACGTAGGGTGGATGTCTGGATGGCATCTGTCTCAAATTTTTCCATGAAAACATTCGCTACCACTGGCGATAAGGGAGAACCCATTGGGGTACCCTCATTTTGTCTGTAGAATGTACCATTGCAGGTGAAGTATGTGTTGGTAAGACAGTGCCTTACCAAAGTTGGTACATCTGGATTCAGTCCTTGTTGGACTAAGTCTTCAATGATTGCAATGGTGTCAAGTACAGGTACATTGGTGAACAGAGAGACTACATCGAAACTGACAAGCAAATCATCTGGAGACAGTGAGATGTCCTTGATTAGAGAAACCAAGTGAGCTGAGCTAAGTACAGCTGAGGTGGACTTGCCAGTGAAAGGAAGCAGAGTCTCAGACAGAAATCGGGCCAGTTTGTAGGTGGGTGAGTTAATGGTGGAGACGATAGGACGGAGCAGGGTACCTACTTTGTGGATTTTTGGAAGGCCATAAAATCTGGGTGGTCTTGCAGCCAAAGGTTTTAGGGAGCTCTGCTTGGTCTGATCGATTAGAGAAGTCGATTTAGTGATGATATTGTTGGGTTTAGTAGCTAGGCAGTTGGTGGAATCTCTGTTGATTTTGGTATGACTGCCATCATTAAGAAGGTCCTGAATTTTGTTGTTGTAAGTGGTTTTAGCCATGATGACAGCAGCATTGCCCTTGTCGGTTGAGAGGATGACAATGTCATCTGTTTTTTTTATTTAGAGAGTTCAAAACGCTCGTCCTTGCTGATGTTGCTAATGGGTTTCTGAGCGTTTTTGAGGATAGCAGCGATTTCAGATCTAGCAACGTCTGCCGGGATGTGTCCCAAGCCTTTGAGGGCTACGTGCATTCTGGGATTTTTGTCCTAGGGGGCCGTCCATAAATGACGTCACGCGATTTTGGCCGATTTTTGACCCCCCCTTCCCCCCTCGTCACATGGCGTCACAAAAAGTCAGACCCCCCCTCAAATATGACGTCACAAAGCTTTGCCCCCCTTCCCCCCAAAAACATATTTCTATTTTGAAAATAAAACATGCTTCAAATCTCTTTAAACTATTGTCATTGTACTGCGTATTTAATGTGGCGCTGCGCTCTGATGTTGTAGGAGAAAACACGTATTAAAAAGGAGGCGTTGGAAAGCTGATATTCAGCATAAAATTAACTTGAAAATAAGCAAAATCAACAAAGGCCCTGAGTATCGGCGTCCTTTAAATAGGACAGGGGTGCTAAGAATCTCCGAGCTTGTGTCAAAGAACCCTTTCAAAGTAGCAACATTGGAACGTTAGAAGTTTACTTCAAGCAGGAAAACTAGCCAATGTCATACAAGAAATGGATCGACTTAAAATCAACATAATCGGTCTAAGCGAAACTAAATGGCCTGGAACAAAAAAGTTTATGTCGAGCGAACACACATCTTCTGCTCCGGAGGAGAAGAAAACACCAAACAAACATACGGTGTCGCCTTTATAGTACACAAGAAATTAGCGAATAAAGTCAACAACTTTACCCCAGTATCAGAACGAATAGCACTACTACAATTAGCAGGCAACAAAGTCAACGTGAACATTCTACAGGTTTATGCTCCAACAGCAGATAAACAAGATCATGAAATCGAATCGTTCTATGAGCAACTAACCAACACGCTGAAGCCGCTGAAGAAGCAAGACATCACTATAATCCTCGGCGATTTCAACGCCAAGGTTGGCCACGGTCGAATGCAGAACATTGTCGGAGAACACGGACTAGGAACAAGGAATGAACGAGGCGACAGACTGGTTCAATTCTGCCAAGAAGAACGTTTCAGTATTGCTAACACGTGGTTCCAATTACCACCTCGACGACTGTACACGTGGACCTCGCCGCAAGACTCCGACAACAACATCGTCAGGAACCAAATCGATTATATCCTAATTAACATCAGGTTTAAGTCCAGTGTGATTACAGCAAAAACCTACCCTGGAGCCGATATATCGTCAGATCATAACCCAGTAACAGCTACAATAACACTCAAATTGCGATCAATACAATGTACAAAGACGAGACGAGCAGACCTGGAGAAACTGAAGAACAGCGCCGATAAAAGACAAGTACAGCAACATCTCAGCGATAGCATCCGCTCAATAACAACAGAAACAGCAGATGTTCAGGAGTACTGGCGCTCGTTCAAACAATGTATCACAGAAACAACAGAAGTTATGCTGGGACATCAGCCACCAAAAAAGAAACAACGATGGATGACACATTGTATTCTCGATCTAATGAGCAAACGAAGAATGTACAAAAATAACAACTTGGAGAAGTACAAACAAATGCAACAGAAGATCAGAGAAGCAATCCGACAGGCAAAAGAAAAGTGGATGGAAGAACAATGTGCCGAGATTGAAGAACTAATTAAAAAACATGACAATTTTACTCTGCACAAGAAGCTCAAAGAAGCTGGTAACATCTACAGACCAGCCCCAACAGCTACCTTGTATGCGGACAACAACCAACCAATCCTAAATAAACAAGAAAAAATGGACACCTGGACAAACTATATACACAAGCTCTATGGCACCGCGAGAACACCTGCAGAAAAAGACCAACAGATGTCGAAAGACGCTCTACACATTTTAACATCAGAAGTAGAACATGCAATCAAAACAGCTAAGTCAGGCAAAGCGTGCGGGCCCGACACAATCCATGTAGAATTGCTCAAACTATTAGACAGTAACAACATACGACAACTGACTAATTGGTACAATCAAATATACAATGGCAATAAAATTCCATCCGACTGGCTACAATCCATCTTTGTGGCCATACCAAAGAAAGCAACAAGCCGGAAATGCGAGGACTACAGACTGATAAGCTTGATGAGCCACGTGCTGAAAGTCTTCCTGAAGGTGATCCAACAGCGCATACGCTCCACATGCGAAAATGCATTGAAGAACACACAGTTTGGCTTCTGCAAAGGACTAGGCACAAGAGAAGCAATCTTCTGTCTACAGATACTACTACAGCGATGCTACGAACATCAGAAAGAAGTTTACATCTGCTTCATAGATTACAAGAAAGCCTTTGACTCAGTCGACCACGACCGACTAGCAGCTCTATTAAAACAACTGGGACTAGATAAAAACGACATCAACTTCATCATTGCTCTTTATTGGAAGCAAACAGCCCAACTCCGATATGACAACGAATTGACAGACCCAACACCAATACAAAAAGGTTTACGACAAGGCTGCCCACTTTCACCCAGTCTTTTCAACATCTACTCGGAGCAGATTTTTGATCGAACACTAGCAGATAAAAACATTGGTATTAAAGTCAATGGACAATACATCAACGACATCAGGTATGCCGACGACACTGCACTGCTGGCCGATTCGGAACAAGACCTACAACAAATCTTGGACGAGGTTGCCACAGAGAGTCAAATATGGGGCTTACGAATTAATAAAAAGAAAACAAAGGTTATGAAGGTCAGCCGAACTACAAGCGAAATAACAATCAAGCTTGGCAGCGAAAAATTGGAACAAGTACACCGATTTAAATACCTTGGTGTAATCATTGACGATCAGTTGAACCATCAAGTCGAAATCAAGAGCAGAATTGAACAAGCAAGGCAAGCATTTATTAAATGGAAAACACTCCTTGCAGACCGCAACTTGAGTACATCACTGAAACTGCACACACTGAAATGCTACATCTGGTCAATTTGCTGTACGGAGTAGAGACGTGGACACTGACAACAACAGCAACAAAAAGGCTCGAAGCTTTCGAGATGTGGCTGTATCGAAGAATGCTGAAAATCCCATGGACAGCCAAAACCACCAATACACAAGTTCTGCAAGATATGGGCACTGACAGGCAACTGCTGAAGACCATCATTAGCAGGAAGTGTTACTACCTAGGCCACATTGCCCGAAACGACCACAAATACCAGCTGTTAAAGCAAATCCTGGAAGGAAAAATCGAAGGGAAAAAACGACCAGGACGGCCAAAAACGACATGGCTCAGTAACATCAAAACATGGCTACAATTAACAACAGCAGCACAAACTCTACACGCCGTGCTAGACCGGGACCAATATCATCGTGAAGTCGCACACGCCGTTAGGCAGCACTAAAGAAGAAGAAGAACTAAAACTGCAGATGTTCAGAATATTATATTGAAATTCTCTTAGAATTATAAAATATTAAAAGTAATTAAGACTATAAAAAATACTTTAAACTTTGTAGTAGAACGAAGCAAAATGGATACTACAATTATAACAACCACATATTTATTCCACAGAATGAAAAGCCTTGGTAGAATCATTAGAATAAAAATGTTTAATAACAATCATTCAAAAAATTTACAATGTATGCTTCTCCATTCTCCCATGGAGAAGCAAAATGCTCCGTCATGAAATAAATAAAGGTGACCTTAGTAAATTTAAATAATCATATAGTTAATAATGAAAATGAATCAAAGTTAGTGTTGTTATAACAATTCTATTTAATAAATATGTATTTAAAGTTGCGCATTTTGATGGGACGTCACATTTCTCAAACCCCCTTTCCCCCTCGTCACACATCGTCACAAATATCTGAACACCCTCCCCCCTATAGGTGCGTGACGTCATTTATGGACGACCCCTAGGCCCCAAAGTAAATTTGAGCAAATGTGACCGACTAGCTGGTAGTGGTGATGCAGAGATGAAAAACTGTGGCCTGGCTTCATGCCTATTCAGACTCGTCAGGACAGTATAGTCATCAATATCTGTCTCTTGGGCGTGCCTTCACTGTGTGTCAAACTGACACCAAGGTGGGGCCATTAACGAAGGCCTTGAAGGCAGTATCTGTGTACAGTATAGAAACCCAAATGAAAGCCGCATAGCTCCCATGCAGAGCAGCCTGCAGCTCGGACATATCAGCCTGGGACATCTGAGTCTGGAAATTTCCACTTCTGTTGTGCTTAGAAGCTTGTTAAATACGTTAAGTTATGCTATATTTAGCATGAGGCATCCAATTACCCGCCTCCCCTCCAGCGATTCAATGATTTGTCAGTTCAGGGGTATGATATGATTCAAGAATCGAATATATTTTTTGTCTCATTTTTTATTAAAGTCAAAGTGATTTATTACTCAAATGAGCATTCAGGTGGTACTCATATCCTGTGTTCAGCCCTGAGCCAGTGGTGAAAATTCCCCATTCCTATGGCGAGGACGAGTCTATCTATAGTATGACTATTGTTGACCTCTCCACAAAGTGATACTAATTTTATCGACCTCGGCGGGATTATGGACTGATTCAACCCCCGACCAAGATTAAACATTTGCGTTGCAACAATCCTACACAATACATGTACGTATAAGCAAATGCTGGATTCACCAAAGTGGCTGAAACCCATCAAGAGTCGTGAGCTGGGTGGCATTGCATCGTGTCTTCAGCCACGTCCTGCTGCCAGGAGCCCAAGACGGTGAGGCATGGCATGCCCACTGGGGCGTGCTTGTGCCTAATGAGACATTTCAACATCCCACCACCGTCCAATAATACAGTACTCTGTGCTTCCTAACGGTGCCTTTGTTTACGAGGTACAGGAATGATGATCATTTTCATTGCTACGATTATTCATAATGATGCTGCTGCTGTTGTTATTCTTGTATCAAAATGTATTTTTGCTTTGCTATGCTCCGTGTGCATCTGCAATCTCTACCTCCGTGTGTCTCTTCTTTGGCTCTTCCTGCATCCTCTGTGTGTTGTCTCTCTCTACCCCCTATATTTTATTCTCGCTGCTGTTTGCCAGTAGCCTACATCTGCCACTCTGTGTCTGAATTGCAGGTCGTCCCTCACTCTTTAAAGCCAAAGTTGATGCTTGAGCCCCTGGATCCAATAGCTATCATAGTGTGACCTCCAAGATTAGATATGATGAATTTCGAAGATGTGAATTACGTATTCTTAGGTTTTTTTCGGTAAAGTCACGTAGGTAAAACATTAAAATTAATAAAAGTAAAATAAAATAAAAATCACGACGTTTTGGAGGCAACACAAGCTTCCGTCTTCAGGTGAATCCTTGCAGTCACGAAAGCTTAAAATCTAGAATTAATGTGAATTACGACTGAATGACGCAATGTGACAATGTGCAGTGGACACCGACGGGCTACCTGCCCATGAATCGTGATGATGATGAATGACGACTTGACTGTCGTGGAATTCATTCACCAATTGAACGCTGTTTTTGGTGGAATAATGCTATTCAAATATTTTCAAACATCTGCCAGCCTTAACTCTTGGGAGATGTGAATTGAGCTCAGCAAAGACACCCTCTTGGCGCATCCAAGCAGCTACAATGCTGCATATTCGACTGATAGACATACATCCTGACCAATTAGCTGCCGACAATGAGAGCAGTTTGTGTGCATGCAATCACTGATGTTTATACATCTGACCTTTTCACATATCTGCCTTTAGCGAGTCGGATATGTGACGTGCTTTATGTTAATTGGGCTTCCTTTTGCCTGGGTGATACAAACCCAATTCTAATCCTTATGCCTCTTCATGGTTTATTCTCAGAGTGTAGCCTTGTGCCAACGTGAATTACACCCATGGATTTTCGGAGGACACTTTAATGCTCACTCTGCTCGATTTCAAACTGCAGCATGTCTGCAAATGAGTGGCATCAAAATCGGATGCAGTTAAGTGTCTCAATGTTTCTATCACAGTCGTCAGCTTGTTCAGCTGAGCTCCTTTTATAGCGTTCTCTACACACGACTACTTCTACACTGCTGCGTGTGTATTACTCGAACACCGTTTTCATTTAAAGGAATATTTATGGCGCTTTGTCAATCCAAGCCTCCCCACGCCACATCAATCGCGGGCATTTGACCATACTTCGCCGTGCTGCTCAGTGTGGGTTGGCGAACGGTGGCCCCAGCACCAGATCAGATGTCAGTAGTCACTGATGTTAGCCACGGCTAGGAATGAAACTCAGGTCATCGGGGTCAGAGTGCATTGCAACAAGCACTGTGGCACCGCTCAACACAGTTTCAGCACGTGAATTATGGGTTTAAGAAGAAGAATGTTCCTTCACTTTAGTTTGCATAAAGAAGTGAGAGAAATAACAATTTATGGAAGCCAAAATAGCCCTCTATGTATTAGACCAAATTGAGTACCTGTTTTCCATGGCCTCTTCTGGTGTCTTGCGCTATGATTCATGCGTTGTTATTTCTTCAGCATCCCAACGATAGCCGTAAAAGGTAAAGGTGCAGTCCTCAAATTTCTTGCTAATGCCACTGCGTAAGCAAGAACTTGCAGTTGGCCTACTCTTCCACACTGGCCAGATGTCTTGGAAAAGGAGGGAGTACCCGCACTTTACCCCCACCGCATGCAAGCTGCCCATTGAGTAACTGGTGTATCCATTTACACTTCTGGGTGGGCAGAGACGGATGGATTCAAGAAACGTGTCCTCACTGCCTCAAGTGCCGCATCGGGAGATCGAATAGAATGGGCGACCTCGATTGCAAGTCTGGTGTGCTGACCATTCCACTTTGGCAGCATCCCAAATGCATTTACAGCACGGAGACAAATATGCCCTGTTTGCGAATATGCTCAGTCTTTGTGGAGGACATACTAACTTTCATTTATCCTATCGATATCCCACGTAACAATCGCAATATACAGCACTCTCTCTCTATATATAGTTAGTTATATATATTTTAACCCAGTACATATCGCAGGCATGGCAGGGACAGTCACCTCTCAGGGACAGGCCATGTAGGACAATTTCAGGGACGTAATGTGATTTTAACCAGGGCCTTAAAAAATACGTTCCTTCGGAGTGGGCAGGTAGGAACTTGGTTGGGCAGCGTATTCGTGCACGACAGACAAATATGCACGACAGACAGACAAATAATCCCTGGTGGGCAGTGTGGGACCTGGTGTTCCTACCTGTATACAAGATCACTTGACTTGAGGTAGCCAGGCAGACAGCCAGGTAGCCAGCTCCCTTAACTATCGGCCCCTCCCCCTTGCTTAGGCACCTCCCCTTACCCCCCTCCCTTAGGCCCCTCCGCTGACCTCCCCCTCCCTCAGGCCCCTCTGCTGACCCCCCCTCCCTTAGGCCCCTCCCCTGACCACCCCCCCCATATCCTTAGGCCCCTCCCCTGACCACCCCCCCCATATCCTTAGGCCCCTCCCCTGACCCGCCATATCCTTAGGCCCCTCCCCTAACCCCCCTTCCGTTAGGCCCCTCCCCTGACCCTCCTCCCTTAGGCACCTCTCCTCTCCGTACCCGGCAGTAGGTCTCCACCAATCAAAGAGCTGTTTATATATATTTATTTATGCACGACAGACAGACAGACAAAAAATCCCTGGTGGGCAGTGTGGAACATATTGTTCCTACCTGTAAAACTTTGCATTTGGAAGAGGTGGTCGGTCAGGTCTGTTTGCTCGAGCCCGCCATCCCACTCGCAGCAGGTGCCAGATTGTGTGTGGCCGTCACCCGTCGTTGTTCCCTTGCGAACTCGTGCCCCGAGCCACAGCCAAATCAGATTCCACCTGAGCAGAAACAAAAAATGAGGACGGGGGGATTTTTTTTAGTGTTGTGTGCAGGGAGCTATTTTTTTTACGAGCACGGTTTTCATGAACCACCTTGTGTGCTGCACTTGTTGTTCCAGTGCATACAATCTGCCTATTCCCACGTGATTAATTTATATTTACGCTTAATGTAATTGTGTTAATAGTCATTTTTATATATAAAAAGACAAAGACCCCCATATAGCCTGAACAGACTGTTGGGGGCAAGTGTTGTTAGCGAGCACCTAAAAATGCCGACACGGCACACGAGGGGGTGGGTGACCAACACCACGCCTGGCCGCCTTTGTCTCCCCAGTGGCGATGTTTACACACCGTGCCAGGTACTTATTTGAGGCTGAGTCGACTTAGGAGAGGCCCATGACCGGTTCAAATGATCATCACCGGTGTTGGCCGTGAGCCGAAATCGAACTCGGGTCGCCAGGTTCATAGCGCAGTGCGTTAACCGCTACACTGTCATATATCTATATATATAAAATCGCAAATCTGTCTGTCTGTGTGTGTGTCTGTGTGTTGCCGGACCATACGCAGTTTCATTGGACGGCGGTTGCCCCTGGCAACGGGTAGCGACGCATTCGCTGCGGGGTGGACGCCATTTTTAATTTCCGTAAAAAATATGCGCACGCATTAACACGCGACTCTCAGGTAAATTCATCAAAGTTTCACGTCCTCTTCACTCCCCCCCCCACCACAATGTGTGCAATTACTATTATAGGCTCGGTAGATAATAAAATTATAGCGATTAGACAGTATTATTGTAGCGCGGGGGGGGGGGGGACGGCCCCGGTACCCAGCCTGAGCCGGGTGGGCAATCTAGGCGAGGCCGGAGGCTCTGCACGGTACTAGGCCTCGACACCCAGCACGCAACTCTGAGGTAAAATCATCAAAGTTTCACGTCCTCTTCACTCCCCCCCCACCACAATGTGTGCAATTACTATT
This sequence comes from Lampetra fluviatilis, assembly GCF_964198595.1. Lineage (NCBI taxonomy): Eukaryota > Metazoa > Chordata > Hyperoartia > Petromyzontiformes > Petromyzontidae > Lampetra > Lampetra fluviatilis. The sequence goes on from NC_136294.1 coordinate 5,626,691, forward strand.
ATAGGGTCGGTCAACTGTGTAATTACTTTTAAACCCGACGCGCCAAGAATCGATTCTCTGAATCGCGCAAAGGAATCGAAAGTTGTAGATTCCTTTACATTCGGACGATTCCCGTTTACTATAAGTTGCTTAAAGTCGATATAAACTGCTACGAACGGGAAATATCCGGCGTTGACCGGGGCAAAAATGTAATTAAAAACTCCTGACAAAATTAAAAAATTAAATAACAATGAAAATGAAACTCTATCATTCAAAATGTAAATCCCCAACATGCCAGGAATCGATTCTTTGAATCGCACAAAGGACTAATCGAAGGTTGTAAATTACTTTAGGATCGCGCTTCCTGTTTAATATAAGTTGCTTATAGAGTTGATATAAACTGCTACGAATGGAAAATATCCGGCGTTGACTGGGGCAAAAATATAATGGTGAGGGCGGTTGTGAGTGGCGATTGTGAGTGGTGATTAGTGAGTGGTGAGGGGAGGTTGAGTGGTGAGGGGTGAGGGTGAGTGGTGAGGGTGAGTGTTGAGGGTGAGTGGTGAGTGGTGATTGGTGAGGGTGTGATTGGTGAGGATGAGTGGTGAGGGAGAGTGGTGAGGGAGAGTGGTGAGGGTGAATGGTGAGGGTGAGTGGTGAGTGGTGAGGGTGAGTGTTGAGGGTGAGTGGTGATTGGTGAGGGTGTGATTGGTGAGGATGAGTGGTGAGGGAGAGTGGTGAGGGAGAGTGGTGAGGGTGAATGGTGAGGGTGAGTGGTGAGTGGTGAGGGTGAGTGTTGAGGGTGAGTGGTGAGTGCTGATTGGTGAGGGTGTGATTGCTGAGGATGAGTGGTGAGGGAGAGTGGTGAGGGAGAGTGGTGAGGGTGAATGGTGAGGGTGAGTGGTGAGTGGTGAGGGTGATTGTTGAGGGTGAGTGCTGAGTGGTGATTGGTGAGGGTGTGATTGCTGAGGATGAGTGGTGAGGGAGAGTGGTGAGGGAGAGTGGTGAGGGTGTTATTGGTGAGGATGAGTGGTGAGGGAGAGTGGTGAGGGTGAATGGTGAGGGTGAGTGGTGAGGGTGAGTGTTGAGGGTGAGTGGTGAGTGGTGATTGGTGAGGGTGTGATTGGTGAGGATGAGTGGTGAGGGAGAGTGGTGAGGGAGAGTGGTGAGGGTGAATGGTGAGGGTGAGTTGTGAGTGGTGAGGGTGTGTATATATGTAAGGTTATTAAGAAATATATTTTTCACCCGGGCAACGCCGGGTACTACTGCTAGTACATATATATGGCACCTACTTAATGGTAGTCGTTATTGAACGCACCTTAGGAATTAAACAATTTTCGGTTTCAAATGTGTAGTGACTGTGATTGTCACTGTGTGGTGCCGGGCTTACGAAGCTACGGCGGATAATGCGTTAACATTATGTATTGCCCGCTTACGGGATGTAGTACCACCAGCCCTAGCGGGGCTTGGGTGAGCGCTGGTCAGCGCGGAGGCACCGAGAGCAGTGTGCGGGGCGGGCTCCCGGTGTGGGAGCGAGAGGGAGCGTCAGCCAGCCAGGGTTACGTTGGTGCACGATACGCTGGTTGACCTGCCGACATGTGACCGGATGATATTGGAGGGGGGCCACCGGTGGACGGGGGCCGCTGGGCGGTCACGTGGTCTAAAAGAGCTCTCGGGAGCCTTCGAGAAAGAGCTCGAGAGAGATCTAGAAGGTGGGCGGGGCGAGGGGCGGAGCCAGCCCCAGCCCAGGGAGATATAACGGGGCCCCGTGAGTGGCTCGGGGTTCTTCGTGTGCCGGTGTGAAGAAGATCCACGTTGGGGAGAAGAAGCCTCTAGCCACGCAGTCCGGGACCCAGCTCGTGGTCCAGGCCAGGATAGCGAACCGTGTCTAGTTCTGCCGTAGCATGGCTAGATGGGCATTCAATACCCGAGTGTAGATTGTGTGATGTTGTGTTGAAGTTGCTAAATAAATAGTGTCGCTCCCAAAACAACGTCTGCGACTCAGTTGGACTCACGACAAATGGTTTTCACGCCACTTGTAGTGAAGTGCCGTCTCCTATGACGAACCATTTGAAAAGTCCGTTACTTTTAAGTTTTACATGAAATATCTCGCTCAACCAGCGCGCTGACATGGGGTCAACGAACCCCATTGATCCTGCACGGTGTGGGGAGGCCCTATTTCCACAGTGAATTGACAAAAGGGCCGTTTACATCCATCCTTATAATCTGGACAGCGGCAGCTGCCAGAAAATGCTCCCTGGACAGAAGCTCGCTCCTTCACTCCGCTGTCCGCAATGGCGGAGCCAGGATTTTCAGGTAGGGGGGGGCAAACCCCTCCAGAAATGAAAAACGATAGAAGTTGTTAGTAAGTAAGGAGTTGTTAGTAAGTAAGGACTTGTCCCTTGCTTTTTATTCGACGCGTGTGCGGCGATGGCGCAGCCATTGATCGAGGGTCGAATTCGAACCGCGTTGTGTGATCAGCATCGCGTCCGCTGAAGGTGAATGCCTTCAGGGAAGTCGTGGACTGTATACGCAACTGCGCACAATTCTGAGTCACTTATAACTGCGTTGCCGTTACTTATTGCCAATTATGGACTCAGACTATTGTCATATCATCTCAGAGTCCCTGGCACGTAATAATAATACGCCTTGTAGGAGTGAGTCTTTGAACCACTGATTATGCTGATTAGATGTACTGATGTCTGATATGGCTCTTGTTCACAATTGCCCCCAATAAATAGGGTGTATGTATGTTGAGCTTCTTTTGCACCGTACATATCCAACCGTGCAAATCGGAGGTGCTTTCATCAGCCTTGTTGATTTATCATAGGCAACCTCCATGTAGGGTGCATGAGATGTCTCATCGCTGATTATTATTGTTGCTTGACAGGGAAAGCTATTTGTGTGGTATAATACATTCCGTGCATACCTACTGCATTAGCTATGGAAATCTCCAGCACGGATAACACCGAGCACCCCATGTTACACTCAGGCGCTATTTAAAATCACTACGATATGCATTTTCACAGCATGCATTGTGCAATAATTGCACACAACGTTCCCGCGTTATCACTTGCTGAGTTGTTGCTGTACAGAGCTTTCAGCCCCCATACCTTTGCAGTGTCTGCAATTGACCTCCCCTTGCTGTGAATAGAGGCCACTTACCTCTGACATTTCCATGCCAGACTTGGCTGCGACCAACATTCATTCATGCCAGTGGTGGAGCAGAGGGAGGTGTTAGCTGATAATCATTGTGGGAAAGGCCAAAGTGTTCGTTGTTTCAGAATCACAATCTTTATTTACCCTGGAGAAATCCGATGAGCTATGAAGCGCTTTTTCACAGATGTCCAGGAAGGACATGTCGGAAGGTTACAACAACAAACTATAGAAAAACACGATATGAGTGCAAAGTATAGGAAAGGTAAGAAAATCACTAAAAATAAATATTTCAAATAGATAAGGCAGATACGTTCAAATTGCACAAGTTCATCAATTCCCAGGCTTGCGCAAGGCAGCAAAACAGCAGCAAGAAGAGTCACAGACCAAAACCAAGACGACATACATTCCCTTAATAAAATTGCACAATAAAATCGAACTATCGATACATGGATAAGAATGAAAGTTTGCAAAGGCATGTTTATGTATGATGTCACGACGGACAGCTTTTTAAAAGACGTTCATGCGTGTTTCCCCATGTGGTGCTGGCCAGTTTCGATATCCTTGCTAGACTCAAAGGGAAAATAATTTCCCCTTGTTTAGGTGTTCATGGATGTCTATTTTACAAACCTGAAAGCTCTTATCCATAGGAATATTAGCACTATTTGCATGTAGAACGTCTTTTGCACTGTACATAGCCAACCGTGCTAATCGGAGGTGCGGGGGAAGGACAACAACATTTACAGATCTGGTTTTCAATAATCATCAGGCGGAATACACTGTTGGATGAAAGCTTCCCCAAGCCACCGCCATCTCTCACAGTCCTGCAGCGCGACAATCCACCGAGCATCGAGCAAACGAGCACCTTTCACTGCTCCATTTCCACGGCAAACGTCCAAAATAAACAGGCTTGCTTAAAGCCCATCCACCCACCCCACCAGTGGAGAATAGAACATGCATCGTTACATAGAAGCACCGATTAAACATCAACATTATTCAGTCATTTATAATGCATTGGTTGACTTCATATATATTCCGCATTGCACGCAATCATTCATTTTTCAAGGGTGTTTGCAATTGGGTGTCAGCACACGAATTCACAAAGGTGCTTCATATCTGGCCGAGCGCTCCTGTATTATTCTCCCTCACGGCACATGCCATGTCTTCTGGTTTTGCTGCAGCCAGCTATCGGGGTCCTACGAGACCAAAACTAAACTGTGCAGGATCTGAGCAGGTTTTGCAAATGTCTCCCCAGCATCCTCTGCCCATTAATAGCAAAGCAGAAAGGTGCACGAAGCATTTTATGATGCAGACCTCGGCGGTTTAAAGTCTCTTGACGCGGAGTAAATTAAGGAGAGACATTCTCCTCCAAAACACCCGTGCTGTCAATCTTTATGCAATGAGAACAAACTATGGCTTATTTTTGGGACCAAATGCAAAATGTTGTTCCTTAAACTGTATTTTTTTACGTTAATATAGTTCAGTTTTAGGATTAAAATTTTTGGGACATCATACATACCGTGGGCATTTGACCACATAACCCGATATGCGCCTGATCTCACCAGATCTCATATACAAAGCAGGCGTTAAGTCTGAATGGTGCTTGTATGGGGTAAGCAGCATGGGTAAATAAACAAGTGTCCTATGCTCTGTGGCCAGTGCAGCAAAATCCAGTGTTGTACTGCACTCCCCCTACCTTCAGCCCGCACTGACCAGCGTGGTGAAGTATGGTCACATATCCCTCAAGGCTCGCAAGGATCACAAGGCGTGGGGAGGCCCTCTTTCAATAGTGGGTCGACAAGGGCTGTACTGTACAAGTAAATAGCATAGTAACAAGGGCTGTACTGTACAAGTAAATAGCATAGGAACAAGGGCTGTACTTCGATTTAAAGCTTTCGTGACTGCAGGGATTCATCTTCTTGGTTCTTTCGGTAAAGTCACGTAGAAGGAAAATAATAAAATAATAAAAATAAAACATAATAAAATAATTCTCACGACGTTTCGGCCACAACACAAGCAGCCGTCTTCAGGTGGAGAACAGGTCTGTCGAGAGACAGAATCTGAATTGATATGCAAATTATTTTGTCAAGACGCTCTTCGCCCCTCCATCCCAGAATAAATAGTCGCTCCAAGCCTGGGGCGTGCCATTCAGACTCTGTCTCTCGACAGACCTGTTCTCCACCTGAAGACGGCTGCTCGCGTTGTGGCCGAAACGTCGTGAGAATAATTTTATTATGTTTAATTTTTATTATTTTATTATTTTCCTTCTACGTGACTTTACCGAAAGAACCAAGAAGATGAAGGGCTGTACTGTACAGGTAAATGGCATAGGAACATTGTATGTGGACATTACACTTTAACAACTCTTGACTGTTCATTTATTTATAATGTTTGCTTATATATACACTTTTAAACATACAAGGAGGTGAGGGGGTGATGCTGAAAATACTCCGATGGATGGAACAAATCTAAAAACACGGATTGGTCAGTGGCTGAGCTCATGAGAAAATGTAAGCCCTCTGCCATGAGAAATTTACAAACACACTCAGCAGCTTTGGCTGCTGGATAGACACAGATCCTGAATATTATTATTTTAGGACTCCCGAGGAATCGCCTGCGGTGGTGCTTTTCACACGTGCGCGAGAAATATGCAAGACGGACATTGCGATGGACGGGTGGGCAGAGGAAAGACAAGGAGAATAATAATACGTTTAATAACATTAACAAGTTTAATAATATAGGGCCCCGTGATTAACCTCAAGGATTTTCAGACGCACATTGCGATGGAAGCGTGGGTAGAGGAAAGAGAGGGAGACTAATAATACGTTTCATAACATTAGCAAGTTTAATAATAATAGTCCCCGTGATTGGCCAACCAAGAGGTGAACAAATTGAGCGAGGGAGGACCTCAATGATTTTCAGTCAACCTTCCCTCAATGGGTGGAAGCTCCTCTGCTGCTGTCCCGTCTGTCCCCTTCCTCTGGCCGTCTTAACTTCCAAAATCCTTCCTCTATACAACCCCTTGCTAAAGACCGTCCCCTTCTCTTCTGCCTTTGATTCTTTCTCTCCCTATTCAGTGTTTTAATTTAGCACGTCCACCATAAGGATACGGATTTGCATGTATAAGGCACTTAAACACTCCAGAATATCAAAGCACCTTACGTGCCATCTCACCTCAATCATTCCAATGCCCAACTCTAGTTTTTTTCCTCTCTCTTTATAGCCTAGGGAGACCCCCCCCCCCGAATCCCTTTCTGGCCTGCAGCAATTTTATCCCTCATTTTTATGAAAAAAGTATTCATCAAACACCTCCGTCTCTTTCAAACTCTCTAAACGTGCAAGGTTCCCCTGATTTCTACAGCATCTTGAGATGCACGTTGTATTATTTAATGATACATTCTAACTGACAGCCCCTTTATCAATCCAATCTTTAGATGAAGATCGTCGCACACCATTTCAATCATGGGAGTTGTTGGACCACGTCTCCGATTAGCGTGCGTCGCAAAAGAAGTTCAATATACATAAAAACATCACTACGCTGGTCACGTGTGCTTTGGTAAAGCAGGTGCCCAGGATCGGTTTAGATATCACTTGCCAATGGAGTGAGCAGTGTCCGGGAATTGGTCGCCAGGAACCGAGTGCGATGTACAAACCACCGCATCACCATTGCACCGTAAAGTTGTATTTATATGCTAGATAATGCATAATTAATGGTATTGTATCTTGGTTTACACTGGTAGGAACCTCCTGGTTACACCAGCCCACAGGGGGTTATTGTGTCCGTCCGTCCGTCGTGAATCCAAAAATGGGAGGGGTGGGGCTGGGTGGAGAGGGGAGGGTGGGGAGGGGAGGGGCTAGGTGGGGAGGGTGGGGAGGGGCTGGGTGGGGAAGGGAGGGTGGGGAGGGGTTGGGTGGGGACGGTATTGCTGGGTGGGGGTGGGAAGGGTGGGGCTGGGTGGGGAGGGGCTGGTGGGGAGGGGCTGGGTGGGGAGGGGCTGGGTGGGGAGGGTGGGGCTGGGTGGGGGGTGGGAGGGGTTGGGCTGGGTGGGGAGGGGCTGGTCACCCCGTGGTGCCCTTATAAAACTCAACGTTTAACCTACTCACGCCGGCTTGTGCCCACCCTCACAGTCGGGCAAATTTGCGGAATACACCACGCCGCCGTTGACCCTGGCCATTGACCGAACAACCCAACGTTCCTACCAGCTCCCTCCGCAGGAATGTGTTTGAAGGAGAAAGGCCGAGATATGAGACAGCACAGGCAGGCTTGGTGAGACTAGTATGACACCTTGACCCAGCATTGTGAGGAAAGGGTTTAATGATGGTTATGATGAGAGTTTTAATAAGATATATGCATGATAATTTCTTTTTATGACTGGCGCTATATCTGAGTCTATGCCATGACTGTATTTTGATTCCATATTGCACGGGTTCTGTTTAATCAGAAATAGTGAACTAATTAGAAGTTTTTCCTTTTATATTTGATTTTTCACTTTTATGTTAGTTCCAATTCACAGCTTCAAAAATATATTTAATGAGATCGCGTGTCAGGAAATTAAACCCGGGGGAAAAAGGCTTTAAAGTTTAAATGATCGGCAGTCAATTATCTGTCTGCCGGGGCTTTTTATTCAAGGGGGGCAATGTCTCAGTGCCGGCGATGCTCAGTGTGTGTGGAAACATGACACCAATCCTCTTCACATTTCCATAATGCACCACAATAGTTGGTGCTGCCAAATAAATTGCCAAAACTGTTTCTGCTGCATCTTGCACAAAAGATGCAATGTGTACGGGGTGGGCCAAAAATCAGGACGTAATGGTTATTTTAATTAAATAATAACATTTAAGGGTGCCACTTTGGCGAGATGTTAACTACCTTGCGTGGTATACAGGAGGTCGTGGGTTCGATACCAACCCCGACGCTTGCTGTATATTTGGAGTTTGCATGTCTCGCTCTCCGTGGTTGCGTGGATTTTTCTCCAGGTCCTCCGGTTTTTCCCTCCACATTTAGAAACATGCGCTTCGATAGAGTATTTAGCTGCTATACATTTTCGCACGATAAGCCACTTCGTTGAGCTATCATTTGTGATAGCCACGTTGCTTCTGACAAAGAGCTACATTGCTCAGTGGGCCTTACCTAGTAAAAGAAAAACATAGTAGGAGTAAATAAATAGTAGAAATTTGAACATTGGCATTAAACTATTTAAATTGTTTACTACCATTTATTTTCACTTTTGTAAGATGGAGCAGAACCAACAAAGGGCTTCGTTATGATCATATTTTCTTCTTCTTCCTGTGGGGTCAACTCAAATCCGTCGTTTACAAGACATGTCTGAGAACCTCGAATGACTTGAGACTTTCAGCGGAACTACTGAATATTAAAATTGAACAATAACAATCATTTCAGGACATTTATTATCTTCAAATTGCATACTGTATTGTGCAATTATGTTCGCAATGTTTTTTTAAGAGCAAGCCACTGGCAGGGTACACACAGACTTACAAAAATAACTTCAAGGGTTTCTTGAAGACTTTGTTGGATGGGCCATGTGCACACTGGCTTTATTCCATGGGTAAGTTTATTCAATCCATGGGTAAGTTTATTCAATCCTCCCCCCAACTCTGTACACCCCACAGTATTAATGGTTGCACTATACAGAAGTCGAGAACATCAGGTCGCATCAGTTGGAGTGAGGTTTAGATTATTTTGCTGCTATACATTTCCACGTGATAAGCCACTTCGCTGAGCTATGATTTGCGGGCAAGGTCGGTCCTGAAAAAGAAAATAGCTTAGTGGGCTTTACCTGGCAAAATGAATAACAGTCCGTTCTCCTAAAACGTGGTAGTTGTGTTCCTGAAGAACACATCATTGTGGATAAATCGCGTTATAGAAAATGATATTTAACGTAGGGTAAAGCAAAGTCGTGAGATGCGTAAGCAGGCTGAACAAAGACTGAGGCGCGTGGGTAGCATCTAGAAGCATCCAGCAGCATCCCGCCTTGTGTGATGCTACGCGGTGGCGGCCGTACGACCGCTTATTCCTATTCGCGCGATGCAGTTCTGGTGACTCAATCGCGTTATATCAAATTCGCATCCGTGTTATGTTATATACATATTTTAAAAAATCCCTAACACATTTATTGCGTTATTACCAATTCACGTTATGACAACACACGTTATAGGAGAACAAAATGTTGTTTAGTTGTATTTATATATTAGTGCATACATAGTATCGGTGTTTTGGGTAAAGATCGCGTTAATCTAAATGTATAAATGTGTCCAGAGTTGGTGGGGCGTTGCCCCCCCCCCCCCCCCGCAAACTCTGCCCATGCCTTTACCTGATTTCATTCTCTTTGAAATAAATACATTATACATCCATCACCACCACCACCATCTGAATGATGCTGTTAATTTGTTAGAACGTGTGAATCGTTAGTAATACATTCTTTTAATGCACGATTCCATGCGTATATTGTGAGCGATTTCATATATACTCCGTAGGAACTATAGACTGATCCATATTCATCCGTGCAACAAATTGACACATTTGTCACGAACCATGCCTGTGATGGGAATGAATTCTGTTTGTCTCGCTCTTTTGTAGATATCCATACCTCACTCTGTTGACACAAATGTTGCATAAATAGTAGATTCATGCAACTGAATAGGATATTAGCTACCGTTGAGCTATTTTTGGCTCGTATCATTACCAAATCTAGTCTGAAAAGTTCGCTATAATTTCTGTCCCCGCCCGCCCGCCGCAGCCCTACATAGGTAGAGAACACAACAGGTCGTCCGAGCCAAATGTGCTCCCCTGTTTTTCAGCTGCTCGGCGGAGCCGCCTCGTGTCAAGATGTTTGCAATTAAAGTAATAGATGATGTGTGACACGTGCACGCCCCAGAGTGGCTGGCCTTTGACGGATCTGTGCTGCTGGTTTGTCCCGAGCAGATGTGTGAACGCGATTGTGTTTAATTTTCAGCCGTGTGCCGGTCCCATGGTCACGAGCAGACAGGCGAGGTCCCCCTGGTATAATGTGCAGAACACGTGGTTAAAATGTGCCCTCAACTCACCCGTGCTGTTCCCAAATGGTTTCACCAGAGGGTGCTGTGAACGTGACCTTGACGGCGCAGGTGTTCAGCAAGATACGAAAAGGAAAAACACGCCAGCAACATAAATTTCGATTTAAAGCTTTCGTGACTGCAGGGATTCATCTTCTTGGTTCTTTCGGTAAAGTCACGTAGAATGGAAATAATAAAATAATACAAATAAAACATAATACAATTATTCTCACGACGTTTCGGCCACAACGCAAGCAGCCGTCCTCAGGTGGAGAACAGGTCTGTCGAGAAGACAGAGTCTGAATGACACACCCCAGGCTTGGAGCGACTATTTAAGCTGGGATGGAGGGGGGAAGGGCGCCTTGACAAAAGAATGTAATTTATTATTATTTTATTATTTCCACTCTACGTGACTTTACCGAAAGAACCGAGAAGAGGATAAACACGTCAGCAACATTAACAATGGCCACGTGGCGCATGTGTTTGTTGTGGAGAAGTGCTCCATATATTCGAAGTGAGCTGTAAAGTGCATTAAGCGAGTCGAGAAATAACATTTCCTTGGTTTCGGAATGGTCCGACAATTTGATGCCACACGTTAATACCCCTGTCAACTTGGAAATGTGACATATGGTGCCACAGCGAGTGTCACTTCTATGCTATTCCACCAAAGGCGTTGTCACGTAGTGTTATTTTGACCTTACACGATGCCCTTTTTTAAAAAACACATGAAGAATGTTAACTTTTAAAATTACTCTTCGAATAACTTGAATGGTTAATATTTTTTTTTTAAATAATTCAATATACTGCATTAAAAAACAAGAACATACTCAATTAAAGGTGAAAATCAAACAAAATCTGATATCTGAAAAGCATATGTGTGCACGTTGTTAAGTGCGATTGCCAGAATTCAAATGCATCCCATTACCGCGTCACATCGTGGCGACCAGGTCTCGACTCACAGCATCTATGAATAAGTTACAATATTTTATATCGTGAGCTCGGTTCCACCTGCTCATGTTTAGCCTGCTGTGCCTCTAGCTGACGCCTCTTGTGATTACATTCGTCTCGATAATTGGAAGACGCCACCGTGCCCATGCAATCCTGCGCCTACCTCACGGCTCTTATGCCCCTCAGGAAATAGTACCGATCACTCAATGTGTGTTTGTGCTCACACTTTGTATTGGGAGTTCAGTCAGCGCCAAAGAACAACAACACGAGCGCAAGTTACACGTTATTATAATACGGTAAAGATCAGGTTGAAAAAATAAATAAACCTAAATGTATACATTCTAGATTTGAAGCTTTCGTGACTGCAAGGATTCATACTCTTAGTTCTTTCGGTAAAGTCACGTAGGTAAAAAACTTGATGCAGAAAATCTGGCTGTGACGGTCCCACCTGATGACGGAGACTTGTGTTGCCTTCGAAACGTCGTGATTTTATTATTTTATTTGTATTAATTTTAATTTCATTTTTTACCTACGTAACTTTACCGAAAGAACTAAATGTATACACTTTTTTTAAAACACCGATATGCCTGTCCATGTTTTAGACAGGCGTGACGTTAACCTAGCACACTGATCTCAATACTACATTGATACGTGCACATACTCAGCCCTTTTTGTCTATCCAATGCTGGATGACGACCTCCCCACATCGTCTGGGATTTGCGAGGGTTATTTGAGCGTGCCATGCCACGCCGCTTAGTGCGTGTCGGCGAAGGTTCGGGATCAATCTGGAATTTAGGAGTGCAGCGATTGATGCCCTTTGGTTGTTTCGGTAAAGTCACGAAAAAAGAAAAGTCACGAAAAAACCAAAGAGTATGAATCCTTGCAGTCACGAAAACTTAAAATCTAGAAACACATTCCTGCCGAGGGAGCTGGTAGGAACGTTGGGTTGCTCAGTCAATGGGCAGGGTCAACGGCGGCGTGGTGTATTCCGCAAATATGCCCGACTGTGAGGGCGGGCACAAGCCGGCGTGAGTAGGTTAAACGTTGAGTTTTATAAGGGCACCACGGGTGACCAGCCCCTCCCCACCCAGCCCCACCCCTCCTACCCAGCCCCACCCAACCCTCCTCTCCCTCCCCACCCAGCCCCACCCTCCCCACCCAGCCCCTCCCTGCACGACGGACACAATAATCCCCTGTGGGCTGGTGGAACCAGTGGGTTCCTACCAGTATTACAACGATTGACTTTGCAGCACTGCCCTCTGCTGAAAACGAAACAATGCAGCAGCCTACAGCACCTGCTTGTGCTTGGCGGTTGCCCATCTAAGCATGATTCAGGCTCAACCTTGCATAGCTGCCGACACCTGATGGGATGCGGTGATATCTGTGTACATTTTGTTGTAGGCTTGCTGCACCGAGCATCCGTCCCAAGGACTTAACTGGAGATGCCCTGGAGCAGCAGCCAGAGTCGTGTTTAAGATAAGACACGCCGAGAAACGGAGAACAGCGGAACCTCGGAAGCATGGGGCCAGTTCCATAAATCATCTAAAAAAACCTGATTACACACAGTGTCTGAGCCTATTGCAACATAATATTCTTGAGCTGACTTTCACAAAAAAAACCTGCAATGCAGCAAATGCCGCCATTTATTTGCTGCGGTGGCCAATTTAGAGAATTCCCTTATTACACCGTGATTCTTCATCCCTGTGTGGAAAATTCTTCCACTCCCTCGTTGTTCTATTAACTTGTAAACTAATTCAACCACGGTGTGTAAGCGGGTCACTTGGTCCAACGCTGTATTACTTCTATCCTTCGCTACGCAAACGATGTTCATGCATTCAAAGCCCCCTTAAATATTCTGGGATGCTGACATTCATGGCTGATTCCCAATGACTCACTCTCACCAAATGATTGTGCCATGAATGGAATTCACGCTTTTAATAAATAATTTATTTGTTAAGCGATTATCCAAAGGATCCCAATTATTATTTGTCATGGGCACATTTCAAGGATTCGTTGATAGCTAGTTGACGTGCGGACTAATCGATAATTATGTAAAATTTCGATTTAAAGCTTTCGTGACTGCAGGGATTCATCTTCTTGGTTCTTTCGGTAAAGTCACGTAGAATGGAAACAATAAAAATAATACAATAAAACGTAATAAAATAATTCTCACGACGTTTCGGCCACAACGCAAGCAGCCGTCAGACCTGGTCTTCACCTGATGACGGCTGCTTGCGTTGTGGCCGAAACGTCGTGAGAATAATTTTATTATGTTTTATTTTATTATTTTTATTGTTTCCATTCTACGTGACTTTACCGAAAGAACCAAGAAGATGAATCCCTGCAGTCACGAAAGCTTCAAATCGAAATACGTACTCAATAATCGCACTCATCATGAGGCACCTTCAAACAATGATTCGGGGAATGGAAGAACATAGTAAAAAAAAATCATTGTATTATTAGATCAGACCTATGTGCAAAATCTTTAAACAGTGTCATGAAAATGCAGTACTCTATAGTATAATAAAACAAACTGCCTGAAGAGTACATTAATATCTGCAATTGAATAAAAACAAGAAAAACTGCAATTATATTTGCATTCCTATGTTCCGAAGAAGAGTATTTTAAAAGCCACACTAATGAGTTTATATTTAGGGACGACGCGGTATTTTATATTAAGCTTTTGACATTTTTCTGCTTTGCCCATCACTCAATAAAGGCTACAAATCCGGCCAATTATTTTTCGTCAGAAGCGCCACTCCCTGTCTAAAGGATTATAAACCTATTCTGAACGCAGAACCCTAAAGTCGGGCTTAGCACATAATTGTTACATGATGAACGCAGACAGACAGAGCAAATTCGCGAATGAAACAAGGGTGAAATAAATAAATAAGGTAACTGGAGGGAACACATTATCCAGCAGTGTCAGTGGCTCGTGACAAATTACATTTGGGAAGCTTGTGAGAGCTCGGCAGCGCATCTCTTATCCCCCCTCAACCTGTGGTCTGTCATAGCCTTGCAATTCCGCTATAGGGTGGCACCTGCGCCTCAGATCGTTTGCATGCAACCGCAAGGGGACCCGCGGATGGCCGGGTCACATAAACCCTTCCACTCTCAGCGCTGTTTTTTTTTCCAATGAAAAAAAATAGAAAGGCAACCAGAGATGGCTCAGATGTTAAAGCGCTGAGCTAATACCACTGAGATTTCCGGGATTTTTAATCAGGGCAGCTGCCCCATGATTGAACTGGGTGCTTAAGTGTAGTGAGTTGATGATCTCAGCCCAGTCACCAATTATTGTATAGACAAAAATAAAAAATAAATTCATCACGTTAAATTTGTTTTTGCACTTAATCTGGTTAATATCCTACTCTGAGAGTGAAAATGTAATATTGGTTTGATTGTCATTCGATCCTTTTTTGTATCTGAAGCAGGGCAGGTGGAGATATTACTGTACACTGTAATGTCTCCTTTCTGAGGACTGTTCTTTAGGATGGGGTTGATGCACTGGATTTATTACTGGTGAAAGTGTTGATGAACATTATATAACCAGGTCATGTTTATTACCCACAATCCACCACTACCCACAATTCACCACTTGTACGTTCGAAATATTGAATTATTTTGCACAACAGTTTTACATTTTATATAGGTGTTATTTGCTCCCCTGAAGTGCATACATTTTAAATCCATGTTCAGAAGATTTTTCGTAAAACGTGAAACAGCCACAGCTGGTCTCGACACGTCCCTTCCGTTCCAATCAACAGAAGCGACAGAAAGCAGTTGGCAGGCAGCGCTTTCATTGTCAGAGCTGCCTTTCATATCTCACGCAAGGTTTGTATGAGTGTGTTAAGCTTTTTCTAAGAATTGGCCTTTTGCACACAAACAGAGTGCTGGATTCATCTTCTTGGTTCTTTCGGTAAAGTCACGTAGAAGGGAAGTAATAAAATAATAAAAATAAAACATAATAAAATAATTCTCACGACGTTTCGGCCACAACGCAAGCAGCCGTCCTCAGGTGAAGAACAGGTCTGTCGGGAAGACAGCGTCTGAATGAAACACCCCAGGCTTGGAGCGTATATTTAAGCTGGGTTGGACGGGGAAGAGCGCCTTGACAAAAGAATTTGCATATCAAGAGGAATTTAGCATATTTATGGGAAATGCAGATATGGGATTAGTACTACTTGTGAAATACGTAGGAGGTGGGCGGAGTGCTGGATTTCACAGTCGTGGCGTACGGCTCTCCGACGCGTTTTTGGGTTGTACCACGCCTGGGCCGGGCACGAATTCCGACGTTTCGCTCCACGACAAACACACGCCACATACGTGCGACTCTCAATCAGGCACAACCCCTCTGCCAATCTACTCACATCCACTCCTGTATTCGTCAGCAGCCACCCTTCGCACTGCGTGCCCAGGGCTAACATGTTCGCATTGGGTCTGGGAGCTTCCTGGGGAACTTCAAGAACCGAAGAAGCTTTCAGGTCGTGGAACGACACGTCGAACAAACCGCGGTGCGACCCGTAAACTCATCGGAGGGCTGCTGTGAACCAGCGGCCACTGTAGCGGTGGCCAACTGGCATCTCCCGAACCGCACGCGGTTCTTTAATTCACCACACGCGGCTCTATCGAAGCGGCATAACGTAGAACGTGCTAGCACAGTAGCAAGGAATAATGAATATCTCCCGTGCTGTGCCGAAAACTGTCAATATATATACACACGCATATACATACTTGGCTCTTTGCAGAACTCATGGCGTACGTTTTTTGGCTGGTGCCCTGTTACATGTTGGCCACCCTTGGAGCGTGTGCAAGTTTGCATGCACGTACGGAAAAGAGAATAACAGCAAAGTGAGTGCACGGGGCCTTACAAAATGAAAGAGGCATTACAACGCACGTATAAATTTCGATGTAAAGCTTTCGTGACTGCAGGGATTCATCTTCTTGGTTCTTTCGGTAAAGTCACGTAGAAGGGAAATAATAAAATAATAAAAGTAATATTCTTATATATTATTATATATATAAATATATAAAACCTATTATTATATTATTCTATATTTTTGATTATGTTTTACTTTTATTATTTTATTATTTCCCTTCTACGTGACTTTACCGAAAGAACCAAGAAAACGCACGTATACACAGATGCTGCTTACGACCAAACCTTTCGTTATGCGCACAATCGCATCAATTGTCAGCAGGCAAGCATGGTTCAGGCTTAAGCCTCGGATAGTTCTTGAAGAAGCGACCCACGAATGCACAGCGGGCGGTTATGGTCTGTGGTGCTATGTGATGGGCAGCAGACGGCATGCAGCAATACAACACCGTTGCAGTGTACCTCTATGTTCCCACGTTATACGCGCATCGCCTTCACCAATCCGCATTGGCCAGTGTGGCGAAGTACGGTTAAATGTGCTCCACCGGTGGGATTCACACGCGGCTGTAAAATGTGGGTGTCTGCTCAAATTAAAATTAATCAGACCGATGTACTGCTGCCGCATCATTGGCATGTCGATCCGTGCTCGGAAGTTATTTATCACTTGGAGAACAAAGTTTCGCGGAGATCTATATTCCACATCTTTGCATTTTGTTGGTATAATCAGGAGAGTGTTGGCGACCGTGATGATGCATTTAACTATCACACGAACTTCGATTTCAGACGGCAAATGTGTTTAAATTATTTTCAGTCGTGTGAGCAAGCACTTGCAATAGGTCCGTCTTGGTCCTTGGAGGGATACTTGCAGTTAAAATGTCTGCTTATCCCGTGCGGTCGAAACACAGATTGTTTATATTTGACACTTTGGGGTTAAGGCTATGATTGTATTGCATACAGGGTTAGCTCAGGTGCGGGGGCCCCAAGGGGAACGGTCTTCATATCTTAATCAAGCTCCTTGCATGCCACTTGTTCTCTACGTATTTACACGGCGTGCTTGAAAAGAGGCTCAATCCTTATTGTCTCTGCCTCCATCTAAGCACGCCTTGGCCCACGTCTCTGGTTACAAAAAAACCCCGATTTCAATCGTCGTCATCTCTATCGATTGGGTCACTTTAAGACTTGGAAGTGCAACGCCTCTGCCGTTGCAATCTGCGATGGCCCCGACCTCGTGTGCCACCTGGCCCCGGTAATCCGAGGGAGAAAAGAGGGGACTTTGATCTGGCAATTGGCCTCCAGAGAAACGGTGTTTATTTTCCTATGGTCTCAGCCAATGTGGGGGGAGGGAGGGGGAGGGGGGGGCATAATACGAGAAAATAATTTCATAGTAAGAAATACAAATATAAAGGATATTGTTTCGGTCAGCAAATTCAAGTGTCGTCGGGTTACGCGTTGTTATCGGTGGAGCACACACACTGTCACAAACGCCCTCAGGTCGCACGTTTTGACCGTTATCGCCCCAATAACACAAAACAATTCTCAGTGCTTGCCTCACATTTTACCTTTTCTCCCAACCTCTAACATGTAAATAACAAAGTTAATCTTAAGTGTAAAAAAAAGACCCTGCGGTCATTATTGAACTTTTAACAGTTTTCTTGCTGGAGTGGTGAGAATAAATCTTTGTTATAAAAGCAACAAATGAGGTCAGCGGTTTTCAAAGTCACAAACTTCACTCACCATTGGTGAAACTTGATCGAGGAACTTCTCGTCTGGCCACAGCGATGTCTAAGCGAGTGCAGGGAGGGAGCCGAAGGTGGCAGCTTTGCCCAAATTGAAGCCAAGCAACACAATGTATCTCCGGTACTTTCAGACGGAACAAATTGTCCCTTATTTTGTCAACTGTTCACTTCCAAACCGGCGCATTTTCATAATGACTTCTGATTGGCTTTGGTACCGGCAATTGCCCGATATCTCGACACAGGGGGCCAGCCTGTGCTGGTGTTTTCCCCAATGTCTATCCCCATAAAAATGATGAAAGTGGACGCACAGCGACAGAATATAACTTTTCTATTGATGTTCCTGGTGTTCTAGCAAGTACTTGGTGATGTGTAAGCTATTGATTGCACGATTATCAACCTTCTATTCATAAAAGTGTTGTTATTTCTGCGTGTCCTTCCTTTGCTCAAACACCTGAAATGCATCTATTTCAGCAGTAAATGAATGCATCTCTGTGAAGAAAATTGTGGTGAGTTCCCCCTTGTTATCTTTTATGCAGATATTTTGAGTCTGCACCACCAACCCAGGCATTAATTTCAGTCCAAATCCACCCAGGGGCAAGCCAGTTTCTGCTAAACACTAAGCCTGTCCTTGCCGTAGGCACGCGAACCACAATTGTACACTTTGGCAATTAAAAAGGAAAAATAATACAAAGCTAATGTATGTTTCGATTTAAAGCTTTCGTGACTGCAGGGATTCATCTTCTTGGTTCTTTTGGTAAAGTCACGTAGAAGGGAAATAATAAAATAATAAAAATAAAACATAATAAAATACAATTCTCTCAGCTGTCTTTCCGACAGACCTGTTTTTCACCTGAGGACGGCCGCTTGCGTTGTGGCCGAAACGTCGTGTGAATTATTTTATTGTGTTTTATTTGTATTATTTTATTATTTCCCTTCTACGTGACTTTACCGAAAGAACCAAGAAGACTAATGTATGTTAATAAGAGGTCACTTTGATGCGATTTTTTTTTATTATTAACAGTGGTCAGTCACATTCGTTATTCGCGATAAACGTGTATCTCCCGGAACTGTGCACTTAGACGCTTTTATCGGAAGGTGACATTGCAGGGCCTGCCCTGAATTGCGTTCATCCCACGCCCCCAATAATCAGAAGGCCATTGGAAACAATTCATGCAGCGATGTGGAATGTAAAGCCCTTTGATTGAGTCTGTGCGGACATTACTGTGACATTACTGGCAAAAGATTGACTGTGTAAATTGGAACTGGCTAAAAAAAGTCCCAATTGTGCTGCAGAAGTTCAACATACATACATGGATGAAATGTACATATGAGGAAATGTACCGATGCATTCCAATTGTCTTTGTTTTCATATTGCGCTAACCACCGTGCCACACCTTCTCTCCTTCACATTACATTCATTTAAAGTGCATAACATATGCAGATTGTAGCATAAATGAATGTGGTGTAGCTTACGTACCCATTTTAAAGTGGTGTACAATTGTCTGCTAGTAGGCAAAGCATAAAAAGAGAGACATACGCATATGCCACTGCGACTGCAGGAAAACAAAAGTATCCACACTGAGTTTAACACGTAGGCTTTCGTGACCAATATTATTCATAATAAAGGTTTTTGGGTTAGATGTCATAAGTATAAATGTGTCGTAACCCTCCACCACCCGACATAGCCAATTGGTAAGGGATTTGTCACGTAAATAAAACGCCAGTTAGTTACTACTTCAGCCCACCGGTGTGTTGGAGAGTAAATCCACAACATTTACAATTTGAGTTGTACGACGTTTCGCTGGTAATTACATCCACCAGCATCATCGGGCGATTTGCCAGAATAGTGAAGCAATCCACCTGCGTCCGGTCTTAAATCGAGCAGCAGAACGACGTCTGTTTAAGACGTTTAGTTGTATTAATCTTTTTCTTTACTCAAACAGGAGAAGAGCAACGTTAATAGAGCTGGCCGCATTTGAGGCGACGATTTTAGCTCATAAGTTAAGAGTCGAGCGCTCGGCTCTAGTAAATGATGCATACATTGTCTCGTCTTTATTTCCTGACTACTGCCCCCGTCGGCCCAATTACTGCACGCCCCATCAATCGGCACCCCGAGTAATAAGAACGTTTCACTGTCGCTCTCACTCCACAACATCAACGCTTCGGGGGTGTCTGGAATCTCAGAAGCACAACCCGTGCCGATAGTTGCCGGAAGGCGAGCGAGGCATGGCAGCAGCGTGCGCCGCTCTCAATTGTGTTTTTTTTTTACGAAGTATCGGAAGGGGTCAACCGAGATAGATTAATTGGTGACCTTCATTTATAACCGGTTAAGAGTGCATTGAGCCCTGGGGTTAAAGGGCATCTGGCCAGACGGCAATTGCCAATGTGTAAAAGAAAACTACAAATCGACAACGGAGAAAAAAACATCTGAAACATTTTCGAATCAATACATATGTGAAATGATACAATAAATGCAAATATATAAATGTAACCACGCCCTGCCAGCCAGCTTAACTGCAAATATCACGATTTCGGTTGCAACATTACTAATGGAGCAGTTTTTAGAGCGGTAGTTTTGTTGTCCTTCCCCGCACCTCCGATTAGCACGGTTGGCTATGTACGCTGCGAAATAAGTTCAAAACACATACGCGCACAAACAAATCGTAACGTGGGCTCGCACTCTCCCGGGTCGTTGATCGACGCGATTTGCGCCAGGGGTCGAAGCGCTCGCGCGGTTTCGCCGACGAACGCTGCATTTTCGAGCGGGCAAAGGGTGCGCGGACACAAATGGGTTAAAAACATTGAGATTGCCAAGAGCGTCTCTGCCGGGACCTCGCTCAGGTCCCCGTGACGTCAGACGATTGCAATGCTGAATTCCGCCAGTTGAGTTTGCCTATTCAAGCAGCCAGGGGGCCTTGGGGCCACGAGACATCGGACATATGGAGCGAGCAGATGCATGGCTCCATCATTAAATGTACATACATTAGCGAGCTCTACGGCCCCTTGACAGCAGATGCACATTCTGGACGAGGGCATCCTATCGTCTGTTGGCGTTGTGCGAGAAGAAGGTCTTTGTTTAGTTTTTATTGAAATTAGATTTTGTTAAGTTTCATTCTTCATCATCAGTGCGTTTGAACATTGGGGATTACGTTGTTGAAAGTATTGTTTTGGGGGCTCGAGAAGTGGGTGGTTCAGCGTTTTAGTGCACTGGGCTATGAACCGGGTGACCCGAGTTTTAAATCCCGGCTCACAGCGAATGTCAGTTGCGCTCGACATTTGAATCGGTCAAAGGCCACCTCCTTCTGCACCAAACCGCACTGATTGGTGCGGTGGGCTACCTCGTGGGCAGAAAAGGGCAGTGCCGCCAAAATCAATTGTCCAGAGGGCCTCATCCAGCACCGGATTGACAAAGGGTCTATGCATGTGTGCAATGTTGTATGAGAGTAAATATTTTTTGTTGAAAACATATTTTTACATAGATGTAATGAAGAGTGAATGGCAATTTAACTCATAATCAACGTTTTTGGGTTTAGATCGCGTTATTTATAAATGTGTCGTAACCCTCCACCACCCGACACGGCCAATCAATAAATAAGTGTCACGTTGACAAAAGACAAATAGTTCACTGCTTTAGCCCACCGGTGTGTTGAAGCGTGAAACCACAACATTTGCATTTTTTTTTGTTTAACGCTTCAACACACCGGTGGGCTAAAGCAGTGAACTATTTGTCTTTTGTCAACGGGACACTTTTTTACTGACTGGCCGTGTCGGGTGGTGGAGGGTTACGACACATTTATAAATAACGCGATCTAAACCCAAAAACGTTGATTATGAATAATATTGGTCGCGAAAGCCTGCTACGTGTTAAACTGGCAATTTAACTTTTGCTTCGTTTTTGAGAGAAGCCTCCTTCGGTGCAAACGCGCAGAAATTATCATCCGAGTTGTGTCGGGGGATGATGCTTTTTAGATCTACAAGTAATGCATGCAATTTTGAGAAGAGAAAATTGGCATTATCTCGATACATTCAGGGATGAATCAAAGTCTAGGGGTGGTCAAAACGTTTTGAGAATAAGATAAACTAACATAAGATGCACTCATCTACTGCTGCGGTGGTTTCAAAGCATTATGGTGACGAGGTGATACAAAATCGCAAATCGGTGTCACGGTTTGTTTTGCTTACTTAATACTTTTATTGGATAATTTTTATTTTCCATAATCAAGACACGTGACGCCACTTCATATACTGTCTGCAGTATGCATATACAGATATATGTTGAGGTGGAAAGGCAGCCTGGAATGGTTCTGGCCACATTACCCCTTTCGTATATAAATGCTGACGGTCTCAAACGTTGCCCGCCAATAGCACTGGTGATAACTGTCTGTATAGAACAATGGTCATGAATTACAGATCATTTTCAATCCACTGCTGGATGAAGGCCTCACACTGGTCAGTGCGAGTTTGTAGAGAAGCGAGGGGGCTTGGACTGGTTCAACATATCACTCGCCAGCCACGTTAACCGCCATGAGGCATCAAACTCACGTTTCTGGGTTCAAAGCGTAGCGTGCTAACACATTGTACCACCGCCATCCCCGTCTTTGTAAAATGTGACGAGTGAAATCGGTCCGTTGTTGAACTACATATACATCCACAAGATTCATATTCTTGGTTCTTTCGGTAAAGTCACGTAGAAGGGAAATAATAAAATAGTAAAAATATAAAACAATAAAATTCTCACGACGTTTTGACTGCAACTTTCTATATGTATGTATTATTATTTTTTTAAAGAGGGCAACTCAACAATGTTTTTTGTTGTTGTTGTTCACACTTTGCGTGCTGACTGCACCGCAAAGGTCATTTGGCTGGCTTCGTGTCCCTCCCAGCGACAGCCGAAGATGTTGAACAAACAGCGGCTCCGCTTATCTTAATAACAAACACAAAGATCCCCCGTGTAGCCTTAACAGGCTGTTTGGGGCAAGTGTCGTTAGCGAGTACCTATGAAGGCCGGAACGGCACACGAGTGGGTGGTGGGTGGTCAGCACCACGCCAGACCGCCTTTGTCTCCCCAGTGGCGATATTTAATCACCGCACCGGGTACTCATTTCAGGCTGACGCGACCTAGGGGAGGCCCAGAACCGGCTCAAATAATCGTCACTGGTGATGGCCGTGAGCGGGAATCGAACTCGGGTCGCCGGGTTCATAGCGCAGCACCCAAACCACTACACTACCGCTCCCCACAGGTTAATTACACCCGCTTGCACAGTGGAGGGATAATAGTTTGCACACTGCCAATTGTTGTGTTGTACATTTTGATTAGTCGCGTGGATTTCTTTCTCCGGGTCCTCCGGTTTTCCCTCTGCATTTAGAAATTTGCGTTTAGATTATTTAGATTATTTGGCTGCTAGACATTTCCACATGATGAGCCACTTTGTGGCCAAGTTGCCAGGGAGCTTCTGAAAAATAAGCTATTAGTTCAGTGGGCCTTACCTGGTAAAATAGAAATAGTTCAGTTTGATTAGTATTCATCTTCTTGGTTCTTTCGGTAAAGTCACGTAGAAGGGAAGTAATAACATAATAAAAATAAAACACAATAAAATAATTCTCACGACGTTTCGGCCACAACGCAAGCAGCCGTTGCGTGACCATTGATTTGCATTAATTCATTCGTTTATTTATTGATGCCAAAAAATAAAGGCGTCACATGCTTCACAAAAATAAACACAAACATTTATGGGGATGTGGCGAACACTGCTTTTTTGACACATGAACCTTATGGCGGGACCCGGGGTCCCGAATAAAGGGAAGTCAAAATCGTAATGAATTTATTTTTGGCGACTCCGTCCCACCGCGCACATAAACGCCGCGACCCACCTGGCGCTGATCATTATGTTGTCATGTCGTGTCCAAGCGCAGCAGCGAGGACGAATGCGCAGAAGAAACAAAACTTTGATTAGCGCACCGCGAAGAGCTCGTCGAGAGGAACAGATCGCCGTGTCGTTCGCCTTCAACAGACGTAAAATGACGTCGCAACGCAGTTCATGCGAGAGCCGGGGGCTTATGGGACCCCGGGGTCCCGCTATAAGATTCATATGCTTCAGCATCTTCTTGGTTATTTCGGTAAAGTCACGTAGAAGGGAAATAATAAAATAATACAAATAAAACATAATAAAATACAATTCTCACGACGTTTCGGCCACAACGCAAGCAGCCGTCCTCAGGTGAAGAACAGGCCTGTCGGAAAGACAGTGTCTGTCGGAAAGACAGTGTCTAAATGACACTGTCTTTCCGACAGACCTGTTCTTCACCTGAGGACGGCTGCTTGCGTTGTGGCCGAAACGTTGTGAGAATTATTTTATTATGTTTAATTTTTATTATTTTATTATTTCCCTTCTACGTGACTTTACCGAAAGAACCAAGAAGATGAATCCCTGCAGTCACGAAAGCTTTAAATCAAAATTTATGCTTCAGCATCTCTCAACCTCATGGAAGGGGGCGGGGGATGGGGAGAAAAAAAAGATGAAAGAACAAAAATAGTCTCTGGGTCAGAAGTGACCAGTCCTGATCAATGCAGACATCTGCGACTGCCTGGTGCTCACCCACGGGGGTAGGGACGATCCCATGACCCTGTGCTGTTGTGAGGAGGTGGTGTTTGTGCTTTGCTCGCGTGGCTGGCTGTGACGAAGGATGCTTAACCGAAAGGCCCCCGGCCATACAAAGCTGGGTGGAATGGCACAAACCATCAACGACGGACAACAGCTTTCAAACATTGCCCAATTTTATTCCATGCCCATGCTTTCAATCTGCCAAAAGGAAGGTGGCTTTTCTTTGACGTTGTGTAATTTAGTAGCAAGGCCAAGCGGTGTGCAGTGGTGACGAATAAACAAATGTTTGGACGGAGTAGCAGTTGCAGTGTCACGGGACACTTTGTCACGGCTCTCCACCCATCTTGGCACCACGCAGCTCCGTTTCCTCAGTCAATCACTCGACAACAGCAGCGGTCTCAAATACACCTCCGTGCTATCGCGTTACCCAACGCCTGCTAAATTGTTTAGCGTGTGTGAGCCAAACGGCGGTGTCAGCGTACGCACGTGGGGTGAGTTGGTGCAGGGATATCTTCGTAAATGATCAAGTCCACGTGATAATAACCATCGCAGTCTGCGCCCCCTTCCATGGAGGAAAGGCGAAACGACACGGACTCTCTCCTGAAGTCATCGCATGGCTATCAGACCTCGACATTGTCCTTCGTAAATCTACTGCTGGATGAGGGCCTCGCCAGGGCGCGTGGGTCATGATGGTTTAACACGTAGGCTTTCGCGACCAATGTTATTCATAATCAACGTTTTTGGGTTTAGATCGCGTTATTTATAAATGTGTCGTAACCCTCCACCACCCGACACGGCCAATCAGTAAAAATGTGTCACGTTGACAAAAGACAAATAGTTCACTGCTTTAGCCCACCGGTGTGTTGAAGCCACAACATTTACGTCGTACTCAAATTGTAAATGTTGTGGCTTCAACACACCGGTGGGCTAAAGCAGTGAACTATTTGTCTTTTGTCAACGTGACACATTTTTACTGATTGGCCGTGTCGGGTGGTGGAGGGTTACGACACATTTATAAATAACGCGACCTAAACCCAAAAACGTTGATTATGTCATGATGGTTGTTTACTAAAATTTACCACGCAGGTCAGTGCCGTACAACAATGAATTTGACTGCACTGTCCTCTGCTGCACACCACATCAATCCTGTTATGCAGGTAGGTCTCAACATCCAAGCAATATCCAGGGTCTTATGATCATATGGTAATATAACCAAGGCTGTAATTATAATATATATTCAAATATGATCGAAATGTCCCCCCCCCCAATATATTGCTATAAAATAGATTTCTGTTTATATGATTGTGGTTATGGTTGTACTTTATTAGTCCCTAATCTCTGCCATTACATATGTAGAGGTGTAATTGTGTATGGGCGCGGATGGCTAACAAACACAAGGGGCGTGGTTAGGGCCGTACACAGAGGAGGTGCTCACACCGACGTCCGCACCTGCATCCCCCACGGGCCCCTCCCGGGGGCCGAGTACTATAAAAGGTGGTGAGCCGGAGGGCTCGAGGTCGATATAGGCCCCGAGAGCCCAGACTGATGTTCTTATAAGAGCTGGTCTGGAGACTCAGGGTGCCGGGATCCCAGCTTGACCAGGGCTGGGATAGGTAGCCTCCCCTAGCTCCGTAGTGGAGGACTTGGGCTTAGGTTAGCGGGGTTAGATGTTGTGTCTCCCTGTTAGCCGAGTAAAGGGGACGATAACCCCTTAAGTACTGTGTGTACCCGTTACTGTACACAAGTTGGTGTTAATAAATAAGTGTGCCTCCGACCCCGTCGTCAAAGCCTCCTGAATACTTATTACACATACAATGAAACAAGAAAAGGTAAAAAAGAAAAAAACCGAGCAATGTAATACAATACACTATTAGACATTATTGCAAAAAAATAATAAAAAGTCCATCCCGTGTGTTAGTGAATTTTTTAATATTTTAGGCAGGAAATGGCAGGAAATTCGTTTTCAAATTTAGATTTTCTTTTTTCTTGGGGGGACCCCCTAAAATATTTGGTCCCCCCCAATGTTGACTCCATGGCTACGGCCTTGAATATAACGGTACATATTTTATAACAAAAAGGTATTGAAGCATTAATACAGAGGTATTGCCAGATACTGAAGTATTATTGTGGTTTCCTGCATATCACTGTAAAAGCTACTTCCAGATATTTATGATGAAAAACTTACCCAAATAAATAATTTGTCACTGTCTCTGTTTCATTTCTTTTCAAAAATGAATAACGCATTAGGTGTGTTTCTCATGAATAATATATTTGATAACATAATTCTTGCTGTGCATTATGATATTTAAAACGATGCGCATTTAAAAAAAAATGCATCACTTTATGGATGATCAAATGTTGATACATCTCAGTAAGATTTTAAATATCTTGAGTAAAGCTCAAAATGTTTCCACCGAATCAGTGTCTCCCCTGTCTACACTTTGCACGATGACCTGTCAAACCCCACACAGCTCTTCGCCGGTACATTTGAGAGGCCAGCACATTTCTCATTCTCTAAAAACCCACTGTTCCGTCGAAAATCCAGTAAAATGAGAAGTCAAGATGTTCTTTACCAAACCTGCTCTCCATCATATATATCTCACATGAGCACGTAATATATGCGGTGTACAGACTTGTGTAATGATGCATCACATCATTGATTACAGTAGATGCTTACTGCTGTTTGCGTTTAGTGTGTTGTCCTTCCCCCGCACCTCCGATTAGCACGATTGGCTACGTAGGGTGCGAAAGAAGTTCAACATGCATACATGATGCACGCATACATGATGCACGCATACATGATGCACGCATACATGATGCACGCATACATGATGCACGCATACATGATGCACGCATACATGATGCACGCATACATGATGCACGCATACATGATGCACGCTGTGTGAGGATCCGTAATTCACGTCGAATGCAAATGACATGCAAATCATATGCCAGGACACAAATGGGATTGTACACATGAGACGAAAACATAAGAATAACAACCATCATCTAATCGGATTGCCACCCCAAATTGTAGCAGTTCTTTACACGGCTGTGGAGGATGATTAGTTACATGCATTGATGTAAAAGTTGAAGGTGCAGCTTTGGAATTGCCTGCTAACTCCACTGCTGTCAGAAGAGCCTCCATATAAAGAGAGCTTTAAAGAGCCCTTGCAGATGGAAATAACCATATTTTACTCCATCACCCACGATCTACCGATCAAAAGGATAGAGGCGGAAAGGGTGGGGGTGGGGGGATTTAAGAAACTTGTAACATTGCTTCATCCGTCACGCTGCGAGATTTAATTGGACCGGCAACCTCTGCATTGCAAGCTCAGTGTGCAGATTTCTACGTACATGGCAGTATTTATTATATTATTAATGATCTCATTAACAATTTTATTCAGATGCTATTGAAACACACATAATTCAGTGGAGTTAGGTGCTGCAGCTGACCGGTTTACGGGAGAAGGCAGAGCATTTTCTGTCCATAGTTGTTCTGAAACATAAATTGAATGCAGAATGTGCCTCATCCGTTCATTTTGATCTATATACAAAGAAAACTACCATGGTTTATTTTTACTTTCTGCGTGTCATTTTGGACACAAGCGTCCCACATCCTCTGGGTTTTGTGCCCTTTGCAAATCCCCATTCTGTCACGCACTGTGACAAACGATAATGCCGAACCTGAAAATCGTCCATGCTTTGCACACTCAACTTCAATTAACTTCATATTTGTGTGACTCTCAGCTTAGTCTCGCTACATTTGAGCAGCTTTGGCATTTTTTTGTACCAATTTTGCTGTTGCAAAGAATAGTATTTAATTAGTTCATTGAGGCTTAACACGTAACATCTAAGCTATTTATTTAATTGAATATACAGTCCGTCTGTTTCTGCATGCGTGTAAGCACTGTGTGGGGAGTAGTAGTGTAGCGGGTAGTACGCTGTGCTACAAACCCCGGAGACCTGGGTTTGAATTCCCGCTCATGGCCAACACCAATAACCATTATCTGAACCGGTCGTGGGCCTCGCCTAGGTCGACTCAGCCTCAAATGAGTACCTTGGTGCGGTGTGCAAACGTGACCACTGGGGAGACAAAGGCGGTCGGGCTTGGTGTTGGCAACCCAACCCCTCGTGTGCCGTACCGGCGTTCATAGGTGCTCACTAAAAGCACTTGCCCCAACAGTCTGTTAAGGCTATACGGGGGATATTTTTTATTTGTCTTTGTGTGTGTGGACAGGGGGTGGTGATTCCCACATACCGGCCAACATTGGTGATGAATACTGGATAAGAAAGCTGTCCTCCGTCTCCCCCAGGTTAACTCAGCCTTATAGGTGTACCTGGTGCAGTGCATTAACGTCACTACTGGGGGGGGGGGGGCAAGGTCGGCGATCTGCCCACACCACCCCCTCGTGTGTCGTGTCGGCGTTCATAGGTTCTACTCGCTAATGGCACTCGCCGAAACGGTCTATTGAAGGCCATTCGGAGGAGCTTTGTCTTTTGTGTATGTGTGTAAGCGTGTGTTAATGGGCGACATTCAGCCCACAAAGCCTCTTTTCTATGACGAGTACACATAGGGCTGTATAGGCGAGGACCTTCATGATGATGCTTGGACAGCCTTGGCTGACTGACAACAGTTTCACTGCAGCACCCTCCTTGCTGACATTCACTATGGAACGTTGACAATGATGACACATTGTACCTTCAACTGAAGCTCATTACAAGAAGCTTTTTTGTGTAGCAGCTTATTCACGTAACAAAATTGATTTCAACGGAAATGGTGATTAACCAGATTTAATTCACCAATTAAAATGGTACCTTATTTAAAAAACAATATGTTTGCTTCCGTGGGTCTCGGCGAGCAAATGTGCTGTTAACGCTTTTCGTATAACTACGACATTTATTTAACCTTCAGGTGAAATCTATTTTGCAGAGAGAGCAAGACTGGGACATTGCTTACGTGTTTGATTCGATCACCTGTGCGTGTTTGACGTTGTAATGACATCATTGCCTGCTGGTGTGTCTTTGGCGTCAGTGATTTTGTAGGTCAGCAAAGTTTTCATGTGGGTTCGACACTTAATAATTTCTCAACTGAGTGCAAACGTCCTACTTTAGCCTTCACCGTTACGCGTATTCATTTTCCTGCGTATGTTTGTGTGTGTACAAAGAGCAAATGCTTTAAAAGTAGTAGAATCACTGCTCGGTGATTTATTATCAGACATTGAACATATGAGTTTTCAAATCTTACATCTGAAGTAAAATGCAATTTGTAAAAACAGAATGTTTGACTAGAAACGTGGTTTTTCTTCACAGAATACCACCCGCACAGTCTCAAGTAATAAGATTAACAAAACGATCTCTGCATTCTGACATATCACACATTGGTTTCACAGTGTACCAGAATACATTTGACCACAATACAAGAACAATATGTGTATGGAGACGCCAAATGTAGTTGCAACCTAAAAATGTTATTCAAGAATATTGGGTACGTGACTTTACCGAAAGAACCAAGAACAAGATGTATATATCTTGTAAACCAGTAGATGTATATATACATATATATTTGTATACATAATTCAAACTTAACACATAGGCTTTCGCGACCAATATCATCCATAATAGAGGTTTTTTTTGGGTTAGATCGCGTTAATATATAAATGTGTCGTTAAAACCTGCCACCACCCAACACAGCCAGCTAGTAAGGGTTGTGACGTAAACAGAACGTGGCCAATTCGTCACTAGTACAGCACTAGTGTATAGTGTAATGTATAGTGTAGTGTATAGTGTAGTGTATAGTGTAGTATACTAGTACAGCACTAACCGGTGTGTTGGAGAGCCAAGCCACAACATTTACAATCTGAGCACGACGTTTCGCCAGTAATTGTAACTAGCTTCATCAGGCGACAGCCAGATTTGTGGAGAAGTCCAACTGTTTCGTTCCTTATGTAGAAGCGTAGATGTGGTGACCACGCTTCTGATCAGCACGAGACTAAAATAACATCAGAGAAATATTAAATTCTCCCAAATACAACTGTCAGCAGTAGCAGAACACGCGTGCCAACAAGGACACTCAATTTATTTTGATAATGTTGAAGTTTTGTGCAATACTAGCTACTACTGGCCAAGACTAATGAGAGAATATCGAAATTGAAATAAATAAAAATAACTTTAACCGTTCGGATAGCTACTGCCTTAGTGCTGCGTGGAAGCGAATCATCAAATAATACATTAATGAAATGCATGCCTATACAGGGCAGCGTACCTCAATAGGGATTACCGTTGGTAGGGCTATTTTAATCAACACAATAGACAGGAAGGACAAGTTGAAAGGGCTCGCATAATGCACGTGCATAATGCAATCCCTCCCATCCCCACATTGTGCAAGAGCAGAGAAGCGTGGTCACCACATCTAGGCCTCTATATAAGGAACGAAACAGGTGGACTTCTCCACAAATCTGGCTGTTGCCTGATGAAGCTAGTTGCAATTACTGGCGAAACGTCGTACTCAAATTGTAAATGTTGTGGCTTGGCTCTCCAACACACCGGTTAGTGTTGTAGTAGTATAGTACACTATACACTACACTATACACTACTATACACTACACTAAACACTACACTACTACACACTACACTACTATACACTACACTATACACTACACTACTATACAATACACTATACACTACACTACTATACACTACACTACACACTAGTGCTGTACTAGTGACGAATTGGCCACGTTCTGTTTACGCGACAACCCTTACTAGTTGGCTGTGTCGGGTGGTGGCGGGTTTTAACGACACATTTATATATTTACGCGATCTAACACAAAAACCTCTATTATGGATAATTCAAACTATCAATAAAATTAGGGTTTGGCAGGATATGTCAGAAGTCACACGTTTATTTCCCCAATGAAGCCAGTTGAGCGATACTGCTCTTTTTCAAGGGCGACTTGGCAGGCAGACAACCACGGCAAAAATAGCTTCTTCTTCTTTAGTGAAGAGCGTCATTCGTCGGGATGATGGGCGATGGTCAGAAATAAACAATGGAGTGGCAGCCAAAAGATGAAACCCATCCGAGAGAAATAAATCGAGCTAGAATCAAAAGCTGAGTGCCTTTGACATAAGGCTTTAACATCACAGTGACACTCAGAAACCTGTGATTCTTTAAGTCTGGTTCAATTGTGTAAATGAATTCATGAGGAAAGATTATCAATGCGGTAGGTCAATAACAACAACAACAACACAAAGCCCACCCTTCGCATATAAACCCACATGTATCTTTGTAAATAGCTCTGCTTTAAGAATGAGCAAAAGTGAAAGCTACAAATGGCAATGCGGCACGCTGCGATAAACAGGGGAAGTAGCATTGACAGGTATGGGGCATTGCTTTTAGTGAAAATAAAACAACGAACCCTGGGGTCTTGCAAGTGCCACATCCACGAGCCGGGCCGGTTTGGATTCATCACGAGATTTAATCTCATTTCTGCGACGAATAAAACGCCGTATTTCGTAAGTCCAGAAAATCGACTGAAGAGGAATAAGACATGAAAGGAGGAAGCACCAATCCACTTAAAATGTTAAGTGAGAGAAAATGGCTCGCTGAGTGGCTACCTACGACGAATATGACCTAAAACGAGGGTTCAATTTAGCAAAATATTTAATCATTTTATATTTTAAGAGCTGGCATTCAGCAGCGGGGCCAATGACGAGTGTGCGGCTCTCGTCCGGTCACTGTTTTAGTTGCGAATTTGTTTTCTAGTTGCAACACGGCGTTTCAATGACCACGGATGCACAGCCTTCTTTTCTGACACCTACGCGCCAGCAGTAGAGCCACTTAAGTTATTAATGAGTGGAAAATGGGTCAGAGAGAGAGAGAGCATTAGCTTGAGCAATACTACTGAGTCGGCTGTTGCTTCGCATGAACTGGGGCAATGTAAAGTTTCGCTCTCTGTCGGTTAAAGTGCTTCTCGGGGAAAAGAAAAAAAATGTCTACGGGTCATCGTGTGATGGTCTCGCAGATTGATAGAACAAAAAAAAATGGTCAAGCGAGCAGGAGGCTTGATGCGCGTGTGACACGGAGCACTGCTACACACACCGCCGTGGGTGTTCTGACCAATGCTATGATCTCTAATATTTATCACAAGTGAGTATCCGGAGCTGTGAAACATCTCTTGAGGTCTTGCACATTCTTTATTATTTGCACGTGTCCCCCCCCCCCCATTTTCCTATTTATTCATTTTTATTTTTTTAACGTTATATATAGAGAGAGCCTTCTTTGAACGCAATGAACCGGCGGGCAATGTGCAATGTGCCTGTCCGCGCAGTCCGTCGACACCAAAGGGGTATCCGTTGCATTGTTGTCACGATGTTGACAGCGTTTTAAGAGCCTGGGCCTGAACTACATGGCCTCATTTCACACTGATTTCCAGGTCAAAATGTCCCAGATCAAGGCGTGAGCGCGGCTATTATAAGTAACATCATTACCTTCGGGGCACCCTCGTAAGCTCTTGATAAAACACACCGTGGCGAGTGAATATTGATGGTGCGTGGCCTTGCACCCAACATTCTTCTGTTTTGTATAAATCGAGATCGGTTATGCAGCAAAGCCTCCGGATTTACATCAATCGCCACAGTGGGTCCCTCTATGCTGCAGATTCGATGTGATTAGCATTGAGCTAGGTGGCTCTTAATTAGATGGCGTGTGCTTGCAGCTAACGTAAACTGTATATAGAAAAGGTCAAAACATGCGTTAGAAAATGTAGCCGATGGTTGTTTAATGTCAGCGATTACAAATATTTATTCCAAAATGGATTGTCCGTGAAAACAATTTGTTAAGTGAATCTGTGCCCAAATCCTAAATGACACGTGTGTGTATGTATGTATATATATGTGGGGAGCGATAATGTAGCGGTTAGCGCGCTGCGCTATGAACCCGGTGACCCGAGTTCGATTCCCGCTCACGGCCAACACCAGTGACGATTATTGGAACCGGTCCTCGGCCTCCCCTAGGTCGACTCAGCCTCAAATGAGTACCTGGTGCGGTGTGTAAACATCACCACTAGGGAGACAAAGGCGGTCGGGCGTGGTGCTGGCCACCCACCCCTTCGTGTGCCGTTGCGGCCTTCATAGGTGCTCGCTAACAGCACTTGCCCCTACAGTCTGTTAAGGCTATATGGGGGATCTTTGTCTTTGTATGTATATACTGACAAAACAACCCCCACCGTATTGGTGGTTACCAGTCGATAACGCTGTGAGCAATGCCATTGAGGGGAAGGGTGATACTAATCAGCTGCTACCCTCATGGCACTAGCAGCCACCACAATGTCCAACGGTTCTGGGAGGGTGCGAGGGGTTGGTGACCCCCTCCACCTCCAATTAAATGACCACAAAACCACGTGTAAAAGATCAAACTAAGCTTGTGCCACATGCCCCGCCAAAATGAACACCGCAACTCCGAGTCGCATGGTCGGCTATGTACGGTGCAAAAGAGGTTCAACACACATACAAAAAATATCAGAAAACCACGGCACGTGGCCATGTGGAATGTCTCAACGGCCATTGCAGAGAAGAGCTTGCCACTCCTCTATCAGGAGCTGTACAGATACCACCTGGACCTCTGTGCAAAACAGGAGGTCCAGTGGGCTGGTGGTGACTACAGTCACTATCGGGGTGGATAGTTTTGCACCCGGGGCAGGCAACTGCCAAACAACAGGAAGTCGATGTTCTTCTGAACAAAAGAATGAAGGGTGCATGCGAATGTGGCTGTGAGGTGTGGGAAGCTGTGACTCCGAAGCTCCAGTGGGCTCGCCTCCCCACCATCAGGAGGTGAGGAATGGCCGATTCGATGGCGAAATAACAACGTTTGGAGGCTGCTAGACACATGTGCATTTCATGGGCTTGTAATTACAAACACGCGGTTTTGGCATCAGCACATCAACACAACATCATGGATGCATGCCGGTTTCAAGCAAGAACATCTGCTGCACTATATAGTGACAGCAAAGCAGATACGGGCCCATGTCCTTGACACCAGGACCTACTGCAGAGTTGATCTGCCCACTGACCATCAGCTTATCATTTGTAAGATATGCCTGCCATTCTTCCACTGCAGTGGTGGGTGCCCACCTAAAATGGCCTTCAAACTCACAATAGCCTGGTCATGGCTAGCTGATAAAAGTTACAATCGAAAATGTAATCATCGCTGGGGTTGGTATTGTCTGCCTCTCCTCCCAAGGCCAATGGATATGGTTGAGGTTCAGGACTACCTCCCCAAAGACCCTTGCTGATATAGAGGAGGTGTTGTAGTTAACTGAGAGAAAGTGACAGGCCCACTCCTTAAACTTATTAAAAGCAAGACAAATGGAACGAAACACACTTATTAAATGGTTCTTCTTCTAAGCCTAATTCCCCATTATGGCACTGGCCCAGCTGCTCAGAGTTTCTTTCTCTGTGTACTTCTACTGT
The DNA here is from genome assembly GCF_964198595.1 of Lampetra fluviatilis. NCBI lineage: Eukaryota > Metazoa > Chordata > Hyperoartia > Petromyzontiformes > Petromyzontidae > Lampetra > Lampetra fluviatilis. The sequence continues at coordinate 5,661,505 of NC_136294.1, forward strand.
GTGCCTATACTTCCAAATGCTAAAAATTTACTCTGAGGCAACAGAGCCCAAGTGGGCTGCAATGGGTGTTTATATTAAAATGATCCTTGGAATGTTGTAAAATTTCGTTAGGATAGCATTAAAATTTGCCCTACTATTTTATTCCAAAAAATAGGAACGGATTTACATCTCGACCTTGAATTGTGCTGGTCTCTCATCGAGGTGTGAAACCACAGATATCTCGCTCGAAGTGGTCACAATTGGATGGGGACCTGATTCTAAATGTGATGTTTTAGATCACAAGACAGGAAGCTGATTTGCATAGATCTAATAATTGGAATATTGTTTTACGTTTTAATATGCTTGAGATGGACTTGAAACTTCGAAGACATAACATTTTTTGGAAAAATAATCATCCTTAACGATGCAATTTTAAACTTACTCATCCAACGCGAATGATATATTTTTTGCTTTCCAATTGTTTGTACAGATAAGCTGTACCAATGCAGCCATTGCCCTTCAGCAATGGATGAGGGCCAGGGCCAAAACTCATTTCTGCGTGAGTCAACTCGTGGGAGGCTGTCGAGACGTGTAGACGTCTGAAATTTAAAAGATCAAGCTGGCATATAAATCGCCAGATCCCAGGGTAATTGAGCCGGTAACGCCAAGCAGACACACGGAGCGAAACTGTAAATTGGATGCAATGCGTCATGAGATAAATAGTAGCATTACACCAAAAAAACTCAATGAAGATTTTTTTTATCAGTGTTTTTGTAAGGTGGCCTTTGTTTAATTACTTTCCTGCGATGCTTTGTTTTTTTTTGTGGTAATTGTCGATAGCTCTGTTGGAAGAAACAAAAAGGTAAAATTTCTGTACAAACCAAATTTCTGTACAAACCAAAAGGCAAAATTAATGGAATGACAATTTGCCCAAAAAACTGATTACGGCTAAGAAAATGCTCAGATATTGCATTGCATTGATTTGTTTTCTTTAACGACAGCCATGCTGACTGTACAGTGTGCGCCAGAGGTGTGGACTCGAGTCATGTGACTTGGACTCGAGTCAGACTCGAGTCATGAATTTGATGACTTGCGACTCGACTTGGACTTGCATAACAATGACTTTGTCCCACCTATGAGATGTGGACTCGAGTCATGTGACTTGGACTCGAGTCAGACTCGAGTCATGAATTTGATGACTTGCGACTCGACTTGGACTTGCATAACAATGACTTTGTCCCACCTATGGTGTGCGCCGTGTGCAGTCAGCATGGCTGAGCTATTTTGGCCCAATCTATTTTTTGGTCCCAATTGAATTATTAGATTGACAAAGCGAATTTGTACAAACACACCCCGTGTAAAACAGTTAGGAGCCAGGCACACATAACGTTGGCAATCAAAAGTGGTGAGTGAGGGAGTCATTATGGTGAGTGGTGAATGCTTGGTAGGGGTGAGTGATTGATATGTAAAACATTTATCGTGAGTTATAGACAAGGGTGAGTGGTGAGTGATTGGTACGGATGAGTGGTGAATAAGTGAGTCGTAAAACTGCGTGTTGAGTGAGTCATAATGGTGAATTTTTTGACAGTGGTAATGGTGAGTCAAGGAGGGCTGTAAGAGTGTGTGGTAATGCTCAGTGGAGTTACACTCGCCGCACATGAATGCCACGGGAAAAGTTACTGCTTTGGACTCTCAAGGGATGCAGTACGCATGACCAGACACAATGCCGCTCTAATTGCCACAACAAAACAAATGCCACCGCCGTGAACTCATATCCCACGTGCATCACGCCTACAGATGTGCATCAGTGTGCAACGTTGAAGCTGAAATATTAGCCGACGTCACCGCAGTTGGGCAGCGTCTAAGCGATGTATGGTGCCCTATCCGTGTCTCGGAGGTGCAGAAGATTGTGTGGAGGTCTCGGACCACATGGAGGTAGATTGCTCAGAATGTTTTTCTTAAAAAAAAAATAAACCCAAAAATGCAATCAAGTGTTATACAATGAAGAAAAACGTCTGGGCACAGCATTAGCTTCACCCCCTAAGCAGGAATTTAAAATATGAGTTCAGTTGCTGAAATTAAAACATGTTGCTCAGGTGTGTTGAGAAGGGAGAGTAGCTATGAGACAAACTATTTAAGCATATTTGCACCAATTAATATTTCAATAATTGTCCCAAATCTCGTACGGACATTGAAATACCTTCACTCATAAACATACCACGTGGATTAACGAACGAATGCGAGAGGCATTGTATTGACTGCTTTGGCAGGACACGTTTGAAGGGATGATGGCTGGTGGTTGAGATCAACAATCGAGTAGCAGCCAATCAGAATCAGAATGTGTATTTATACTGGAGGAATACGATGAGCTATAAAGTTATTTTTCACCGATGTCCAGTCGGGGCACGCAGGGGCAGTAGAGGGATCCTACCAAAGAGGACGTCCCCTGTGGAGAAGGAGCAATGAAATCAGCTCATGTGCAGGAGCTGGAAGGATCGTCGAATCGCCAAACCGGGAAAGATTTTGACAGCTTATTGACATTCTCATCCAACAGTGAATAGATCATGACTGATGACGATGAACAAACTCCTGTGAACCTGCCACTCTATCGGGCAATTGTAAATCGCTGGTGAGAGTGGAAACCAAAGTATGAATGGGTTTACATTTTTTTTTCAACTTCCGTGTGTTTATCGTCGGATTAAATACGGTTGTGAGTGCATTAGGTGAGACATTGAGAGTGGGAAGAGCCTAAGAGAGTGGGTTCAAGGACAGATAATGTCAGTGACTGAGTCAAAAGGAATTAGGGCAGTTGGTAGCCAAAGGACTGGGGGATCAATCAAGTTCCAGGCTTCAACTTCCTATACATGTCCACACATCATATTTAAATATATATTCGTGCAGTGACTCTAATTGATGTATTTTCCTGCCCTATAAAGCAGCCTAACCCTAGACGTCGATCAGTTTATATTAAAGTGCGCAGCTTGAAAATAGGCCCAACAACATGAGTAACACGATGGTGCAGTGTCTTGTGTCCTAAATAATCGCGACCGCTTTTATTTTCGTACGGTATGCAAGATGCATTGCTCTCATGTATACAGTATCTTGTTGAACGTGAGCTTGTTTTTATTCCCCTATATCGTTGCGTAGAATTGTACATGCTATATTATACGTTCAGATTTCTCATAAAATGCACAATTACTGAACACGCTTCGTGTTTTGTATTATACTTTTGTGAGATATGATTTCATGAAACAAACGATGATGGCGATGATGATGTTTGAATGAAATTGGTCTGAAAATTGTCTTTTTTAACAGTACATCTGCCATTCACATTATGTGTTTGGCCAGGCGAAGGCGAGGCTTTTTCTACAAATGTTTGAGTATCGTGTTGTTTTTGGGCTTTTAGGTCAACGTTGGACATTGCGAGATTTGGACATTGAAAAAGACCAACAGAGAGAAGATATTGGCATTCGAAATGTATTGCTATCGTAGGATACTGCATCTAAACTTGACCCAAAGAGTCACCAACGTAGAAGTAAGATAAAGGGCGACAATCTGATGATGCAGGCAGTGATGAGAAGGAAACTGGCACTGTTTGGACAGATATGCAGGATGGACAACAACAGGATCATTACGAGTGGGTTGTTTGGAAAAATGAAGGAACCTGAAAGACAGGAATACTCTTTGGTTCTTTCGGTAAAGTCACGCAGGTATAAAATAAATGAAATCACATGATTTAATTAAATCACATGATTAAATTGTATTTATTTAATATCTACCTACGTGACTTTACCGAAAGAACCAAAGAGTATGGATCCCTGCAGTCACGAAAACTTCAAATCCAGATAGAGGAAGACCTAACAGAGAATGGCTTGACGAAGACATCATAAGACACTGGTGTCAGAAAGATGCTCACCAGAATCAGAATCAGAAAGGGTTTTATTCGCCATGAAAGTTCGCACAGACAAGAAATTTACTTTGGCAGGAAGGTGCATACATTCAACATATTGGAATCTTAAATCTTAAATAAGTGGTGTACAAGTCTAACTATACTAAAGGTACAAAGTCTAACTAATACTAAGGGCAGTGGCGGCTCCTGCAAAATCTCTCAGGGGGGGCAAATGTCTGGATGATTGATAAGGATAAGGTCCACCCATGCAATGGATAAATTAACAGCTTAAGCATGTAAAGGCAACTTCACTACTTTAATATTAAAGAAAAATAAAGTGACTCTTACAATACATCTCCTTGTTTGTTTCTATACTCACTATTATTACACTACTTACATCACATTACTCGATTAATACACTGCTTACTTATACTGAAATTTTGCTCTTCTCTCTTTCAAAGTAGCAAAGTGATCAATTACTCTCTCATTGAAAGCAGGCATGTTCCTGACTAGTTCCCTCTCCATGGAAAGCATAGCCATTGCATTCAGACGTTCCTGTCCCATGACATTTCTCAGGAATGTCTTGATTCTCTTTAAGGTTGAGAAACACCTCTCAGCTTCAGCAGTTGTCATGGGAGTGGTTATGAGGATGTTCAACAGAGCACCAGTCTCTGAAAAAGTATCCTGGAGGTTGTACTTCAGCAAAACCTGGTACAGCGCTAGTGCACCACAGCAGCCCTTGAATTCTGGACTCTCATAAATGACAGACAGTTCAGTATTCAGCTTCGCCTTATTTAACATAGGGTATGCCCTGACAGTGATGTTCAGAGCCTCAACAGGGAATGTATGGCCATGCTGTTGAAACATCTCTCCTTGTAGCAGCGTGGCACTTACAAGGTGGTCAGTAAAAGAGAACCTTTCTTTGGTGTGCAATACAGTATATAATTTAATGTTGGGTTTGTCTATGGCGGTATATAGTAGGGTGTAGACTCGTGTGATGTAAGAGAATAAAGTTTAGATGCAAGCATATTATATATATTTTTTACGACGTAGAATTGTACTGTATTACTTACTGTTAGTAACTCAGCGTATTGTAGAGTATATTTAGTATACTGATGATAATATATAGTTTATACTTTAGTTGTTTACGTGGTGGTTTTAGTTACTGCAGCTACATACTATTAACACTCCTTCCCTTCATTAATTCTACCCTTATCCCCTCCCTTTGATGCTGCTAATCCTGCATAATGCACGGGCATAAATAGTACTATTCACTTACCTGCATTTCCCATATCACGTACCTGCATTTCCCATATCCCCTCCCTTTGATGCTGCTAATCCTGCATAATGCACGGACATATGCAGTACTAGTCACATACCTGCATTTCCCATAAATATGCTAAATTCCTCTTGATATTTCATATTCTTTTGTTAAGGCTCCCCCTTTCTTCCCCCCTTCCAACCCAGCTTATATACATGCTCCAAGAACGTGTGCTGTTTCATTCAGACGCTGTCGCCTCGACAGACCTGGTTTTCACCTGAAAACGGCTACTTGCGTTGTGGCCGAAACGTCGTGAGAATTATTTTATTATGTTTTATTTTTATTATTTTATTACTTCCCTTCTACGTGACTTTACCGAAAGAACCAAGAAGATGAATTCCTGCAGTCACGAAAGCTTTAAATCGAAATTCCACTAGGTGGCGACAAATAATATTGTTGACTGAAACGTGCTGATGTATGATGACGTAAGCACGTTAGTGCGAGCCCTCCCGGAAGCCATAGAGAATGCATTGCAGCGCCCGCCATTCGAAAAAAAATCATCTTTGAATGTAAGTCTATGGGACCACTCTGGGCGATTCTCAGCCAGAGTGAAATCGCCCAAAAAGAGGCGGTACTCCACAGAACGTGACATGACGCTGATTGGACTATATCCAGAGGCACAGTAACGGCTAGCATAGCTCTGTGGTTGAATGAGATTGTTAATGTGATTGAAAAAGTCCCTTTCACACATTGGTGGTGCGTCACCCAATCGCCCTAATGAAGAAACCGCCCCTGACTAAGGGACTAAAGTATGTAATTTTTTCGAATAAAATAAAATATAAAATATAAAATAGCTATAACATACAATATAAAAATACAAAAATACAAATAGGGTAACATAGTGCAAATATGGCTAGGTGTCATTGTGCAGATAAAGTGTTAAAGTCAGTGTGAGCCCTTGGCCTTGTTGAAGAGGCCAGCAGCAGATGGGAAGAAACTTGGCACAAGCCAGAGGAAAGTGGAAACAAAATACGAAATGTGCAGTGGCCGCCTACGGGCTCTCCGCCCATGGACCGTGATGATGATGATGAGGCCAAGGTTTGTCTGGGTAGACATATGCCCTTTGAGCAACATTTCCGGAATAGCAGGGAGCTAGGTCCCCAACTGCGGCTTAGACTTGTCACCATCTCTACCTCGACCAAATGTTAAATGATGGTATGAACAATCTGATGCATGCATTTATGAAATGTGACAAATGTAATGTTTTCTTGCGATTGCTGCAGGGTTTGGTGACCCATCACAAACTCATTGTTTAATGCTGACTGTGCCACTGCTTAGCCAAAGGATAATTTTGCCCCCCAGCGATTCTAAGAAATTATCATAATTGATTCAAGATTCAGAGTTTTAGTCGCATTCTTTCTGTTTCATTTGTATAGTTCGTGCTGTATTTCGATTTAAAGCTTTCGTGATTGCAGGGATTCATCTTCTTGGTTCTTTCGGTAAAGTCACGTAGAAGGGAAATAATAAAATAATAAAAATAAAACATAATAAAATACAATTCTCACAAAGAGAAGAGTTTGTGTTGTGTTATGGTTTATGTTTACTATTGTTAATATAATTTCCCCCAATTTTTCTACATTTTATATTCGTATGTTATTTGTTATATAGCTTCCATTCATCGTCAATAATACATAATCAATATTTTCACTCTCTATTCTGAGTGGACGAATTCAAATTGGTAGATTTTTGTTTTATCTTAAATCACCAAAAAAATCCAATTGTGCTGTTGGCATCATATTATGTTTGGCAGAATGCGGCAGTGGGAACGATTTTTCGTAAGACATCTTTAGAAAACTCTTTCAAGCGGCCTTGTTATTACTTTATACAGCAGGGGTATAAAAATTGTTGCACGGCAGTTGAACTGAGAGCTTTACTTCTCAGACCTGGACATTTCAATGATAAACTACCTTTAGTGTGATTCTATTTTGCTGTATTAGAGTCATCGGTGACCAAGCTAAGACCATCAACTCATGCCACTTGGAAGGCTGATTGAATCACAGATGGCTGCCTGGAAATGAACACTGGATTCGATCGAAGCAGCGTCAGCTGAGTGCTCTGACCTCTGTGCCACCCAGCCACCTCCAAAGAATCAATTTTAATCAATACATGGATATTTCTTCAATGCATATTGTCGCCACTACTGTAATGCTGTTATCACTGATAGATCCATAAAAATGAGAATACAGATCAAGTTTATTTTTTATCCAAGTTGAAGCCGATAAAAATAATGAGTCTCTTTTGCAAGATATACTGGAGAAAAAATGTATTAATGAATAAACTGGGTACCAAATCAAAACAGTCCGATACTATCTTCTTGGTTCTTTCGGTAAAGTCACGTAGAAGGAAAGTAATAAAATAATAAAAATAATAAAAATAAAACATGATAAAATAATTCTCACGACGTTTCGGCCACAACGCAAGCAGCCGTTCTCAGGTGAAGACCAGGTCTGTCGGGGAGACAGACCTGGTCTTCTGCAGTCACAAAAGCTTTAAATCGAAATATAGTCCGATACTATATTGTATTTTAATGAATTACTATGATACTACTGTAGTAATAAAACAATAACGGTAATTAACATAAAAATAAATTAATGTAATGCAGATGCTAATGAGATGCTTTCTAAATGGAAGTTTTAAAAAAAAGATTTCCACACAATGTGAAACGTTGGCACGAAAACAAGTGGTAACAAACGAGTAAATTAATGAATTCTCAACACACTACGACGATCTCTGCTGCGAAGCGAAGGCATGGACACCAACTTGATTGACAGGCACTCTGAAATTGAGGCACTGGTGTTTTAAGAACACGTTCATGAATCTTGATGAAACTATCAATATTCATTGCTGAAAAGCTATTTATACTTAAGCTCAATCCGCTGCCTGAATTGTAACCATATGTAGATACGCAATGTTCTTTTCACAGGTTTAAATAAAATTTTCGTTAGCCTTAATACGGGCTGGTACTCTGTAAATTATCATATTTATATAACGCATTATACAAACAAATAAACTGTTCTTTTCAATGTAATTAAATGTCCCTGTTAACCAGGTGATGGCAGCTAAAATCACTCTCTAGTTTATAACGTTGACCTTGGTAAAATTTCTACCACGTGACAATGAGTGTTTTTTACCCTCTACAACTCATTTGCGGATTTTGTAGTTTACAAAATATATCGGTATTTTCAACAACAACAGGTCCCAGCGTCGTAAATCTCCAAACGGAATATCATGAGCTCCTAGTTATGATTGAGGAAACAATCTACAAGCAAGAAAAGGGCGAGTATGGGGTGAACAGGAGGACAAAGCAAATGTAAGCAATGGATTGTATTCTTACATGCGACTTGGATTACAGTCATGGTGCAGGATGGCACCGTGGCTTACTCTTGCTGAACAAGTCATGGGCTTCGGTGTTTCAGCCCGAGCCCCTCTGGAGATGACGGCGCTGGCCACTGGGCTATCCAGCAGCTTAAACGAGGGGCTTATAGTGCAGAATACGACACCCAGGAGGATGCCTGCATCGAGCTCTGTTGACACGGGGCCGATATTGCTCCACCAAGACACATTCCCTGGTCGTATAAAGCGTACCGGGAGTGCAATGGGATCCTTATCCAGTTTAAGCCGGAATTGCAAGTGCATAAAAAAGACAAATTATTGTTGGAGGGGAACGTAAAAGGGAAAACGCAGCAGATTGTGTATACCCGGGGCTACAAAAAGGAAATACTTCAAACGTGGAATGATGCTTCATTCCTCTTTTCTAACAGGGTGATGAAAAAATACTTTAATAATTACAGACCCATAACCCATATACATATTTTACGAAGTTTGCTGAGAACAGAATAATGGAAAGATTAGAGGGCAACCAACAGCGTGAGCCAGCCAGATTTAAGAAGGTTTTCTCCACCATAATGTTATCAATCAGATTCTGAAAATCAATTGATAATATCTAGTGCCATTACGGCTATCCGTTTTGAACTTTGGCAAGGCATTTGACTCAGCGGAAACTGATTCAGTTATCCAAACAAAAAAAACCCAAGTGGTTACACAAAAATCGCATTGAGAAAGAAACTAAATGTAATATTAGAAGCTGAGTCGGACAAGGAAACACGTTTCCATCAAAGTTATTCACAACCACAGAGCATTAGAAGATGCTTTTATGAAAGTTGTATTGGAGAAATAAAAGCATGAACATATACATGGAGATAACGTTCACCATATATTTGCTGATTGTGGTGATATAGAAATGATAGACCACTTAAAATGATAGACCACTTAATTTTATTTTCAATATTTTCAATGACCAAAAAAAGATAAACAGAGAAACGAAAGCAATTCAAAATACGTATGGGAGCTGATTTTTTAAAACCAATTCCCAATGGGGGGAACTGCCAATTTTGACGCGGAAAATTTGTGCAGTCAGGGGTGATAGGTGTGATACCCATTAAACTCTCTGCACAGGAAGCTTCATCTGGATCGGAGAGATAAAGTTAAATACACATATATATTTTAGTGATCTGTCAACTAAAATCAAAACACAGCTGTCTGCAGCCACATCCCATTCTCTAGTGGGAGCATTGGTGTGTGGGTTTGGGAACCTATAGACAATTCTGTCAATGATGTTACAGCGAGCCTTCTCTTGCAAATTGTGTATTTTTGTAAGTTGTATTCTCCTGTAAGCTTCCCATATAAAGCGTATATATGTATGTTTAACTTCTTTCGCACCGTATGACACACACACAGTATTCGTCGCCGTAGTTATTTAAACATCAACAACGGTGCCTGGCTGCAACAATGCAGAAACTACAAATATGTGTCGTGAACAATGCTGTACAACTTTGCGACATTACTAAGCAACCCGTGCAATGACTCCTGTCACAGTTTCTGCCTACATATGTGTAATTGCATCTTTTCAGGGCCCTAGACCCCTCTACAGCACACCTTTACTGAATCCACAACCCCACAGCTTTATAAATACTGTATGTAATGACAGTAGAGTCTACATGCGGTGTGAGTGGACTAGTGGCCACCGGTGGTAATTACAGGGGAGTCAGCCTGCAGTGCGAATGCACTAGTGGCCACGGGAGGTAATGGCACGGGTGTCAGCTGTGAGTGCGAAGGGACTGGTGGCTTCGGGAATAATCAAGAAGGGAGCGTGGTCAGGTGACGGAAGAGGACGGTAGAGTATGCCGGTGGAGCAAGCGTCCAGAATCGGCGAGAAGGTTTATATAAAAGGGAGATGCGTGGGTAACTCGGGGCTGTTGTAGTGGGATATCCGCCTGTGTCAAGTGAACGTGTCTTCTATAAAGAGCCATCTCAAGAAAAGTGTGTCAAGTCGTCATTGCAGATAGATAAACCTTTGTTAAAAATTGTTGAAAGCCCATCAGGGCTAAACGTTTAATTTTAAAATGAGACCTGACCTGAAACACACTTTGTACTAAGCAGCTTATTCAAGTAAACACATGTATTTTATTTCATCAAAAGTGCGAGTTTTGGGAATGTACGTATCCCCCTGTAGATTTCCTGTTTAAAGCTTTACACACAAATATCACGACTACTTTGGCAATGCTGCACAACTCTGTGATGTCAGCGAACGAGCTCCTGCCCCAACCTCCATCACAGTCATCACAGGACCACTTGAAGGCACATTCTTCAGAGAAGCCACCCCTTCATATGTAGATAGAAAGACTTTTATTGAAAATAGGTCCGAGGCAATTGAAACTAAAGTCTCTTTCTCAGAGGAATTCTGAACCTAAATCAAGATCTTACTCGTGGCCACGTGCTCTTCCTGCTCCCGCAAAGAGCTTGCCAGGCCCTTTTAGGTGTCCTCCCCTAGAAGTCGCTACCCTCTGATATCAAAACCTTGAGGCTTCAAAATCTCCCTACGCCCCTCTTGTCCATCTCTCCTCAATCAGCATTCCCATAAACAATGCAAGCGCATCCATGTTATTTGAGGTCAACACTGCTATTCTAAAGGGTATCAGTTCAATAACTCAACAGTCATCCTCTACATCCTATTTGTAGATTTTTTTTTTTACAAACCACTCAGCGCTTGTGCATTATGCAAAAACGATAAGCTTTTTCTGAGAAAATTGCAAGTGCATTCGGGAAAATGGCAAATGTGTTTTGCATAATGCACAAGGGCCGTTTACATGTTTCTGTGTGTTGTGTGAAACTCATCGTGTTCGGTTCTGCACTATTTTGTTTCGCATTATTCACAGTGTTGATCTTCTTTCTGTCAAACAACTGTCTTGTCTCCACAGGCCTCCATGTCTATTCACCCTTGCGCAAGAGTTTCACGATTGCCCTTTTCCAGCGTCCGTTGCTTGATTTCACCTTTAACACAACCTTTACGGTGTATAAGAATAGGGTTTCCCCTTTTTTCTGACAACAAAACAGCTGTGTAAAGATGTTAAAACACCAAACTTAAACCTTTTACAAGGTATCATGTCTACATTAGCCACAATACTTGTGGTCAGAATGTAAATAAAAAACGTACTCTGATAATATATGCATTGTCCTTGAAACTGATTGGTCCACACCAGAGACAGCTTTCTTTTGAGCCTAGTCTCAAACCGCGTTAGACCAGAGGACGGTGTACTTATGACGTACCTTAAGATTTCCGAGTGAAGTAGCTTTTTTAATTCTGCATTCAAGGTTGCCTGTTAAACGATGCGTGCGTGTATTAGGCGTCTCGAGTTCGATTCCCGCTCACGGCCAACACGGGTGATGATTATCTGAACCAGTCCTCGAGCCTTTCCCAGGCCGACTCAATCTCAAATGAGTACCTGGTGCAGTGTGTAAACATCGCCACTAGGGAGACAAAGGTGGCCAGGCGTGTGCCGTACCTGCCTTCATAGATGCTTATAACAGTACTTGGCCAAAGAGTCTGATAAAGCTATCCAGGGTGTCTTTGTCTTTGTATATTAGGGATGAGTTTTCAGATTGAAAAGTTCATATTTATGATTTTGTATCCACACAATGGGTTTCCAATGTATGTTCACACATGTCTAGATACAGATACTACACATTGGAAACACAATATCGGGAAAACATCCCTTTGGCACATTTTTCAACAATAACAACCGCCATTCGCCACTAAGTGGCAGTGACGTCACCACGATGCTTGTGCCAGGCTATGTGCACCTTGATTGAAGGTTGAGGGGTTACCAGCCCCTCGCACCCGTCTAGAGCCCCCATTTGGCCGCTGTGGTGGTTACAGACGCCACGAGGGGAAAGTCAAATTTAAATTGGCCCTCCCCCCACGGCACTGCCCACCACAGCGTTGCTGCCCGGCACCACGAGGAGGTAGGGGGTTGTTTTTGCCGGACTACCACAGGGATAACTGGCTTGTGGAAGCAAAAGCGTTCATACCAACGTCGCTTTTTGATCCTTCGATGTCGGCTCTTCTTATCATTGTGAAGCAGAATTCACCAAGTGTTGGATTGTTCACCCACTAATAGGGAACGTGAGCTGGGTTTAGACCGTCGTGAGACAGGTTAGTTCTACCCTACTGATGCTGTATCGTCGTAATAGTAATCCTGCTCAGTACGAGAGGAACCGCAGGTTCAGACATTTGGCGCGTGCGCTTGGAGCCAACGGTGTGACGCTACCATCTGAGGGATTGTGACTGAACGCCTCTAAGCCCGAATCCCCCCCTAGACGCGACGAGACTGTTGCGCCCGGATCTTCAGTTGGCCTCTCATAGCCGGGTGTACTCTTGCCCGGTGCGGAATGCTGCATCCGACCCGCTCCGGGGACAATGTCTGGTGAGGAGTTTGACTGACTGGGGCGGTCAACTTGTCAAACGGTAACGCAGGTATCCTAAGGCGAGCTCAGGGAGGACAGAAACCTCCCGTGGAGCAGAAGGGCAAAAGCTCGCTTGATCTTGATTTTCAGTACGAGTACAGACCGTGAAAGCGGGGCCTCACGATCCTATTTACTTTTAAGCAAGAGGTGTCAGAAAAGTTACATATACATGCACACTTTCACGTGCACATATCCATCGATATGCCTCTGAAAACGTAAAGATATCTTGGTCATGTTGCTGAATAGCCAAATATTGTGAGAATGACGAGATCACGTATCGGTTGGACATGTTTATGTGCAATCACAATGAGCAATAAGACCACTGGCTTTAATAGCGTCGTTGTATTACTGGCAAACCCCTTTTTGCAAAACGCTCCTTAAAATTAGTTGACGAAAAAAAGAGAGATAGAAAAATTTGACAGCGCTGTCACAACGTACTGCTTCGTTGCTCGAAGCAGCGACGCCTGTGGATATAGATACTGCCATTTCCCGAATTGTCAGAACCTGCCACGTGCTTTTGAAGTCCTCAAATGCTCTTTTTTTTAACAAAGTCGGCACCAATTCTGCCCAAGCGTCGCTCCCAGCGCCGTCGCAGGGAAGTGGACGGCGCGGGGCGGTGGCGGCCCACGGTGTCGTTTTTCATCGTGGGCAACAAAGGGAGGTCACCGAGGTTTGAAGCTTTCGTGACTGCAAGGATTCATACTCTTAGTTCTTTCGGTAAAGTCACGTAGGTAAAAAATGAAATTAAAATTTATAAAAATAAAATAATAAAAATCACGACGTTTCGGAGGCAACACAAATCTCACAAGTCTCCGTCATCAGGTGGGACCGTCACAGCCAGATTTGCAGCATCACTTTATGCAGCAAATCACTTGATGCAGCAAATCTGGCTGTGTTGGTCCCACCTGATGACGGAGACTTGTGTTACCTCCGAAACGTCGTGATTTTTTTTATTAATTTTAATTTCATTTTTGACCCACGTGACTTTACCGAAAGAACTAAGAGTATAAGTCACCGAGGGTCAGGGGCTCGTGGATGAGGCTGGGTGGCGTGTTCGTGCAATCCCGTTGGTTTTAAAGGTCACGATGACGGATTCGAGTTCAAATCCACCAGTCGCAATCTGCCGCCGCTGATTTATCGCGCTTGGATGTGAAATGCGCCGAGGAAGTCGCTCCCTCACGGTCGTCGTGGCTTTATCTGCCATCTTGGCGATCCTTTGCGCCCGCGGTGCACTTCATTTACGCGCTCGTAAAATCTGCCCGTGACACCGCGCTCGTTACTAAATCGGCAGAATCAGCATTTGACAAATGCTTTGAATGTCCACTCGATTTGGTGGTGCTGCTGCTGCTTGAAGTGCGTTTGGAAATGCAGTGCAAAGTCACTGTGTCGGATATTCTAATGTCACATTCAGGGCTCCTGTGTCAATTCTGCTCTTTGGTCCCATGTGATGTTGGCGATTTGGCACGATGGCCGTGCAGTGTCTCCCTGTAGAACGGTGTGTGGTCGGGTAAATAAATTGTCACGAAGTTTGAAATTGATGACCGGTCCAGACTCGGCCAATGTCTTTCAATCTATTACCTTCTATCTAAAACAGAATGGCCTTAGTTCTTTACTGCCATCTTAAAAAAAAGCTCAGGGTTGTGCCTTCGTCCTTGTAAATATCTCTTAAATGTGATTACTGCACTATTCACATTTTACTTCAGATACACAATATCGATAATTATTGCATACATAGATATTGGTCGAACGGTGGTGGAGTGGGTTGCACACATTGTTATGAACACGGCGACCTGAGTTTAATTCCAAGCCACGGTGTGCACCAGGGGAAAGTGGTATCTAAACCAGTGTTTTGAGATGCAATTTTAGATATAAAATGTAATTATCAATACAATTATTGGTAATTATATTTTTAAAAAACAAAGAGGAAAATTCACGTACTTGGTTATTTTTATTTTCAATATTTGTTCACTCCACGTATGCGTCTTATTTTTGAAGCCTTTGTGAAGATTAATAATACTAATGTCGTTGATGTAACGACATCACCGGGTCCATTGAGAGAGCTGTTTGCAATTTAGTGAGAGCGCATTGAGGAGCCAAATGAATGCGCCCAACAACAACAACAATAACAACAACAGTGGTACATTAAAACGGACACGTATCTGCATGTAGAAAAAAACACAATGGTCATTGGGTACACTGTATGACATTGTTAAGATAACGCAAAACTTTAACCGTGACAGCAAAATATGAATGTCCTTGCCTTGTTTGAAACTACCGTAATTTTTACCCTTCATCTTCACGTTATTAGTTCTGCATGTAAACGTACACGAGCAATGCACGTTATCTCAACAAGTATTCCGCTGTGTGCGTGTGTGCGAGGGTGTTTCATGTTGCGACAGTGGACAGACGACGTGGTTCGTTTTTAATAAACATCAAGTTATAACGATAATTCCCCAGTATTGGTGAAGATCATTTAAACAACTAGGCTCCTGCAAGACAGCGTGATGACGCTTATCTCAGGAAAACAGCTTCCAGACAAAAACGTCTGAAGAAGCTCTTGGACACGACACGACCATCTTTCGCAGTGAAGTGTTAAGACAGGGAAGTAGAGAGTGAGAGATGGCTGCTGGCCGAGATAGAGATGTTATCGCTGCGGTAATTGTGGTGTCATCCGAGCTTGTTTACTCACGGCTGGTTCGAACCAGACGAGACCCTGACCTACGCAGGACAGCTGACAATGAAGAGTGTTTGATGGCAAGTTCCTGGGTACACATTGCAGGTTGCCTGATACTGCCTGGTGGAGTGCGTAGGTATATTCGCACAGCTTGCGTTGTGGTTTGGAAAGTAGTTATCTCCTTTGTGGCTATTGTATGATGTTCGTATACTTTTTCATTGCGAGATATTGCTCCACGAGACGTCATTGTCTGAGTCTTTAAACCCCGAAGACACCACCTGGTTTGCAGTTAACCTTAAAAGTATTTGCCTTTCTTCACAAATGAGGTGACAATGGGCTTTAACAATATGTTCTAGATTTGAAGTTTTCGTGACTGCAAGGATTCATACTCTTTGTTTTTTTCGGTAAAGTCACGTAGGTAAAACATTTTAAATTAATAAAAGTAAAATAAAATAGGGAACACAAGCTTCCGTCTTCAGATGGAAGAGGGAAGCTTGTGTTGCCTCCGAAACGTCGTGATTTAATTTAGTTGTTTAAAAAAAAAATTACCTACGTGACTTTACCAAAAAAAACAAAGAGTATTTAACAATATGTATTAAAAAAAGTTACGTATCATATGATTGAGCCATACGAAGCACAGTGCACCATGTTGTTGAGGAGAAGGGCATGCGGTCAAAAATAAGTTATTCTCTTGGAATAACATATAAATTTATTTATAAAAAGATTGACGGTGTTGAATCATTTTTTACCCCTTGAACATTTGTCGCGGGCAGGCCTGGGTCACGTACGGCCCGCACAGCCAGCTGGCTGGTGTGCAGTGTGCGTGTGTGGCAGTGACGTGCGGTTAGGTCAATGGCTGGGGAGGCACTGGCTAGTGTCAGAGCCAGATTCACACACTGAGGGGTGCGTGGCTTCACTGAGGGGGCGTGTCCTTACTGAGGGGGGCGTGTCCTCACGGAGGGGGCGTGTCCTCACTGAGGGGGGCGTGTTAGACACGTGTCCCCCTCAGTGAGGCGGATGTGATAGCTGCCTCCCCTGGTGCTTTTTCATTGCAGTTTCATGACGAGACCAGTGAGCCTAAATATTTTTATACACATGCGTGAAATAAGTCACCTGGAGTATGGAAGGCGAGGACATGAAATAAAGGGGTCTACAAACATTACATTGGTGACATACTGAGATAGTAACAGGCACGCGCGTATTGCCCGCGCTCCATCCAGTTACTGAGGGGTTGCGCAATCAGAGGGGAGGCTGAGCTCGTCGCTGCCTCACCTCTCGTCTCTTCCTGTATTTGCAGCGGAGCTCCGCAAATTTGGCGATTTTGACTATAAAATTTATTAGAATCGTACAGAAATGACATTTATAACACAGATCAGTGGAAAAAAAATATTAATATTTATTTAATTAGATTATTCTTTTTTTTTACTTTTCGTAACAGCTATTTTCATTGGAGTATGACAGGCGAGGCTCTGCCTCCCCTGCCTTCCCTGACCGCACGTCCCTGGTGTGTGGACTATGGTGAGATGTGGATTATGAAGAAGGGTTTGGTCAAGCTATGGAGCACAGCTGGTGTATCTGCCAGTCATCTCAGTCAGTCAACCCATGGCACCTGGGTCTCTCCCGTGAACCTCCTGTCAGAGTTAGCGAGCCTTCGACACTTCACGCGGTAGCATCTAAGTGCACCTCGCCTGGCACAGGCGCGCCGTGGTGACGTCACCGTCACTGAGTCGGTGAGTGGCGGGTGTTGGTTATTGGTCAAGCTAAGCCTCTGAGAAGCCGCGGATTCAGCATGTGCCACCAACTCAACAGCGTGTGCCACTCTCCACCGAAGCCCCTCGCCGCTCTAAGACTTTGACGTTGGCGCTCGGCCCCAGAACATATTTCGGTGCGCACGAACGGAAACAGAATTGTATTGCCACGGTCATCCAAGCGCAGCCTCCAATACTGATTCTGGCTCACGGCGTCTATTTTGTAGCAATAAATCTGGCAGCTTTAGGCCATGTGTAGCTTCGGGTGGCTAATATGTCGTTTGTAATGCAGCCACACTGCTGGCACGGGTTGGACCGCAATAGGATTTCCCCCTACCTTTGGAGAACCAATATGATACAACGGGTTTTATTAGCAAAAACCTTGAAATACCACGAGGCGCGTGAACTCTGCGCAAAGCCCCGAGGAAGAAACAACAAAAAATAGCATTCTGAAGCACGAGGATGAAAGTGACCAACTTCTTTGAGTTCCTTTTCATTCCAAGGCCGTCTCTTGCTTTTAAGAATGACACACGCACACATGTCCAGCGCCTTTGATCAATCGACCCACTGCCGGACAACTGCCTCCCCACGCGGTGCGAGTTGTGGAGTTATTTCGCCGCACTTCACGGCACAGGTAAGTGCGGATTGGCAAATGCGGGGAGCATAGACAGAGCATAGTACAGTACAAACATGGATTTTTCTGGACACAAAGTAGTTTTGCAGCCGCCTAGGACACTTGATTTCAGCAGGGTGGTCGCCCGTCAAAGCACGATTCAGGCTCAACCCCGTTTAGCTTGCGAATTATGCGAAGAAAATGACAATTAATAATACGTAATAATATAAATCCCATTGTTAATACACTGCTGGGCGAAGGTCTTCCCGCGTCCTATCGGTTATCGGGCTTGGTTTCACCATGCTGGTCAATGCAGGTTGGCGAAGGGGTGGTGAAGTTATTCATCAATAACATCAGTTATCACGGCAAATGCATTTCGCCCTGATGTCAGCCGGTCAGCTTCCATTAATACTTGTGTAGTGACGCCGAAACTCGTCCTTGCTTCACGAAGAGCCTGTTTTCTGGACACCAACACTATTACCAGGTTCCTGATGGTCGAACTTCGTATTCTCTTCCAAGCGTCCCTTGCCCCTTTGTGCTACCCCCTTTCATATCCCTCGAGTCCCCCTTTCTCGAAAGTTCCGTTCACCCCATTTGCCTCAGCCAATCCTCGTCCTCCTCCTCTTCCTTCTCTAACGGTTGTCAACAGTGTAGCCCTCTCCTGACAGTTCACCATCGTTTGCCCGCATTTTTACCTTTCAATCTCTCTCCCAGGCAGTTCAATTCTCTGGCCCTCATCAATCCTCTTTGAGGCCTTACTCTTTCGGTAAAGTCACGTAGGTAGAAATAAAATAAAAATAAATCACGACGTTTCGAACGCAACACAAGCGCCCGTCTTGTGTCACGAGGCAGCAGCAGCAGATCGCAGCTGTCGCGATGTTCACCTGTGTTGCGATCGAGACGTCGTGATTTATTTTATTTCTACCCACGTGACTTTACCGAAAGAACCAAAGAGTATGGATTCCTGCAGTCACGAAGGCTTCAAATCAGGACTCTTTGAGGCCTCTCTGCATCAACGAGAGAGGCCTTAAACACACGTTCTCACTCTCCATGTGCACACGTACAGTGTCAGCTAAGTGGTCTGGTGTTTTCGGTCTTCACACTTGTGAAGGCAAATGCATTTTCTTGGTTCTTTCGGTAAAGTCACGTAGAAGGGAAATAATAAAATAAAAAAAATAAAACGTAATAAAATTCAATTCTCACGCCGTTTCGGCCACAACACAAGCAGCCGTCCTCAGGTGACGAACAGGTCTGTCGGAAAGACAGCGTCTGAATGAACACCACCAAGCTTGGCAGCGTATATTTAAGCTGGGTTAGAGGAGGAAGGGCGCCTTGACAAGGGAATTTGCATATCAACAGAGGAGTTTAGCATATTTATGGAAAATGCAGATATGGGATTAGTCACTACTTGTGGAATGTGTAGGGGGTAGGGGGTCTCAAAGTCATATTATGCTCGTGTATTATGTAGGATTAGCAGTAATAAGGGGAGGAAGTAGGGTTAGCCGTAATAAAGGGAAGGAATTTTAATAGTAAGGAGCTGCAGCAGCCAAGCATTGTTGGAAATATTTTACATAATACGTGCAATGTGCGTGTTTTTTTTAACGAATTTTGTTCAAAGATGATAACAGTGCACAAAGTCCTGGGAATAAAAAAGCCCCAACAGGATGAGTGGAATTCCAGTCCGCGTTGACTTGTGCACCAAAGTGTATTTCTGACTTTAATATGAAGAGAATCATTATTAATGAGAGTGGATGGATATTTTTCACGTTTGATCTGCTCTTCAGATTCATAATTATTTGTCTCCAGTGACACGGTCAGGGTAGGATGATACAAAATGGGTACAATAATTCGGAATCCATTTGGCAAAAAAAACACCAATAATCTTTTGTTGGCGTGAGCTAAAATATAACAAAGGGTATTACTGCTTAGGAAGACACCAGGTTTGTAGATTCATCTTCTTGGTTCTTTCGGTAAAGTCACATAGAATGGAAATAATAAAATCATAAAAATAAAACATAATAAAATAATTCTCACGACGTTTCGGCCACAACGCAAGCAGCCGTCCTCTTCTCGACAGACCTGTTCTTCACCTGAGGACGGCTGCTTGCGTTGTGGCCGAAACGTCGTGATAATTATTTTATTGTTTTATTTTTATTATTTTATTATTTCCATTCTACGTGACTTTACCGAAAGAACCAAGAAGATGAATCCCTGCAGTCACGAAAGCTTTACATTGAAATTCAGGTTTGTAGAGTTTATTGAAACAGTTATTGAAACATGCGGTTTAGACAGGTTTCCACTGCACTGTAATCCGTAATGTGCTTGTGCTGTTGTCAACCTCCTTTCATATACTCTGAATAGTTTTGTCCATCACATACTATTGGGAGAAAAAAAAAATAGAACAAAGTTCTGCACCGTAATCTGCCGTGACAGACGACGTGCATTAAAAGCAAACTGCAGGCGGTGATTTCATATTTTACACAGTGGGTAGCGGACAACATTGCAGCGTTCATTGTTGAGTGGTTGCCTACATTCTTGACTGCGTGAAACTTATTTGGAGGAGTTTTATTTTTTTGACAAGGGCACGGCGGGGGGGGGGGTGAAAACATGTGCAGCCTTTGTGTGAGACAGACGCTATCGACTGGGCCACAGGCTACTGATTTGCGGTATTCATGTTGCAATCCGCCGTGGCATGCGCTGGTATTGTGCGGCATCAAAGCAATTTGCCTTGAGCAGCGAGGCCTTAATTGTGGTAGACGCCACTACGAAGAGCCTTGTGTAAATGGGGATGTGAAACAGTGGTTAGTGCACTGCGCAATGAACCCAGCGACCCGAGTTTGGTCACGGTTTTCAGAACTGGCCCATGTCGCGTTGACCAACACGGTTCCAGTATGGTCAGTCGACAACAAAAACGGGCACAATGGCACGGAGAGACAAAGAGACCTTCACTCAGCAGTTGATTGACAAAAGGGTCGTACATTCTTCTCACGGTTGTTATGAAATGTCAGCGTCAACAAGGTCGACGAAAGGGACATTTTTATTGACGTGCTTTTACTTTTTAATAGAGATTAATGTTGATTATTAAGCCCGTGAAAAGGAATATATTTTGATTCACGTGTTCAATGTATGCCGTTCACGTGAACCCTTGCAGCCACTGAATTACCACCGCTTTAGTCGAATCGTGACAATTCATCAGATGAGGGTGAGGGCAGATCGCTACAGAGGTTGCTTTCTTTCTTGATATAATTATGCATTTGTTTACACTAACGCGGCCTATTCCATGTCACGGCCTTCGTGAGGTGGATGCCACATGGGCAAGGCTAGCGGGGTCATGGAAGTGGTCGCGATGCACGTTTGCTGCAAAGAAAAGTAAGCGCGCTTGGGCAGGGTGTAAAACACGTCGTAGCAAGAGTCGAGGATGGTCACTCGTCAAGATGGTCAAGACGAAGCGTCCGAGTGGCAGCCAGAGGAGCGAACACTTCCACGGGGACCTTCCACCGTTTGCGGACTGAGCAATGAAATCAGCTCGTGAGCAAATTGCTGTTGTAGTCGGTGCGAGTTCGCCTGTGATTAATCACGCGTGAAAAATGTGTGCACCCTGTAGCATATGGGAACCTAATAAGGGGCACGTCCATAAATGACGTCACGCGATTTTGGACGATTTTTGACCCCCCCCCCCCCATCGTCACACGGCGTCACAAAAAGTCAGACCCCCTCAAATATGACGTCACAAAACTCTGCCCCCCCCCCCCACAAAAATAAAACATGCTTCAAATCGCTTTAAACTATTGTCATTGTAGTGCGTATTTAATGTGTCGCTGCACTCTGATGTTGTAGGATAAAACATTTATTAAAAACGTCTATTTAATTAAGTAGAACGTGTTGTCTATATTTATAGTTGCGCATTTTGATGTGACGTCACATTTCTCAAACTCCCCCCCCCTCGTCACACATCGTCACAAATGTCTGACCCCCCCCCCCCCCCCTAGTTGCGTGACGTCATTTATGAACGGCCCCTAATCACGCGTGTATAATTTGTGCACCCCCATAGCTACGGAGTAGCCAGGTGCGTTTTATGATGATGATTATTTATTATTTAGGACGAGGCAAATGGTGATCAGAGATTTGACCCCGAGCCACCACGTGCACAGTAGAGAATGAGGCACCCCCCAAATTGAGCTGTTGGGGGGCTATATTTGGGGGGCTGTATTCTGGACCGAAAAATTCAGCTGCGATGTGGCGACGTGGAGGGTTGTCTCTGGTCGCTCTTGCGGATACACAATTAGCCCTTCTGAAGAAGACTTTTGAATTTCGATTTAAAGCTTTCGTGACTGCAGGGATTCATCTTCTTGGTTCTTTCGGTAAAGTCACATAGAAGGGAAGTAATAAAATAATAAAAATAAAACATAATAAAACAATTCTCACGACGTTTCGGCCACAACGCAAGCAGCCGTCCTCAGGCGAAGAATGAGACATTATCAAGCTAGGAGCTTATATAGGTGTAGCGAGGAGGAGCGCCTTAACAAAAGAATGTGCATATGAAGAGGAATTTAGCATACCAATGGGCAATGCGTAGGAGGTGGGCGGAGGGGTTTCAAAGTCCCATTATGCCCATGCATTATGCAGGATCAACAGCACCACGGGGGGGCGCAAGGAACAGCGTTAATAAAGGAAAGGAATGTTAATGATATGTAGCTGCATTGTTTGGTAAATGCAGCTACATATCATTAACATTCCTTTCCTTTATTAACGCTGTTCCTTGCGCCCCCCCGTGGTGCTGTTGATCCTGCATAATGCATGGGCATAATGGGACTTTGAAACCCCTCCGCCCACCTCCTACGCATTGCCCATTGGTATGCTAAATTCCTCTTCATATGCACATTCTTTTGTTAAGGCGCTCCTCCTCGCTACACCTATATAAGCTCCTAGCTTGATAATGTCTCATTCTTCGCCTGAGGACGGCTGCTTGCGTTGTGGCCGAAACGTCGTGAGAATTGTTTTATTATGTTTTATTTTTATTATTTGATTACTTCCCTTCTACGTGACTTTACCGAAAGAACCAAGAAGAAGACTTTTGAAATGAAGTCTTACCCTTTCAAAAAAACACTCCCCCCTGCCTCCTCTGGTGTTCAGCCGGTGTGCGGAGTCGCCCACTTCTCCGGAGGACAGAACAACCCAGACGGGTTACACCCGTATTCTCGAACAGGGAAATTGAGTTTCAAGGTCCATACGGCGTACAGCCTTTGCAGGATGAATGTTGAGATGTATAAGGGGCACGGCGTGACCAATAAGGTCTGAATTGGTCTGTAATAAGATGGGCGCTGATAAGGGGTTGACAGGTATGGCGTCTACTCATCGTATCCGAACTTTATAATTTTTTATTGTTGTTTATTTAATCGACCTGCCCACCCCCCCCTCCTATCGAAAGGATTCACGACGGGAGGAGAGGGGGAGAGGGCGGACCGGTTACATTGAGTTGCATTGCTACGTCGAATGATTGCTATAGATGGCGGACAGCTCGAAAAGGTCTTGCAAGATATTGATGTCGAGCAGTGGTAGAATGATCGTGGCTGATGTTGTACATTGCAGGGAGGAGGGTGGCTTTCATGGCCAGCTGGCACGCTCACTGCAAGCCGCGCGGTCGGCGTTTTGAGTCTTAGAGACAAGATATTTCATTGCCTCTCACGTCCCGTTGGGCCGCAGCTGTGCACGTCGCCAGAATTGGGTTGTATTTGAGCAAGCCACTGCGGTGTACGGTGACAATAATCAGGAGAGGTGTTCAGCTGGCTGTTTATCTCCACGCACCCTTCTTGGCTGGTATATCTACGCCAGGACTGCACAGTACTGGGATTCATATTCTTAGGTTTTTTCGGTAAAGTCACGTAGGTAAATTTTTTTTAAATTAGCACGATAGCTGTACAGCTATCGTGTTGTGACGGTTCCACCTGAAGATGGAAGCTTGTGTTGCCTCCGAAACGTCGTGATTTGTATTTTTATTTGACTTTTATTAATTTTTATTTTTTTAACCTACGTGACTTTACCGAAAAAACCTAAGAATATGAATCCTTGCAGTCACCAAAGCTTAAAATCTAGAATGTACTGGGATTGTTTGCCGAAATGGCTTGAGACTGCAGTTTTAACATTGCCTTTTTGTTTGAACGGCGTGGTTAAGTTAAATCCATGCCCACGGTCACAGATGAGGTTGCAGTAATAATGTAATTTCCCCCAGCCCTGCTATGATACAAGACTGCCACTCGGAAGCACTGATTTAGGATGAAAATTCATGAAGCACATATACATAATGATCCCGTGTATTTAAACAGAGGGCAAGAAAGGAAAATTACAATAATAATGTAATTTCAGGCAAAAAGTATTTCAAACCTTGACCCTAATTAGAATAGTAGCACAGTCTATTCTGTCCTTATTGCTTGTACCCATTCTGTGAGCCGACAAGATAAAAATGAAATCCAGCTTCATCCATCAGTTGAAAATTGCAGAAAAATATATTGAAAAACCAATTCACCAATGAAATTACGATAGAGTAATTCAAAAATGTGTTTGTATTGCTTCAACGCAGCTAAATTGCCTGATTAACTTCATAAAAAAACAAATACACAATGTGTTATTTGACAATAAGTACAATATTACATTGCAGGGGGTGAAAGATCTACCAAGTAATTTGATTCCGAACAATCATGTTCCTTGTGTTTAGTTTTCCCTATACAGGTCTGTCGTCTATTTCCTAATTCGGTACCTTACTAACTAGTGTCGCCAAAGTTGATCGTACTCAGGATGGTATTTTGAAAATAATAAAACTCTTTAATGAAACTGTAATTGTCAAAAACGCTAACAGTCACCAAGCCACGGGCCACACTCACGACTCCTCTCTGTCCCAAAAACGAGCGGGAAGAGAGAAACAGCTCCGCCCATTCTTTTTAACACGACGACACATTTTAAGTTTGGCCTACAGTTTACTGTATAAGCACTTTATACAAAGGGTGGGGAGTTTAGTGGGAATATGTGTGTATATTCTTACTGAAGAGTTACTCCTCTACACAGATACAGACAATTAACCGGTCACTTAATGGCTTTCCTAAAGTACGGACACATTTGTGTGTGGCGTGTATGCTCAAGCTGACAACCAGGCAAGGCTCTGCCTCTTATTGTTTCACACAGACTCAACATGGGAATTGGTTTGAAAAATCAGATACCCGAAGTATTGCGCATTGCTTTCATTTCTCTGTTCATCCTTTTTTGGTCACTGAAGATACAGAAAATAAATTAAGTAAAAGTGTTCGATCATTATATACCAACCAACATCAGCAAATCTGATCTTGTTAACGTTTTCTCTATTTGTGTATTCATGCCTTTATTTCTACACTCCAACTTTCAGAAAGCATCTTCTAATGCTCCGTGGTTGTAAATAACGTCGGTGAAAGCGTCTCTCCTTGTCTGACTGTAAGGCACGGCTTTTTGAAAGCGTTTGTTGTTCTTGTACAGCGTCCCTTAGTCCCCCCCTCAGGGTTTCTGCTCTCAGGAGTTGAAGTCAAATCCTCGTCCATGCGTTGATCGTATTTTGCACAATACATTGGGCAAGAAAATACGAATCAACATAGAACACAAATGTATTGTAAAACTCTAACATTTTGCCATCCCTTGAGAACTGGTTGTACAGGAGTCACGATGTGTAAAAAAAACTCCCCAAAAAACTGGAACTTTCCCTCCAGATTACATTGAAAAAAAACTTTTGTGTTGCATGAAATGTTGGCCAAACAGCGAGTTTCATGTGAGATGGCCATGGCTTGGCATCTGCTCCACATGCGGACACTCTGATTGGATTTGTTCACAATAAGCCTCGCAATATCTCATCGAAATCAAGTTACCCACAGAGTTGCTGTTATCCCAGTAGGCCGTGCATTACCGCCAGAGTCTCTCGGCTTGAATTTAATACGGCGGGGGGCGGGGGGGGCAGTCAGGGGGTTATTATTGTCTCGTGGTTATGTCCACATGGTCACGGTAGGAGGAAACATCTTTCAGTTTATAAAAAAATACATAATGCTGGAAATTTAGTTTTTCACACCGATAGAATTACTCGAAACCCTTGTGAAAATCCACCATCAACTACCGCCACCAGTTTCTCAGTCTACCCTTGCTGGGTCAGACTATCTGTCAAACAATGAAAACACTGTGTAACAATTTTTTTTCTTCTTGGGTAGTAAGTGTTATTTCCTAATTGCTTATGCCTCAACAGTACATAAACTGGCTATTATTACCCACAAACTTTGCTTTTGTGACCAGGACAGTGACATTTTGAAATTTACCTATTTTACAGAACATTCCAGATAGATTCAGTGCTGAGTAAACTTGGAGTAACTTCTAGAACATTCGATAACTTTCCAGGAATAGAAATAGTAGTATAAATACAGGGGCCCTAAGCCCACCAGTTCAGTTTAGTTCCAGCTGCCTAAGTGGAAACAAATCTGCATTTTTCTGAGATGGCATCAAGAGGCTGCAAGCATCCAGCAGACGCATTTTGCTATGTCTGTGGCCAATTTATCAAGACAAGAGCGAAAAAGTACTCTGTGGAAGCATCTGCTAAGATGTGTGAGGCCTACAAGGCATATTTCGGCATGCCTGTCAGGGATCAAGACAAACCCTGGGCACCTTATTCTACCTGCGAGCAATGCAAAAAAAACTCTGGAAGGTAAGATGGACAATTGTTGCTCGGAATTTTATGTTATAAAATTTGTAAAAAATAAATAAAATTGTAAAAGTTTTTAATTTTTTAATGTTTTACAATTTTCAATGTTATTGAAAAAATATATTACGTGAAGAATGTTGTGAGAATCTCTTACACATTAGTCATGGGTGAAATAAATGTATTTTTGTAGGATGGTAAAGAGGGGAAAGAGAGCCATGAAGTTCGCTATCCCAAGAATTTGGCGGGAACCCACGGACCGATCTAGCAACTGCTACTTCTGCATGGTGGACTCTTCCAAACGTCGGACTAGCAAGAATGCAGCTGCTATTGCGTATCCGGACCTTCCTTCATCCATCGCCCCAATTCCACACTGCCATGAGCTCCCCGTACCCACTCCTCCGGACAGAGAGCAGCCGTCTTTAGAAGAGAGCAGCAAGTCAGAGAGCGAGGAAGATGTTGTAGATCCAGATGACAATTTCAGAGGTGGAGCTGAGGAGAGAAACCCATACGACCCCAACCAAAAAGACCTCAACGACTTGATCAGAGATCTTGGTCTCACCAAGTCCAATGCCGAGGTTTTGACGTCTAGGCTCAAGCAGTGGAACTTGTTGGATGAAAGTGTGCAAGCCGCAGATCAGAGGAAGCGTCACCAACCTTTTTGCAGCTTCTTCACCCGTCAAGATGGGCTCTGCTTCTGCCACAAATGTGACCAGTCTGTTCGAGGCAATCGGAATCACCTGTAACAAGAATGAGTGGTGCCTCTTCATTGACAGCTCATCCAGGAGCCTCAAAACCGTGCTGATCCATAATGGTAACAAGCACCCGTCTCTTCCCCTGGCTCACTCAGTGCACCTCAAAGAGGAATACAACAGCATCAAGACCTTGCTGGATGCCTTGAAGTATGATGAGTATGGCTGGGAGGTCATCGGAGACTTCAAAATGATGGCATTCCGGAAAGGTCTCCATGGTGGTTTTTCCAAGTTTCCCTGCTATCTTTGCCTCTGGAACAGCAGGGACACCAAGGCGCACTACCACAGGTGGGACTGGCCACAGCGGACCGAGTTCTCTGTGGGGAAGAACAACGTCAAGAGGGAGCCACTGGTGGACCCCCGGAAGGTGCTGATGCCACCACTGCACATCAAATTGGGCCTTATGAAACAATTTGTCAGAGCTGTAGATAAGGAGTCAGCAGCCTTCAAGTACCTTCAAGACTTCTTCCCTAAGCTGTCTGAGGCAAAGGTCAAAGCCGGTGTCTTCGTCGGACCACAGATAAAGAAGATCCTGGAGCGCAATGAATTCCCCAAAAAGCTCACTAGTAAGGAGAAAGCGGCTTGGGACAGCTTTGTCGCAGTGGTCAGTGGCTTCCTGGGCAATCACAAGGTCGAAAACTATGTGGAGCTGGTTGAGACTCTGGTGAAGAACTACGGCACAATGGGCTGTAGGATGTCCCTCAAAGTCCATATCCTTGATGCTCATCTTGATAAATTCAAGGAGAACATGGTAGCGTACTCGGAGGAGCAAGGCGAGTGCTTCATCCAGGATATACTGAACTTTAAACGCTGCTACCAAGGACAGGATAACGAGAACATGATGGGAGACTACATTTGGGGACTGATTCGTGAAAGTGATTTACAGAATAATCGTAAATCTCGAAAAATTGCTCACTTATAAATCTTTAGATGTCATTTTTGTATTACTTTGGTATAAATACATGTTAACTTTGATTCATATGTTTTTTTCTGACTTTATGTGAACGAAAAGACACAAATTCGCCCGTTTTTTCATTGAAAATAGGTACATTTCAAAATATCACTGTCCTGTTCACAAAAGAAAAGTTTGTGGGGAATAATAGCCATTTTCTATACTTTTTAGGCATAATCAATTACGAAATAACACTTCCTACCCAGGAACAAAAAATTGTGTTAAACAGTGAAATGATTGGTAGGTTCTCCCATGTGATTTCCGGTTGTGCTGCGAGCTGTTCGGAATAATGTCTGACCGAAGGTGCTGAAGAAGCTTTCAGCACATGGGAGGTGAAACGTCAGACATCACGCTGAACATGCCGTTACAAAAAATCACCGGCGAGTTGAGCAGAGCAACCGCTAAAGCCCGCGCAGCAAAAACACACGTTGAAATCAACGTCGATATATTTAAAGTACCGTTTGGTATTGTATGTGCCGTGGTCTTATGACTCATCGTTTTGAATGCCTCTATCAAATGACCTACAAGGTGCGCAATGGGTTAGCCCCGCAATATTTGCAGAAACTGATCCGTGTTTACTCTCCAACAAGGTCCCTGAGATCTTCTTCATTCGAGTACTCCGAGGTCAAGGCTCATTTCTTGGGGTGATCGGGCTTTTTCCAGCGCAGCTCCTAGGTTTTGGAACGCTTTACCTTTGTTGATAATAAGACAATCGGAGTCGTTAGAGCTATTTAAGTCGCGTCTTGTAAACCCACCTCTTTCAATTGTGCCTTTAGCCCCGACTAATTTTCGCCATTTACCCTGCTGTTAATTTCCTTCTTTCCATACATAAGGCATCGGGATCTAAGGATGAAATGCACCTTACACAATTAAAATTATTATCAATATGTGGGATGAGAAGAGGTTTTGGCTTGATGTGATACATTGTTACTTGCGCGCACTAAACCCAGCCCCTCTTAATGGAAGCAAATATTGGGAGGCCACCCAGCGTGCTAATAGCCAGGTTGGTGTTGTCCTTCACGTGGTACATCACGCCAATAATAGCACGAGCATTTAAAGCCATCAGAGCTGGGCGCTCAGAGTATTCAATAATTGATTACTTGCACTGATTACCAGTTATATTACTCGACTTGTAAGAGAACACTAAGGTAGGTTGGAAAAGGAGTCTCGCGTATGTTCGCCCATGTGCCGCTGGACGGGAGGTTGTCGTCGGAATTATCGGCTGCGTCAGGCTGGGTATCAACATGCTGAATGTGCTGTACGACCCTTAATCGACTGTAATTTTAAGTCGATTAACCAAATCCATTGACTTATTGACTCATCTCTAAAATCCACTTCACTTATGAAATGTTGGGTCCACGTACAAATTCGTTTCCTTCGTCAATCCACTGCTGGATGAAAATCTGCCCATGCCGTGCAGTTCGTGTGGGGTGATTGACCACTGTCACGCTGGGCAGTGTGGATTGATGAAGGTGTGGAGCATAGACACATAGAAGTACAGTACAACAATAACATGTTTGCACTGCCTTTTGCTGCCACGTAACATATCCACACAGCAGCCTATAGCAACCTGCTGTGCGTGGTGGTCACCCACCTGCGCATTGTCCAGGCTCAAAGACCTGCTTAACTTCCGAGATCTGATAAGATTGAGAGCAAATGCCATAGGTATAGACACGGGCATACAGAGAGATATACATGCACAAGTACATACGCATAAGAGCTGAGATGATTTGTCCTTTAAGTCGATGCACCAACTGATAATCACAAAAGACTAAAACTAAGCACATTTTATTTTACCAGGTAAGGCTTACAAGCTCAGCTCAGCTTAGACGCGGCTGGTCATGCTGACCAGGTAATACATCAAGCCCTGTCCATCAGCGCCCTTCAGTGGCACACATGGGATCAGGGAGTTTATACTTTCCCCCCCACCCTTCTTCCCTAAACAATGTTCGTGTTGTCTGATTAGTTGAGGAATCGAACCGATAATTGGTAGAGTAATCGATGACTGAAAGAATCGGATAGCCCAGCTCTGATGCACACATTACACATCTCGGCGCCTGAGCGAGGCAGGGTTCATGTACCAGAAAGAAACTCGATGTTGAAAGAGAATTAATCAGCTGTGCGCGCCTTGCCGGCGTGTTATACAATGAGGCGTGTGCCGTTGTTGGATTCAAACAGCCTTCGCATCTTTTGAATGGATGCAATTTATTTGGGGAGTGAGTTTTTTATGAAAATTCTAGAATTGTGACTCATTGAGTCATTGTCATA
This sequence comes from Lampetra fluviatilis, assembly GCF_964198595.1. Taxonomy (NCBI): domain Eukaryota; kingdom Metazoa; phylum Chordata; class Hyperoartia; order Petromyzontiformes; family Petromyzontidae; genus Lampetra; species Lampetra fluviatilis. Next base: position 5,692,202 of record NC_136294.1, read on the forward strand.
CACCGCTCGCGTTACCTTGAAGCTCAAGGGAAAACATGTCAACAGCGTTGCTCTTAAGATATGAGTCATAAACACTTACTATTGACAAATGGTAATTTTGAAAATAAAAAAGCGTTCACCAGCCTCGCAATGTTGATATTATTTCAATCCCAACAGCATTAGAAATATTAGGAATTGTTTACATTTCGGATTATTTTCGAATGTATTTCATTTTCTCCCCGTACAACTCGGTGAGGTCGAGCGGGGACAAAATACCTCCTCTTACAATGAAGGTGTTGGATGCCACGAAACAAGAGAACAAATATTCTAAATATTCGCGACTTAGTCACGCATCCTCTTCAAAGTTAGGATTGTTTTGATACACCTGTTACCAATACTCGTGCTGCAGTAGATTAGACCCGGGGAATTAAAGAGGACATTGAGTTGCTCGAACATGAAAACTGAATCTATAGAGCGCGCCAACCAATCAGGTGTCCGTCTCGTAATACACTGCGTGTGTAAACACCCTTTAAACTTTACATTTCATTATGAGCATAGTACGATCGGTGTAAATGTATACTTTTTTTCACCTGAAGACGATTGCTTGTGTTGCGATCGAAACGTCGTGATATTTTTCGATTTAAAGCTTTCGTGACTGCAGGGATTCATCTTCTTGGTTCTTTCGGTAAAGTCACGTAGAAGGGAAATAATAAAATAATAAAAATAAAACATAATAAAATAATTCTCACGACGTTTCGGCCACAACGCAAGCAGCCGTCCTCAGGTGAAGACCAGGTCTGTCGGGGAGACAGCGTCTGACGCTGTCTCCCCGACAGACCTGTTCTTCACCTGAGAATTATTTTATGTTTCATTTTTATTATTTTATTATTTCCCTTCTACGTGACTTTACCGAAAGAACCAAGAAGACGTCGTGACATTGTTATTATTTTGATTTTTTTTCTATCTACGTGGCTTTACCGAAAGACCCAAAGAATATAAATGTATACTTGTGTTGTTGACGTGTCTTAAAGTCCAGGCAGCACGAGTAGCAAGGGCAGAGTGGGCAGATATTGCCACTCATGTTTGTGTTAAGCCACTGAAATGGAATCACTGAGAAGCTGGGTTCAAGCCTCCAGGGCAGAATGTGCAATAACAAAATACACAAAAATACCCCCCACGCACGCTCTTGCTGGCAATTGGGTTTCTAATGTGCAGGAGCTTCAACGGGCCTTATCTCAACGCCATACAAAGAACATGTTTTGCACTTAGTTCACTATTCTCGGCTGCAAGTACAAAGTGGAGATTTTGGCAAGAGTTTGTTGCTTACTGACACAGCTGGAGGATGCCCTCTAGGAAAGAAAAATGGCGGTGAGAAAGGATTAATTGTCTGAGACACCGGAAACAATCCACCAGTTCCTTGTTATGCGTCTCTTCCTAGCCAAGGGGCAATGGGGTTACAAAACGAGGTAATAATAAAAAAAAACTCCGCTTAATAACTAGTGCTAGCGGCACATCGTCCTGAATTGGTTTAAAAAAAAAGTTGAACACGGTGGGCACATGGCTGCATTAGCATGACTTGTGCTGCCCTGGAGTGTCATTGTACCCGTGCCATTGTGTCGCGTCGTCGTCGTCTTTGTGAAAGTTGTGCACCCTCGAAATGAACGATTCGTCTAGTGTCCATCTGCGAGTCAGTGTCTCTGTTCGTTGCAGGACTTGGCTGACTTTGATCACGGAGAGTTACGTAAGGGCTCATTCTGAACGGAAGGAATCAGAGACCTAAGGCATTGCTGATGAACTATGAGCAAGGTGAAAGAGACCTTAATGGGAATTTTTTGCCATCCTTAATCTGATGTTTTTTAATAGATGTCGAAACTCTCTTCCAATTGCACATATTCTTGTTGAGTTTGGGAAAATTTAGTAAAATGTGCAAAAATATACGTAAAATTAGGTGTTTCTTTGTTTTTCTATAAATGTGTCTGTATGTCTTTGTATATCTACGATTGCGCGTGGTCTGTGTGCGCGTATTTATGCGTAATCTGCGTGCGAGAGGCCGGTGAGTCTCTGTGCAACACGGGGACTCTCCCCCAACGCATGCGTGTGGGGGGACATGCGGTGTCTTTGGTGAGGTGCTGCAAACTTGAAATTTCAGTCACCAGAGACCAATTCACAGACGCTTTTGGTGATAAACCTTGCTGCATTCAACAAGTAGGCATACAAATGCATAGGTTTGATCCGTCTATAGATACCCCATTGATTTGCGTAGTTTATTGCCGATAAACACTTGGCAGTTTGAATGTTGAAGCCGTATTCTTAGTTTTTTTTGGTAAAGTCACGTAGGTAAAAAATTAAAATTAATCAAAGTAAAATAAAATAAAAAATAAAATAAAAATCACGACGTTTCGGAGGCAACACAGGCTTCCGTCTTGTGTTGCCTCCGAAACGTCGTGATTTTATTAAATTTTTATTTTACTTTGATTAATTTGAATTTTTTTACCTACGTGACTTTACCGAAAAAACCTAAGAATATGAATCCTTGCAGTCACGAAAGTTTCAAATCTAGAATGTTGAAGCCGGTCCAGAGTGTACGCCTGGTAATTAAACAAAGGCTTCTGGAAGAATGCACTCTCAGGAGGTGGGTGACCAACGGAATGGGTAAAATCGCTCAGTTATGTTTTTGCTATATTTTTTTGAGGAAGGCGGCCAATTGTCTGCTTATTTTTTGTGTTACTCTTTCTTCTCGACAGCTTATTGAATATTGCGAAATAGATGGCACCGTATCTTACAGGGGAGAGAGAGTGTTAACAGATGTGATGCATGTATTGAGCTGGCGGGAGATGTGTCGGGGCTTTTAAATGAAATGTAGTTTTCTCGAATAATGTAGCCATGTTATTTTCGTGGGGTATCTATAAACGGATCGGCATGCACACTACAGAGATGAGTAGTGCTCACGCAGGGAGATGAAGTGGTTCGGTAGAATTTACAAATCTCACCGGCAATGTTGAATCTGCACCTTGAAGGGCCCTCATATGGTCTTCATGAAAATGTTTTGTTTGAAGGAGATGGATGGATGGAACAATACCTAATTAGATATATTGGATTCCGTGGACACATTTAGAGGGAGCCTCAAATTTGTCTCAGCTTAACAATCACCGTGACGCATGCACAGACACACGTGATGATGTAACCACCCATGCGGCGAGTTCTCCACCATGTGTGACTAAAACCCATTGAATTTTCCAAACCATACAAGCGACATTCCAAGCCCAAGGGTTACATTCCCAAGAGCGAACGAACGGCATTCTGATTAATCTGAACACGTGCTCAGAGGATCGATCTCATCCCGCTGCTGTCGGCGCGTTGGGGAAAAGATGGCTCGGAGCGGACGTCGTGAAATCTCACCGCTGCCAGGGCCGTTTAGAGAAAGGCTTCCAAATCCTGTTTACTACCAGTTAGGGACTTGCCTGCAGTCCCGAGTCGCATGCGTGCCCAAGTGTGGAGACAGATTCGAGAGGAAGGCTCTATTTAAATAACGACCCCTCCCCGCCCTGCCCCCCCCACCGCCGTCCCCCACCCACCACCCCATACAATCCCTGGGGGGGGGGGGTGGGCGGTATACCTTGACAATTGCTTACCAACAAATCAATGTTCTCTATTTACAACCATAATCAGTGGCCGACAACGGTAATACGTTAACATTCCTAATGAGGGCATTATTCATGCTCATTGTCACGTTTTCTTGAATGCATTTACAGCATCAGAGAAAAAAAGTCGAACACAGAAAACGACATGCTGAAAATTTAGAGCATCATTAACCGCTACGAACAAATGTTACCCGATAACCACAATGGAGTTAATTGGTGTAATAATGATAGATACTATGATGTCGTATTTGTCGTAAAAAATAACAACCCATTTTATTTTATAGCGAATAGGATGATTATTTTTTTGCAACACAGCGAATCACAGGCAGAACGTGCTTGGGGTTTGAGAAGGATGCTGATCTCGGGCAGGTGTTGGGTTCATTAAATTGGGGAAGGAGGGAGGGGATAGGGAGGAGGTGGAATGGGTGTGTTGCAGGATTCTGTGGAGGAATCAATATTTTTTTTCTCTCGGTCACATCACTTATAAGATTGCCCCCCCCCGCCCGCCCGCCGTGAAGGTTGATTCTGACCGGCTGTATCTGGTTTTGTTTTTACACTCCTTGTGCATCGGGAGCATTTTGCCTTTGGGCGATCTGGAACGGCGATGCAAAACGACAGATTTTTAGCGCACGATACACGATACAGGTCTTTTTGGGGTTCCAGATTATTCCTGGGAGAGGACACAAAGGTCGCAACAACAACAAGACGTGACACGTGTTCTTTGTGCATCGCATCCGCACGCGAAGTTTTACCGTCACTGCTCTGATTGTAAACATCAGTGCTCGTACCCGGCTCACTTGGAATTAATAAGTGCGTGTTTATGCTGAGTTATTCGATTACTCGTTCTTTTTTTTACATTTGAATTCATATACATTTCATGAAATTGACGTGTGATCTTAGGATGGCGTCATTCACATACAATGGGGTAAACTGGGTTCACGTCTGTTCAGTTGTTAATTCAAACAAATTCTTCATTGCGTTGGCAGAATGACGAAATGTGAAGTGGGCAACCTACGGGCTTATCTGCCCATGGATCGTGATGATGATGATATTGCGTTGGTGGAAAGAGTCTATCTGCTACGAGCAATGGGTCATTGCCCACTCGACGCATTCATCAACACACATCATAATTTTTCACAGCAGAGGAATTGCATTTGCTCGGTGGAAGCGTCATTGCCCAAGAATGTCGCCTAGTGTATATATTTTTCCCTCTTTTGCTTGGCCACAGTGTTATTGACGCATTCCTTGAGCTCTTGTTATTGGCAGTAATTAAATGGACTGAAATAGGCTGGCAAAACAAAGCACGTAATCGTGTCTATGTGTTTATTTTAATTCTAGAGGGCCGCTCATATTTATCCTAATTCACAATGATGCATTCACAATGGAGCACATTAAAATAACCCCCTACAAGTATTGTTATTGTCTGGGTTAAAAAGATTCGTGTTTTGACCAAAATCGAATCTCATTTTTCGCGCGAAATAATCCGTGTTTATAACCTCCATTCAAAAGTACACCGATACAGGCATACACCATTACAATTTGTTCATGTGTGTGTGCAGTGGCACAGATACGGGGAGCGGTATTGTCGCGGGAGCGCGCTACGCTACGAACCTGGTGACCTAAGTTCGATTCCCGCTCACGGCCAACACCAGTGACGATTATCTAAATCGGTCGTGGGCCTCCCCTATGTCGACTCAGCCTCAAATGAATACCTGCTGCGATGTGAAGACGTCGCCACGAGGGAGACAAAGTCGGCCGGGCATGGTGCAGGCCACCCAACCCCTTCATGTGCCGTGCCGGCCTTCATAGGCGCTGCTCGCTAACAGCACTTGTCTCAGCAGTTCGGTAAGGATGCACAGGGGATCTTTGTCTCTGTGTATTTTGCTGGGCAACACAGTCAATTGAAACCAATATAGGATTACACCACACCAGCATGTGAAGCAGATACATCAACCGGCGTGAACAAGGTGAATGTTGGGTCTGTGAAAGTGTCACTGCGACATATCACCTGGGCTGTCTGGCAGCCCCGACGTGCAATGTGAACCCCACGTTCCCCACTCTCCTCCACCTACGCACACAAAGCCGACACTTCGTTGGCTGCGCAGGTGCAAAGCATCAGCATCACAACGTCGAGAGCGCACGTGTCGGCCAAGAATACACCCACTCCGAGCAATGGACGTGTATCGCAGCAACGACATCATCGCCAACATATGCATTGATTTCGATTTAAAGCTTTCGTGACTGCAGGGATTCATCTTCTTGGTTCTTTCGGTAAAGTCACGTAGAAGGGAAGTAATACAATAATAAAAATAAAAATAAAACATAATAAAATAGCAGCCGTCCTCAGCTGAGGACGGCTGCTTGCGTTGTGGCCGAAACGTCGTGAGAATTATTTTATTATGTTTTATTTTTATTTTTATTATTGTATTACTTCCTTCTACGTGACTTTACCGAAAGAACCAAGAAGATATGCATTGATGTTTACGCAGAGGTATACGATTTTCAAGACTTGTGCGAGAGTGTCACTTGATATTGAAAGGTAAGGGTAAAGTCCTGCAATTGTTTTCTCACGTCACTGCTGGTGGAAGGACCTCTCCACTCGAGGGAGATCTAGAGAGCTGCCCGAGGGGGTAATTGGCCTACTCTTCCAGGTTGGCCAAACATCTTGGAGGAGGTGGGATTGCACACACATACGCACGTTACTCAATCACTTACAATCTGCCGATGAACTACAGCTGTTATGGTGTACCCATTGAAACTGCGAGGTGAGCAGAGGGGAGAGGGCTGGTATTGTATTTAAGACACGTGGAATTTTTTTTTTAATTCAGTACTGGGAGATCAAATCGAGGAATTGCAAGTCCAGCGTGCCAACCGCGTGACACCATGGCAGTAACTGACAGTGACTGCCCTTAAACGTTGTGTATTATATTTGTACCAGCATTTTGCCCGTCCTAGGAGGGAAGCTGCAATATTTACGAAAAAATTGAGCAGAGTATAATGTAGTGGCAGTGAATCTTGCACAAAAGTATGTCATCAAACACTTCACTACATTTCACTGTAGCACTGTATTAATGGCAGTGAATCTGGCACAAAACAAAGTAAAAAAAAACACTTAACTGCAGTTCACTGTAGCCCTGTATTAATGGCAGTGAATATTGCACAAAACGTCATAAAACACCTCACTTCATGTCACTGTAGCACTGTATATAACTGATCTTCAATTTGTTCAAATTCACTGCTTTGATACTTTATTCTCTTCTGCTTTCGGTCGCTGGGGTTGAAATTAATTGGAAATCGATACAATATCTGGAAATCACCGAGAAATGTCTATTTTACCATAATGTCGAAGTATAAATTAGACTTACCTTTTGTCTCAAGTGCTGAAGAAATAAATAAAGACACCAAATCCACTTTGTTGCTGCGTATAATTATTTATTAGATTCGCTTTCAACAAAGAAACGTGAAACTTTAAAGCGAATTTGCGAAAAAATAATTTCCGCTCAACCTTCTTCTGTGTGAGTGTAAAAATCCACCCGCTCATGAATATTAATGACAGGGGGGGGTGCGGCATGTGGAGTGACGTCACGCACGTTACACATAAACAGACATTTTTGGCTCATTATAGTAGTAATACGGTATTAACATTACCATAAACATATCGGGTTGAACGCCGGTGCAGTGGTTTGTGCACTGCGCCATGGATCCATCAATCTGCATTTTAGCCCTGGGCCTAGGCGAACATCAGTGGAAAGTGATATCTGAACCAGGCTTGGGCCCTCCGTCACAAACTTGGACTGACCAGTTTAGGCAAACAACACCAAAACCAGCACATTCATCCAACAGTACGGTAGATTGCAAAGTGATGCAAGATATTCTTAATGTACTAATCATCATTTGCTTTTATTTTTGACAGGCAGTTTTATTGAGGAAAACAATTTCTGATTGTAAAATAATTGTTTTAGGTACACTCTCAGAGACGAATGCTTGTTCTGGAAGCCCGTCGTGGAAGAGGACACGCAGCAGAGAAATGCCATCTTGATGACTTAAATGAAGGGCTCCGTTCCAGACAACGGAAAATAAAACTTAAGCGTGGACAGGATGGAGGGAGGTTGCGCCAAGACCTGTCTGGCAATGACTAGATTACTAAAGAAGAAGAATGGGCAAGGCAATGAATTAATTAACATAACCCTTGTTAATGCCTGTTGTTGCCAGTAGCAAATGACAGAATGAGGATTTTCCGCGTTTGGAAAGTTTGAGGGAGGAAGCAGATGCTTCCAATTTTTCGTTTGGGATTCTATTTTCGTGCTGATGAATCACGACTTCAATGGAAGAGAACGGAAACAGGTGGCAGTACAACTCGTCGTCGGCGTTTGCTAAAATTCACAAGCAACTGTTGGCACCCAATTATTTAAAGGAGATCAGTCTTTCGTTGAAGTAATTCTAATTGGGAAACACAGCGCAACATGGACAACTCTTGAGATCGAGTTTAATTGGAAAAATGAAAATTTGGTTCAACACACGTAAAAACAACCAACGCTCTAAAATTTTGATTTAAAGCTTTCGTGACTGCAGGGGTTCATCTTCTTGGTTCTTTCTTCGGTCTGTAATTACACAAATCGTGTAAGTTAAAGCAACAAATGAATCACCACGTTAAAAAAAAAATATTCACAACGCATGGTTAAGTGAACCCCACTCACATTCATCAAGTTTAAAGACATCAGCATGGGTCAGAGGCCCATATCTGTGTACATGTTTTACCACGCACGGTCCATTGCGAATGGAGCCAGCGGCAATCCTGCCTGCTCGCTTCACCTGAAACTCCATCTAATCGGCCTGTGCAGCCTTACAGTGTAATATTGAATACACCCCCCACCCCCCCAAATCAAATAACGTTGCAATGCTCCCCATGGCGTTCGTTACGCCGGCATGCTTCGCAATCTCACGCACACGGGGTTTGCACGAAGTCTGACACATTTACGAGCATGAATCATGTGCCTTGGCCGGTTTGATTAACGATGCAGTGAGCAAGGTCAGCTGCAAGGTTCCTGTACTCATATTTCTACATTTTCCCCGTTCTGCCAGGCCATTGGTAGCTTTTCATTAATGCAACGTACAACACACGCACAACATACACACAAGCACGTGCAATGACTGCATGTGTGTATGTGTACACGGAAAATGTGAGGCATCGGTACCTAACATACCACATATTGGCTGAGGTCTCCCATCCCTGTCCTGTGTTCATCGCGCTTCTATTCGCTATTCAACACGCGCATTTTGAAGCCATTTCAGGATGTCCTGTTGCCTTATTTACACCGGCGCTATATTTACTCACAAAAGTATCGTGGTGGTGGTAAACAAAAGACAAACTCGTAATTGACGTGTTGGAGGGGAGTCCTCAGCTTAGGGACTCTTTTTCTCCCCCTTGGTGAGGCCTGCATGAGGGCCCACGCAATTCAATAAGCCTTGCTCTCTTCTTGGCTCTTTCGGTAAAGTCACGTAGAAGGGAAATAATAAAATAATAAAAATGAAACATAATAAAATACAATTATCACGACGTTTCTATTATGTTTTATTTTTATTATTTTATTATTTCCCTTCTACGTGACTTTACCGAAAGAACCAAGAAGATTAATCCCTGCAGTCACGAAAGCTTTAAATCGAAATTTAAGCCTTGCTCTGTGAATGTCTTATCTTTTGCCTATATTTCCTCAATAATGATGGAGAACAGACTACAAATATTATTAAGCTGAATTATACCCTTTGGTTATTTCGGTAAAGTCACGTGACTTTAGTCTAGATGAGCTGAATTATGTAGATTTTAGCCATCCCTAACATCAGCACTCATTACTTAGATACCAACATATCGTGGTTATTCGGAGTGGGGGTGGGTGGAGGGTTTCAAATAATACTTCTAAAACGTTAGTTGTTGTATCACCACCGCCACAGAGATGGAGCGATAAAATCAGCTCGTGTTGCAGGAGCTAATTGGCGTACTTCATCACGAGACTCTGAGGGATGACGGCGACGCGAGGCGACCTTCAATCCAGCAGTAGATAGAGCATTGCTGCTGCTAATTATGCTAATGACGGTGGAACCCTCTTCTTGTGGTATTTCATCAGAAAATTTTTGATTGCACAAATGCGACGTGATGTGTGTATGAGTGCGTTTTCTACATTATGCTTGTGAAGCTGCCTCAGTGAGCACGTGGAAGCAAAACCCACAAATCAATATTTATTCTCACCCGAGGGTAGAGAATGGCGAATACAAAAGGCAACAATCAACACTTTACTCAAGTGTCGCGTGTTGCGTAAAAGTGTTTGCGGATCCGTTCTTGGTGATCAGTCACCCTGGGGCCTGTGTGGCGCGACCTTTCTGAACGAGAACAATGGTACACAGTAGTGTCACTATGGCAATATGTGCACGTGCATAAACACGTTTCAGAATAGGCAGCGCCTCACAGTTGTGTTTCCTACATCATCCCCACCATCATCAATCATCTATCTCTGAATAAAATAAAATGTAGCTGCGCCATAATTGATCGAGAGACGGGGAATGCTTTCAAATCAATCGCAGAACGTCCCACGGAAGTGGCTATCACAGAGCCAGTGCCGGATTAAGCTAGGCCCTGAATAAAAAAAAGACAATTATGAAAACACAAATTTTTTTTTACTTCCATAATAAAGTAATTGTATTTTTTCATTTGCTATACAGCCAGATAATACGACAAATCGCGACCCTTAAATACCCAGTCGTTTATAAAAGTTAAAGGCAGTATAGTACTATAGTGATAGAGCAAGCGCAGAATCACTGAACCGGAATTGATAGCTTGAAAGCATTTAGCGCGGGGCCATTGAAAGTACGGAGCCCGTAGCATACGTAGCTACTTTTGCTAGGAGGATAATCCGGTACTGCACAGAGCCACCACTGGCATCCCTCCAAGGGACCATTGGTGCACACACAGTAGAAAGCAGCACTCCCCACTCGCTCTGCATTTGAGAGTGAGGTGAGCAGCATGACAGTCAAACTGACATTCAAAGTCTCAGAGCTGGAATTGAGCCAATTTAATTGCAGAACCAAATTTAATGTAACGTCCATAACAGAGGATTTTTGGGTTAGATCTATTATGGATGATATTGGTCGCGAAAGCCTACGTGTTAAACTTAATGTATCGTGACTTCAAGCTTTCATTACTGCAGGAATTAATATGATTTGGGTCTTTCGGTAAAGTCACGTAGATAGGTTGAAAGACACTTAAAATGATTTTCTTTCAACCTATCTACGTGACTTTACCGAAAGACCCAAATAATATGAATGTATCATGTATTTTTGTGCAGCCATTAGTGATTGGCCTGAAACCATCAACTCACTACATTTCATCACAGGCGACTGCCTGGATTCAAATCGAGGACCTAAGCGTTGTTAGCTCATCATCATCTATCTCTTAACCGCAAGGGATGTTGGAGCACCACTGATGACACCTCAGCTGTCAACTCTCTCTACGTTTGCCGGTCTCTTGCAGTCATTGTCATTGGTGTTGTGCCGGCTTATTAGAGATTTTATATTGAAAATTATCTTGCCTAATGCTGCACTAACATGGTTGTGTGGCTCAGGAATGAGATCAATGAACTGGGTTCAAATCCAGGTACCCACCCATTACTTAAACTGGGGTTTCAATTGCAGTGAGTTGAAGCTCTCAGCCCAGTCGCCAAAAAAACTGTACACAATAAGAAAACATTGAAATTGGTTTGTTCACTCAAGTTGCTAAAATCCCAACTTTTTGGCAAATAAATTTGAGTTTGCATGCCATGCGATGCAACATTATATGTAGCAGGACATGTGGGAAATTGCAGCACACCCTCGTGTGGAAAAAAGGAAAATCAGACATAGCTCTGTAACATCTAATTCCGTGGACAATTGTCCGACATGGGCATTACACACTGATTCTATATTTGAAGTTTTCTTGACTGCAAGGATCCATACTCTTTGCTTTTTGCGGTAGAGTCACGTAGGTAAAAAATAATAAAAATGAAAACAACTAAATTAAATCACAAATTTAATAAATACAATTAAAACTTAAAACAACTAAATTAAATCACTGCTCTGATGATTCTGAAAGGATTTTTTACGTAATTGGATTTATTCACCCAAGAGAGCCTCACTGAGTCTTAAGACCTTTTTTTCCAGGAGGTCCTACAAATCCCATCATAGACTTGCCCCGCCATACCTTGCCACGATTGTATCTCGCTACGTGCATTCACGCCCTCTACGTTCTCAATCTTTGCTGTCTCTCTCTGTTCCTCCTCCTCCTCCTTACGCTCAATCCACGCTTTCACTCTTCCCCCCAACCTTTCACTGGAACAAACTTCCCCATCCACATTAAACAGTCACCTTCGTTCATCAATTTCTGCTCCGCACTCAAAACTCACTTATTTTCACTAGCTCACCCCACGACCCCTTAATCTCTGCCTCATAACTGCCACCATTACTGTCCCCTTTACCTATTCTCATTCTATGGCTTTCACTCATTCCCCATCCATTAAATCCATTCATCATCATTTACTGCCATCAAGTTCACTTTCACCGAATTCACGCATCACAGATTTGCCCATTCCTTCCTCTCATCTATGTCATTCACCTTATTTCCACTATTACATCCATATATACGATTGTTAATTACGCATGAAGCGCCTTAAATAAGGCGCGATATACAGGGTGTTTAAAAAAAGATGGACCCGATTTGAAATCGCTATATCTCTGCAACCACGAACCACCCATGAATGAAACTCTTACCACTTGAAAGGGCGAGGCTTAGAGTTGCAAATAATCACCGCTCGATGCCTCTCCCAGCGCACAAACGGCCCCTAGCCTCAGTCATTCGCAAGACGCGCTGCCTCAACGTTGGATAGGGAGCACGGGACCCCGAGACTTGGCGCTACACTCTTGGCCCCCAACATCCCCAGACATCATCACACCCAGCGACTTTTTCTTATGGGGATACGTCAAAGACCGTGTTGTTTTTGTGCCACCATTAGCGACTAATCTGGATGACCTCAAAAACAGAATCACGGCAGCGGTGACTTCAGTGGAAGAAGACACTTTGAGAGGCGTTTGGGACTAATTCAATTATCGTCTCGATGTTGTTTGTACAGCAGGTGGAGGGCACACAGAACATTTATAAAATCGTTAGTAAAACTTGATAACTAATTAAACCGTTTGTAACATTTTTTGTAATTGTAACATTTTGCCATCGTGAAATATACTGCTTTGAAATTGTCCATCTTTTTTAAACAACCTGTACATTCCTTAAAGATAAGATTGGGGTCACTGGTAGTTGGAGTTAACAAGCAAATTCAAGGCTGTACCTCTACCTTCACCTGCATTATATTGTTTGGCCAATATCCCTTTTTAATGAGAGTTTCTCTAATAGGGTTTTTTTGGGCGAGATCGTGTAAATATATAAATGTGTCGTTAAAACCCACCACCATCCGACACAGCCAACTAGTAAGGGTTGTCACGTAAACAGAACGTGGCCAATTCGTCACTAGTACAGCACACCGGTGTGTTGGAGAACCAAGCCACAACATTTATAATCGGAGTACGACGTTTTGCCAATAATTACAACTAGCTTCATCAGGCGACAGACAGATTTGTGGAGAAATCCACCTGTTTCGTTCCTTATATAGAGGCGTAGATGTGGTGACCACGCTTCTGCGCTCTTGCACAATGGGGGGGGGGGGGGGGGATTAGTGACGAATTGGCCACGTTCTGTTTACGTGACAACCCTTACTAGTTGGCTGTGTCGGGTGGTGGCGGGTTTTAACGACACATTTATTCTTTACGCGATCTAACCCTAAAAATCTCTATTGTGTATGATATTGGCCGCGAAAGCCTACGTGTTAAACTGAGTGTTTCTCTGCACGCGGGAGGAAACCCGTATCCTCAAGAATATCAATACTGCATACCCGGGGAACCACCTAAATGTGGTCAAGTGATAGAGAGAGAACCAGTCAGCAACAACAGCCTACTTTCCGTATTGCTATGTTTAGGACTATTATTATTATTGCAGGTCAATTTGTCTCTATTATTCTCCTATACAGTCGTGTGGTCATGTGGCCACACGACTGTGTGCCATTAGCACAGGTGGAATGTAATTGGTATAAAGAGCGAAGACGCGTGCTTAAATAAGTAAAAAATTCTACAGCACAGCTTTTCTTCATTAAAATATGTTTGTTGTTGTTGACAAGTTTTTTTTTTAAAGCAATTTTTCAGACGAAAAAGAAACACATCGGATTTCAAAACCGTATTGACCAAGACGCCTTGCAGGTAAGTTAACATTTGCAACATTTTTTGAATTAAATTCACATAAATGATATGTAATTATTACCCAAATTGGTTACACTTAATTGGTTTTTGCATTCATTAATCCTGTAGAGAAATACATTTTGATAGTAAAAGCAAAGGTATAATAGTTGCTTCAAAGAATGAGCACAGAAATTACGTAAATACGGCTCTTGTTGAATGTATTTAAATAGTGAATAAAGTCAAAGGGATTGATATCCAAATTCCTTGTATTAAACTTGTTGAATTTTTTGTTACAGTTTCCACCTTTGTTACCCTTTTAGAATTGAAATATTCTCTGGTATAAATGACCGTACAAATTACGAATAAGAAAAAAAATTAACCCGTAAAAACAAAGTTTTTCACTATAAATCCTTTATATGCGTGGCATCGGGGCGGCTAGAGTCCTATCATCCTCTGGCTTGAGATGGCTGCCACCTATGGGTCAGATGATTGTCTGGCAGCATGAAGCAATTGGTAATTAAATATTTTAAAAAATTTCCCTAAAAAGTGTACAATTTTGGAAAAAAAATTTTCACGAACATTAATTGTCAAGCACAATGAGTCTGGGTGCAAATTGTCAGCTCGATTGGATCACGGGAAGTGGGTTAAAAAACGACCGAAAGATTTGCACGGTCCTAAGCAAGCAAGCGAACTTAACATAAAGGATTTAAAAACCCGGCTTTGCCGAGGAAATGGTGCGCTATCTCCACCTTCGATTAGCACGGCTGGCTACGTACGGCGAGAAAGAAGTGCAACATACAGTACATACAGGTGGTGCTTTGTTAAAAAAAAAATTACCTTGATGGCCGCCGTCGGTCCTCGTGATTTCTGTGCACGGTTCTGGAATATCCATCGTGCTCGGTTTAAACCCCCCGCCCCTCTCCCATATGAAAGGAAACGGTGGCGGTTTGTATGTTCCATGCGTGGGTGGGAATAGAACCTGAAATGTATTTGGACCTGTGAATTTGGTTGACTTGACAGAGGAGGCCTTGAGCAAGATAGCGTGGATTTGACGATGATTGATCATAACTCTGCACAAAGCTTATTACTGATTAATCTCCCTTGACAAGCACGCACCTTGACCCTTATCTATTCCATTCCTCTATAAGTGGTTTGGATGACTCACATTTTAATCGTCTTTGCAATCACGCGATTCACACTCCACCGTTGCAGACGGGTGAGAAATACATGTTTAATAATTTAATAATAATTTTATTTAAAGTGGCCTGGCAGGCAGATGATTTAGTTATAAAGCAGCCAAATCTAAAAAAAAAATCTTAGTAAATGAAACATGAATATATTATGTACAAATTAAATAAACAGAAATTTTATATTTTTTGGAAAATAAAGCGATTGGTGTTCGTGCACAACGCCTAATAACTGTAATCGGGCAACAGTGTGGCTTGTATTAGGCATGCAGGTGGTCATGGAGTGAGTTCCCTCAATGGATGTGTGACCGGATATTGTTTCTTGAGAAGAACAAACAGTGATACTTTAGCCTTTTACAATTGCAAATATGTTGTAAGCAGACGATATATATTTTACTTGCCAGCTGAAACACATTTTTTCTAAGCCAAGAGGCACATTTCTGAGACAGGTTGAGACCATGAATCACTGAATGGAGCGGAAAAATACAATTGTTTAGATGTTTTGGCCAAATAGTAAGCTATTGATTGTAAAAACGTGTATTAGGTATACCATATATAACTACAGTATTCATCACTGCAGCAATTTGACGAATTGTCATGATTCAAGGTTACAAATCCATTCAATAATCAATTCTTTGTTATGCCATCTAATTTGTATTGTTTCTTTCTGTTGTTGTTCTGTCTTGTTTGTAGAATGCAGTTCACTCCGTTAGCCCAAATGTAACATTACAATACAAATGTGAATACAATGTCCATACATTGTCAATATCTAATGTGAATGCATACTGGCATCGTAAGCATAATAAATTATTTTAATTAATTAACCGGTGCACCTTTAGGTGCCTTTTATATACAGTGTGTGAGATGATTGTACGTTGATGAGACCACTTTTGCTATGAACCCGATGACCCAAGTTTGATTCCTGGCCACGGTTAACATCAGTGAGAAGTGATTTCTCAACCATTTCTGGCTATCCGTTCATCAATCTGCACTTACCAATGTGGTAAAGTACGGGCAAATAACCGCCCCCCCCCGCCCCCTGTGGAAACATTTAATGTGGAGGCTTTCATCCAGCAATCGATTGACATGGGGCGTTGAATTTTAACATTTACACAATAATGCTAAGAATAATGGTTGTTAGGTTCCAAAACCTGAGCGGCTGCACAAACATTCAATTGACACAGCTGATATGCAACGCGACGACTCTATTGAGTAGAAATTGCTCTACACTGCTCTTCACTCACACGTGGCAGGATATATACTTGGCACTGCTGTATATTGGGTGGGATTGGCTGTCACGTCAGATTTCCCGTAATGAGAAGACGCCTCGCGGTTGATGATTCACGGTAATGCAATACTTCATCCCCAACCGGCTCAATTTACGCTTTACCCAATGCTCTAATCAAATTGGGTTCCTGCGTCATCGCAACACTATTCACCCTTCGGTTTGTTCGGCATAATTGAATCTACTTACCTATTGCCCTTTCATGAATGCGATGCTTGCAACTGCAGTCGAGACCCCATCTGGCTTACGGGAGGCTACTGTCGTTTCATGACACGGGCCTTGGCCAAGTGTTCTCTGGAAGCGACTGAAAGATTGATGGCAAAGGCATCGGTTCAACTGCCCTCTGTGGCTGTAGTTTCACATTTGCAGCTGTCCTCACCTGAATTAAAAAATATATATTTATATTTCAAAAGGCAACTTTACAGCACATAATCCGCACTTTGCACGTTCACTTCATCGATATTTATTTCCCGGAAAAATATTCTGCGTGAAAATAAATATTAAAATGATTTAACGTTTGCAGCCTCCAGAGCCACAGTAAAGACACAAAGTTATTTTTCGCGCATCATCATTTAATATTTACAACACGCTTCCCATACGGTAGATGTCCAGGTGCCAGAGCAACGAGGTATTTGTGATAATTACTCATTAAGCAAGTCAACATTTGTTAACACGAACACGATGGAATGCTTCTCCGCAGTGACTCTCTACGAAAATACAATATCCCAGTGGCCCACGGGTTTCCCAAGGCGAGCATCGCAGATGTCTTCTGTTTGATCCTTAAGAAGCCATGACCGTAACACAGCTTTCTTCGCCGTAGCTCTCTCGTGCTACCTTCCGTGTGGAGCTTCTTTCAGAGGTCCACATGGCGATTGAAGACTTGAGGGGGCTCGGTCTGGCCTGTATGCTTGACGTTACATCAAATCCCTTTCAAGCTTCGCTTTCCCAACAGTGTCCTCGTTGTACATGCCGAGTGTACGATCGCGGTTGTTGGTGCTGATACACGACTCTCCCTTCCTCAACAGATGGCATCGTCCAGAAAATAAATACGAAGGCGTTGTTTGACATCAACGTCTTCGAACAATATAAACATTTTTATTAGGTGGCCTAACAATATAATTAATATTCTTGGTTCTTTCGGTAAAGTCACCTAGAAGGGAAATAATAAAATAATAAAAATATAAAACAATAAAAATTCTCACGACGTTTCGATTGCTGTGGATTTCACATCTGATGATGATTGCTTGTGTTGCAGTCGAAACGTCGTGAGAATTTGTAATGTTTTAGATTTGTATTATTTTATTATTTCCCTTCTACGTGACTTTACCGAAATAACCAAGAACATGAATCCCTGCAGTCACGAACGCTTTAAATCAAAATATCATTAATATCAATCGTAAAATTGGCTGCACAAAATCTACGTGACAAGTCTTTAAAAAATTATGTTGGTCTGGAGTTGAGGTATAAACTGGCCTGCCACGTCTGTTGTCATCAAACGTACCCGCGTCCTATTGCAACCATCACATTTGTAAACATCACCACAATTTCTACAATAACGATCATCATCGTCGTCATATTGTAGCCTTATTATTTGACAAATATCACGCATCTCTGCATTCTCAGAGGAGTAAACACACCTCGTGACAATCTTAATTTTAGAAAACTTTCGTGACTGCAGGAATTATTATTTGTTTCTTTCGGTTAAGTCACGTCTAAAGATAAAATAATAAATTAAATTAAATAATAGAATACGACGTTTCGATTGCAACACAAGCAATCATCATCAGGTATAATGAAATAGCGACATAAAATCTAACCAGAAAACTATAGACAGACATATTAGCAGACAGATATCACCAAGATACATAGCGAGAGCAACACAGGTAACAGAGAGGGGTGATCGTCTCTGTGTGGTGGCCTTAAATAGACAGAGGGGGGGGCGGAGGCAGAGAGAGGGAGGAGGGTTAGAGAAAAAATTAGCATATCAATGAGTGGTCAACAGACGTGGTGCTGCGAATGCGATGGCACGGCAAGCAAGCCTGAAAATCAGGAGAAGGACACACTAAAATTAAATAACCTAGTAAAATATCGAAATGTAATGTAATACAACACAGAGGGTCGGTCAACACACAATTAACGCATAGCCTGGTTGATTACGTATTTCAAAGATTGCTAAGTTAGAATTTAAGTGTGAACAATCTAAAGAGAGGACACAGGCAGAGAAAACAAGTCGCCAGAGAGAGAGAAAAAAGATAAGCTTAAAACTTCCCCGTAGAAGTGGTTCAATCTTAATTTTAGAACTTTCGTGACTGCAGGAATTATTATTTGTTTCTTTCGGTTAAGTCACGTCTAAAGATAAAATAATAAATTAAATTAAATAATAGAATACGACGTTTCGATTGCAACACAAGCAATCATCATCAGGTATAATGAAATAGCGACATAAAATCTAACCAGAAAACTATAGACAGACATATTAGCAGACAGATATCACCAAGATACATAGCGAGAGCAACACAGGTAACAGAGAGGAGTGATCGTCTCTGTGTGGTGGCCTTAAATAGACAGAGGGGGGGCGGAGGCAGAGAGAGGGAGGAGGGTTAGAGAAAAAATTAGCATATCAATGAGTGGTCAACAGACGTGGTGCTGCGAATGCGATGGCACGGCAAGCAAGCCTGAAAATCAGGAGAAGGACACACTAAAATTAAATAACCTAGTAAAATATCGAAATGTAATGTAATACAACACATTACATTTCGATATTTTACTAGGTTATTTAATTTTAGTGTGTCCTTCTCCTGATTTTCAGGCTTGCTTGCCGTGCCATCGCATTCGCAGCACCACGTCTGTTGACCACTCATTGATATGCTAATTTTTTCTCTAACCCTCCTCCCTCTCTCTGCCTCCGCTCCCCCCCCTCTGTCTATTTAAGGCCACCACACAGAGACGATCACCTCTCTCTGTTACCTGTGTTGCTCTCGCTATGTATCTTGGTGATATCTGTCTGCTAATATGTCTGTCTATAGTTTTCTGGTTAGATTTTATGTCGCTATTTCATTATACCTGATGACGATTGCTTGTGTTGCAATCGAAACGTCGTATTCTATTATTTAATTTAATTTATTATTTTATCTTTAGACGTGACTTAACCGAAAGAAACAAATAATAACACCTCGTGACAGCTTGCTCTTATTGTATTGTGCCGTTGTGCAAGCGTGCCCACATCTGTGACAATGTGACACAATTGCCTTCTCGTGCTAAAATCTGGAAAAAAGGTGTGTGAACATGGGTGTGTGGGTCATGCCTCATTTCCTATGCACATTTGTTTTTACTAAAATTACACCGATATTGGTTACATTATTATTAAAACTCTCTTCACTAAACGAAAAGTGCTGCTCGTGGTGTAACGGTTCGCGCAATGGACTTGCGATCCAGAGGCCAACGGTGTGATGCAGTCTCCTGGCATGGCAGCTGGAACAGTGGTGCACGTTTCCTGAAACTCCCCTTGCCTCTGTCGACCCAGCGGTGTAAATATGTGCACCACAATCAGTCTATTGGCAGGGTGCACGTGGTGGGGTAAAATTATTGGTACTACCACCCCTTGCGAGACATCCGGTGAGTGTGGAAGAGTTCAAAGCAGAGGTCGCAACCGGGTACCTGATACCCGTACCCTACCCGATACCCGGCTACCCGTACCCGGCCGGGTACGGGTACGGGTACCCATTTGCGACCCTGGTGCGGCCGGGTACGGGTACGGGTAAGGAATCAAAATCCGTTTGCGACCTCTGGTTCAAAGCTGCACTTTTAACGGTTACGTCTGTTGACGATTCGACAAACAAACCCTTACTCTTTGGTTTTTTCGGTAAAGTCACGCGGAAAGTAAAATCGATTAATAAAATACGACGTTTCGGTTGCAACACAAGCAACCATCATCAGGTAAGAATGAGTGATAAAACACAGACACGGTAACAACACAGGCAGACACACATGCAGAGAGAGACATACACAAAGACACACCGAGCGAGACACACCAAGATAAAACACAGACACGGCAACAACATAGGCAGACACACATGCAGAGAGAGACACACACAAAGACACACCGAGCGAGACACACACCAAGATAGACCAGTCTGTGTTTTATCTTGGTGTGTGTCTCGCTCGGTGTGTCATTGTGTGTGTCTCACTCTGCATGTGTGTCTGCCTATGCTGTTCCCGTGTCTGTGTTTAATCATTCCTTCTTACCTGATGATGGTTGCTTGTGTTGCAACCGAAACGTCGTATTCGATTATTTGATTTCATTTTCTACGCGACTTTACCGAAAGAACCAAAGAGTAATTCCTGCACTCACGAAAGCTTCGAATCGAGTTTAAACAAACCCTTGTACATTTGACGAGTTGTCATATGTACAAGGCTCTGCTCAGCGTCTGTGGAATCCTGAGCAACGTGTCACGCTGCTTTCCGAAGGGAGTGAAAGAGGTTGCGGGGAGGTCACGGTGCCGAGACCCGGGACCTAATTTTTCATTGAAACAAGAGAGACGTCATTTGGTGACAGAACTGGAATAAAATGAAAAATAAATTGTAGCCATTTTATAACCCACAAACTGATGAAGGTTTTCCCCCACACCATGTCGGGCATGTTGTGTTGTTTTGCCATATTTCACCGTGCTGGTCGTTGCAGCTTGGTGAAGGGTAGGAGAGAACTTGCTTTGACATTACTCATCACTAATGTTAGCTATGGCCGAGAATCGAATTCGGGTTAATGGCTTCAAAGTGCAGAATGATAACCACTGTACCACCTCTCTACCCAACTGACAAAACAATATACAATTTGCTTTTATAGAGTGCTCTTCATACAGGGCACAACAAACAATTCCGACGAAAATTTCACAAAGCCATTAGCCCATCAATCCAGTTAATAATAAACTATCTCGGACAAATATGTTTTTAAATTTAATTTCAAAGATTCAATTGTGCGAGTAATCCTCATATGACTTGGAATATAATTCCAGAGGCAGGGAAGCATTGCAGCATAGCAACTGAACTATATTAACTTTCCCTGCCCAATAAAAAACACAATCTCACATAACCCACAATAGGATCCATAATAGAGTTTTTTTTGGGTTAGATCGTGTAAATATAGATGTGTCGTTATACCCGCCAACATCTGACACAGCCAATTGGTAAGGTTTGTCACGTGAACAAAACATGCCAATTAGTGACTTGTTCAGCACATCGGTGTGTTGGAGGGTAAAACCACAGTATTTACAATTCGAGTATGACGTTTCGCCGGTAATTACAATTAGCCACAGCACGCGACATCCAGAATTATGGAGAAATCCTCCTGTTTCGGGCTTAAATAGAATGGTAAATGTGATGTCGTCACTTTGAGCAAATCAGGTGCGAAGATAACATTGGTCGCGAAAGCCGACGTGTGAAACCCACGATAGCAGTCTGTGCAAAATGACTCATCGTGCGATACTCAGGGGCGTCACCAGTCCAGAGGGCCAAATTGGATCGTTCAGTTTCATTCCGTCGCCGACAAGCCGGTAACACGTAAAATGCCAACCGGCATTGATTGGCCAGGATCAATTAGTTTGCCTTCAGCCCCTTCAACACCACACTCATCACGCCACCAGTGACGTTAACTGCGAACAAGATGCTCGCTGATTGGTCGGTTTAATTTTTTGTGTGTGCCATTGTCTCCCTGGCCAATCACTGGATGCATCTATGCCATGGACATTGGTGACAATCACATGCATTGAAAGACACGACCTCACATCACTCCTCCCTATACTGTAGATCATTTTATAAATGCGTTTGTTCCTTTTCACTTTTTTTTTTACCATTAACCTCAGAGTAGCCATTCACTCTCGTTCACCAAAAATAGCTACAGAAAGCATTGAATTACGGCGTTAAAAGCCACCACTGGGAAACCTTAGGTCGCGTTATCAAGGTCAAAACGTGTACTACATGTGTGCTGAGGACAGATTGTGAACAAGAGCTTTGGACAACACACAATGTTACATTTTTACTATTTATTCACTGTCAAAAAGGATAAATAACTGAGCTGGGTGTTGGCAAATATTAATGATAAACAGAGTTATTCCAAATCAGGAATACAATGTAAATGGGGACGCT
Organism: Lampetra fluviatilis; assembly: GCF_964198595.1. Taxonomy (NCBI): domain Eukaryota; kingdom Metazoa; phylum Chordata; class Hyperoartia; order Petromyzontiformes; family Petromyzontidae; genus Lampetra; species Lampetra fluviatilis. The sequence continues at coordinate 5,714,740 of NC_136294.1, forward strand.
GCGAGCGTGTGTAATGGTTATTACTACACTGAACTTGCAACCCAGAGGTCACTAGTTCAATCTCAGGGAACGCTAGTTTGCCCAGCAGTATAAACATTGTTACACCACAATTAGTCAATTGGCACGTTGAGTGTGTCTTCTTGGTTCTTTCGGTAAAGTCACGTAGGAGGGAAATAATAAAATAATAAAAATAAAACATAATAAAATAATTCTCATGACGTTTCGGCCACAACGCAAGCAGCCGTCCTCAGGTGAAGACCAGGTCTGTCGGGGAGACAGCGTCTGACAAACCTGGTCTTCACCTGAGGACGGCTGCTTGCGTTGTGGCCGAAACGTCGTGAGAATTATTTTATAATGTTTTATTTTTATTATTTTATTATTTCCCTTCTACGTGACTTTACCGAAAGAACCAAGAAGATGAATCCCTGCAGTCACGAAAGCTTTAAATCGAAACGTTGATTGTGGTTGAGTAAAGTGTGGATACCTTCACCTCTTCCATGGCGTCGCGCCAGCGTGGATGATAAGGCCAGGAATACCGTCTTTCTCGGGACTCTCTAGAGCTCTTCCAAGTGGAGACCTTTCCACCACGAGTGGTGCAGGCAAGCCATTGCACGGCTGAATCCTTGACTTTCATTCAGGATTATACCGGCACATGAAGACGAAATGAGATAGTAATTTGCTTCGGAGTCTGTGATTGCATACACACGCATTCGATTAGCAGGCTGCACAGCTTCGTCCTGCGGTCCAATGGGTTGCTCATCAAGCAACGCAAAAGGGGCTCTATTGGGGCTTGCAACTGCAGCTTCTTTCATGAATTATTTGGCCCGACAGGGGCTAATAGCCTCCCATTATATTTCTGCTTGGGGAATCCATTCACACGGACGCATCTGCGAATCGTGGTTATAATGCAAATCCAAAGAGGCGCTATGTGACGTCCACACACGAGTTTCTATGAGGTTCTACAGTGGCACAATGGAAGCCGCTGTCGTGAAATGATTAGAGCACTGGACTTGCAATCTAGAGGTCGTTGGTTCATTAACATCTTCGGCTGGCCGTTAAGCAATGGGGCAAGTTATCAATGCCCTCCCGGACTCCGTGTCCACCCAGCAGCGTAATATAGGTTCACCGCGGTCAACTTGCAATTGTAGACCAAATAACCCTTCAGGGTTCACTCGAACAGAAGCCCTGTCACCGGCTGTGGCATGAGACAGCAATTGCAGGGTCTTTACTTTTTTGTTACATTCTGCGATAAAATAATTGTGAAATTCGTTCCAATGGCAAGCTTGGATCCCATTAGTACTAATGACAGTAATCATAGAGTGTGGTGTGTTTGATGTGCGACCTATTAGATGATAGTTAAAAATTAAATACACAGAGGCATATGAAATAACTGGCAAAACGTGCAATCTTTAACGAATGGCAATTCACCGGTTGTACATTCATTTAAGCACAATTTATTTTTTTCCATGGTGGTCACCAGAGAGACCGATGCGACCGTCAAATCCACCAGCATCGATGTGGCTGAGTGTATCACGGGGCGAATAGCCACGTTCGGACACTGAGCCTGCATTCTGAAATCTGGGGTTGAAGCTCTGGGCTTACCTCCTAGGGTTAAAAGGAAAACTGTTACACACACCGTGTGTTGGATGGACTGGTGCAGCAGTAGGAGATTGCACAATCCATACCCCCTCCCCTCATCAATGGCAGCATATTTGTGTCTCTACCCAACAGCAGGGCTGCTAAACCAGTATCAGTTATCTAAAACTAAACTATGAAATAAACTAATTTTTATTTGAATAGGTAAGACGCATCTTCTTGGTTCTTTCGGTAAAGTCACGTAGAAGGGAAATAATAAAATAATAAAAATAAAACATAATAAAATATGTTTTTTTAATGTTTTTATTTTATTATTTCCCTTCTACGTGACTTTACCGAAAGAACCAAGAAGATGAATCCCTGCAGTCACGAAAGCTTTAAATCGAAAGGTAAGACCCACTCAGCTATATAGATATTTTTCAAAAGTGACCTCGCTACAAATAATAGCTCAACGAAGTGGCTTATCACGTGGAAATGTATAGCAGCCAAATTCTCTAAACCCATGTTTTTAAATGTGGAGGGAAAAAACTGGAGGAGAAGAATCCATACGACCACAGGGAAAACGTGCAAACGCGAACCCATGACCACTTGCGTACCAGGTGAGGTAGTTAACATCTCGCCACAGTGGCACCATAACATCTGCTGTCAGCTGAGGGTTATTGCAATGAAACATTGATCCTGTTGCTGATGTTTGCTATCGCAATTCTGCATTTTATTTTAGAATTGAAAACCCCACCGTGAAATGTATTAGATAGCCCTGTGATTGCGATCGTCACTGCATGCATCATGGCACCGTTTATACGGGTTTGAAAAAAATTTGCCAGCGATGTTTGCTCACATTGCACTGTGCTGAATTGCCATGGTTATTAGCAACTGAGCTACAGGATCCCACTGTGGTCCATCGTACTTTGCAGCTTATCTTCCCTTCGCTGGGCATATTGGCCTCTGAATTCTTTGACTGCATCTCGCCATCTCTATCACTTCTAATTTTCCCTCCTCTCGGTAGCCACTCGTTCGTGAATGTTGATTATATTTCATAGGTTCTCTTGGCAGACCTGCCCATTTTCACTAGATCTTTTAAAATCGGTGTTATCATATGCTAGCATCATTCTTTTATATATATTGAAAACTCGCTTCTTTAAAACTGCTTTTCGTGTTTAGTTTGTTGTCCTTTTGCCACACCTCCGATTAGCACGGTTGGCTACGTACGGCGCGAAAGAAGTTCTACATACATTCATGCAAACTGCACCTTACAAGACAGTACAATCTGCAACAAACGCAGGTGCGTATGTAGTATAGTAAGATGTTATCAGACAATTAATGAGTCTTTATACGTGCGTGAGGAAACCTAAGCACCCAGAAAAAAACCCATGTGAGGGAGCAAGACTATCCCGTACAGATGGAACAGATGGAGATTATTCTACACTTGCCATACTGCCTTCTCCTGGCAAGCCATGATATGGCACATTGACGCAAATGGGAAGGTAGTCTTGCAACATCTTTGTGAGCCACCAACTCTTGCCTCCACACTGCTGGATTACACGCGTGCATCGTCGCCATTGCATCGGTAATATATTTTTGAAGTTTAGTTTTTGGTTTAAATTGCACATCATTTCTCATGTAGACTATGATAGACATCTACTGGACGTCTGTGGAAAAAAGCTTCATAGTTAATCGGATTCCTCCAGTATAAATATTCTGATTATATAAACTCTGGGATGGTACGTCAGCATATGATTTGTGCATAGCACAATGAACCCAGCGACCTGAGATCAATTCTGGGCCTTGGATAACATCATTGAAGAGCATTACCTTAACCGGTTTTGGCACCTCCCTTAGCAAACCTGCACTGACCAGCATGGTGAAGTATGTTCACACAACCCCGATGATTGACACGATGTTGGGAAGCCTTTATCCAGCAGTGGTTGGAGAAAGCGCTCTATATTATTATCATCGCCATTATGAAAATTTAGAAAATATATTTCACTCAAAAGGAAGATGAGAAACGAATCAAATGTCGCCACCACATTTTGCAAGCCTCCATTGTTACCCATCAAAGGATATTTCTGGATGTATCATTATATATATTTTTTTGCTCAGTAATAAAAAGTTACAAGCCAAAAGGTCGGGAAATCCCTACCACCTACGCACCACTCCTACGCACATCCTGACATTCTACGCAGAGGAATATTAAAGACAGGGCTTCTTCAAGTCATGCGTGGGTTGGCAGAGGTAAGCTTCAATTTATTGGACCAGTCTTTAGGGCTGGTGACAGATACCTCAATGGGATTCCAGTAATGAGTGTTTGGAATCTATAATGAGGGTTTTTTTAATGACTTAATGACTATCACAGATGTATGTCCTTCAAGAACTGATAACGAGCAATGGCTCATTGGCTTGGCACACGACAGAGTGAGAGAGATTCAGTGGAAATCCCCATCGTGAACAAAGGCTGGCCGAAGTTGTTGGAATTTTAGAACTGGATTTCACAATGATCCCCGAATCGCCGAGAAAATAGCAGCAAGGTGACAATCGCCTAGCCGGAGAAATAACACGGAGAAGCGTGACATCGAATATAATAAAACAACAAACTAGTACAGTGTCATCCTTTGACGAGTACGCGCCGTTGTAGAGGAAAACACAATGTATAGACACAGTCCTGAAATTACGCTCACGACGCTGCTGGCGGTATGTCGTCCACTCGAATGAGTTCCAGCGAGGACCCCCTGTAGGGTATTTGGCCTGCTCTTCCACACTGGCTAGACATATTGGAAGAGGTGGGAGCCACCCACTCGTTACCCCTCCATATGCGACCTGCCGATTGATCAGCTGTGGCACATCCATTGAAACTGGTGGCGAGATGATAATTGGTTTTTTAACCTTCTATCTGGCAACAAAACTGACACCTTTTTACAAGGAGTCATGTTTGCATAGACCACAATACCTGCAGTCATAATGCAAACAAAAAACATAACTCTGATAATGTGCACTGTCCTTGAAGTTGATTGGTCCACGCCCGAGACAGCTTTCCTTAGAGCGTCATCTGGTCCAACCCATGTGAAACTAGGCTCTAAGGAAAGCTGTCTCGGGTGTGGACCAATCAACTTCAAGGACAGTGCACATTATCAGAGTTGTGTTTTTTGTTTGCATTATGACTGCAGGTATTGTGGTCTATGCAAACATGACTCCTTGTAAAAAGGTGTCAGTTTTGTTGCCAGTTAGAAGGATAAAAAAACAATTATCATATTTTTACTGGCAAATGAGGTTCCAATGGTGGTGGCCAGATGTTAACTACCTCGCCCGGTAAGCAGGAGGTTGTGGATTCAATCCAGACCCTGACGCCTGCATATTTGGAGTTTGCGTGTCTCTCTCCAAATGGTCGCATGGATTTTTCTCCGGGTCCCCTGGTTTTCCCCTCTACATTTAGAAACAGGCGTTTAGAGTATTTGGCTGCTTGAAATTTCCACGTGATAAGCTGCTTCGTTGAGCGATCGTTTGTGGCCGAGGTCGATTCTGAAAAAGAGCTACATAGCTCATTGGGTCTTACCTGGTAATATAAAATAGTTTATAGTTTATACTGCTGGCTGGACAGAGGGAGGAGGAATCAAATAAAACAATGGAATAAACCTGCCCATTGCTTCAGCTGCCGTGCCGGGAGATAAAACCGGCGCCGTTTGGATTAGGGGCCGCCCATAAATGACGTCACGCAATTTTGGACGATTTTTGACCCCCCCCCCCAATCGACACACGACGTCACAAAAAGTCAGACCCCCCCTCTTAAATATGACGTCACAAAGCTCTGCCCCCCCCCACCCCCCCAAAAAAATAAAACATGCTTAAAATCACTTTAAACTATTGTCATTGTAGTGCGTATTTAATGTGGCGCTGCACTCTGATGTTGTAGGAGAAAACATTTATTAAAAAGTCTATTTAATTAAGTGGAACGTGTGGTCTATCTATATATATAAAATCGCAAATCTGTCTGTCTGTGTGTGTGTCTGTGTGTCGCCGGACCATACGCAGTTTCATTGGACGGCGGTTGCCCCTGGCAACGGGTAGCGACGCATTCGCTGCGGGGTGGACGCCATTTTTAATTCCCGTAAAAAATATGCGCACGCATTAACACGCGACTCTGAGGTAAATTCATCAAAGTTTCACGTCCTCTTCACTCCCCCCCCACCACAATGTGTGCAATTACTATTATAGGGTCGGTAGATAATACAATCATAGCGATTAGACAGTATTATTGTAGCGCGGGGGGGGGGGGGTACCGGACCCAGTACCCAGCCTCAGCCGGGTGGGCAATTTAGGCGAGGCCAGAGGCTCTGCACGGTACTAGGCCTCGACACCCACCACGCGACTCTGAGGTAAATTCATCAAAGTTTCACGTCCTCTTCACTCCCCCCCCCACCCCGTTGTGTGCAATTACTATTATAGGGTCGGTAGATAATAAAATTATAGCGATTAGACAGTATTATTGTAGCGCGGGGGGGGGGGGGGGTACCGGACCCAGTACCCAGCCTCAGCCGGGTGGGCAATTTAGGCGAGGCCAGAGGCTCTGCACGGTACTAGGCCTCGACACCCACCACGCGACTCTGAGGTAAATTCATCAAAGTTTCACGTCCTCTTCACTCCCCCCCCCACCCCGTTGTGTGCAATTACTATTATAGGGTCGGTAGATAATAAAATTATAGCGATTAGACAGTATTATTGTAGCGCGGGGTGGGGGGGGGAATGGCACCCGTACCCAGCCTCAGCCGGGTGGGCAATTTAGGCGAGGCCGGAGGCTCTGCACGGTACTAGGCCTCGACACCCCACCACACTATAGGCTGTACATATTACTGCACAGCGGCCGAGGAGATCGTGGCTGGGGGGGGGCAGGGGTAGCAGCCCATCTGTGTATATATGTAAGGTTATTAAGAAATATATTTTTCACCCGGGCAACGCCGGGTACTTATGCTAGTATTTATGTAAAGTTGCACATTTTTAAGTGACGTCACATTTCTAACCCCCCCCCCCCTCCTCACACATCGTCACAAATGTCTGACCATCCCCCCCCCCCCCCAGGTGCGTGACGTCATTTATGGACGGCCCCTTACAGGTCCTTTCACGCTAACCATTACACCGCGGCAGCGTGTTAGTGGACAGTCCTCTTGAAATTATTGGACTCAATTAGAATTCGTAACGACCGCATGGCGCCGTGGAGATATGCATTCGTGTTCCTTCGTTTAAAACAGGGGTGTCCAAACTTTTTGCAAAGAGGGCCACATTTGATAAAGTGAAGATGCCCGGGGGCCAATAATTCCGTCTGACATTTTTTTAACCACAAAGTTACATGAAAATACACACTGTTATAAAAAAAATTCATTGTCACAATTACCTTTATTTTTCAAATGACAATGTAACCAAATATACGCCACTCAGGCAGACGTGAACAACTCTAAAGACGCAATTCTGCCTTTCATTCAGTCAGAAAACATTTTACGATGTATTTATTCTGACAGAGCTGGCGAGCCATAAATAACACATTATAAGACCGAAGCTGCGGGCCAAATGAAATCTGACTGCGGGCCGTAATTGGCCCGCGGGCCGAACTTTGGACATTCCTGGTTTCAAATCTCCGCCGTGAGCAATGTGAGTGGGTAAACTGCGGCTGGAGCGCCGTGAGAGGCGTGGAGGCGATGCCATTGCTCTGCGTTCGAGCGTTGGCGATTTGGACCTTGCCGATTCTCGGCCTGATTTCTTGAACGTGGAGGTGCCAGCAGAGGGAATAACTTTGCTCTCGAAGAGAGAATTCAATCCGCGTTCTAATCTGCTTGTTTGCGCATCAGATTTTTTTTTGGGGGGGGGGGTTAATTCCTGATCCAATGTAACCCGCAGCTTCTCTCAGTTTACGAAAGACGTTTGAGTAATTAACTGTCCCAACCTCACTGAGTCATCCGCTCCCAAGCCACCCATTCCATAATAAACTGAGATGAGGTGTGCAATGTAAATAATTATAATCTCTAAGTGAGTCACTTTTCATTGCTACTATTCATTTAGAATTTTTTTTAACCATTGGATGCAAGGTGACATGTTTTATATCATATTAAATCATATAATTCATTCCATGGCAGTAACAAATTTACAGAAATCTTACCAACCTTTTGTATTTAATTTGAGTAATTGTCCTTTCAGAGATACACTCCCCAATCATTGTTGCTGCTCTGAAGAATATGTTGTGTATACAACCATGAGATAGAAAGTTTATTGTGGTCTTACATCCCTTACAATACATGAATAGTTCGTTAAAACCGTGACAAGAACATTAGATTTGACTCATAAATGGTCTATTTTAGAAACGAATAATCAATAACAAGTTAAACATTTTTAAAAACCATTGTGGTTTCTTTTAAATGGGAATCATCATCTGGTGTTTGCAAATATTATTGACAGATGTATACTGTATTATATTTACACTTTTATTAAATTCTACTCATCGTTATTTGCAGGAAAATACAAGCCAAAATATTGCACCGATATATTGGGTTCAATCCTTTTAATTTCCATCCAACCGCGTCACGCTTTTTGTGGAACACAGTGGGGAATGAATCTGAAATGGCTCCCTCCTGCAGGGAGATGCCCCATAACACGACATCCACAGCAGCAGACTCCACTGTTGTGGCCCTGTAATTGCCTTGCTCATGCCACTGCTTGTAGGAGGGGGAATTCTAGACGGCCTTCTTGGAGGGTATTTTGGTCTACTCTTCCACACTGGCCGTACATTTTGAAAGAGGTGGGAGTGCCTCCCATTTTACCCAACCATATGCGACCTGCCGATCGACAGTCGTGTACCCATTAATGCTGCTGGGTGGACAGAGGAGGGTGGATCTAAGGCACTTTCCAATTGCTTCAACTGCCGTGCTTCGGAGATCGATTGGGTGACCTCTGGATTGCAAGTGCAGTGTGCTAACCATTACTTTATAACAGCATATCTTTGTCTGCTTCAGGTGACTGTATTCCTTTTGTTTGCTACACTATGAGGTCACTTGATCCGTTAAGCTATTAGTAACAGTTGAGCGTTATAAACATTGCTTGCAGGAATAAGGGAAAATTAGGGACCAGATTATTGGTATTTTTGGGGGGAAAATAAATGTTACTTTTCAGCGCATTGACACGTGTGTAATATTTTATGGAACTGTTAATTGCATGCGAGTACGTTTCACACATTGCATTTTAATAGGGTGGCATTAAGTGCCATTTTTGCGTGGAATGTGTGCATGCATGAGGTTATGAAATACAACATGAGAAAATAATACTTATTGTAAGAGTGCAACCTGCGACAACCCATTAAAAATGTCACATTCCTAATCATTCCTAATCATTCCTAATCATTCCTAATCATTCGGCCAAACGTTTTGAAGTAGCAGCTGAGTTTTATTCTTGTTCGTCGATTCGATTATGTTGTTGTTGTTCGATTATTACAAACGAATTAAATGAGGGTTTCGTTTTCCTCCACAGCGCTTCGAAGACCGCAGTGAAAAGTTGCAATCAGTTACAGCCACATGTAGGATCGTATGAGGCAGCTTTTGGCGAAGCAACAACATTTTTCTAACTGCCAAGTAAGCTTCGCAGTGGGGCACACAAGCGGTATAGTAGTATTGTGTACGTGTTCTGCGACAACATTTTTATTTCTACAAATATGACTCATCGTAAGGGGTTGAAATGTACACGTTATTTTATGAGCGCAAAAAGAGGGCCAGACTTGTTTCCTGAGCGCCCACGTTACAAACCCAACGCCCTCCATCGAGGCATGAAGTATGATTCAATCTTGAATTGAAGCTTTCGTGACTGCAGGGATCCATACTCGTTAGTGCTTTCGGTAAAGTCACGTAGGTATAAAATAAAATAAATCATAAAGTATTCTCAAACAACCACGGTGTGGAGAGGCTCTCATCCAGCAGTGGATTGATGACAAAGATCAGTAATTATATTCCATGAAGTCGTTATGATTAATCGTCATGATTAATTCCCCAAGACAATGGAAAATAGTGGAGGATTTTTTTTTAAAATTACGAAGTCTCATAATTAGTCATTATGCTGGGAAAGAGCCTCAAGAAAGAACACATTTCGCCGTTGTTAGGCTACGGTGAGCGGGATTACCACCATAACCACCCACTGCCCCCAAAGCCCCTATGAAAACTATTGGACAGGCGAATCATGGTGAATTACATCGTGCTTAAAAGGCATTAATTATCACATACAGTACACGAACACACACTGGCGTCAACAAGGAGTGAGTCACCACGTTTCTGGGAAAAATATTCATTGAGATCGAGCCACGACTTCCATACGGGCACATGGCAATACATCTGAAGCAGGTAGCCAGAGCACTGATTATACCTTGTGTTACATTCCAACCTCCTCCCGTGTTCGAAATTACTGCAATTAAATAACAATATACCAGTAATGATTAACATTAGCTAATTCTAACGCATTAGGCTAAACAATGGCCGTTCGGCGCACATTAGAGTTGGCCTATTTTGCATATATGAGAATTTGCAATTTATTTTCTGAATGACCTTCAGAAAAATACTAAATGTGGCCTCTTTTTACTTTTTAGTTTGGGTTGAGCGGCTGCGCAGTATGTAACTCGCTGCGCGATGAACCGTACGACCTGCGTTTGACTCCCTGCTGTGACTAATAGTGGCCAGTGTTATCTAAATCAGCCGTGAACACCCATCCACCACCCCTAACGAGCGTGGTGAAGTACGTTCATACAACATCCGTATCTGATAAGGTTTGCAGAAGAATTTACCTAGCAGTGGATTGACAAAGTTCCGTACGTTATTCACAATTACTATTATGATTGGTCTGAAGGGGATTTTAAATGGACGTATTATCAAATTAGAAGAAAAAAATACACATGCCCTGCTCAGTTTTTAACATGTCCCTTCTCTGAAAGGAACAATTACCAAGTAATTACATTAAAATTAATGGCCTGCTGCAAGGATACATATATGGCAAAACACATTAGGTAGAAGGACAACTGGTCTTCCTTGCAATAAAAGGCCATTCGTTTGCAATGTACTGAACTGTATTCATAGGCAAAACGTCATAAATGCAATGATTAGACATTCAGTTCAACTTAATTCTTAGAAAGATATACTTCATCCCTATCAACATCACAATCGGCATTGACATACCACGTGAGAATATCTTTTTTTTTGTAAATCTTCATTTGCACATTTTTCTAACTTGTGATAATTTTACAGCGTCGTCTCATTGAACACCTAAAAGCAATCCCAGATCACTGAACGTAACCTGGCAGCACAATCAATTCTACAAGGATGAGATAAAGCTGGGTGGTGTAGTGTCTAGCACGAAGCATAATGACACTTTATCTTCCTTGCAATGAAGCTCAGATAGTAAATGCGTATGTGTGTGTGCAAGTATTTGCCAGTTTACATCTATGAGCCAAAGCCTTAAAAGGCAAGCAGCTCTCTCTCTCTCTGATGGTGTATTGGCCGCTTCTGTTGAATGCCAGGGTTTCTCAGTGCTTTGTGTCTATGTCAGCCTGTGCCTCATCTCAGTTTACCCATAACACGTGGGTCTGTCCTGTGACCTCCTGCCAGCATGCATTCGAGACTTCACGTGGCCTCGAAGTGCACCGAGGATGGCACAAAGCACAGTGGCAACATCAGCATCACTTCGTGGCAAATGGCAGCTGTTGTTGTTGCTGTGTGTCAACGGGAGTTCTTTTGAGCAGGCACGAGCGCCTAATGATGTTTTACATTGAATATGTAAACAGTTACTTTACATTTCAAATCTCAAGATTGTTGTAATCCCATCTTCATAGCGCAAGAAATGCATAAATCTCCATTTAGCATTGCACAGTAATTGCATTAATTAAACTACATTGGGAATTATAAATCTTCTTTCTTCACCGACGACAAATCATGAAATATTCAACGGAGGGAGTAAATAACAGCCTCGACCAGTCGAAGCTGTTGGAAGACCAAGGTCAACTAAAACTAAACTGTTCTTAGGTTTTTTCGGTAAAGTCACTTAGGTAAAAAAAATTAAATGAAAATTAATAAGAGTAAAATAAAATAATTTGAATTGTATTTTTTTTACCTACGTGACTTTACCGAAAAAAAACCTAAGCATATGAATCCTTGCAGTCACGAAAGCTTCAAATCTAGAATTAAAACTAAACTATTTATTTGTCCAGGAAAGCCCCACTGAGCTATATCGCTCTTTTTCAGAAGCGACCTGGCCACAAATGATAGCTCACGTATCACGTGGACATTTATAGCAGACAAACACTCTAAACCGCATGTTTATAAATGTGGAGGGAAAAACCGGTGGACCCGGAGAAAAACCCACACGACCACGGGGAGAGAGACACGCAAACTCCAAATATACAGCAGCAGGCGTCAGGGTCGGGATCGAACTCACGACCTCCCGCATACCAGGCGAGGTAGTTAACATCTCCTAACCACCGTGATGATGATGTGAGAGAGAGACACGCAAACTCCAAATATACAGCAGCAGGCGTCAGGGTCGGGATCGAACTCACGACCTCCCGCATACCAGGCGAGGTAGTTAATAATTAGCCGCCACGGCAGATTCTGTAGATGGCCAGTCTTAGAAGAGGTGAAATAGAAAACGTGGGAGTTTTGCTCGACACATTTGACCACGTGCTTTTAATTGTGCGTGACATTCATTGACTTGCGATGGTCATGCCGGTGCGACACGTACAGACAGAAACGTCTTACATTCATACATCATTCTTTTGGAGAAACGTTAGACAATAGCAGTTAGAATTGTATCGCAATTATCCCATAAGGGGCCGTCCATAAATGACGTCACGCACCTCGGGGGGGGGGGGTCAGACAATTGTAACGATGTGTGACGATGGGGGGGAGGGAGTTTGAGAAATGTGACGTCACATCAAAATGGGCAACTTTAAATAAATATAGACAACACGTTCTACTTAAATAGACTTTTTGATAAATGTTTTCTCCTACAACATCAGAGTGCAGCGCCACATGAAATACGCACTACAATGACAATAGTTTAAAGCGATTTGAAGCATGTTTTATTTTTTGGAGGTGGGGGGCAGAGCTTTGTGACGTCATATTTGAGGGGCGGTATGACCTTTTGTGACGAAGGGGGGGGGGGGTCAAAAACAAAAAGCGTCCAAAATCGCGTAACGTCATTTATGGACGGCCCCTAAAAGGCATCATTTCAGCTGGATATCCTCCCAAAGACAATGCTTTTGGAATTGTTAAATGAGATAAATTCTGTGCGCATTTGTTATTTTTTTTATCCACAGTGCAAGGCACATGTGCCCAAGCGTCGAGATAGGAGCTACGTATCAACACTGCCGGTATGTGCACGTAATCGTGCGACTTCACGCATAAGACAAAGACCCCCCCGTATAGCTTGTAGCAAACTGTTGTTAGTGTTGCTAGTGTTGTTAGCGAACACCTATGAAGGCCGGCAAGGCGCACGAGAAGGTCGGTGGCCAAACACCACGCCCGGCCCGCCTTTGTCTCCCCAGTGGCGATGTTTACGACACACCGCACCAGCTACTCATTTGAGGCTGAGTCGACCTAGGGGAGGGCCCAGGACCGGTTCAGATAATCGTCGCCGGTGTTGACCGTGAGCGGAAATCGAACCCGGATCGTGAGGTTCGAAGCGCGGCGCGCTACCCGCTACAAAGATAAAGATCCCCCGTATAGCCTTAACAGACTGTAGGGGCAAGTGCTGTTAGCGAGCACCTATGAAGGCCGGAACGGTACACGAACGAGGGGGTGGGTGGCCAGCACCACGCCCGACCGCCTTTGTCTCCCCAGTGGCGATGTTTACACACCGCACTAGGTACTCATTTAAGGCTGAGTCGACCTACCCCCCACACACACACACATGTGCGTATCTCCAAAACAATGAGCCAGAGCTATTTAACGCGTCCATGTGTGACGCATGTGTGTGTGTATACGTGTGTACGTCTGTGTTTGTGCGCGTGTGTGTGGTGGTGTAGCGATTAGCGCGCTGCGCTACGAACCTAGCGACCCGGGTTCGATTCCCGCTCACGGCCAACACCAGTGACGATTATCTGAACCGGTTCTGGGCCTCCCCTAGGACGACTCAACCTCAAATGAGTACCTGGTGCTGTGTGTAAACATCGCCATTGGGGAGACAAAGGCGGCCGGGCGTGGTGTTGGCCACCCACCCCCTCGTGTGCCGTACCGGCCTTTATAGGTGCTCGCTAACAGCACTTGCCCCTACAGTCTATTAAGGCTATATGGGGGATCTTTGTCATTGGGTTCACGTGTGTGTTTATTTTTCTCCTTCGAACGCGCCCATTGTACGGCGCCGGTGCCATCACGCGCCTGGGTTGGGTGTCGATCCGTGTCCCCGTGGTGCTCCACGTGTAACACGGGGTGGCAGTGCGACTCGTTGACGACTCCAAACCCTCCCCACATCCTCCCTCTCCTCCTCCACCTCCCTTCCCCCCACGACTGACTCAGCCTAATTTGAGCAGCAGCAGCCAGCAGCCAGGAGCAAAGCAGCAGCAAGCAGCAGCAGCTCATTTAAGACAGCGGTTGTGGTGGGGAAACAGCGGCGACGAACGCGGGGGGAAGACGAAAGGTGGCCGCCGCAGTTGCTGTGCGTGTATCTCTCTCTATCTGTACCAACGCCAGTAGACCATCACACATTCACCATCTCGCGATAGGCGCTAGCGAACAGCAACTTGGCACTCAATGGTCGGTGTGGGAGGGAAGGGAGGAGCGGTGTGTGTGTGTACTGTGTAAGTCTTTGTCTTGTGTGTCATCTGTGCGTGGGATTTGGCGGTGGTGTGGGTGGGTTTGGGGGGGGTGGGTGTTGGAGGTTGGAGATGGATGGGAGATGGATGGGAGAGGGATGGGAGAGGGAGGTGAAAGCGGAGAGGGAGGCGTGGTGCTGGCGATTGTGCACGTGCAAGGAGGGGAGTGCGCCTAGGTGACTGTGTGTGTGGGTGCGCGTGGGTGTGTGTGTGTAGAAGCATCGCCACCGGGGAGACAAAGGCGGCCGGGCGTGGTGCTAGCCACCCCCCTCCCCCCTCGTGTGCCGTTCCGGCCTTCGTAGGTGATCGCTATCGGCACTTTCCCCAAGAGTCTGTTCAGGCTATACGGGGGATCTTTGTCTTGTGTGTGGATGGGTGCATGGGTGCATGGGTGCGTGGGAGCGGTGGTGTCGCGGTTAGCGCCACACTGCCTACATCAGTAACGAATATCTGGACCGGTCCTGGATTTCTCTAGGTCGACTCAGCCTCGAATTAGTACCTGGTGCGGTGTGAAAACATCGCCACTGGGGAGACAAAGACGGCCGCGCGTGGTGCTGGCCACCCACCCCCTCGTGTGCCGTGCCGGCCTGCATAGGTGCTGCTCGCTAACAGCACTTGCCTCAAACAGCCCGTTAAGGCTATACGGGGGATCTTTGTCTTTGTGTGCTGTGTCTGCAGCCAGTGGTGGGTAGTGCAGACGCGCTTAGCCACTTCTCATCGGTACGATCGCCCCCCCTCCACCCCCCACGGGACACAAACCCCGGAGTCGTCACCACCACCACCACCCGCTGTTACCTCCCCCCAACACCCCCATTCCTCTATTCACCTCCCAGGCACCGCTACGGCCGCACGCAGACACTGACAACACACAGAGAGAGCGAGCGAGGGAGTGAGAGGGGAGAGAGACACACACACACGGAAGCCTCATCCTCCCACCCACCCACCCCCCCTATCACCCCATCCCTACCCCACCACGTTGACCCGCCGCTTCACTCAGTCTGGAGGAAGACTCCCGGTCAGAATCATGACTCGGGCATCGCTGTCCAACAATTACAACGGCAGTCGGGCAGCGGTCGTGGGCGCTGTGGTGTCGCTCCACAGCGTTGTGAGAGCTGGGGCGGGGATAGAGACACGTTTATAGGGGGGCTCTCTCGCACGAAAGCTGCTGTTATTTTTTTTTTACATTTCCATTTGTTTCTGTGTTTTCTCACTTTGGCGTGCTGCGTTGTGCACCGTGAAGAGCGAGGCGAGTGCTCGGCTGACTATGGGGACCTCTGTGTCCAAGCGAAGACAAATGCGAGCAGAAGCTATTTCCTCAGCGGCAATTAAATTCAGGTACAGTAAGTCTCATTAAAAGACTGGCAAATCGTGAATTCGCCTTTCGATGGCCATTTTGCATCATAATCCTGATTGCAGCTACAAAGTGCTATTTTGGCTCGCTGGTTTATTCATTTATTGTTAGTCATCACGGTGAGATTGTGTTGATCTGCTTTAAGTAGGAGTGCTATTGCCGCATTTGAAATAGTGTCTGGCTAAATATTAATTTGGTGCCTGTCACCAAGCCACATGCACAAACAATTCGTAATATTCCCATGTAGCAGGACCTTCCTTAAAAATAGTCTTGAGACTCGGGTGAGGCTTTCCTGGATGAACAATTGGCATTATATTTCACCATGAAGGAGTACAAAAAAAATCCAGCAGCTTTGATAATTGTGTTGTCACCATATTCTGTCAAATCCATCTTGGTGCCCTTGAACGTCTGCTTCGCTGTGTTGTTGTGACCTGTGGGTGCGCAGGGCAGTGAAGTCTTTCGGGGACTACGTTCAGCTCGGTCACATGCAGGGCCACGAAAGAGGAGGCACAGGTGAGCCCCCTAGGAGACTCACTGTCTGCACACTCACACGCACAGCCAGCACGCTCGCTACACCACTAATTCACACTGTAAAAATGACCCAGTTATAGCCGATCGCTAACATGTGAGCGCCGCGCTGTGTCTCTAGACCCGGCCGCCGTGCCTGCTGTCAAACGCTTCATTGCCTAGAACTTTACCGAGGAACAACGTCGCACATCAGCACCGGCTGGCGGACAGCAAATGGCTCTGGTCAGCTTCAGGGCGTTGTTTTGCTGTGGGCGGCGCCGTGAGAGCGTGCGGTGCGATTGCCACTTGGCAGAACGGTGCTTGTCGGAGCCCGGGGTGGAAGCACCATCGGCGGCGGCGGTGGCGGCGGTGGTGTCGGCGTCAGCCGCGACGACGCCCTCCCCGTGCCTACAGCCCCCCTCGCTGCTCCAGCAGAAGCGTCGCCTCTCGCTTAGCCGCAGCTTCTCAGACGAGGCGGCGGAGCGTACCCCCGCCACGCCGGCTCCCTCCCCCTCCGTCCCCTCCATCCCCTCCTCGTCTCCCGATCCCGCGCCTCCTCCTCCGCCCGACCCGGGGCTGCTGCAGCCGCCCAAGGTGTACACCATCCTCAGCGACGAGCGCGACTACGGACCCCCGTCCCCGTCCCCGCCGCCGCCCTCCCGCTCCGCGTCTGCCCGGACCTCTCCGGCCGCCGGCTGCAGCCACGGCGGCGGAGGCCACAGCAAGGAGAACAAGGGCAGGCGCCACCTGCGCTGGCTTCACGCAATCTCCCGGGGATCGCACTTCAGCGGCAGCAGCGGCGGCAGCAGCAGCGCCGGGAGCAGCCGGGACGGCGGCGGCGGCGGCGGCTCCAGCGTGAGGGAGCGCGACTCCCTGGAGTGCCCGGCTTGCGAGAACCTCGGCGTCTTCAAGCATTCCTTCGACCTGGAGCAGGAGAAGGCCGAGCAGGAGGCGCTGAGCAGCAAGAAGAAGCTGGAGCGCATGTACAGCATGGATCGCATCTCCGGTGGGTGTCGCGGCGTCGTTTGGGCGTCGCCTCTGTTTCTGCCTGTTTTTTTCAGCCGGATCGCAGCGCACGTTGTGCGTGGCCCAGTAGGCAGTGGCATGTGCGACGCACGAAGGCGCCGCTGGCTGTCGACAACGGTGCGAAACATTCCAGGACGAGGTTGTGGTCATCTGCGAATGGCGTACAACAGCCACTGAGTGAAATGTCAAACCCTGACTCTGTGGGGGCAGAGCCCTACACTGCTGAGATGTGGTGGAGGAACTCTGAATAGACGCGGTATATTTAAACGGCGAAATTTTATTTCATGCGTAGCGGTGCCAAAATCCTAAAGTATTACTCGATATTGTGGTTTCATATTGGATGGTGAGTTTTATTCTTGGCCATCGCTAGCATCGGTGGCGAGTGCCCGAAGCATGGCGAGCCGCGTTGGAGTGGAGTCGAGCAAATCCCTCGATTGACACGGTGTGGGGAGGCCTTCATCCAGCAGTTGACTGACAAGCCTATAGTTGTATCTATGTTCGTGTGGGTGTATGTGGGTAAGTGTGCTGCAAGTGATGTTATGTACTTACAGGTGCTTTTCACGGTTAGCTCGTGTAGCATTGCAATGCTGTCCTCATGACGTTTTTGCACGGTGTTTTTGTCCGGTGCATTTATTATTAGATGTTCTGATTTGAGACATTGTGTACCGTCTTAGCGTTAAATGCTTGACACTCGAGGTCTAATTCTCGGAACAAGGGAGCGAGAGACAAAAGTAGTGTTGTTCTGCAGAGCCACTGATTAGGCACGGACAAATGGTCTGACTCCCATTTGAAATTCGCGTTTTTGCATCAGAAGGACTAAAAACATTTATTTTGCTTTCACCGTTCTTTCTTCGAACAAAAGGATGAACCTCGCGTGCATTAATTTGGCCTCTGAGTGTTTACGCTCCTGGCTTTAATGTGCAACATAAAGGGAACCGGCGTGCTCGTGAGAGTAGCATTAGCATTCGCGGACAAAAATAGGCACACTTTTCACTCATTTTCTATCCCAAGGCACATTGAGAGTTTATGTAACTGTGTCATCGCTTGACTGGTGCCGCTTTCAAACAGCACTGTTGTCTGCATGGCTGCACGTTCAGTTTTATAATTAGACTTCACGCTAAACGTTGCCAATTTGTTTTGAAGTATTTTTGAGTAAGTTTTTGTTGCTGACTTCCTTTTGGTGGGGAGGGTGGTGGTGGTGGTTGTGTGCGAGGCTCCAGTGACGTGCGAGCTCTTTTCAACTGCCACGTTTTTGGGGAAAGTAAAAACATACCTGTCAACCCCTTTATCAAGTGCCTAATTTATTACTAGAACAATCCATACCTTATTGGTCACCCCGTGCCCTTAGAAATCTCAACGTTCATCCTACTAAGTATCACAAGGGAGAAACACAAATAAATAGACAATGTTTAAAAAAAAATGTGCCCGTATTGAAACGGCTGTATGCCATATGGACCTGAAAACTCAATTTCCCTGTACAAGAAGACAGGTAAACCGTGTGGGTGGACAGGTATGGTAAAATGACCTCGAGTCATTGTTTAACCTTCCACACATTGACCTCCTGTATTTGTATGTGTATGTTGAGACCACTGCTGTGTAATGTGTAAGTGGCCGATTTTAAAAAAAACTAAAACCTTTCTTCTTGCTCTCCTTGTTGGCTGGCCTCAAATTTAGTTCACAAATTATGATCGTGAACAATGTGATAAAAGGCTGATGGGTTTGTAGTTTTTAAAAAAAATTATGGTATTTCATTTCTATGTCAAATATTTAGGGACGCCTGCTAATCTTGTTCCAAAAATTGCACTTTATCCAGCATTGGATTTACCATGGATGATTGATGATGATGATGATGAAAACTGATATACGAATAATTTGGGACAGATCATCGGATGGAAGCTGTGACGCACTTCTCTGATAGTGGGAAAGAGCTGGCTGAAGTGATTTTTCCATGGAATGCTCGAAGCTGCACTACAAACCAAAAATATTGCCAACCGAAAGATGGGGGTACTTTTTTAATTCTATAAAAGCTGTAAAAAATTAAATAATGTACAGCAGGTCAAAAAGGGCTTTCCAAACAGCTGAGCAGAACATTTTAAATCAGCTGATAAGCCACGCGGAGAGTAAAACATCGTGTGTTCAGTACCGATTGTCAGTGACGAAGATTAAACTCAACCTGTGTGTGTGTGCTGCTCTGCTAAGCAGGTATTCATGAAGTCTTGTGTGAGTGCGTAGGGAGACATTGGAGCAAACGGATGTGGAAGTTGGCTGTGTGTGTGTGTTCTAGGGGTGTGTTAGCAGAGACATTGAACACTTTATAGTTTACACGTTGACCCTAGAGTGTGGTCAGGATGTGGGGAGATCTTGGAAGATTGTTGGCACCAAATTGGAAAAATAATCTTGCCAGCAGTGACATATATATCATCAGCAGCAACCATGGCCAATCCACTGCTGGATGAAGGTCTCCCCATCCACCACTGTCTCTCACGAGCTTGCGATGTGAACGTTCGCCTTGCACCGGCACACGAGGTGATTTCATCGTTCCGTCTTCCCCAAATTGACGTGTCCTCCGAACAACACGGTCATTGGCCTTGGATCACCCACTCCGTTAATGTTGTCGGCCATCGGCAACCATCTCATCTCAGGCGTGGAGAAGTGCATGCGTGGAATTACATTGAGATAGGGGAGAAGAACGCATGGATTAGAGAACGCGTGCATAGTAAAGAGAATTCAAACTGTTAAGAAATGTAGTCGGGCTTGGACAGGGCACGTATGCAATACGGATCAGAATCAGAATCAGAAACGGTTTTAATCGCCATGAAAGTTTGCACATACACGGAATTTACTATGGCCGGAAGGTGCATACATTCAACATGTAGGCATCTTAAAAACTTAAATAGGTGATATACAGTCTAACTATACTAACGTTACAAAGTATAACTAATACTAACGGGCTAAAGTATGTAAAATTATGAATAAGTAGACCATATAAAATGTGAAATGTAAAATGTGAATTAGCCGTAATATACAATCTTAGAATACAAAAATACAAATAAGATTAATGTTAGTGCTCGCTCGCTCACATTTAACATACGTAGGTTTAATGATGTTGAGCATATTGTGAGATGTAATATTGTTTAATAATGTATACATTAATCTTTTATCATTTCAGTTATATACTTTCACATTCCATTCCCACCCTTTGGGTGCCCAAGTTTAATTAAACCCCAGCGCTCGGGGCGGTGGACGTGTTGTTCGTAAGATGTTTTAAAGGACGTTTGGGTTCAGTCTCAAGAATCCCTGATCATGACTAAGCTCCCACTGGAGTATGACAGGCATAACAGCGAGCGATGCTTGCTTTGGCCGGTACGATCGCTAAACTACACACGTGGAGTGCTTTCTTTCACTTCATTCTGAACGAGCAATTTGCAGGGCCACCTAAGGCAAGGTGTGTCACCGTACATTTTTTCATTTTCTTTTTTTTCCGGTGACTTATAGTAGTAGGGTTTTACCCTTTAAACTGGTACAAAACTGACACCTGTATACAAGGCATCATGTTTGCAATAACCACAACACAAGCAGTCAAAATGCAAACAAAAATAAACAACTCTGATGATGATAGCTTTTCTTAGAGCCTAGTCTCCATTGGAGACTAGGCTCTAAGAAAAGCTGTCTCGGGTGTGGACCAATCAACTTCAAGGACAGTGCATATCATTATCATCATCAGAGTTGTTTCTTTTTGTTTGCATTTTGACTGCTTGTGTTGTGGTTATTGCAAACATGATGCCTTCTATACAGGTGTCAGTTTCGTACCAGTTTAAAGGGTAAAAACCTACTACTATATTTTGCCACTGGTAAAGGAGATGTCTCATAGTTCCGGTGACTTGTTGTGAGGATTGCTTGAAAATGTGGGGGGGTGGGGGCCCATTGTCTTTTGTCTCTCGCCTGACAGACGACATCGAGTGCCGGAGCTGGTTCCCCAGCGAGAGCATGCACATGCTGCACAGCACTGCGTCGACGTTGCAGGCGTACGTAGCACGCTGCCCCGACCGTCGTCCCGAACCTCGTGCTCCTTGGAATATCCCTGGGAAGGGGGGTGGTGGGGGGGTTCTCTTTCCCCGCCGGTGCTTGAAACTGGTCCTGACCTGTTATATTTTTTATATGTTTTAAAAATAATAACCCCATAAAATCAAAGTTTTGACAAGTGCCATGTGACGATGAGTTGGGGTAGAATAGGCCAAGGTTGAGAGGTCTTCAAGGCCAACGTGGTAGATGCTTCATTCCTTTCGCTGACCTCTCAGCCGTTGCACATTTGCCGGGTTTAGAAATGTGCGTACAATCACGAGGCAACCGCATAATTATCAATGCATTAATCATCAGGCGACAGTAATAACTCCATATAAATGCATGCGTATTATTGAGTGAAGGATTTGTTTATATATATATTTTTAAAGAATCATTGTTTAAAGTAACTGAATATTTACAATTTTTTGCACGTTATACTTGCGTCATATTTTCTGCAATAAATAAATCTCGTGTGCAAAAACCCATTTGCATTTAAATAATGAGCATCTTGTAATTCTGTTTTCCTTTTTCTTTTGCACGAACACCGAACCACAGCATCGCGTAAGTACCCTCCATTAAATAACATTCCGCGTCATTACGTCGCATCTCAGGACTGTGCTTCATTTAAAATGCTCGACTTTTTTTTTGCGCTTAAATAATTAATAGTGAATCGAGCGGCTGTGCTTTGCACGTCTGCAGTGCCTTCCGTGGATACGCGGAGCGGAAGAGACGCAAGCGGGAACTGGATCCTTCAGCGATGGTGCAGAGGTGAGCATTGCCTTTCCAGCGGCCAGAGAGAAAGGTCAATGGCCAGAGCCATTGATACCATCACACCTCGCCAACGCTTTCTACCCTCGGCCAGATCCCTACAGCTACGGCCCAGTACGGCCTGGTAGAGAAGGAGGCGTAATTAATAAAAAGTGTGCCGTACTTGGCCCTTCCCCCTCTCCAACCATTATATATACGGAGTGGTAGCTCTTGTAATCTCTCATTTACTTGATACAGCTGTCGTGGCTGTGACGGTTCCACCTGAAGACGGAAGCTTGTGTTGCCTCCGAAACGTCGTGATTTTTATTTTTTATTTTGTTTTACTTTTATTAATTTTAATGTTTTACCTACGTGACTTTACCGAAAAAACCTAAGAATATGAATCCTTGCAGTCACAAAAGCTTCAAATCTAGAATTAAGGAGGCGTAATTTAGGCACTGGCGATGAATGCCCGCCTGCTTGTGCTTCCCTGGTGTCATGATTTACACCACTGGAATTGCAATCAAGAGGTTTCCAGGTATGACCTCTTGGCGCAGCAGTTGAAATGATGGGGCATTTTTCCCCCCCCCCCGCCTCTGTCCACCCAAGCAAGTGGCAATGGGTTCACCACAGTTGATCGGCAGGTCATGTGTTGTGATGAAAAGTGTGGGTACTTCCACCCCTCCCAAGATGTCTGGCAAGTGTGGAAGATTAGGCCAAATGGCCCTCTAGAGAAGGTCTCGAGAGCTTGCCCTTCCATCAGCGGTGGTGCTTGCAAACAATTGCAGGGTTGCGCCTTTTCCAACTTTTTATAAATGCCAATATTGTATTGCCATTGACAGTGATGCAGAGTTTGAGACCAAACATCAGAAACTCTTGAAAACTTAGGGGAGGCTTCCCTGAGTACAGAATTTAAATTTCAAGCGTACGTTTGAATATATAGCCATTATGTTTTTTGGAAGACTTGGTAGTACATCAAACGGTAGGCAGGCAAAGTAGATTTGAATATTATTTTATCAGCCTTCATAGTGGCATTTATTTGTTCTGGCCGATGGGGTAGGCGCACAGGGTGACGGCGTTTTCTGGGAACACTTCCAAACACTTGCATCTCATGGGGAAGGCAGTTTGGTGGATTGAGAGGTGGATTAACCCAACGGCAGTTCTGGCACCGACTGCTTGCGGATTTTATTTCGCCTCTTCGCTGATCAGTAATGGAAGAATGCCAGCGCACTAGCACAGCTAGGCGCCGATTTTGCCCTCGTGATCTGATAAAGCCCCAGCCTCTGGGCATGGAGGCATGGAAGTTCACAGGGCACGGCTCTGAGCACGCAGCTCCCGCCTCAGAACCCAGAGCGTCCTCTCACTTCCGATTCAGCGATAGTCACAGGGAAACTGTAATCGCAGCGAAGCGCCGTGAACATCAGCGTTCGCGATGAATATGTTGGCCATTCGTGCCAATGCACATTGACGTGTGTTCCGTGCGTGCACATGGAAGAACAGCCATGGAAGTGTGTGGTGGGGGGGGGTTGCTGGCTTTGAGATTTGCCAGAAATTCCGGTGTATGTTGTTTTTATTCTCGGTGTGTGCATGCACATGCGTGTGCCCTCCCCCTGCGGTTTTGTGAATGTGACTGTACGGAGCGTTGGCCTTGAGAATTTCCATTTTGGGTTGTAGCCGTGGTGGCAGGCCGACTTGTGAGGGGGGTCACGACCTCTCTGTAGAATCGTAAAACACCGCACAGCTGTGGCAGAAGACAGCTGACTGTCTCGTTCCCCTGTGCTCGGAGCGTCTACCCATGTGAACATTGTTGTTGTTGTTTTTGACATGTTAGGAGAGACACTCTCTACCGACTAAATGTATTGACAGTTGTTCACATTTGAAAGTCTTAAATCCATCCTTGGGGTTATAGCAAATGTGCTAATGTTTCGTGATACAAACGAAAAAAGCCACGGACATGGTTGAAGTGCTGGCACTTAAATAAATTCAAGTGTGTTGCGTTTTTGTGTGTGATTTAACGCGGGCACGTTGGTTCACACGCGTGTATGTGGTTCTTCGTGGATATTCCAACCAAACTCGGCTTAAATTTAAGCGTGGGCGTTGATTGGGCTGCACATCCGCTTCCAGTATTCATCTAAAATGGGTATAAAGTGCCACTGCTTTTCCATTTTGTAGGAAGGGCTGGTTCTGCATTACAAAGTGGCTTCCCAAGTGAAATACGAACCTCTGGCCGACTGCCAACTGCGCACGCCTTCCCGTTGTATTGTACCATTCTTTCAGCTTCGCATTTTGAGCTCGGTGTTTACGACGGACGTTTTATAGCGAGCCGCGTCGCACAGCGCATTTCGCTCAAAATTTGTTAATCTGTGACTTTTCAAGCAGTGCACAGAGAGACGCAACTGTAGCGTCTCAGAGCTGCGGGACACAGGTGCGTTTTATATTTTAATGAGGAGGCTCGCTTAATGAGCTGGTGCTTTCAGCTCACTCAACCGACGATCGAGCGGAAAAAGTTGCCCACACGGGCACTTAACAGGAGCGTGATTTGACGTCGGATGCTGCCGCTTGTTAGTCGAGTAAATATTACCCTGTTAAAGGGACGTCTCTCATCAGGTAATGCATCTCCCACCCGCTCGCTCGTTCTCTCGCAGGAACTTCCACAAACATCTGCGGATGGTGGGACGCCACCGCGGGAGAGCTGCAGGCAAGTCACACGCTTCGCTGCCCCAATAAAGGGGAGCCATCGCGTCCACTACGAGCAAAGGACCGGTAGAAATGCGTAATGAGCGGCGGCCATCTGGCCCGCTGTGGCTCGATGGGGATGAATGTGTTGCACACTCGAAATTAAGGACGTGGGCAGGTGCTCCGAATCGAGGGCAAACACATTTATTGTGCTCAATCTGTAAAATGCAGCAGCACGTGGTGTCACACGCAGCAATTCTCAACCGGGTCGCCGTTAACCACGTGACTGGTGTACCAGTCTGGTTAATCAATAACCCTGCCAGCCACCGACAGGCCCAACTCAGTCATCGCATGCTGGTGTACACACGTGCATTCATGTACTGCGCAACACATAAGGACCTTCACAAAACCACACTTTACTACCTTGCTGCACGAATAAATAATTAGAAGAGTGGTCCATTCCTAATGTGCCACAAACGTACTTGGTGGGTTTTCCAGAGACATGGTGCCACGTCAGGCTACAGGCTACAAACATCCGTGCTCATGGGGCAGACTTTATATGATTACTACTACGCTTGTATTACCAAGGAAAGCCTCAATTGAGGAACCGTGACTGTCTTGCAGGAGAGGCCTGCCAAGTTTTGTTTGCAGTATTTATATATTCCAGTTGAGTTATTTGCGGGTAACTTTTGAAAAAACCGGTGACTACGCATTTTGCCGTGAGCCTGAGGTCAAGGATTTTGTTTGTAAGCGAAGTAAAATGTACATTTTACTTCGCTTGCTGATGCCACAGCTGGCGGCAAGGCCTTCACGAGTGTGTGTTCTGGAGAGCCACCTCCAGACGGTATTTTTGTCTCCTCTTCCACATTGGGCCATTCGTCTTGGGAGAGCCGGGAGTACACACCCTTTACCACACCACGTGTGGCACAACGATCTACTAACTGCGGTGCACCATTTATTACTGCGGAGGTGCTGGGATTTTTAGAACCTTGCTCATACTTAAAAATGCCGCACCGCGAGAGAGCGATCCGGTGACCTCTGGGTTGCAAGTCCAGTGCGCTCAACATTACAACGTACAAATACAAGGACGAAAAATACGTTTTACTATCGCTTGTCAGCATTTTTATGGCGTGGTGCAAAACTGCCAACACAAAACTGCCAACACAAAAAGTTTTAGACGTAAAAAAAGAGACCCAATGCTTTTGTTGAAGTGGATTATACTTGCAACAGCGAAACTGTCAACTTGAATAAATGTGTACTCGTACAGTGTTAAAAGTGCACGTTTGAATTCCACTTGTGCTCTTCGCATCTTTACCAATAATTGACAGTCTGTCCAATGTTGGTTCCTGTCCGTTTAGTGTCCCTCGACCGTCAAGAAAGCAGAGAGTGTGGCCGGGCCCTGCCTCTGAGCGACGTGTCGCAGTCCAAGTCCGACCCAGTCCTCGATGCTCGATTCAGTGAGTGGCCTCGGCGACTGACGCGACCCCCACGCTCTTTGCCCCTTTGGCCCCGACGAAGGAAAATCCACACTGGTGTCAAGTTTAAGTGAATGTCCCTTGATGCAGCAAATCTGGCTGTGACGGTCCCACCTGATGACGGAGACTTGTGTTGCCTCCGAAACGTCGTGATTTTGTTTATTATTTTATTTTTATTAATTTTAATTTTACCTACGTGACTTTACCGAAAGAACCAAAGAGTATGGATTCCTGCAGTCACGACTTTACCGAAAAAACCTAAGAATATGAATCCTTGCAATCACTAAAGCTTCAAATCTAGAATGAATGTCCCAAGTTTATTTAACTGGGTGACGGCTCAAGAGACCGTGATCATCTCATTTTCAAGAGTCGCCAAAATGACAATAACAAATACAAAAAAGTGAAGTAGTACAGAGGACAAAATAGAGCAAGAGTTACCCAATAGAAATTAACCGCAGGTAAAACAACAGAACTCATTATCTCTATATCAAAGGAAATTATATTGATTATCTAATTAAGTCTATTAATCAATAGAAATCAACCGCAGGTAAAACAACAGAACTCATTATCTCTATATCAAAGGAAATGATATTGATTATCTAATGAAGTCTATTAATCAAAGCTTCATCATACTGGACACGTTGAACAAGTTGAATTTGTTAATAACAGCAGAAGCTATTTTTAAATTAAATTAACTTCTGGCTCATTTACGTGAATCTTCTAGTGGAAGTAATGTGGTAATGAAAGTGGGAAGAGTAAAATAATTAGATTGTATTTTACTTTGAGTGTTGCAATGTGAGGCTGTTTCATATCAAGCTCATGCGAAATAGATACATTTTAATTCGTGTATATTTCCCATTAATGTCAAGTTCACGGAGAGCTTTTTCTCGTAAATAAACTGTGGCACCTCGTGCAGTTATCAGCAATTGCATTAAATTTCGATTTAAAGCTTTCGTGACTGCAGGGATTCATCTTCTTGGTTCTTTCGGTAAAGTCATGTAGAAGGGAAATAATAAAATAATAAAAATAAAACATAATAAAATTATTTTAAAGCTTTCGTGACTGCAGGGATTCATCTTCTTGGTTCTTTCGGTAAAGTCACGTAGAAGGGAAGTAATAAAATAATAAAATAATAAAAATAAAACATAATTATATTAATAATAAAAATAAAACATAATTATATTATTATGTTTTATTTATTTTTATTATTTTATTACTTCCCTTCTACGTGACTTTACCGAAAGAACCAAGAAGAGCAATTGCATTGTTTGTGGTCACCTGAGAAAGGACTCCGTAAACTGCGATGTAACACCTCATATTCAACACGCAAAGATTTTCAGGTTGCGTTTGTCGAAAAAATTAGTGCGATGAAAGTAGATCACAACGTTAAATTGTAATCACTTTAAAAAGAAACAGGGTGTGAATGGGGGGGGGAAGCCAAAGATATATTTTAAATATTTGGAAGAAGTCACTAATTTTAGCGCTCGTTAGCCTAACACGCGGGACACTGTGTGCTACGACAAATAAATCTGTGCTGTCAAAGTTCTGCCAGTGAGCTTTGGATATGAGAAACAAAAGCAGCAGTCGGCATGAACAATGCCTTTTCATATTCTTAGGTTTTTTCGGTAAAGTCACGTAGTATATATACGGGGTAGTATCTCTTGGAATTTCTCATTTACTTGATACAGCAAGCGTGCTGTGACGGTTCCACCTGAAGACGGAAGCTTGTGTTGCGTCCGAAACGTCGTGATTTTTATTTTATTTTTTATTTTTTATTTTATTTTACTTTTATTAATTTTAATGTTTTACCTACGTGACTTTGCCGAAAAAACCTAAGAATATGAATCCTTGCAGTCACGAAAGCTTCAAATCTAGAATTAATGCCTTCTCAACAGCGTCTTTGGAGGGGGCTTCTCAGTGTGCGCGTCCTCCCGTTCCCTCTGCACCGCGGGCGTTCACACTCGGCTCGTTGCATTCACCCCCCCCACCCCCACCACCAAGCCATCGAATGTAATTTCATTTGAATTGCAATTCTTCCTTTGATTTTTACACACGTGCAAAACGGGTGCCCTGCACGGCCAAACGTAACCGCGAATGCTCGCGGGCTCTGCAAGCCGACGCGACGTCGCCGTCCGCAGAACGCAGCCGGCCAGCTCAGAAGAGCCCCGAGATTGTGGCGTTGTGATGCAGGCAGTGGAAAGACAACGAGAAGAGGCGCTTGGGGAGACACGGCAGCAGCATTAGGCTATGATGACAACATTTCTGCAGATGAATCCTAATGATTCTTAAACGGGAACACAGTTTGTCATTTTTCGATTTAAAGCTTTCGTGACTGCAGGGATTCATCTTCTTGGTTCTTTCGGTAAAGTCACGTAGAAGGGAAATAATAAAATAATAATAATAAAACATAATAAATTAATTCTCACGACGTTTCGGCCACAACGCAAGCAGCCGTCCTCAGGTGAAGACCAGGTCATTTATTTTTATTATTTTATTATTTCCCTTCTACGTGACTTTACCGAAAGAACCAAGAAGACAGTTTGTCATGTTGCCTTTCTACCGTCAAAATTAAAGATTGCACAGTCTCAGCTCCGTTTTAGCTGGAAGCCATGGCAACAGGTCTGTGCAAAATGTGCACGAGAATTGTGATGGCATCTTTACGTGCAAAGCACGCCAACATCCCCTTTGTGTTTTTGCTGTTCAAGACAGCCTCTTTTTTATCCATAATAAAGGTTTATTTTTTTGGGTTAGATCGTGTAAATATATAAATGTGTCGTTAAACCAGCCACCACCAGACACAGCCAACTAGTAGGGTTTGTCACGTAAACAGAACATGCCAATTCGTTACTAGTACAGCACACCGGTGTGTTGGAGAGCACATCCACAACATTTACAATCTGAGTGCTGTTGTGTTTCACTGTTAAGTTTCCGTCCTGAGCGTATCCTCCCCAACTGAAATGCGGTGGTCGCGGAACCTCGTGTGTCAGGTCACGACATGCAGAGCGCCTACGAGAGGCTGCATAGGGAGCCCAACAGCGCCCGCTGGGAGGAGGAGAGGGAGATCGAGCTCGAATCTTGCAGCCGAACGGACTTCATCCCGCCTAAAGTTATGGTGAGCCTTCATTTAAAAAAAAAATCCTTTATATTAAGTTCACTTGCTTGTTTGCTTGCGCGCTTACGACCGTGCAAATCTTTCGGTCGTTTTTTAACCCACTTCCCGTGATCCAATCGAGCTGACATTTTGCACACAGACTCGTTGTGCGTGACAATTTATTTTCGTGAAAATTTTTTTCCAAAATTTTCCACTTTTTAGGGAAAATGTTTTTTCATATTTAATTTAAAATACCAATGTTATAAAAATGAAACTCTTACTCAAGAAAAACAGAAATGAATAATAAAATAAAACCGATGCCACGCATATAAAGGATTTATAGTGGAAAACTTTGTTTTTACGGGTTAATTTTTTCCTGTTCTGATTCCAGTCGGTGTCTTCACGTTTACGTTTTTATTTCGTCGTTACCTCTGCGTTTGAGTTGACCATCACGGAAAAGGGTGGTGCCACTTGCAGTGCGGAAAGTCGCGATAGATTATCCGTTGCGATTGATTTGGGTGGCGTGGTAGTGACGCGGTGATTCGCGCACTTCACCCTGAAGCCGGCGACCTGAGTTTGATTCCCAACCCTGGATTAACATCAGTTGGCGAGTGATATTTTAAATGTTATAAGGCATCATCCGACACCGACCCGCACTGACCACTTTGGTCAAGTATCCTCATCATCCAAAGTGCTATTACTGACATTTCATGGGGAGACCTTTAAATTGATGATGGACGATAATTTATCATGCTTACTTTGAGTATTTACAAAAGCTGATGTTGTGTTGGTTCAAAATCAATCAATCATCACACACAGTCAGCAGTTGAAAGATGCAATACCAAACGATGGACAGCGGTTATCTTGTGGGTACAGGCGTAGGCCGTGTGTTCCAGGCGACCGACACCAGTTAGAAGCTTTGTTGATAATAATAATAAAACATTTAAAATCACGTCCACGTTTAACTCTTGTGATATTACTGCATAGAATGAAGTGATACAGCAATCACGTCACAAGAGTGTTCATTACCAAAACTTGATTGCTTTTTTATCGTGAACAAAGCTTCAAAGCCACGCAGGACTACAACCTGGAACACATAGCCCAGGGTAGGTATCAACAAATTAAGAAATGTTTGCCTTCGAGGTTACTACTTCTTTAACATGCCTATTGGTTCTAAGGAGGCCGATCAGGTGGATAGATTTTAGAGTATTACTTTTGTGGCGATGCAGATCGAACTCGGCGTGTCTATTTCATTACCCAGTATGTTCGAATACAGCACATAACGAGTTCCTCTTCTAAGAAAGGTTCTTTCCGTTACGTGGAGAATGTGTGATTGTTTAGAGACCCCATGAACCATTTGGATACAATTAACTATTACAAATGAAGATAAACAACAAACCGCATGCTGCTGCCTGCTTTTTCTTGTGTATGTAGTTATGTGTTTACAAATCCAATGCGGTCATGAATCCTTAAATATGATTTGATTTTCTCTGGCCTCCCTCCAGCCTCTGTGCCCCCTGTTAAGCATTGGAGAAGGTTCGCATAAACATCAGGTCGTTGTGTATCTGTTAAATGTCCTCCATGTACATTGCAGCAAAGTCCCAAGTCTACCAAATGTGCTTGCTGCACCATCACATTTTAAATCGTACCACAACCCCCATTCACTGCTAATAGAGCGGTGAGGCTCTCATTCATTGTTAATGCTCCAGAGTACGGCCCCACATCCCTGTTTTCTGCTGTTGCTGTTGTGGAACAGCGGGTAATGGAATGAAAAGTATATGTTTTCCATCTATCACTCGTCTGGCTGACTATAAGCATCATAGACAAAGATCCCCCGTATCTTTGACAGACTGTTGGGGCAAGTGCTGTTAGCGAGCACCTATGAAGGCCGGCGTAGCACATGAGGGGTTGGGGGGCCAGCACCACGCCCAGCCGCCTTTGTCTCCCTCGTGGCGATGTTTACACATCGTACCAGGTCGTTATTTGAGGCTTAGTCGACCTCGGGGAGGCCCTGGACCAGTTCAGATAAATGTCAATGGTGTTGGCCATAAGCTTGCCAGGCTCGTAGCACAGCATGCTAACCGCTGCACTACCACACACACATATTGCCAGTTGAGTGCTAAGCAAGGAAAAACCTGAGATGTGTGTATAAGGCATACATGTCATACTTTATTATAAACAAAACAGTTTTGCTGGCCGGCTCGGACGGATGGTCACATCCAAAGGAGTTACGCATGGCTTGTGTTTAATACATATGTATGGGTGTTCATAATCTTTGGTACTTTCGGTAAAGTCACGTAGATAGGTTAAAAGAAATAACAAAAAAGAACAAAAAACTACGACGTTTCAATCGCAACACAAGCGTTCGTCATCAGGAAGAAAAAAGAGATAAAAAGAGAGAACGCTTGTGTTGTGATCGAAATGTCGTAGTTTTTTGTTATTTTCTTTGAACCTATCTACGTGACTTTAACGAAAGACCCAAAGAATAAAACAGTAATTTGTTAATGAAAAATATCGACACGCTTGTACGTTTAACTATACTTGATAATGTAATCATATTTTGTGCAATTTTCTCCATTGCCTCAACTTGCCTATTCTAGTAATTTTCCTTTCTGAACATGACAATTATTGTGAAACTTAGAATAGATTTGTAAAAAAAATTAATGATTTCAAATATTCTGTTCACTTTAAAATGCCTTGATGAGACTCAGGTCTTCCTTGCAAGAGCAACAATGATTCCCATGTCCCAATGTGTTTACTTTATCTCCTGGTTAAATCGAAGACTAGTGACTTAACCCACGAACTTTTACATGCTGTTTGCATGAATGTCTCGTGTTTATTTAATTATTATAAATGAGAAAATTATCATCTCTCTCAAAGTTATTTTCAACTCTGACTTAAACAGTTTAATATTTCGATTTTAAAGCTTTCGTGACTGCAGGGATTCATCTTCTTGGTTCTTTCGGTAAAGTCACGTAGAAGGGAAGTAATAAAATAATAAAAATAAAACATAATAAAATAATTCTCACGACGTTTCGGCCACAACGCAAGCAGCTGTCTTCAGGTGGAGAACAGGTCTGTCAAGTAGACAGAGTCATTCAGACTCTATGTTTTATTTTTATTATTTTATTACTTCCCTTCTACGTGACTTTACCGAAAGAACCAAGAAGACAGTTTAATATTATTGTAATGCATATTTAGAGGGTGTAGCATTCAGATACTATACAAATTAAAGTGTAGCTGTACAATATATGGTAGTCATTATATAGTGTAGTGTATACCCAGTTACTTAATGTTAATAGCTCAGCTTTTTGGAGAGTATATTGAGTACATTGATTATATTGATGTATTTTATATTTAGTTTTTTCACATCGGGTTATTGTATGGAAGTAGGGTAGTTGCAGTTTTTTTGCGTCAATATGCTAAATTCCTCTGTTGATATGTAAACGACTTTGTCAAGGCACTCTGCTCCTCCCACCCAGCTTAAAATACGCTGCCAAGCTTGGCGGTGTTCATTAGGACGCTGTTGTTCAGACAGCTCTGTTCTTCACCTGAGGACGGCTGCTTGTGTTGTGGCCGAAACGTCGTGAGAATTATATTTTACTATGTTAAATTTTTATTATTTTATTATTTCCCTTCTACGTGACTTCACCGAAAGAACCAAGACGATAGCTGTACACTGTAGTATTAAACATCGCATTCATTGTCACACGAGTGCTGCAGGAGGAGAAGGAGAAAGCAAATGTATCCAGGGACAACTAAAACCCTCCCTGCCCACCCCGCCCCGCTCTTATTTTTGATTAATCCAGAACCATCAGACCACGCACGTTGGGGGGGAGATGGTGGTGGAGATTATTGAAGTCCCCCAGGCCAGTAGATCTCCGGGATGTGGTCAGCCCTTGAGCGTGCTCTAAATGCATTTTTAGCGTGCCAAAGGGTCATTAGTCTTCTTGGCAGGTGCATCCATTGTAATTAAATCCTTGGGATGGGTTCCGGGGCAAGTGGAAAGCGTTTTGTTTGTTTGCTTTGAAAAAAGAAAAAGCTGTGTGCCCTTCTTGGCACGATGACGGGATTAATATTTTAGATGGATGCATTCCCGCTTAAGGTTACTTCAGCGCATTGTGGGTGAAGTGCACACGGAAAAACTGAATACCTGTTTATCTTGAGAGTAATTAAACATACATCTAACATTCCTTAGGGCATTGTTTTTTGTGGTTATATCTAGCATATACGTATTGAGACTTTTTTTTTACTCATGATGAAGACCTGGGTCTTAAACACCCTCGCTCAAAAGGGTCCTGCTTGTGTTGTGAAGTGGTCACGTGTGTAGTGCACGACTTCCGAGACACGTCGTGTCCAGAGCTTCTGGGCACAACACTGGCCGTTATACACAACGTATCTACATGGCGACACGTAGCCGACCCTTCTACACAACCCCATCGTCGGCGTCTTAACGACACAGCTGTCTGACTAGCGTAGCGACGACGACGATGAGAGCCGTGCAGAGGATCGGCCATGCGGCCAGACGACGAAGAGAGATGATGGCGAGCAGCAACGCGGCCAGGACCCAGGACACACAACAGCCCCGAACCTCTGGTTCCGTCCCCCTTATATACCTCCCAATGTGGCCAAGCCCCGCCTCCGGTCACGCCCCCTTCCAGAACCTTCGAGCAGGTTCCCGGAACTTTCCGACTGACTCCGCCTTTCACCTTCACCCCAGATATGCCCCCCTTCTAGGTAGTCATTATATAACTTACCCCTCCAGGTCGACAGGTGGTACCCTGTCATTACACATGCACTCACGAATGCCAGTACGTGCTAGGCTACTAGAGTACGTACTAGAGTACATACTGGCGTGTAGAACAATGGTGAGAGGGGTCGAGGGGCACCGAATCGGTTCAGATGAAATAAAAAATGCGCGTAGTTTAGTTTGAATGGCTTAGACAGCCAAGGACACGTCCTCAAAAAATTGCATACACCGGATAACGTGTATAGCTTTAGAACTACTAGTGCACACATCTGCATCAATTCTAATTGTTTATTCTAGATTTGAAGCTTTCGTGACTGCAATGATTCATATCCTTAGGTTTTTTCGGTAAAGTCACGTAGGTAAAAACATTAAAAAGTAAAATAAAATAAAAAAAATAAAAAATAAATATACAAACACAGACATAATTTCAACCGTGATGACGGTTACAAACTGAGTAATCATTGGAAAGATGTGATTAACCATGCAAAAAAGATTTAACTACACTTATTTGCCAATCGTATTTGACAGACAACCATTACTGTTTTACCATGTTTAGTGTTGGTCTCCCTATTACATGTTGAGTCACAAACCGCACCTCTCCATAAGGCTCAGCCTTTGTTATGCAGTCTATTCTTAGTCTCAAGCCTCACCTTACCATATTAATTAATAATAAAGATGCGGCCCATGCCCCCACCACCTTCTCCAACCATTATATAAACGCAGTGGTAACTCCTGAAATCTCTCATTTACTTGATACAGCTGTCGTGGCTGTGACGGTACCACTTGAAGACGGAAGCTTGTGTTGCCTCCGAAACGTCGTGATTTTTTTTAATTTTACTTTTTAATGTTTTTACCTACGTGACTTTACCGGAAAAACCTAAGGATATAATTCTAATTGTTACAAAGATTGAAATAGTGTCGTACACTCCCTCGTGTTGATGAATGTATCAAAAATGTCCTGCACATCTTAAATCTGCTGACGCGTGTGGATTGGGTGTAGAATTACATACCTTTCTGTGCACAGCTTGGCACGCAAATATTGTTCCCGAATTCTTTTTAATGTTCTATGAAAATCGGTGTTTATATCTAATTTATGGGTACCTCTCCAGATTACCCACAATCCTGCTGAATCTAGTCCAGCTTAGAGAGGTTTTACTGTGTATATTATGCTGTTAATATGTGTGCGTGATAAGCGCGTGTGTTCACATAAACGAGAGTATATTTGCTCAAAAATAGTGACGCAGGAGCCATGGCCTTGAAGCAACAACAAAAGATTTGTTGAAAAATGTTTCTCTTCACATTTATTGTTACTATTGAACTGGGAAGCAATTAAAATCCACACAGAAGCTTTTGTTTTTTTATTGAACTCATATTGTGACCTTCGAAGGTGTGTTCCCCATTCACTCGCATTCCAGGGCAAGTGAGTTCAGATAGTTCACGTGTCAGATCGTAAATCTTACAATTTGGCAATATTGAACCGTATAGAATGGGCAGATATTGCAGTGGCTTTGAGTACAATGCTAATACACGTTTACACATTTGACGAGGTGGACTATCTTCACAATTGAACAACTATAGGCCTTGCACCAAACCTTTACTGAATTCGGGGCAATTATTTCAAGTTCTTTTTCAGTTTACAGGTTTTTTTATGAAGGTCTCATCCACGCAACTTCTAGTGAATGTGTACCTTGCTGAGCCAGGCTACATCATCATCATTATCATCTGCAGTGTTCACAGCTCTCAGTCCTCTATTCAGTCTGCTCAGAGGACAATCATCCTCCACCACAACATTCATCAGTCTGTCTACATTTAAAGTTTGGGCTTTACCAGATATCTCATCTGGCTACGCGATGACCTTGTTCGGTGTGAAAATTGTTCACCAGAGCCCACGCCACGGCAATGCTGCTGGTTGAAACCTGGCTGAATGGTGGTGGTGGTGGGGTGTCTGACGAGAACATGGTTTGTTAATCTTCTTGGTTCTTTCGGTAAAGTCACGTAGAATGGAAATAATAAAATAATAAAAATAAAACATAATAAAATAATTCTCACGGCGTTTCGGCCACAACGCAAGCAGCCGTCCTCAGGTGGAGAACAGGTCTGTCGAGAAGACAAGAGTCTGAATGGTTTGTTAATGTTGACGAGGCCTATTCTGCCTGCCACTGTGACGTTGTTGATGGATCAGCGATCACGTCACCTCTGCTAATACCCGAGTGGAGCCTTAGCTCTGTTCAGAGAGATGGTTGATCCAATAATTATGAATTTAGCCATGTGTCTGAATTCTGGTCAGTTGAACAACAGATACCTAATGTCACCATTTAACTTTCCAGCTGTTGGCCCATTGCCCAAGACCCTTCAGTGAACATTATGGTCATTCAGCCTCCAGACATAACCTCACCCCTTATCAAGTAATTAGACAGTGGTTAGAGCTATGTTGATAAAACTATACACCCACACACACTTGGTAGTATAAATATTTGATCACATCAGTTTAATCCCTCTAAATCTTAACACATGGCCAATGTGTTGAGGCCATGATAGATTAGTCAAGATTTGAGGAATCACAAACAAACGGGTGTTTGGGTGTGATTCATTAGAATGCTTCTGATATGTGCATTTGAAAATAATTCACGATTTTCGGTTATTGTGGGATTTTTCACATAACCCCAACATTGAACCGCTCTATTCATGCCACTGTCTGGTTGTATTTTTATAATGTGTGATATCTTTACGGACACCTTGTATTTATTTAGTTAAAACTGTTAAATGTTAAATTTTTTTTATCATTTAAAGAGGAACCATTTAATATTAAAGGCCTGAAAATTGCGTACACGTTTCATGTGGGTTACATTCCGACATCATGCCACGCAGGTTTGTAATTGTGCCCAAGGCAGCCCAAGCGTCTTCTCTGCACAATGTGCACATCCCTTCGTCCTGTGTTTGTATATTTAGAACGCCACGCAGCAGCAGCAGCATTCTGCTGTGTTGATCAATGTTGGATGCAGCCAAGCGATTTGCGCTAAATGCACTGCATGTTTTGTTTCATAATCTTTCCCATTACTGTCTGCTGCATTTAATGCGGCGTTTTATGCGACCCATTTGCATAATAAACAATCGTTTGTGTTGTGTTTGTTACGAGGGGCTTAAGCAGAGCTACGACATGTGTTGCTTTAAGCCTCAGAGAGAAGCAAGCCCTGAAAACAGTCACGATAAAAAAACACAATTCCATCTCGTGTTTTTTGTTCATCCCACAGCTGATTTCATCAAAGGTCCCAAAGGCCGAGTACATCCCCAACATCATCCGCAAAGATGATCCGTCCATCATCGCTATCCTCTACGTAAGTGACACTGCCGTGCAGTAGGTTGTTTTGAAAGCAACACAACATGAATCGGTGACTCGCTCACCTCCGCACGCCTCAGCAGACCACCCCAGAGGCTTGCCACAACACTCGCACATAGTGCTGATACAAGACCCACGGTTGGTTATGGACGCCGTGGGAGATGGGCGTAAATGCATACATATGTATGGACACATGCACGCCTACACACGCGCGCACACTGGGAATTGTACATCCACATGCACACCTACACACACACACAAGCATATATCCACATGCACACCCCCACACACACACGCAGAAGCGCATATTCACGTGGGCATGAAATCTGTTGCTTTAATACGTTTGACATTTCATTCATGTGAACATGTTTATCCATATGTACTGCTGTATTTTGTAGAGCACACAAATGTGGAGTGTCGTTTTAAAATACGACGTCAGGCCAATGTGACATTGTGTCTTGCTCTTGAAGCTTTCACTGAGACAAACACTTGGGCGCATAGGCACTAATATGAGATGAGAGGAGCCCCTGATAGCTGTCAAGCCCCAGTCTTTCTGCTCGAGTGACCTCAGTGACTTGAGTCATGAGCTATTGAATGGTGCTCTCGGCTACAGGGCCAGCTCAAAATACAACAGCAGATTTAGGTGTCGTGGGTTCAATCGAGGCACACACTAGAACTTGGAGGCAAGACGTTTTATTAACTAACATCACAAACTCTTAACAATAACGGGATAACGATATAGGCTGGTAACCCACCGTTCCTATACTTAACTATAAACACTCTTTGGTTCTTTCAGTAAAGTAACGTAGGTATAACATAAAATAAATTAAATCACGACGTTTCGGGCGCAACACAAGCGTCCGTCATCAGGTGGGACAACCACAGCAAGAAACAATTGCTGAAGTGGGCAAAAGGCTGCTGCAACAAGAGGCTATATAGGTAAGAGAGGGGGGTGAGGAGCAAGGGAGGAGAGACAGGGAGGGTGGGGGTGTGGGGTAGGGGGAGTGGAGGCTACAAGTAAGACAAATGATTTAATTTATTTTATTTTATACCTATGTGACTTTACCAAAAGAACCAAAGAGTATGGATCCGTGCAGTCACGAAAATCTAGATTCATAAACATTCGGGGAGATTTTTCGATTTAAAGCTTTCGTGACTGCAGGGATTCATCTTCTTGGTTCTTTCGGTAAAGTCACGTAGAAGGGAAATAATAAAAGAAAGTAAAAAAAATATATTTTTATTATTTTATTATTAAAGTCACGTAGAAGGGAAATATTAAAAGAAATGTTTTTTTATTTTATTATTTCCCTTCTACGTGACTTTACCGAAAGAACCAAGAAGATGATTCGGGGAGATGGCTATTTACACTCTGTATGGGACAACTACTAAACCGGACCAGGACAGCCAACACGCTGCCTGGGCCACGTGTGCGATGCCCAGAGACCGAGGATCACTTCTAGATTTGAAGCTTTCGTGACTGCAAGGATTCATATTCTTAGGTTTTTTCGGTAAAGTCACGTAGGTAAAATTTTTTTATTATATAATAGTAAAATAAAAAATAAAATAAAATCACGACGTTTCGGAGGCAACACAAGCTTCCGTCTTCAGGTGGAACAGTCACAGCACGATGGCTGTATCAAGTGACCACGAAGGTTTCTTCCTAGCCAGGACCAACCCCGGTCCTCCCCCCCCCCGGGGCTCGGATTTTATCCGCTGTGGCGTGGACAGGCCCCGCCCTTGGCCACACCCCTTTTCCAGATCCTTCTTGAGGGTTCAGGACCCACATCACGTGTTCCTCTCACCCTCACGGAAAAATTTTACAGGGCTGCACCTGTACCTTTGCTTTATTAATTCTAAAAAATGTTTTGAAAAAAGAATTGGCATTACAGCACACAGAGCTGCCCGCGAGAATAACTGGACATTTTGTCCATTAAAAAACATCGGGTGCTCTCCGATTCTATCTGTCTCAATGAGGTAATGGAATCTGCTGCCATCTTGAAGCAGGTATCTGCCTTCTTGCAGGCCGGGGTGGAGGGGGTCACATAAATAAATAAATAACGCACTTCCTGTGCCGATGAGGGGCCAAAAAGATCTGTCTGGCTCCCTTGGATTTCTTCCTCCAATTCTCTTGTCAAATGCTCATATAAAGCATTGATTTTTAAAACCAAAAAAAGATTACCATTTTTTTTCTCACATTCCCATTTTAAGGCCAAGCAGCCGTATGTGAAATGTAACCCAAAACATATTTGACATTTGGCAGTACTTGGCCCAAGTTTTCTTATTGTAAAGGTAAAAAGGTAAAAAAAAAATTAGTTCAAAAGTGATTGAACCTCAGGTTATATGGACAATTTCGCCGACTAAAAACATTTAAAGATGAGTGTTTAACATTACAATAACGCCCGAGGTATGTCAGCCAATTTCCCTGCTAATTTGTCTTTTATACCCTTGCTTAATGCAGCTGTGGAATATTTTCCATTAAGCTCCGGTATTCTTGCATTCTGCCGGCCCTTGCATATTTCAAGCGTTCACGATTTATGCTGGTATGGCTGAGCTCTCTCTAGACCACGGTTTGCAGAACTTTTGGCTCCAAGGCATCTCAAAATATCTGCACAACAAACCCCCCCCCCCGCGCCCGCACCACAAAACCTCACATGCTGAGCAATATAATCACGGCATGGGCCGCTGTGCTGTCTTGTTTGAAGTGATAGTTGAGTTGCGTGTGCAGAGGTTACATAGAACGCGCCGCTGAATGATCCGCTCACGAACAAGCACATTATAAGGGTCGCACTCACTACACACACAAAAGTGCTTGCCACAAATGAGCCGCAATGCATCACTGATCTCGTCAAGGAGCATAAACCATCATCACGCGAACTCCGGCCATGTTCGTTACAGCGGCTCTTGGCTCAGCCGTCGAACAAAGCCAGTCACTGCATCGCGAGCTTTCAGATCTGCTTTTTCAGCCGTCTGGAACGTTCTTCCTTCCGATATTGGGAAGCCACTGGAGCTATGCAATTTTAAATCTAGATTGAAGACTCACTTCTTTAGAGCTGCTTTTTCTGTTTAGTTTGTTGTCTTTCCCCCACACCTCCAATTAGCACGGTTGGCTACATGTGGTGCGAAAGAAGTTCAACACGCAGCACATACAACAATGTGGCGTGAAGGGACAGGTTTTAGATTTTCTCCGGGCAGGGCACGGGGTCATCGCTTTGGTCCACTAAACGTGGTTTTGAGAGTTCTGTGCTGCTCTTGGCTACTGGGTCAAATGTTCAGTGTTAAATGCTGACTTTCAAGTGAAATCCTTTATGTAGAAATAAGGTCATGCCAGGCATGTAATCAATAACTCTCGGTGACGTCAAACCAATACGCACGCACACATGCACTACGGAACTATTTATATACACAGATATCAAATATTTTTCTAAGTATTGTGCTATAATTACAGCTTACATCAATGTAAATAATGCATTACTTACACATGTCCCTAGTTATGGTATCACCGTGTAAACAATTGTTCAAATGCCTTTCCTGTAATGTGCAAAACATGCATGTATTTAAATCATTCGTATGAACTTTTTACAAAAATGTTGCAGTACACAAATCATTAGTTGGGTTTGCTTCCCAACCATGCATGCTCTCCAGTAAGCCCTTTAAATCTGGAATAGTAGAGCTTTCTGGATTGAGAGAAATAACCTTGCAAAGACACGACCGCGAATACGAGTACAATCCAGCTTTTCTGGAAGCCAAGAGTAGCCATCTGGCCAGTACAGCGTTAAATGTTTTATCGGTGCGATTCAAGGCAGGATCTCAGAAATTCTCTTTGCGATATTGATTTACCATCAATGGAAAAAACGGGATATGTATTTTTTGGTTCGGAAGCCCTACCCTGATCAGGTGCACCCTTACTTGAAAGAGCATGCGGCAATGTCCCAGTGCTAACGAGACAACTGCCGGCAGTGTCTAGGTGGAATTGTGAGACCTTTCATGCAGATAATACTATTCGCATTGCATTAATGTACTTGTGTATGTATAAATGCGTACAAGCCGTGTATCAATCCACTACTGGATGAAGGTATCCCCTACGTCGTATCAGTCATGGGGGGTTGTTTGTCCGTATCAGCAGACTATCTGGTGATACTGCTTTAGGCTGTGGTGCACTAATAACAAAAACCTCATCACATTCGTCTTTAACACTAAAAACAAGTACACAATAGGCAATGTATCAGGCAATGGGCCTTCTTCAGAGCACACAGAGAGGTCAGGGTGGTGTTGACATGCGTCAACACGTTGGTCATTGCGAGTTGGTGATGAAGGGGTGGCCTGGGAGTAGTTGGGATATCACTCGTGGCAGGTAATTAGACCTCACAGAGTAGGGCAGTAACCACTGCGCCACCGCATAACATTGCATTCACATAATAATAATAAAAAAACAAAATTTAATTGGGAATATTTAAACGAACTCTCGTTATCGCTTCCTCACGGTTGTGCTGTAAAATCACGTTCATTTTCAAGAATGCACTTGGCATCATTTTAATTGACAATTGCCACCATTAATTCATTTCGTGTCTACAATAGTAAGTCAGTTCAACCAATGGTGACCATTCGTGGGCCCAGGCCCATGCACGACCGGTAACGCCGCGTAGATCATCAGCTGTGCGCGCGCCTCCTCTTACAGACGACATCGGAGCTGATGATTTGTAATTTGCTCCAATGTCAACACAGATAAGAGTTGTGTTCTGGTCCTGGTCACGGTAGCACCACTTCCTGAGGCATGCTTAACAGCGGCCAACACCAATATGGAGGCAGTTGAGGCCATCGCCAAATTACTCCCGGTTCTAAAGAAAGCTGTCTCAAAGACAATGCATATAGTACCAGAGCATGTTTTCGTTTATATCTTCACAACAAGTATGTGTGGTTAAAGCAGACATGATTCCTTGCAAAGGGTTTTCTGTTTGGTGTTTAAAAAGCAATCCTACAATATGGATGATATTGGTCGCAAAAGCCTACGTGTGAAAATGTTTTAACATCTTAACACCTGTTTTATTTTCAGAAAGGGTAAAACCTATTCTTATATTTTGATACTGCCAAGAAAGGTCCCATGATGTAGCTGCTGACCCCGAGCTATAAATGCCCTGATAGTGACATTGTCTTTGTGCTGTTAGCATTTTGGCGTTCTCTGGTCGAACACTGTTTGAGACTAAGTTCTAATGAAAGCTGTCTCTGGTATGGACCAATCAGTTTCAAAGACAATGCATATATTACCAGAGCATGTCTTTTTTTGTATGTTCACCACACGTATGCGTGGTAGGTGTGGTTAATGCAGACACGATTCCGTGCAAAAAGGTTTCTGTTCGGTGTTTTAACATCTTAACACAACTGTTTTATTGCCAAAACCAATTCTTAAATTACCCACGGTTCTTTCTGATCCAGTAATACTTGCCACAATCAGCAAATTCGTAAACATTTGTGCTCTACTTTTTCATTGTAGTTTAGCCCTCCTGGACCACCTCGGGTTTTGATTATGCACGTTGATGTTACGGGACATTGCAGTGCTGCAATAGTGCTGGATCAACTGCAGGAGCTTTGAGATGGAACAAAGAGTAATGGATATTTAGCTTTTTTGGCGGCAGCAAACGAATCGCGAATTATGCTCGTAATTCACTTGTATACGTTCCACTGCCCTTACGCACTTCCATTATCTGTCTACCAGCACAACTAGTATCAAAAATTACACCAATAATTTTGAGGGAAGCAATGGGAGGGGATTTGGGGAAATTACAGGCAGACACGCTGTCAGCCTCAGGGCTCAGAGGATTGCACTGGATTCAAGCTTACCCGTCCGCTACAAATGTTTATTAAGTCCGGATTTGATAGCAATTCATATCTCTAGGCAAAGCCGCCTCACAGCAAGAGAACTTTCTATCATGATTATAAGAATTATAGGAGCTAAGGGCATTTTATATATATATGATGAGGTCAAAAAAAATTAATGACATTTGATGAAATGCAAAACATTTTTTTCTGAATATTTGTTTTTCTCTTTTCTATTTTTAGGACCATGAGCATGCAACCTTTTCTGACATTTTAGGTAAGTGCTGAAATATTTTTTCCATTCTTTTGAAAACGTATACAAATGCTCCATAAATTTCGATTTAAAGCTTTCGTGACTGCAGGGATTAAATATTCTTGGTTTTTTCGGTAAAGTCATGTAGAAAAAAAAATACAAATAAAACATAATAAAATAAAAATATAAAATAAAATAAAAATATTATTTTCCTTCTTTGTGACTTTACCGAAAGAACCAATAATATGAAATGCTCCATAATAGAGCTTTTTTGGGTTAGAGCGTGTTAATATA
The DNA here is from genome assembly GCF_964198595.1 of Lampetra fluviatilis. Taxonomy (NCBI): domain Eukaryota; kingdom Metazoa; phylum Chordata; class Hyperoartia; order Petromyzontiformes; family Petromyzontidae; genus Lampetra; species Lampetra fluviatilis. Next base: position 5,758,530 of record NC_136294.1, read on the forward strand.
AATGTGTCGTTAAACCCGCCACCACCCGACACAGCCAATTAGTAAGGTTTGTCACGTAAACAGAACGTGCTAATTTGTTACTAGTACAGCAACAACTGGTGTGTTGGAGAGAAAATCCACACCATTTATAATTGTGATCTAACCCACAGAAACCTATATTATGGATGATATTGGTCGCGAAAGCCGACATGTTATACAAATGCTGTTGACGCATTTTAATGTGCTGTTCCATTTGCATCTAAGGTGTTCCAGCACTTCCTTGCTTTCCAAAACAAATCGTTATTGCGCTCGATAGATATTCGAGTTGGAGGGCTGTTTAATTTGTTCAGACAATTAACAAGGAAATTACATTTCAACACAATCACGGGTACGAACTAGGCACCGGAGACAAAAGAGGTCATTAAGTAGCTGCAGGCCAAAGTGTAGGTCATCGTACATCTTTCATCTCCATGTTAATTTGTGTTGATTGAACTTTTTTGCAAATACTCTGAAGCGGGCGGTGCAGCACCAGAATGCATACACTCCACGTGACGCTTCGCGCATCAGCTCAATCAAAACATTATTATATTTCCCTGCCTCTCTGCTTTCATGCACTGGCTTTTCCGTCATTTTGTTAAGCCGTAATCTGATGGTATTCAGAACATTGCTAGGCAACGGGCATTTACCCTTGCTGGTAATCTGGTGATAATCTGCCGAGCTTCATCGGATTACTGCATTTTATTTATTAATTTAAAATAGCACTAACAGCAATGCAAGGGTTACCACAAAATTAATTGTCACACTTCTATCCCTGTAACCTTTTGAATGATTCCTTCACATCTTGACATGGTTACATTTTGACATGCGGGAGAAATTTAAAGGACTTTTTGTTGTTGCAACGAACGAAGCGAGACATTCGGATGGCAGAATTCCTTCTCCAATGTGACAATGCCAGAACACTCACAGTCCATTTCAGAGTTCAAGTGGCCTGCGCTGGTCCATCATCTAAAAAGCATAAACCTGGCATTCTCAGATTTAACGTTTGGCACTCTGAAGGATTCTTTAAGTGGGCCACACATTTTGCAAACACAGTAGCCCCTAGCCAGGATGTTAACTCTCATTCCTTCTGATTGTGAGCCGCTTGTTCTACTGCTGAGTCACCCGACTTAAAAAAAATCTAGCTTTTCATGTTAGTTCAATATAAAATAAATATATATTTTTAAGTAGACGTCATTACTTTTGGAGCGCCTCTCACATATTAACATGATTGTAACACAATGAGTCAAGGGGTTTCTTATACTCTTAGTTTTTTTCGGTAAAGTCACGTAGTTAAAAATAAATAACAAAATAATAGTATAGAAATAAAAGAATAAATCACGTTTCGGGCGCAACACAAGCATCCGTCATCAGGTGGGACAACCACAGCAAGAAACAAATGCTGAAGTGGGTTTCTTATATTCGCCTGCCACCTCTGTCCATGCAGCGGCATACATGGGTTCTCCACTGTTAGTCGAACAACAGGACACATGAGGTGGGGTAAAGTGTGGGTACTGCCACCTCTTCCAACACGTGTGGCCAGTGTGGAAAGTAGGGCAACTACCCTCAAGGGGGATCTCGAGACCACCCTTTATATTATTGGACGCCCTTCAAGTCAACAGCCGCATAAGCGAAAAATTGCAAAACAAAATGCTACAGTTAAACACCTGTTATCGCACAAAAGTGGTGATTTATCTAAAGTGGTAGAGGTCGCGCAAGAACTGGCAAATGTGTGTTTCCACACAGATGTTCCATTCGCTCAGTGCCACCAGCCCGAGGAATCACAGCTCCCATGTGCCTGTGTGCGGGATCTCCGTAAAGAGTTGGTTAATTTCTGGACTTCTCAGTTCTTTGTCCCTTTAAAGAGATGGAGTTTACAGAAAGGGGTAGGGGGTTGACTGACGCGACATAGACTCCATCTCATTGAAGCAGAAGTTTTTATCCAATCAGAATCGTTTTCGTAATTATCACCTTTTAAGGTTGACGTACTATTTCATGGCCTCGGGTAGATTTTTTAGTAAAAAAAGTACGTGGATGTTTATTAAAATTACGAATGAATAATTGTCATCGTTCAGAAAATAACAAATGCAAAACTGTGGGGATGTATTTACAATATTAAGCAAACAAACACTTATTATTTATTTCAGATTTATATCCCAGGCAGTGAAAATTATGTCACCCGATTGTATTCCACTGCAGTATTTTTTTTCAAACTCGTTACTGTGGACCGCATTCAGTTGTTGACAAAATTGGCCAAAACTCATCACCTTGATGATTTACCCCAACATTGTTAAAGGAGACATTGATAAAATGCATGAAAATAAACTTTCATAACAAGTAGATGGGACTCCTTACATGTAATTGCATACAAGACATCATTATCCATTTTGTACAATTTACACCGCAATTGTGTGTGGAGTTGAAGTTCCTCTTATTTGTTGTCAGCATCGAAATGTTTTTGCTCTTTCATAGATGAGATAGAGAAGAAGCTGAATGAATATCGAAGAGGCTGCAAAATCTGGAAGCTTCTGATTTACTGCCAGGTGAAGCTTCGTGACGCACATTAATCATTTAACACGAGAGGAATTTCAGCCCAAATCATTACCAGTGCGACATGGCTGAAATGGACTTCAAGAAATCGTTTATTTACTTATGACTCAATAACAACCAATGACGTCTGGTCTAGTGCTATGTCTGGCATATTTATTGAACCACTGCACGGCTCAAGGATAGATTATTTCGTGTATGTTGTAATCCAGCACACAGTTCAGTGGGGAATTTTATCTGATTGCCATGCGGACAGAACAATCATGCACGCAGGCATTCTAAATGATATAAGAATACGGGATTAGTCATTAGCACAAGGATGTGATATCTGTTTACCCGGTGGCTTCATTATGCTACCATGTGCAAAGCTCATTTAAAATACAGGGCATTGTGTGTTTGAAGAGAGGGACAATTATAGTGGGTGGTTATTTTGGCCATGAAACTGCCAGATATTTACCTTCCAACTTGAAGGGCATCATAATATATTTATTATCCACAAAGTAGATGGCCAGCTTATAAAATCTGATTATGGAACTATCACGAACAAGGGTTGTTTTAACTCAAGGCATTGTTTTAATGCCTATGTTCATCACAACCAAAATGTGGTTCCTAAAACTGGACATTTATTTGGCTGACGATGTTTGCATTGTGTCAGTCGAGAGTCACATCATCATGAATATAATTAATAAATATTGTTATTGTATTCAATATTTTCAAACATTACAGTATTCATTTGGAATTTCAGAGGGCATCATGTTTGTGGCATCAGACTATCAGAAGCAATCACATTAATCGATAACTGTTCTTAAGAGTGTTTCAAAGATTTTATATTGAATATGTAATTTATCTTGTCAGAGTACAGGCAAGGCCAAGGAGCTGTATAATGTTTAATAGTGTGGATTAAAAACATTCATCGCATTGTAATAGTCTCTTGAACGCTTCGCAACTAAGGCTGAGGGCGTTCAAGTATTAGCTCTCTCTGTCTGTTTATCTATCCATCTTTGTTAATAATAATAATAACTTTTAGGTGTATGTCACGTGGTTCATGCAAATTACATCTCAGAATCGCTCACGAACCACAGACAAGCTCGCCGCATTGGCAAGATGTTAACTCTCTTGCCTAGGTATGCAGGAGGACTGTATATTTGGGCTTTGCGTGTTCTCCCCGTGGTTGTGTGGATTTTTTTGCGGATCCTCCAGTTTTTCCTTCCACATTTATAAACATGTGTTCAGAGTGTTTGAGTGCTATACATTTCTGCATGATAAGCCACTATGTTGAGCTATCATTTGTGGCCACTGGATCTTACCTGGTATCACAACGCTAAATCTCTTACATAAAATATGAAACGATGTTCAGCCATGGTACAAAACTCATGCATGTATGGGTAACATGGGGTCACGATAATTATCGTGAAGGTAATTCAATACATATTACATTTTGATGCAAAGTTGTGTTGCTATATAGGACTCACCAGACAGAAAACCTGGCTGTTGTGTGGCTCAGAATTTAACATTTGCATCATGAACTCTAAACTAATTGCACGTTGGAAAGTCTAACACAATCCTTGGACGTGAATGATTGTTTTTTCCCCATTGTTATTTTATGCTTTAACAGTGACCTTCGCATAATCTATAACCAGTCTTCAAGTATTCTACAGCAGTTTATTGAAGGATAACCTTTGCATTCACTTTGGCTCAATGAACATTTGTCGAATGTGTTACTAATTTTGCTCCATTTTTGTGGTCACAGACCAGACAGACACTCCGATGACTGTAAGTGGAGCGGATTGTCACGTGACACCTCAGTAACCCGATGTTGTGCTTCTGCTTCTTCTCCTTTTCACCACACAGGGAGGGCCCGGATACTTGTATCTGTTGAAGAATAAGGTGGCAACATTCGCCAAGCTGGAGAAAGAAGATGATTTAATTATGTACGTAATCAGCATTACTTAATTTATCTCCAACTTAAAATTGCCATTCTCCTCGTTGTGGAGAATATAAATAAGAGAATAATTCAGCAGGCATTTTCTCTTTCGATTTAAAGTTTTCGTGACTGCATGGATTCATCTTCTTGGTTCTGTCGGTAAAGTCATGTAGAAGGGAAATAATAAAATAATAAGAATAAAACATAATAAAATACAATTCTCACGACGTTTCGGCCACAACGCAAGCAGCCGTCCTCAGGTGAAGAACAGGTCTGTCGGAAAGACAGCGTCCGACAGACCTGTTCTTCCCTTCTACGTGACTTTACCGAAAGAACCAAGAAGAAGAGGCATTTTCTCCTTCATGAATTCATCTCTCCACATGCAAAAATAAAACGATTTCTTTCACAACCCATCATCCACACAACCTTCAAGGAGTGCACAGTTTCAGCATAATTTTCAGTGGGTTTGGGAGTTTCATAAATTTGCCATCTCCCTCGCTGCCTCCCAAGACGCTGGATTGCAGGCGCATACACGGGGATGAGCTTTTGGGCCGAGGGCGGAGGTCGCAATTGGGTACCCGATACCCGTACCCTACCCAATACCCGGCTACCCGTACCCGGCCGGGTACGGGTACGGGTACCCGTTTGCGACCCTGGTGCAGCCGGGTACGGGTAGACCATGAGTCACTGGTGAGTAACCGTTTGTCACTCATTTTTCAACGTCTTGTCTCTTCTCACAATTCAAGTTCCTAGAATCAACCCACCCGCGCCTGCAACATGGCTTCATCCCAGAGGTCGCAATCGGGTACCCGTACCCTACCCGATACCCGGCTGGGTACGGGTAGCCGGGTATCGGGTAGGGTACGGGTACGGGTACCCGTTTGCGACCCTGGTGCGGCCGGGCACGGGTACGGGTAAGGAATCAAAACCCGTTTGCGACCTCTGGCCGAGGGCAGTGACAGCATCTCTGGTGCTCTTTGGTGCCGTCGTGCAGGTTCTGGAAGTGCCTCGGAAGCTTGATGAGCAAGATCAACACCGAGCTCAACGTCGTCCACATTATGGGATGCTACGTGCTGGGCAATCACAATGGAGAGAAGGTACCGGCCGTGGGTTTTTTCCGCGTGCGAATTCAAATACCGCGCCACAAAACACTCGGAAAGGACGCTCAGACATCGCACCTCCAACTCGATGGCGACCGAGGTGGATGTGTCAAAAGGTCGGGATACGCGAACATCTGTACAAAAATTATACGTGCACACCATGCAACAGATGGGTTAGCGAACAAAAAATAAAGCAAAGACCGCTTTAAACATGGGAGAATGCTCGAATGCGCTTTTAGAAGTGAGCTAATGTATGCGAGATTAAGAACCCACTGCTGCGTGCAAAAAGGTCGGGATTTGCGAACATCTACAGATAGTGACGGGGACATTGTGCACAGATATTACAGCGGGTATGTGGCCGCTCAATAGGCGGGGTGCGGATATGCGACGTTGTAGTGTATTTTCCCTTCCATTTGTTGTGCACGCGGATGGCGACGGGAATTCTGTGGTGTCTTGGGGGAAGTAGTAAACCTGCAACTATCATATATTATTTAAATCCTTGCAATCAAGGAAAGACTTCGATTTAAAGCTTTCGTGACTGCAGGGATTCATATTCTTGTTTCTTTCGGTAAAGTCACGTAGAAGGGAAATAATAAAATTATAATAATAAAACAATAAATTTCTCGCGACGTTTCGATTGCAACACAAGCAATCATCATCATCATCAGGTGTGAAAACCACAGCAAGAATTTTTTTGAAAAAAGTGGCGGTTTTTTCTTGCTGTGGTTTTCACACGTCGTGATAATTTTATTGTTTTATTTTTATTATTTTATTATTTCCCTTCTACGTGACTTTACCGAAAGAGCCAAGAATATGATTCGATTTTCCATTTAGAAGTATAGTTTTTTACCTTGGCATTTTCTATTTGTAATGGATTTTAATAATTTACCATTTTATAACAAGGATTTTTTTTTCTATAACAGTCACTACTGAATTATATTTCCCCAATTTCTACTTATAATAGATTCACTGAGTCATACTGTATTGTTTGGACAGTGCATAAAGAATGTACGCATGTGTTTGCCTATTTGCATACATGATGTTTATTGAAAGGATGAATACTTTTTTATTCGTTCAAACACTTCTTCAAACTATTCTTAATCAAATAAACAGCATCATTGGAACAAAACAGTTAATTTTGAAACCTAGCGACAATCACCGATTTCGCATAATATATTTACCGATTCTTCGTTTGTTCAATAAGTGCTTTAATCACATTTCATGGACGCATGCCGCAAGTTAAAAATGAACGTGTTGTGTTTAACTTTTCCTGCCTGCAGCTGTTGGACAGCCTCAAGTCTATAATGGGGCCCTATCGGGTGTCTTTTGAGTCACCACTGGAGTTGTCTGCTCAAGGTGCGTGTTGAAGCTTGTTGATGCGCTTGTGAGCCTCTAACTTCTTATTGCTGGGCAATGGCCTTCCCATTCTCATGCGGTGCTTCCTCTCCAAAATAGAGGCGTTTTGGGTTAGATCGCGTAAATATAAATGTGCCGTTAAACCCGCCACCGCCCGACACAGCCAATTAGTAAGGTTTGTCACGTGAACAGAACATGTCAATTCGTTACTAGTTCAGCACAAACCGGTGTGTTGGAGAGTAAAATTCACAACATTTACAATTCGATCTTGATTTGAAGCTTTCGTGACTGCAGAAAATCCATACTTATTGGTTCTTTCGGTAAAGTAACGTAGGTAGAAAAATAAATCATAAATCTCGACGTTTCGATCGCATCACAAGCAATCTACTGCTGCATCTTTCTACCCGATGACGATTGCTTGTGTTGCGATCGAAACGGCGTGATGTATTATTTATTTTTCTACCTACGTGACTTTACCGAAAGATCCAAAGAGTATTAACAATTCGAGTGCGACGTTTCGCCAGTAATTACAACTGGAGTCATCAGGCGGACAGCCAGAGTTTATATTTACGCGATCTAACCACGAACATTTTTGGATAATATTGATGACGAAAGCCGACGTGTTAAACTGGTGCTTCGTCTGCTTTGTTTTTTTGCTGTCCAGTAGGGAGTGGCTTTTGAACTCACTCTGCGATTTCCCCTCTCTGCCTCTCTCTTCCTCTACAGCGTTCTCTTTTGTTCTCCGCTCTGTAGTTAATTGCGTATATCTCTCAATACTGAAATACCAATTTTACACGTATTGTTAACACTGGCTAAAGGTTTATTTCGCAGTCAGCAGTACCACTTGCGAAGCTATTTCATGAATTAAAATGCATAGATGCGGTATAAAATTAATGTGAAGTTAAAACCACCAAAAAGGTTAAAGAAACATTTTTGGTCAGCTTCATACTACGTTAGCACCATGCAGTTTCAACTTTACAAGTCACCATATACTGCATTAAGATATGTTGGTTAAATTAATAAATGTATCCCTTTTTTCTTCATTTTGTTTTCGCAGGCAAGAAGATGATAGAAACTTACTTTAGCTTTCGTCTTTATAAGTTATGGAAGGCTCGGCAGCATTCCAAACTTGTGGATGATTTTGACGAAATCTTATGAGTAAACGTCCAGTGTCGAAGCAAGAGATGGAACCACTGAAGGGGTTTGAAGTTTGAAAAGGAGGGAAAAGGAGAGCGCTTTTGCTCTGTATCCGTCCTCAATGAAGGTAGTTTTGTGGCCATGGCGGCTGTTGTATGTGCTCTGATGAAATTCACACCCATGCACAAGAGAAAGCCAAGCCTTAGGCCTACGTTTCTCTGCCTCGTGTCTCTTTTTAAGGTAAAATGCACATAGAATGCCCCGGAGGCATGTGCAATTTGTATTGAACATCATTGCACCAAAGCAATTGGCGGCTGGGATTTTTAGTGTGAAAACATTTAAGGAGCTTCCTCGGCCATTTGTTTGTGTGCCACTCAGAGCATCGTCCGGAAAGTGGGGCCTTTAAAGGCTACGAAGTATATTTGGAAGGTCGTTGTGCATACCAGCACACAGTTGGTGAGCAGTAGATTGCTTTTGATGGTTTTAAAGACGATGGCACTGGTTGACTTTCACGTGGCATATAAGGCATGGTGTTGAAACGTGCTGTTTAATGTACATTTTGCTACACCGTTTTTAAATACACGTTACACTACACTTAAGACACTGTCGTTAACACAGACAAAAACTACTGTTGTTGCTGCAGACAGAAACATTTTAATTTTGTGTCGCATTTACAAAAAAATACATTGGTATTTTACGTACTAAAAATACTTTAACGGAAAACGTAGGAGTATTTGTATACCGCACATTTTAGTGAATGGATATTGCACAAATACGGTTGTTTGTAAGAACAAAAAGATCTAAGCCCCGTTACAGACGTCTTGCGCAATTAAGAATTTTCACTTTTCAAAATTGTTGATGTGCATCTAAAATGGCACCGCCCCAATGACATATCTCATGGCAATAGTTCTGTTGACTTGTAAAAAAAAAAAAACCTCTTATGAAATGGATGTGCCTTTATTTAGTTTATTACTCTGGAAAATAAATATATATTACGCTTTAGCGATATTTACCAGCAAAACTAAGGCATGTTGTCCTCCCAGTTGAGCCGACAAAACAGATGCAAATCATTTGATTGTTACGTTTGTTTCATTCACCTGCAGTTGATGTGCAACTCCGTTTAAACATTTAATATCTTTATAGACGTGCATTGTAAACTATATTGCCTATCGTTGTAAACACGTACACGCAGATACTCTCCTTTATCACACTTGTCTCTCATTAGACACAGACTAAGCATAACATAATATTGCTTGGCATGGTTATTTATTGAGATCACTTAACTGGTAGGCAATATTGATATACTGTATCGTACACACATTTCACTTCGACTTCCTAATGGGTCGAGTTTGTCATTTAGCAATTCTTAATGTTATGAAGTCTGCTGCTGATGTAATGCAGCAGAACAGTTTATATTGTTATTTAAACATCATCAGAAGTGTGTCATTGTCAGGATAACTTGTACAAGTCTCCTGAGATTAATGCCTGATCTTTTGTAAAAGTACATAACTTAGCGAGATGATTTTTGCCTTTGAAGGAGCTGTGATGTATAATGATCTATTTTGTGCTTTAATTGCCTACTCGAGTTTATGACAGAGTGCTTTCTTGTATACAGATCCTCCGTAATCACACACTTTCTGTGGCTGCATATTTTTACGATTGCTGGCAGAAGTCATCATGCGCAAGTTTTGTGTTATATATTCTATTGAAACATGGTTAATGAAAAGCACAAAATACTAATTATGGTAATAAATACAGTACTATATATACACCTGTACCTATACCTGTTTTTCGTAATTTTATCCATATTAGGCAAGCTAGCATTCCCATGATGCTTATGAACGTAACACGGTTATTGTTAAGTAATACTTCAGAATTTAACGTTTTATTGCATAGTCACGAAAAGTGTGTGTTAGGTGCTGAGCACATAACAGCGTTGCTTTTTAAAGAAATGCTGTCGTTAGGTCTGAATATGCGTTGTGGTTACAGTTGGTTAACTTTGAGTGTAGCGTCATGAATTGGAAACCATGTCTGCAAAGATAATTCAATTGAACTACACCCGTGAAGCATTACAATTGTTAAAGCAGATCTCGAATGTGCAGGATGTAACAGTGGCTGGCCCTAGCGTTGCCACCAATTTTCACAGACAGTGTTTCTCAGCCAGCCTAGATCTGTCAAAACCGTCAGTTTAATACCTCGGCTTTCGAGACCAATAATACCCACAATATCGGGTTTACTCTCCAACACACCAGTGTGCTGTTGTGTACTAGTAACAGATTTACACGTTTTATTTACGTGACAAATCTTACTAATTGGCTGCGTCGGGTGGTGGCGGGTTTAACGATACATTTATATTTATGCGATCTAAGCCAAAACTGTGTCCAACACACGTTCGATAACAATATCACCAGATATCCGTACAAATCAAAGTTCTACGCCCCAAACACGAATGCCTTGTCCAGGGTTTCTTCAGGTCAAGGGCAAAACAAAACAGCGGCAACCCATAGTTGACATTCATGAACATCATATTTCTACTCTTAGTTCTTTCGGTAAAGTCACGTAGGTAAAAAATGAAATAAAAATTAAGCAGCAAATCTGGCTGTGACGGTCCCACCTGATGACGGAGACTTGTGTTGCCTCCGAAACGTCGTGATTTTATTATTTTATTTTTTATAAATTTTAATTTCATTTTTTACCTACGTGACTTTACCGAAAGAACTAAGAGTATGAATCCTTGCAGTCACGAAAGCTTCAAATCTAGAATCATATTTCTAAACAAACAAAAATAAACCTTGACACATTTAATGAACAGAAATGCAACTGATTAATGTAACTTTCAAACGTACAATAATTCGTAGAAAGTTTGTCAGATGTTAGCACTGTATTTAAGTCTTCAAAAAGCCTACGAACTAGACCTGAAAGACTAAATGATTCGTAATATTGATACTTTTCACTTCCCAGCATCGTTTGTGGGTTTTTTTTTACTTACAAACATCGTGTGGCTACAACGTTATACATGCTTTAATTTTTAATCGTGGCTGACGAGGAATGAAAGGTCAACGAGAATGGGAAATGCTTGAATCGTATTTTATTTTTTAAATCACTTCCACCGCTTGTGGTAACACGGAGCACAGAGTGTTTCCCTCAATGTTAAGAAATAGCAATATTTTACCTGTGAATTATCGTTTGTATAATGAGTCTGCTGGATTTATCGCCTGGGTCATTGGTATGGTTTTTGGAAGAAGAAAAAACCCCGATGGACTGCGGAGTGCTGTTTTGAGGCCTAAGGACATGCAGATGCCTGTTTTCAATTGTTTGTTCAATTCTATTGTAATAAACATTGTATTTCAAATTGTTCGAACCTGTGCTCAGCGAGTACCGTTTTTTCCCCTGTGCATCGTATTCTGGATGTTTTAGCAACGTTTAAGGACCATAGACAAAATAAGAGTGCGCTAATTCACAGCTATCAGCTGTATTTATCAAATGCAAAGCTATCATTTACAGTCAACGTTTATGCGTGAATCAAACAATGTAAAAACACAATCATTGAAAGTCGATTGCAAATCGCTAAACCCCTTGCAATTGATCATTTCCCCTTTTTGAACATAGCAAATGTACTTTTTTATGATGTGTGCCAACTGCACTCGGAAGATGACAATCTATCACAGTACTTGTGCTCACAATAGCTTAGCTAGAAGTGCCGTTAAGACATACATTTTCACTTACATTAAGCAGCAAGTATGAGTGGTTTCAAGTCTGTGCATAATAACGAGTCGCGTGCATGCACTGGGACATCCATGGCAATTCCAATTGTCATTGGTGTGCAAAAGAGCTAATCGTTCCAGAAGTGTGAAACAAGGCAGAATGCCACATTGCCTGCTGCACTCACTGGCTTTCTCAACAGATCATTCACTTTTTTTTTAGATTTAAAGCTTTCGTGACTGCAGGGATTCATCGTCTTGGTTCTTTCGGTAAAGTCACGTAGAAGGAAAATAATAAAATAAGAAAAATAAAACATAATAAAAAAATGTTTTATTTTTATTATTTTATTATTTTCCTTCTACGTGACTTTACCGAAAGAACCAAGACGAGATCATTCAATGTACCTGCATACACCAGACATTGGATAATGCAGCAAAAACCCAACATGTTAAAAGAAAAAATATATACAATGGGCGATGTTTCAGGAAATGGCCCTTCTTCATATACAGGGTGCCATGGTGGTGAGACGTTAACTACTTCGCCTGGAATGCAGGAGGTCGAGGGTTCGACCGCCTGTTGTATATTTGGGGTTTACATGTTCTCTGGGCACTCCACATTTACAAACAAGCTTTGAGAGTAGTTGGCTGCTATACATTTCCACGCGATAAGCCACTTCGTTGATCTATCATTTGTGGCCAGGTCGCTTCTGTAAAAGAGCTATATAGCTTAGTAGGCCTTACCTAGTAAAATGAAATACATAGTTTTAGTTTAGCTTATTAATGATGAAATGCCTATGAAGAAGGGACACTGCTCAAAACGTTGCCTATTATATATTATTTATATTTGAAGGTATTGACGAATGTGTTGACTGTTTTTCGTGAATGAACGCTTTCGAACCACTGCCAACACCGCATCACCACTGAATAGCGCGTTACATTTGTTAATACGGTGCATGGCTGCATTCATATGAATGGCAGTACATACTGGGTTAGCCTTGCCCAAAAATAATCGTGAAATTCATTCAAATTTGTCGCCGCGTTCACTGCGGATGTCTGTTGCATATTCCATGCAATTTGGGTGTTTATTTATTGAAGAAAAAAAAAATCCCACTCCCGTGGCAGGTTCTGTGCGTTCTTGAGAAGAAGAAACAAACCTACGAACAGGTTTCAATGCGGTGCCCAGCAACGCCTTGAAAGGAAATCCACGTTTTGAGAGAGGTGCTCTGAGGCTCCACAAAGCGGGCATTATGATGCCTCTGTTGGTGGCGGCAGTGGTGCTGCCGACTTGCTGTGGACGGGATGTTTTTTGGAATTTTTTTTTTGGTGCGCTCGCCTGTGTGTCAGCGCCTGCCAGGATTCTATTCCAGCTACGAGCCACAACCAAAATTAGTCGCGGTAATTGTGTGTACACGGACAATCGTGCCAGCATGCAACGTTGTATTTCAGTGGTGAGGGTGCACCGCAATAAGAAAAAAAACACCTTTGACGTGATATTTTCCCGAAACGGTATAAGGTTATTTGTCGTTTTATCTCCGTGCTGATGTTTTTGTTAACGACATTTTGGTTGCCCAATTTGCATTAAATGTCAGTGTTCATCAAATGTTCATTGTGAAAGTGTGAGATATTGTTTTTTTTTCATTTTAAAAGTGCGTTGTTCGTGTAAGTAGGCTGATCGTGTCTATTGAGAGTAGTATTGTTGAGCTCGCATCAACGTTATTAAATTTCCGTTGGTACTACATTGCACAGCAAAACTTGTAATGCCTTAAATCACATTCTCTTCTCGTCTTTTTTCTTCCTCTTCTTCTGACGTCAGTCGTCACGTGGTGGATATCGACGAGGCCGCATTAACTTCTTTATCTCCAGCAATTCCATTCGCTGGTAATGGCGATCGTTCTCTATGGAGCCTACATGTTTATCTCTGGCGTGCTTCTCCTTTTCAATGCCAAGTCACCTCTAGGACGAACGACCATTCCTTCTTGATTCTTCCACATGACGGTGCAAATTCAATCATGTGAATTTGTTGGCCTATGTATCTCGTCATATGCCCAACCCACACACACGTCTGTGTGTGTAGTGAGAGTGCACCACGGTGTCTAGGAGATGTTAACTACCTCGCTTGGTATGCAGGAGGTCGTGAGTTCGATCCTGACTCTGACACCTGATGTATATTTGGAGTTTGCGTGTCTCTCTCTCATCATCATCACGGTGGCTAGGAGATGTTAACTACCTCGCCTGGTGGACAGGAGGTCGTGGCTTCGATCCCGACCCTGACGCCTGCTGCTGTATATTTGGAGTTTGCGGGTCTCTCTCTCATCATCATCATCATCACGGTGGCTAGGAGATGTTAACTACCTCGCCTGGTGGACAGGAGGTCGTGGCTTCGATCCTGACTCTGACGCCTGCTGCTGTATATTTGGAGTTTGATTGTCTCTATCTCTCTCATCATCATCATCATCATCACGGTGGCTAGGAGATGTTAACTACCTCGCCTGGTGGGCAGGAGGTCGTGGCTTCTTTCCCGACCCTGACGCCTGCTGCTGTATATTTGGAGCTTGCGTGTCTCTCTCTCATCATCATCATCATCACGGTGGCTAGGAGATGTTAACCACCTCGCTTGGTTTACAGGAGGTCGTGAGTTCGATCCTGACTCTGACGCCTGCTGCGTGTTTCTCATCATCATCACGGTGGCTAGGAGATGTTAACTACCTCGCCTGGTGGACAGGAGGTCGTGGCTTCGATCCTGACTCTGACGCCTGCTGTATATTTGGAGTTTGCGTGTCTCTAGCTCTCTCTCTCATCATCATCATCACGGTGGCTAGGAGATGTTAACTATCTCGCCTGGTGGGCAGGAGGTCGTGGCTTCGATCCTGACTCTGACGCCTGCTGTATATTTGGAGTTTGCGTGTCTCTAGCTCTCTCTCTCATCATCATCATCACGGTGGCTAGAAGATGTTAACTACCTCGCCTGGTATGCAGGAGGTCGTGGCTTCTTTCCCGACCCTGACGCCTGCTGCTGTATATTTGGAGTTGGCGTATCTCTCTTCCCGTGGTCGTGTAGGGGTTTTCTCAGGGTCCTCCGGTTTTCCCCCTCCACATTTAGATGGAACATGCGTTTAGAGTGCAAGTGTTTGGCTGCTCTACATTTCCACGTGACGAGCCACTTCGTTGGGGTACTATTTGTGGGCAGGCCGCTTGTGAAAAAGAGCGATAGAGCTCAGTGGGCCTTACCTGGTAAAATACACGTTTTTTTTAAACCTTTGAACCAATACCTGCTGGCTTATGACGCAATGCCTCATTATTTATAGTCTCAATACTCCGGGGATCCATCACATCCAGTTCATTTCTGCTCCCAGCGCCATTATGTCATGCTTTCTCCTATGGGGCCAGCATCCAGATCCATAACGTAGAGCCGGGACCGCCAATGCCTCTTCTGGTCTGACATTGGTTGCCCTTGAGATCTCCGTTGCCTTCCAGATTTTGTACGGTTTTTCCAAATGCTACTGAAGGCTATCCCAATGCAAAGCTTAATACTCTATTCGACTTTCATGAACTGCCCTCGGTCAATGTGCTTGCTAGATGCACAAATCCCTTTACTTGCTCTAAATCCCGATTGCCCAGCTGGAATGTCACCTCTTCCGACGTTTTCCAAATGGCATTTCTCTTGTTTGTTGAGCATTTGCACCGAGTACAGATCGACTGCTGCTGTTACACACCCAGTCTGCGATGATTCACGTGATACTCCCGGCAAATCTACGTCACCTACAAATTTCAAGTTGCCATTTATTGTCCATTTATTGTAAATTCCCACGTCCACTGCCACCGGCATCTTAAACATACATTACAGGGCTTATATTGAGCTGTTTCTAGATTTGAAGCTTTCGTGACTGCAAGGATTCATACTTTTATTTTTTTTCGGTGAAGTCACGTAGGTAAAAAATGAAATTAAAATTAATAAAAATAAAATAATAAAAATCACAACGTTTCGGAGGCAACACAAGAATTTAAGAACTTCATCTTGGAATCCCTGCCTCACTTGATACAGCAAATCTGGCTGTGACGGTCCCACCTCCTGACGGAGACTTGTGTTGCCTCCAAAACGTCGTGATTTTATTGTTTTATTTTTATTAATTTTAATTTCATTTTTTACCTACGTGACTTTACTGAAAGAACTAAGAGTATGAATCCTTGCAGTCACGAAATCTTCAAATCTAGAATTAGTTTTTTTCATTTAATTATTTTTATTTTTCAAGTTAGACAACCCGGTGGGGAGTTCATAGTGCAGTGCGTTAACCACCGTGTCACTGGTCTACCCATCGCATTGAAGCCCCTAAAAATAGACTAAGCTGCTGCGCGCGATGGGTAATAAAGTCGTACGATGAATTAGTTGTCCACCAAATAATAAACTCACTGGCATGTTGATGCTCCAAAATGTGTCTGTTGATCTGTGTGAAGAGCAGCTAATGTCCTAATCCCGAGACCACCTGCTTTCTCAGCAGCAAACAGCATCCCAGGCACATCGAGTTGTGCAACTGGCCGATGATTATTTATAATACCACGAGGGTTGTTGTGCGACCTCACTGTGTTAATATATTTGGTAACCCTGACCCCCGGCTGTGACTTTAAAGCCAATATGGCACTCACATGTAATAGCTGTATTTACCACTTGCAATCATATGTTGTTAGAGATAGTCCCATGCTGACCAGGCCATTACACTCACTCAAACTCCATGACCACCACCATCTTCTTCGTACCCTTTCGCACGTCCGATTAAGCACGGGTGGCTACGTACGGCGCGAAAGAAGTTCAACAACACATACGTACGAACCACTTACTCACACTCACTCGGAAAAAATATAGATCCGTCCCGAGGAATAAATCGTACTCCCTTATAAATGAGTTTTAAAATAGAATATAACCCTATGACATATAGTAATACACTGGGGATCACCAGATAAGAGATTTTCAGATTTCTAAGCCCGATTTCAGATTTTTTTAATATTTCATTTTAAGAAACGTTAACAGCGTCCATTGTTTTTGCACCAAACGTAATAATTGTAATTGTATCTATGTTAAATATTAGTAATTTAATTGAAGAGTTCAACATCAATTATTCAATGTTACTATTAACAACTTGAATTAAAAAAAAAATAGATTAATTGACAAAATGACGTCCCGTGAAGTGAAGCAAGAAAGGGCCTTGTTGTGTCGTCGCATTTCCGGATCAATCTGAAACAAAAAAAATCAGAAATGTGTCCAGTCCAATTTTCAGATGTTTTAGATTAATGTGACAATTTGGAAAAATTTATAATATACATCCTCCAAATAATATAGCCTGTAACTGACTGTTGGGGCAAGCGCTGTTAGCGCTGTTAGCGAGCCTCTATGAAGGCCGGTACGGTACACGAGGGGGTGGGTAGCCAACACCCCGGCCCGGCCGCCTTTGTCTCCCCAGTGGCGATGTTTACACACCGCATCAGGTACTTTTTTGAGGCTGAATCGACCTAGGGGAGGCCCAGTACCGGTTCAGATAATCGTCACTGGTGTTGGCCATGAGCGGGAATCGAACTTGGGTCACCGGGTTCGTAGTGCAGCGTGCTAACCACACGACCGCTCCCCAGTATACAGTATACATGCACACACTGACAAACTGTATAACAGTTCTCAAAGGTATTGCAAAATAAAATTGAAAATGCAGTATAAATGCTAAGAGGGATAGAACGGTGGCTCAGTGATTTGTACACCAGGAACCCAGCAGAACCTGAGTTACATGTTCAGCCATCGGCTAACAACCAAAATATGCCCTTCCCATTGCCTTTCAGCAACTCACACTGACCAGCATGGTGAAGTATGGTCAATCAACTCCCGGCAACCGACACAGTGTGGGCAGGCCCTCATCAAGCCACACGGCTGTAAGTTGCTGCTAAAATATGTATACATCAATATATTTTCACTCCCGTGTCAGCCAGTTTATTGAGCTGGACGGACGTGGGATTTCTATTAAAATTTCAGGAATAATAATGGGATCTCTCCTTGTGCCGAGCCCACATGCTGTCGTCAGTTCCCAAGGTGAGTCACCCACCTTCATCCCGTGCAGGTTATGAGCGAGATATTGACGATCAACGTCGAATGGGGCGGTGACAGCACCGCAATATTCGTGACAGGGCTGTGAATGCGTGCAAAATAATTGGTTGGAACGCAAGCGTAAACACATACGAAGTAAGCACATTGCCGAATACGAAAATGCTCTGTCACCAACCCGCGCTGAACTGTGCGGCGAAGTATGGTGACACATTCCCCCACGACCAACATGATACGGAGGGGCCTTTGTCAAGCAGTGGATTGGCAAAGGGCTGTATAGAAATGAGATGTGACGAGGATATTATCATCATCATCATCCCCTTTTATTTGTTGTTAAAACATTTCGGGTAAAAGTGTGCAATGGTAAATATATTTTCAATGGGGGTCCTGCACCCATGATGATTAAATGTTAACTGCGAATATCTGTCTCCTAGATTTAAACGATTCACTTCAGCATTCGGTATTACATTTGTATTGTAATGTACTACACACGGTGTTAAATAAAAATCTAGTTAGTTATTTAATTACACATTTATACCAGTCAATAGGTTTATTACCCTCATATTTTACGACGATGTTGGACTCGAGGATCTTACATTAATGATCGGATGAACCGCAATTTCAATTATATAATCCGACATGTTATATTTCTTTAGGTTATATTCAACACTCAATGCAGTCCTTTTTTATTTTTTTGTTATCTTGGGCACGTTTCTGCGCACTTTGGCCTTGATTCTCCCGTATCGAAATGCTAAATTGTATCGTAGCAGGGGATAGTAAACGGTGGCAAGCTGTAGCTTGAAACCAAATAATATTATTTTATAATTTATGCATCGGCACATTGGTGCAGGAGGAGTTGGCACACTGCACTCGTAACCTGGTGCCCCAAGTTTGACTCAAGGCCACGGCTATCATCAATGACGAGTGATATCGCAACCGGTGCTGGCCACCTGTTTACCAACCCACACTGGCCAGTGTGATAAAAGCACGGTGAGAAAATTCAAATTACTGGCTCAGCACGGAGATGCCTTCATCCAGGCTGTAAAATTTATCGTGTTAATTTTTTCGTGAAAATTTTCGCATTCTGCATGAAATGCTCAAGTCGCAGACAGCCTCAGAGGACACATTTAACAATGCATGATGGGCAATATGACAGGGTTGATTGTAATGAAATGCAGTGATATATTACACAAACATAAATGTGTTGGAAAATGTTTCTCGCATTGTAATTTATGAAGGATGGCAGAGAATAAAGGGTACAAGAATGGTTTACGAATGAAAGTTTGAGAGTGTTTCAGTTGCTATGGAATTTAGATTATTCCCAATAACAAACATTTTGATAATTGCTTGAAAACGTAATTATAATAATACCGTATTGCTAATGCAGTTTGTGACATGTACAATATGTCACAGAGATAAATGCCCGTAGCTCCGAGGCGTGCAGCTAAGTAAGGTGTCACTCGAAAGCTACAGTAGATGTGAGAGGTTGGGCCTTCAAGCGTCTCTTCAATGTCAGTGTGTGTACGTATGTTGAACTTTTTTCGCACTGGACGAAGCCAACCGTGCTAATCGGAGGTGCAGAGGTAAGGACAAAAAACCATGGGTCTCTGTGTGAGTCTATGTATGTGTAGAGACATAGCCCTGACTGTTGTACAACAGCTGCAACCGCAGGTAGACACTTATCGCACACGCCGTTGAGCATATGCACAGGTGTGCCGGCAGGGCAGAGGAACTGGGGCAAGGGTCACGGTAGACCTCGTGGGGAAGCCCCTGGAACCCTCTGGTGGGTTCGAGAAGGGAGGCGTGGCTAGGGCAGAGCCAGGCCGCGCCGAGGGGAATAAAAGCAGCGGAGAGCGAGAGCTCCGGGCTGTCAGTTCTGGGAGTGGACTCGTCTCGTCGTCGCTGTCATCGTCGCCCGATCATTGCGCGGCCGGACAGCGGTTGGCTGTCTCGGTCGACGCCGTCGGTGCAACGTGGACAGGGTCGTGAGAGAGAGAGGAGGGGGGGGGGGGCGGAGTTGGTGGCGTGAACACAACAATAAAATTGAAGGACGGTGCCTCCTGCGACTACCTTGTCTCCGACTGAGTGTGTGTGCGCGACGCACGCCACCCGCACACGCACAAGCCTCGAGCAGAAGGAAGAAGAGACCTACGACACTACATATTTATGTTGAACTTTTTTCGCACCGTACGTAACCACCCGTGCTAATCGGAGCGTAGATTCAATGCTGCCACGAATATGTCGCAGGGATGACATTCCAGAACGTGGACGGGGGGGGGGAGCTTTCGTTTATAAATAAAGCCTGGCAGTGACGGTCCTGGCCCTTGGTGTAGAGAGGCTGAGGAGGTTGTGAGTCACGCTGCTGCGGGGAGCTCGACCGTGAGCTGTCGTGCGGAGTCACAGGAGCCAAGAGGGATTCGGTGGGCCACCGAAAGTCGAGGCGCTGTGGCACAGGCAGGCCATCTTGTAGCTCACCCTGCTGGCAATGAGAATCCAGCGGAGAGAACAATGCGCTGTGCACCTGGTGTCAATGGACAACGCTGTGGAATCTTGATGCATTAAAAGTTCCGTACTGACGTGCGTGCTTTACTTTATTGCGTCGCGTTTAATGATGTCTCTTGCCAGAGAGAGTGCACCGTGTTGCCAGGTTTGTCAAGGACTTCAAGCATTACTCTAACAGAATGTGCGAGTTTATTACCGTACGCGAAAGTTAATATCACAGTAATGAGACTGTATATCAGCTGGGATGAAAGAGCCAGATGCCTCAGGCTCTCGTATATAGGTTGTTCTCGGTGATTCCGCTGCAAATTTATATATGAAAAAACTGCGTAAGTTTTTGCTGTTGTGCTGTATCGCTCTATGATGGGGGTTTATGTTGCAATGCGCGTTGATCGGAATGATATTCACTTCTCCCGGCACATGCTGCGAAACGTCAGACATCGTGCCGATCAACACGCGGTACAACCCGAATACGCGTGGGATAACCATAAAAAAACGGATTCAGATTTTGAAAGTGCAGCGATCTGAAATATTTATCGAGAATCCTTGCCTGACACTGGTTTCAATGCAAAACTCCACGGTGTGCAACAAATTGTGAAATTGAATGTTCCATAGCTTTTTCAGAACACCGGGTATATATATATGTACCTAGATTACATGTTAACCACACATCGCGAAGTGGTCGAATTGCTGTCTTGCACGGAGAATCCTAATATATTCGCAGAGCCAATTTCATATTTTTGATGCTCTTCACACCGACAGCCCACATGTAATACACTCAACAAGACAAACAAAATGAGGTTTTAAAATCAAGTGTCCATTCATTTTGCTCTCGTGTATCCTGGTCTATACAGGCATAGGCCTAGCGGGCCAATTCCTTAACACAAGGGCTCACCTCATGCTATTAGCCCCGCGAAGAGAGAACAGATGTTTATCCAGAAACTATATTTCCACCTATTTGAAAAGTCACCTTTCCTTGCCGAGAATCCATTCGATGAAAAATTGCAGCACAGCAGGGGGAGCTCTTTGTTGAGTCAACTCAACGAACCCCTTTGACCCAAACAAATCACCCTGCATGCGCTTTGGATCTCGCCAGATGTTGGAAGCTAAGCAGGTATGAGCCTGCATAGTGCAGCGATTGGTGGCCACCATGCAGGACTGTGTTGTCAGCAGTGGAGGGCAATGCGGAAAAATTACCACCCCCCCCCCCAAGTTGTACTTTACTTCTATGCTCCCCACCTTCACGAACTCACGCTGACTACTGGACATCTGTGCACAAGAGCTTCGTATGTCATCGGATTTCTCCAGTCTAAATAACGATTCTGATAAAGAATCTGATCCTGACCGGCACTGTGACGTATCGTCAAATAGCCCGCGTGAGCCACGCAGTGTCGGAAGGCCCTCATATCGCAGTAGATTGACACAGGGTTGTGCGCATACATGCACGCGTACACATCCAGCCAGACAACCACTTGATCTCTTTTGCAATTACCGCAGCGGTAGTTGGCCAGTGAGCTACAGCGAAAGTGCAGAGCCGCTCATTTATTGATACCGCCATTCATGTCCTTCGTGTGTAAGTTTCAAAAGCCAAAAACACACCACAAACAAAACTAGAACATCTAAAGCATTACGTTGTAATTGTTTATTATTAATGTTGTACTGTAGTAGCTTCCCCTCCCCCCCCCCCAAATAATATTCCAATTGCGCTCTCCGTGTCGTGTCGTGAGACAAAGAGATTTTCATTTGGAACTTCTGCAGCTCGCAATGCATCACCCCGCGTCAGTGAACAGTCTCTAGAACAAGGGTGGGGAACCTTTTTTCTGCCAAGGGCCATTTTGATATTTATAACATCATTCGCGGGCCATACAAAATTATCAACTTAAAAATTAGCCTGCTCTATTTGGTCAAACATTTAATTAATTCACCCCTGTGTGATGGCTGGAACTGCTTCTCTTTGGTGAGGCGTGTGATGTTAGCTGGTATTGATGATGTTGCTGCTACTCGCAACTGCTTTTCCAGGTTTGCTCCTAGATTTATTGAATTTAGAGTCCCGTCTGCGGTTGCCTTGGCAGGGCCACACCAAATGATTTCGCGGGCTTTATACGGCCCGCGGGCCGGAAGTTCCCCACCCCTGCTCTAGAAGATGAGATCATAGAACTACTTCCAAGCTCACTTCAATAGAAACATGCATTAAGATAGATTAATTCGATTAATCTGCTGCTCTTAATGTCAAAATGATGGGTCACTTTGTTGAGCTATCATTTGTGGTCAGGTCGCTTCTGAAAAACAAGTTAATGCCTCAGTGGGCTTTGCCTGGTAGGACGGGGGTGGTTTAATTGTATTTGTTTTGGTGATTTGTTTACCTTTATTGTACGTTGCACTCCTCTCCTGTTTTGTCCTGTTTGTTGTTGTCACGTTGTGACCCGCCCCTACTGGACATCTGTGACAAAGAGCTTTATAGCTCGTCTGATTCCTCCTGCAGTATCAATAAATATTTTGATTCTGATTCTGAATAGACCACATTATCTACACCCAGGGCACACCTTTTCAAATCCACACGCCCACCGGCAGAGAGACATGCAAACTCTAAATAAACAGGCGTCAGGGTCGGGATCGAACCCACGACCTCCAATTAATGAGTGCTTATTGCTTCGATATTAGTCCACTAATATCCACTAATATCGAAGCCATTACTTGGATATTAGTAGGGCATTTCCAAATACTCTAAACGCATGACTCTAAATGTGGAGGACCAGAAATCCACACCACCACAGGGAGAGAGAACATGCAAACATCAAAAATGCAAGCGTCAGGGTCGGGATCGAACCCATGAACCTCCTGTATACAAGGCGAGCTAGTTAACATCTCGCCAGCTCAGCACTCACCTCTGAATCACCCAGTTACATCCTAAAGCGTGAGGTTTTTACACAATGATTTGCATTCACATAGTGCTTAAACACAGTGGCACAAAAGTAAATTTAGCAAGAAAGGGTGTGTAACATAATAGTTTTGTTATGTATAATAATGTTAGATATACGTAGAGGAATACACGACTCGATGAGTTTCGTTCTTAAACAAATAAAATGTAAACAATAACTTGTGTTTATCTCATAATCTCCTGGGCTAGCCCATGTATGAAAGCACTTTACCCAACGTGCTCAGATGAAACAAAGCACAAGAATAGAACAAGGCGAGACAATCATGAAAGATGAACAACATTAAAAACAAGAGACAAAAAAAAAGCTCATGACTCTTGATTTTTAAATCCTTTATATTAAGTTCGCTTGCTTGCTTGCTTGCGTGCTTGCTTGCTTACGACCGTGCAAATCTTTCGGTCGTTTTTTAACCCACTTCCCGTGATCCAATCGAGCTGACATTTTGCACACAGACTCGTTGTGCGAGACAATAAATGTTCGTGAAAAACAATTTCAAAAATGTTACACTGTTTAGGGAAAACAAATTAAATATTTAATTACCAATTGCTTAATACTGGCAGACAATCATCTGACCCATAGGTGGCAGCCATCTCAAGCCAGAGGACGAGAAGACTCTAGCCGCCACGTATATAAAGGATTTATAGTGAAAAACTTTGTTTTTACGGGTTATACTTATTTTTATCGTACCAAGCAATTCACCGAAGCTACAACACGGGATCAATGCCACTTTCACCGCCTGCTTCAGTCATAACAATTGTTTCAGCCACAGTTAACTTTGAAATGCATAATATTACAAGTGATGCACCAACCTGATTAAAGCATTTCTACTTTACATGAGGTGGCCGGGTGGCTCAGAGGTCGCAACGTTGAATTGGCACCGCTCACATTCTGGGATTGAATCCCAGGCAGCTGTTAATTGTTAATCGGCTGTCGATGGTCTCAGCCCAGTCACCAATGAACCATCACAGTTAACACCATTGGAACCTCATTTGCCAGTAAAAAATATGATAATTTTTTTTACCCTTCTATCTGGCAACAAAACTGACACCTTTTTTTACAAGGAGTCATGTTTGCATAGACCACAATACCTGTAGCCATAATGCAAACAAAAAACATAAATCTGATAATATATGCACTGTCCTTGAAGTTGATTGGTCCACACCCGAGACAGCTTTCCTTAGAGTCTAGTTTCACATGGTGTTGGACCAGATGACGCCAAAAGGCGCACAACTCAAAGACAATGCACCATCAGAGTATGAGAGCTCGGGGTAAGCATTTATCATCACAGTTAACTTTGTTTATACACTCAATTGAGCTACGTTCCTGCTCCGATCATTAAAGATATCGGCTTTGATTGTCACGCGATGCGTATTACTCTGTGTCAGGGAGGGTGGGAAAGTGCTAATCCTCTAACGTGTGGACCGGAAGCAACTTTAATGTATTTAATCATCGATAGTTCTGTGGGGTGCACTTCTGTGGGCCGTTCTCTAACACGAAGGGAATCACACCGCTCTGATGGATGTCTATTTAGTTTATTTTATTTTGTTGTTGTTCAGCTATACACCTCTTATTCAAAGGTGACCTCTGGGAGGGAGGGGGAGGGATAAAAAGAGAAGACAAGAAAAATGAAAACATTGAAAAATCGAAAATGTAACAGTGAAACAATTTGAAAAGGAAAATCCACCGCAACAACAGCAGCACTACCTTGAAACTTAGAAACAGCCATTCATGCAGTCCTGTATTGAACAGTGAATCGACGTACACGAACTTGTAGCACCTTAGAATGTAATTCAGCCGAGAAAAAGCAATACAGAGTAAAACAAATGCTAGATTGCCAATAGATAGTAATACAGTTCGTGGCATCTTCTTCTTTTGCCGTATGGTTGGGTGGAAAACCAACAATTTTGAAACTTATTATTGTTGAATGCTCAGTTTTTTTTAAAAAAAACATGGAGGCAGTTGACGCCATATGGATCGCAGGAACGCTGCCAGGATGTCCGCGAATGATGCCGATGGTTTGGACTTGACCACAGTCACAGTACGGCGACAACGTGAATTCAGCATTTACATTCACGGTAGACTTACATATCAGTGGAGCGCATGAAGGTGGTCAGAGATGGTGTAATTGACAAACCTACATTTTTAACTACGTTGTTTAAAAACACTACTACGTTCTTTAAAAACACAGGTGCTACGTGTGATTTGATACCTATTCTCATGACATGACGTTGATAGCACAATCGGGATGATATCTGAACAAAAATATTTGAAAAAAGGAATGCGCATTGCACAGTGGATACGACGAAGTGGTGGTGCAGTGGTTAGCGGACTGCCCTGTGAACCTGGCGACCCCAAGTTTGATTCCCGGCCACGCACGAACATCAGTGGCGAGTGATAGCTGACCCGGTCTGAGGCTGCCCACATACCATTGAGAAACCCCCCTTGACTGACACCGAATGCAGTGGCCTTTCATCCACCAATGGATTTAGCAAGGGCTGACAAAAAAATCCACACGAGAACAGCGTTTTTTTTTTTACACGTGAAATTGAAGAGTGCATGACAAACGTTAGGCTGCCGCTCGTAATTGGACAGGCTTGGATGCAATGGCTGATCAGCCATGAAGGATTTGGAATGGACAGCTCACCATAGCCAGAGCTGTCGCAGTGGCAAATCAGCGTGCGGTGCAATAATTGTTGTGACTTGCTGCTGTTGTCAGAAGAGGTGGCATGGTGAGCTGTGAGATGACTGAACAATCAGGCCAAAAATATAACCAGACGAAACAGGAATAACCCTATAGAAAGGGCAGCAAGAAACGATCCAATTATTTTAGATGCACCAATTACTGAGGATGTGTCTTTCAAAAATAATAATCTGATGACTTGACCTGGGAGATAGTTTAATAAAGTGGAATTCGCAACTGATGGCAGGCACCGGTTAACTTCAAAGTATTTCCATCCATATTATGTTCAGCGTTTCAGTGAAAGAGCTTGTTAATTATAGATGATAACGGTGACTTCATATTTAACTTGTCGTATTATGCTGCTAAATATTAATATAGTTCTAAGGCAAATTATACTTATAAATATGAACATACCGCATAGGGCCTGCCTCATTAAATAGGATTGAAAATCACACAGTTGTTTCCTGCCTCTATAAGAGGCAAGTATTGAGAGGACAGATGGAGACAGTGGGAGACAGAGAAACATATACTCGTGCTGTACACAGAAGCGGAGGGGAGATAGAGAGATACACAGAAATCACGAGAGACAGAGACACTCAGAGTCACCAAGGGAGTCAGAGCCAGAGAGATACATACACAACGAGTCCAGGAGACAGAACCCAGGCAAAGCGAGAGGAAGGCATTGAGGAGACTGGCGTGAAGCCAGGGGGACGGAGAGACAGAGATTTTCATACTCTTTGGTTCTTTCGGTAAAATCACGTAAGTATAAAATAAAATAAATCACGACGTTTCGGGCGCACACGCAAGCGTCCATCATCAGGTGAGAAAGCATAGTCTGCTGCTGAGGCAGACTGTTTTAAAAGGTTTGAAATGGGTGTAGCTCAAGGGTCATAAAGAAATAATCAACGAGTATGGATCCCTGCAGTCACGAAAGCTTCAAATCAAGAGATGTTCATGTTCACAGAAACCTTCCACGAATAACTTGCCTCTGCAGCTTTCCCGCTTGTTTTCTCCTGATGACAAACCGTCTAAGTTATTTTTGTTATTTTTGTTATTTTCTATGAGCCTATCTACGTGACTTTACCCTTTGACCCAAGAATACAACTTAATTTGCGATTTATGTAACACCGAGATCTAGTATTCAATACTTGGATGAATAGTAAAAAGTGCAATTCGATGCACCCCTAACAACAACAGTGGTACCCCGGAGATCGAACTTAATTCGTTCCAGAAGGCCGTTCGAACACCGATTTGTTCAAACACCGAGTACATTTTCCCCATAAGAATGAATGTAAATGCCATTAATTGATTCCAGACACAAGAAATCTCTCATTATAAAAGTATTTTTTATACGAAGTTTACAGTAATTACATTGCATAAAATCATACAAAAAAAAACAAGAAACACAATAAATAAATGGAGACATTGTGTATGGATAAACACCAAAAAACACTAAAATAAAGGAAATTAACGAAAAAGGTAAGGAGCGATGTTTTGCGGGTCTGCACTGGGTGAGAGATACGTGTTAACTGAGCCTCTCACACGGTAAAACCTTTGTCTGGGCAAGCGTCACGCACGCTGGCCATACGCGTCTCAGCCGTACAGCTCCTTTCAAGTCGCGATTGGCTGTTCGACCTCCGAATTTCGTTTGGTTTCCGGGGCAAAACAATGTTCGGAAATATCGTTCGAACACCGATTTGTTCGAGTTCTGGTGCGTTCGATCTCCGAGGTTCTACTGTACTTATTTTAGGCTCAAACGCCAATTGTCACTGGCGTCGCTCACGGGAAACATCACCAGAATGTACCAGAGCTTGGTGCGACACGTTATCACCACATCCCCACTCGGGATATACACATAGCACTTACAGACTCTTGCGAACAATATAAAACTTTGCACTCTCGGTGTGTGTAAGGGGTGAATACAAAATTCTAGAAGCGAATAGGTCAAACACGTAATGGGTGAAACAGCCTACTTGCCAACGTTTTTCACTGCAAGAGTATGTCATCACAACGCATTATGATAACCTTGGTTTCGGCATTGCAGATGTCTTGCCTTGCCTGTCAGATTTAAAACCATAGCTGGAATGTGTCCAATTCAGCCTTGGCACATCTCATCGGGAGCTCGTTAGAGGGGACCGGAATTAGGGACTGGGAATGCACATCCAACCCAAACGATTTGACAGTGACGACCAGACACAATCTGGAGAGAGCGATGTCACGGTGACTCTCCTCGTATGAATCTCGAGGTGAACGTAACAGAAAAAAAAACGATTGGATTGCCTCTGCTTATTTCCCCCCCCTTAAAACTCAACACATTTGTCAGTAGCACGGTTGGCTACGTACGCTGCGAAAGCAGTTCTACAATATGCATACAGTGACATGAAATTAGGCGACGTTTTAGTAAATGTCCCTTCTTCAAGTCGCATGATGTGCCATGACAATCCTGTTGAGGGCAGTGTTATTGATTAATGTGTTATTTCGTTGATTTACTTATTTGTGTATTTATTTGTTTGTCTGTGCCTGTTACACCACTGCTAAACGTAGCAGGGTCACCAAGTCTTTCGGTAAAGTCACGTAGGTATAAAATAAAATAAATCACGACGTTTCGGGCGCAACACAAGCAAGCGTCCGTCATCAGGTTTTCCCACCTGATTTTATTTTATACCTACGTGACTTTACCGAAAGAACCAACGAGTATGGATTCCTGCAGTCACGAAAGCTTCAAATGGTGTGTTTTACTTTCACCTTGGTGGACGATGTTGATGGTGATGATGTCGTACGGAGGAATGGCGACATTTAACAGTGTGACGTGAAGATTTGATACCTCGCCAAAGAGCTTCTGGAGATTGCGGAGTAATTATCAAAGATGTCTCTGGGGAACGAGTAAGAGTGGACGGTTGTTTACCGCAGAAATTCCGTCGGTTGGAGTTGTTTACCGCTTTCAGTCGGAGTTGTTTACCACATTCGGTTGACGTTATTTACCGCATTCGGTTGACGTTGTTTACCACATTCTATCGGAGTTGTTTACCACATTCTGTCGGAGTTGTTTACCACATTCTGTCGGAGTTGGTTACCGCATTCGGTTGGAGTTGTTTACTCCATTCGGTTGACGTTGTTTACCACATTCGGTTGACGTTGTTTACCACATTCTGTCGGAGTTGTTTACCACATTCGGTTGGAGTTGTTTACCCCATTCGGTTGACGTTGTTTACCACATTCTGTCGGAGTTGTTTATCACATTCGGTTGGAGTTGTTTACTCCATTCGGTTGACGTTGTTTACCCCATTCGGTTGACGTTATTTACCACATTCTGTCGGAGTTGGTTACCGCATTCGGTTGGAGTTGTTTACCACATTCGGTTGACGTTATTTACCACATTCGATTGACGTTGTTTACCACATTCTGTCGGAGTTGTTTACCACATTCTGTCGGAGTTGTTTACCACATTCGTCACTGCGGAACTCGTGCCGCGAGTCTCCATTGGTGCACGAGGCAATCCGCAGCGTCCGTGTGGCGTTTCCGATGCGGTTCGTGACATCAAAATCCAGGGGTCTCGACTGTCACCTCAACTATGAAGCTCTTATGTTTTAGATTTGAAGTTTTCGTGACTGCAAGGGTCCATATACTCTTTATTTTTTTCGGTAAAGTCACTTGATACAGTAATTTTGCTGTGACGGTGCCACCTGAAGACGGAAGCTTGTGTTGCCTCCGAAACGGATTGAGTTAATTTATTTTAATTTTAATTTTCTTATTTTTTTACCTACGTGACTTTACAAAAAAAACCAAAGAGTATATTCTTATGTTTTGTTTCCCCTCCCTCAGTTTCACATGAGCCTCTTCCTGCCTTTGTCGAGCTTCGTATCATTCTGTGCCGTTGCTTCTCTTCACTGAACTGCGCGATTTGAACAGATAGTTTTGTCAGAGACGTACTGCTCACGATACGCTTGTCAAATTTTGGTAGATAGCTGGATGATTGCACCCATTCAACAGCAATATCAATAAAAAGGGCCTCCAAACTTGCAGCAGAAATGTTCGCCAAATGTGTGATTCTCTTTCCAGGCTCGATGTTGTATTCCTCGAATAGATATTTTTTTCAAAAACTGTAAAAACACTCAAGGGGCAATACCCCCCGAGTGTGAGCTTGATTTGTTCAATTCACTGTATATCCCCGGGACCCGCGAAAGGCAGCGTGGCAATCAGTGAGAGTGCCAGAGTTCATATTTAAGTGTCCGGTTGAACCCGAAAATGACATTGCCTCTCATCTCATGGGCTTTTGATTTAAGGTCACTCACTGTAAAGCTCGGAAGAAACGTGTTTACCACGTCTGTGAAACACCGGTCTGTTTTGTATTCATAAAAACGAGAAGGAATCCTCGAATAAAATGAGATGTGTGTATATCATATTCACTGAAACACAATTGGACGTGAAAGAAGAATATGTCGTTTGTTGCAAAAAAATAACAACAAAAACATTATACAAAAATAAACGAACCTTTGTCAAGCCGCAGCTGGATAAAGGCCTCGCTAAACTGTGTTGGTCATGGGGCTGTTTGCAGCAGCCCAGGGATCACATGCACGTGTCTTTACATGATTCATGTGTGTTGAATTATCCGTACGCTCCATCGCTAATTTACATTTTAAAGAGACGCAAACATATGTAGTGAATAGAATGATGTCCCCTATATCAGCATGATTCATTTCATTTGCAAATTATATTCATCACAAATTTTAAATGTCAAATGACAATGGTTACATTTGATACATTTTCATTGATAGCTATGCTTTAATGTTGGTGATGTTTATGTATACGTGACACTATAGTCCAATGTGCAGTCTACTACGTGTGTCACTTCACACAATGGGGAGCGGTAGCGAGCTACGCTACGAACCTAGGGGGTCCGGTTCGATTCCTGCTCAAGGCCAACACCAATGACGATTATCTGAACCGGTCCTGGGCCTCTCCTAGGTCACCTCAGCCTCAAATGCGTACCTGGTGTAGTGTGTAAACATTGCCACTAGGGAGACAACGGCGGTCGAGCATGGTGGTGGCCACTCACCCCCTTGGCGTACCGTTTCGGCCTTGACACGTGCTTGCTAACAGCGCTTGCCCCAACAGCATGTTAAAGGCTATACGGGGGATCGTTGTTGCCGTTTCACAAATGAAACAGGGTCTTTGTGCGCACACGCCCGTCTGCAGCACTGTGGCTCAACAGCATGACCGTGAAACTCCCAGAAAAATCTGTCAGCGAGGTGGTCAGAAGATGGCAAATACAGAACATGTGAGATTGTGATCTTGTCTATATGGGAGCTTTGGGTGTTAAATCCCCGTGTTTAAGGGATTTCTCTGCTTCATTTGGTTTTCAACCAACGTGCAAAACACTTATTGAATCCGAACATCACAATCCAATGGAGGTTTCTTCTGAGAACAAGATCTTGAGGCTCGGTGAGGCTATGCTGCATAAGAAACAAAATACTTGCCAACAGCATTGTCGCAAGTGTCATACATGAATAGAGATTGAAAAGTTACTTAACAATAGTATAAAAAATAATTGATTTAATTGGTTGCAACGATGACACAATAATATGCAGAAAAAACCCATACTAAACGTTATATTCACGAAGCAAATTTCATGTTACATTTCACCTGAGATGTGTAGTAACAATTGAATAAAATAAAATAAATACAGCACATCGGCTTCTGTTGGTGCAGTGGTTTGCTCACTGCACTTTGAACTTGGAGACCAGAATCCGATTCTTCACTACGTCTAACATTAGTGACGAGTGACATCTGAACTGGTCCTGGACTAGTGCCTGAAGACTTCATCAAACGACACTGAGCAGTATGGTGAAGTATGGCCAATAAGAATCCATAATGAAAGGAATGTAAATTATGCATTAGTATTATTA
Organism: Lampetra fluviatilis; assembly: GCF_964198595.1. Classification (NCBI taxonomy): domain Eukaryota; kingdom Metazoa; phylum Chordata; class Hyperoartia; order Petromyzontiformes; family Petromyzontidae; genus Lampetra; species Lampetra fluviatilis. Next base: position 5,790,410 of record NC_136294.1, read on the forward strand.
AAACTACTATTACATAATCTTCTAACAACACTTCCATGTAAATGTCAGATCAAATAGTGCAAGGGTTTGTGAAGAATACAGTGCATATCTAGTTGACATAAATTCTTAATAATGTCACCTATATGAAGAAATTGCAACAGAAATCGAAGAGTGAGCAAATAATCACGGAGAGATGCATGCTTACATTTTTAACTACAACATGATCTTTTTTTATAAGGTTTTCTCCTTTTTTATGGCAACAAACAGGTGTTGAGATGTTAAAACACCAAACTGAAGCCTTTTACAAGGAATCATTTCTGCATTAACCACAATGCTTGTGGTCAGAATGCAAAAAAAAACATTCTCTGATAATATATGCATTATCTTTCAAACGGAATGGTCTACACCAGAAACAGCTTTCGTTTTTGCCAGAAAAAAGGGGAAAACCTATTCCCATATTTTGTTCCTGGCAAAGGAGGTCGCATGATATATATTTTATATTTGACCAGGTAAACCCCACTGAGCTATATAGCTCTTTTTCAGAAGCGACCTGGCCACAAATGATAGCTCAACAAAGTGGCTTATCACGAGGAAATGTATCGGAACCAAGTACGCAAAACGCATTTTTATAAATGTGGAGGGAAACCCAAAAGTCCTGGATAAATATCCAAGTGACCACAGGCTTGGGATCGAACCCACAAACTCCTGTATACCAGGCAAGGTAGTTAACATCTCGCCACCACGGCACCACATTTACACTGAGAACCAGGATGAGGAACACGTGGTTTAATGAAAACGTTATCATGTAAACAAATACATTTTAAAGCCTTGGGCATGATGCGTCGCTAAACGTGATGATGTCCAATGGTTCACGAATAATGATGGAGTGTCTGCCGTGGGATTAAACGTGTCCAAGAGGACATACCCCGAGAAAGATGTACCAATTAACTTAGCTTGCGTGTGTGCAGATGCTTGGTGGATTATTGCATCGCAGGTTCATAGGGGGTAGCGGTTGCCTGGAGAGACCTGCATTCAGCAATGCATTTATGATGAGTGATGATGATGATGACGGCGAGCATTGGCAACCCGCATGTTATGCATGCCTAATGACAATAGAGTCAACCTGTAGAGAGAGTGAGTGGTCTAGGGCCAGCGAGAAGGTTCGGGAATAGGGGCGTCGCCACGGAAGAGGGGCATCGTATATAAGGGAAATGCGCAGGAGGCTCGGGGCAGTTGCAGTGGGGTCATCGCCGGTCCGAGGGAGAGCAGGCAGCTCCCGAATAAAGAAAACCTTCCCATGGCAAGGGCGTCCAAGTCGTCTGTACACATGCACGCATACGCGGGCCCGGCGGTTGCATTGAACACACCTGCAGATCAGCAATTCTTACAATGTGTCCCTGATCGCTCCACTGCATATATGTGTGTGTGTGTGCGTGAATGTGCCACTTGTTTTTGTGTCTCGTGACAGCTGTTTTGTCTGGCTGCCAGGTGTCCGTTCTGCCACCGAGATCACCCCGCACCTGGCAATTTGCGGTCCAATGACGAGACGCTGCTCAACATAACAATGCCCAATTCTCACTCTCTCTCTCTTGGCAACGCCACTGCAGCCCCACGGGTTACACGCACGCGACACCCGCTGCTGCTGCTGCGTGCGAGCGCGTTGTGCGAACCAACGGGGGCGTATAGCCCGCACACGGAAACGCACGGCGTGCACACAATGCGGAGCTGACTGTGGACTGTATTTAGCCATCCGTTGAGCGTATTTATATATCTTCTTGGTTCTTTCGGTAAAGTCACGTAGAATTGAAATAATAAAATGATAAAAATAAAACATAATACAATAATTCTCACGACGTTTCGGCCACAACGCAAGTAGCCATCCTCAGGTGGAGAATTCTACGTGACTTTACCGAAAGAACCAAGAAGATGAATCCCTGCAGTCACGAAAGCTTTAAAACGTATTAATATACATACATATATTTTTTTTTGGGGGGGGGGGGGGGGGGTATTTACCGCACCGCAGACAACGCCTATGGCTAACGCAGCCATAATGCAACCCGGACCCCGTGAGTTATGTGAGATGCTAGGCAGAGTCGAGTTGGGGTGAGTGCTTGGATGGGCGGCCAGCATGCGTGGCAGGTGTTACAGGCAGTGCAGCATTTGCCGGTGCACTCGCACGATGTCTCAGCAGTTCGCCTGCTGTGTTTTCTCACCTGAAGACGATTGCTTGCGTTGCGATCGAAACGTCGTTCTTTTTTTAAAATCCTTTATATTAAGTTCGCGTGCTTGCTTGCTTGCTTGCGTGCTTGCTTGCTTGCTTAGGACCGTGCAAATATTTCGGTCGTTTTTTAACCCACTTCCCGTGATCCAATCGAGCTGACATTTTCCACACAGACTCGTTGTGCCAGACAATTATTGTTCGTGAAAAAAAATTCCCAAAATTTTACACTTTTTAGGCAAAAAAATGTATTTTACATATATTCAAATAGAACGCATTCATGGCTTTGGCTGAACGTCAGAGTGTAAGAGCCCAGAGCGTAACCCCTCCACAGGCGTGGCGGAGTAGCGCAGTTGGTAGCGCCCTCGCTTCCCATGCCAAAGGTCGCGGGATCGATCCCCGCGTCCTCCACAGGCGAATATATTTTTAAATCCTTTATATTAAGTTCGCTGCCACGCATATAAAGGATTTATAGTGAAAAACTTTGTTTTTACGGGTTATACTTATTAAAAATTCTTCTTCTTCTATCTACGCGACTTTACCGAAAGACCCACAGAGTACGATCACGTTTCTATTTTGATGCAATGTCATTAAAATCCTTTATATTAAGTTCGCTTGCTTGCTTGCGTGCTTGCATGCTTGCTTGCTTGCTTACGACCGTGCAAATCTTTCGGTCGTTTTTTAACCCACTTCCCGTGATCCAATCGAGCTGACATTTTGCACACAGACTCGTTGAGCGTGACAATTAATTTTCGTGAAAAAAAATCCAAAATTTTACACGTTTTAGGGATTTTTTAAAAAATATTTAATTACCAATTGCTTAATGCTGGCAGACAATCATCTGACCCATAGGTGGCAGCCATCTCAAGCCAGAGGACGAGAGGACTCTAGCCGCCACGCATATAAAGGATTTAGAGTGAAAAACTTTGTTTTTACGGGTTATTTTTTGTTTGTTTGAAGAAACCACAAAATCGACGCTCGAAGCGTCTCCTGCGCCCATTGCCCTCTCGTCACGCCGCTCACGTCGCGTTCGCTGATCGGTCGCCGCAAAGATAAAGACAAAGATCCCTCCCCCCGGTATAGCCTTAACATACTTTTGGGGGCAAGTGCTGTTAGCGAGTAGAACTCTATAAAGGCCGGCACGGACGCATGAAGGAGGGCGGGTGGCAAGCACCACGCCCGACCGCCTTTGTCTCCCCAGTGGCGATGTTTACTACGCATCGCACCAGCTACTCATTTGATGCTGAGTCGACCTAGGGGAGGGCCCAGGACCGGTTCAGACAATCGTCGCTGGTGTTGGCCGTGAGCGGGAATCGAACTCGGGTGGCGGGGGTTCGTAGCGTAGCGTAGCGCTGACCGCTGCACGACCACGTGGTGAAGTATGGCCACATAACACAATCCACGTGGAGGGGTTGGAGAGTCTTCGTTGGCAGCAGTGAACTGTTCAAAGGGCTTTTTCGATTTAAAGCTTTCGTGACTGCAGGGATTCATCTTCTTGGTTCTTTCGGTAAAGTCACGTAGAATGGAAATAAAAAAAGAATAAAAATAAAACACAATAAAATCTTTTATTATAAAATAAGAATAAAAATAAAACATAATAAAAGATTGTATTATGTTTTATTTTTATCATTTTATTATTTCCATTCAACGTGACTTTACCGAAATAACCAAGAAGATGTTCAAAGGGCTGTTTTGGAAACACAACAGACGAAGGCGTTGATTCCCTCCCCCCCAATGCAAACAGACAGACAACAACATGGCTGCTTTGCCAGCTGCATATCGCTAATCAATTGCACTGCATGAAATGTGTCACTCTCATCAACGCGCTCGACCTTTCGTTAGATAAGCAACATTTTGAAGAAGTGTGAAGTGTGTAAATGAGAATGCAAACGATTCACTTAAACGCATCACCCTTTAGGGCAATTGTTCATTTACTATGCAAACCCGGTCGCTTTCCGTGGGAGCGATTAATCCCGTCTCCTGCCTTGATAATGGGTTCAGCAGACAGATGGTGATATTTCATTCCGCTATTACCTCGTTACCATTTAAAGGAAATTTAAAAACGAATTCAGGAGATTTACCGCAAAGGTGCCGCTTGTGAAACGTGAAGTCATGTCACAACACCGCTTACTATAAATTTTATCTACGGATTATATAACGATATCTAATGATTATGTAACGATATCTATGGATTATGTAGTGATATCTATGGATTATGCCATGATACTGATATTCATGGATTATGTAATGATAATGATACATATGGATTATGCAATGCTATATATGGATTATTGAATGGTAATTGTATATTTTGATTATGTAATGATAATGATATCTATGGATTATGTGATGAAATTCTATTTATGAATTATGCAATTATAATGATATCTATGGGTTATATAATGATAATTATATATATGTATGGATTATGTAATGATAATGCTATATTTTGATTATGTATTCATAATTATATATATGGATTATGTTGATGCATATGCAACCGTCCACCACCGGACGATGACAAGAATTTTGGCATAAAACTACCACGTGGCCTAACCCAAATACAAACATGGTTTTGAAACTTATGTTTTACGTTAATAGGATTATGTTGTCAGTCAAGTGTGTTGGTGTGGGGAGTGGTAGTGCACTATAACTGCAATTTATACTGGTAGGAACCTCCTGGTTACACCAGCCCACAGAAGATTATTGTGTCCGTCCATCCGTCGTGGATCTAAAAATGGGAGTGGGTGGGACTGGGTGGAGAGGGGAGGGGCTGGGTGGGGAGGGGAGGGTGGGGAGGGGCTGGATGGGGAGGGTGGGGCTGGGTGGGGAGGAGCTGGTCACCCCGTGGTGCCCTTATAAAACTCAACGTTTAACCTACTCACGCCGGCTTGTGCCCGCCCTCACAGTCGGCCATATTTGCGGAATACACCACGCCACCGTTGACCCTGGCCATTGACCGAGCAACCCAACGTTTCTACCAGCTCCCTCCGCAGGAATGTGTTAAAGGCTCAGTATGCTACCACTAGCAATATTTGCCCCAACAGTATGCTGAAGACTACATGGGGGGTCTTTGTATGTTGGTGTGTGTACATGTGTAATGACCGAAAATTTTACCCCAAGCCGTATGCAGCCTAACGGCTATTTAAAAATAAACAAAGGTCTCCGATTAGAAGAAAGAGGTCTCCACGGTGATTTATCGGCGAGGCAGACTCTAAAGGGATTGGAGAATACGTGTTGAACGGGGAAACAAAAAGCATCCGTTAAAGGGAAAGGACAGGAGTCGGCTCGAGGTAAAATCAAGGACGAGAAGGTTCGAGAAAGGGAGCTAAGGGGAGAGCACGAGGAGTGGGGGACGCCCAGAGAAGCTGGAAGACGAGCACGAAGCCTCGGGTGGCAGTCTTCAAATTAAAGTGGCTCTTCATATAACTCGTCGTCGAGTCGTTACACATGCATTGGTGGAGCCTAGTGGATGTCAGTGACCTAAGTTTGATTCCCATCCACGGCTAACGTCACTGGCGAGTGATGTGATCATTTGTCCTCGGCCTTAGCTAGGTTGACTTTGCCTTATAAGAGTATCTAGAGCGGTGTGTAAACATCGCCACTGGTGAGACGAAGGTGGCCAGGGGTAGTGTTGGCCACATTACCTGATAGGTGCTCACGGACAGTCTTTTAGGCGATGTATGGGGGGGGAATCTTCGTCGTTATAAATGTGAAAAGTTGAGTAATTTTTGTAAGTAAAAAAAACCACATATAAATACTTCGTACAAATGAGCCACTTTTTGTAACCTACAATTGCCGGGGCATTTTACGTTGCCTATTGTAAACTTCAGGCCTAAATCTTTGTAAACATTTTCTCCTTCACATTCTCGCGGGTTTAATTTCAGACATCCGATTCATACACAATGTCGAACGTATTTCATATGCATGGTGACTTTTATGAGGATGATGCATAATTGAAAACGGCCATGATATATGGGTTTTTTTTCCCCTTTAATGTGCCATCAATAACAAATCACGTCACGTTGATTAATATTGGTCACCCGTTGCCCTCAGTAGTTTTTATTGTTGTCACCTCAGCACTGCTGCAGAGGGTGCAGGAACTGTGCTGCCAAAAAACAAGTCACGTGCACAACACACAGCCCCTTTGGTCTATCCACTGCTAGATGAGGGCCTCCTCAGGCCGTGCAGTCGTGGGGGCTGTGTGACCATACGCTGGATCAGTGCTGGGGTAAGGGGGGGGGGGTCTGTGAAGGCAGGTAGCATAGATGCGGGAGCATAGTATATTCCAACAATGTATTTTACTCAAATGGAAATGTAGCCTTGCAGAAGGTGATCACCTTTTCGAATGCTATCATTCGTCTCAATTATGCTCAGCTAACGAGCTCTGATGAGATCGGGGGCATTCTGGGGCGATTTGGTCAGAGGTGACTATCATAATAGTGGGATTAATCCCGACACTGGTAGTGACAGCTCCCAATGTTTCAATTAGTGTTTTAAAACAACCAAAATCAGAGATTGTACATCTTTATTTTAGTTGATACTTAATGCTGTGCCAATGGAATGTTTTTTTTGCAAAGGAAATAACTACCTTACATTGCAATACCATGATTATTCTTCTTGGTTCTTTCGGTAAAGTCACGTAGAATGGAAATAATAAAATAATAGAAATAAAACATAATACAATAATATAATAATGAAACATGTTTTATTTGTATTCTTTTATTATTTCCATTCTACGTGACTTTACCGAAAGAACCAAGAAGATGAATCCCTGCAGCCACGAAAGCTTTAAATCAAAAACTATGATTATTATTATTATTATTTTCAAACCCTAACTTAAAGTTCCTTTGTTGAACCACTGCTGGATGAAGGCCTCCTCATTCCTCTATGGGATTTGGATATACTTCACCATTGTGGGCCGGTGTTGTTGAGGGCCTACCACTGGTGCCACTGACGCTAGCCACTGCGGGGAATCTAAGTCAGGTCACTGGATTCACAGTCAGTATGCTTAAGCACTGCACCACCACTCCTCGCTATACTTTTCAGCGCAACAAAAAAATTACAAGTTAGAAATGTGTGCCTAATGTCTAGCATGAATGCAGTTACATATGTTACATAATCGTAAATCAAATCCAGTTATTGATTTTACTTCACGCGGGCCACCGAGTTTGCGAAACTAAATTCGAATCTGACCCAAAGAATTGTGTGCCAGATGTGTTTGTGTTTTGTCGCGACCTCACACAAAATATACGGGTGCTTTTCTTGCCTTGCTGCGGTCGTTGATTTCTGGGACCCGTTGTTCAGTTGTGGATAATGCCACTTCCGTGATTGAGGAGCATTTTTCACCCAGGGAAGCCTTATGGTCGACCAGCTGAGAGACACTTCCTCTGTGAGAAATAGCAAGAGGGTCACGCGTTAATTCCAGCTTGTTGTGTCATCAACGCATGCTCTAAAGCCAATCAGGAGTAAATAGAAAAAGAAAATCGAAATCTGTTGGGGTTTTGGGATACATTCAAGGGTGGTGCGGGCAGCGGAAATGGCAAGATAAGACCAGTTTTAAATTCGAACGCATACCCAACAAATCGATCACCTTATCACTTAGACCTTCCACATTGTTCTCCCCAGAGTTCTGGAGTGTCTGGATATGCCGGAGGTGATCTGGGGGGGATAAGAGATATATATGAACATTTCGAAGCTGGGTTTTGGAAGTGAAGATATGAGTCGATATTACATTAGTTTTGTTAGACTGGCTTGTTCCAATAGACAAGGAACTAACATGCTTTTCTGATGATCAATCAATAATTAAATCCAATGCAACCAATTAACTCAATAAACATAGTGTACTACTATCTACAAATTAAATACTTTTTAGAGGTACTTTATTACTGGAATGGATTAAGTGGTGGGACAGTAATTCGTGCACTGACCTTTGAAAACAGCGACTTAAGTTTCATTCCCTACAACAGCATTAGTGGTGAGTGATAGCTGAACCAGTCCTGGGCACTCCCATCAGCAACCCGCACTTACCAGCGTGGTGAAGTATGGTCAAAAGACCCCCATGACTGATACGGTATGGGGAGACCTTCATCCACCAGTGTGTTCTATTTTTGCGCGTGGCAATATGTTCAGGAGCTAAACGCCAAGGTGGAGATTTGCTAGCCACGAGTGGGTTTCAGGAGTGGGTTTGTGTTGCTTATTTATTTGTAACGACTAGCATAGTACGAGTGGTGTTTCATCCCGGGCATAATGCCAGTGCTTTTAACTTTACTTTAAACGAACATGTTTTGAGTGAAAAACAAATGAAACCATAGCCTTCCCTGCCCAACAGTTAATTTATCTTTCCAAGCCAATATCTCTAGACCCTCAGCCGTGTGCTGTCTTTACACATGTGCAACATGTCCCAATACACTGAGCCTCCACTTTCTTTTAGGCCCCCGAATTTATATCCCCGCGTCACAAGTTTACACAAATGGGGTCGCAGCCGGATTTTCCTGTCTGTACTCGGTCATGTTTAGTGTTGAGATCTGCTAAAACCAAACTCTAAAAAAACTAAGCTGGACATATCTCTAATCTCGAAAACGCAATTCATTTTTTTAATCGGTAACTTTAACTTTTAACATGATTTAAATCCTAACCATAATCCCCACCAGTGGCATGATTTTTCTGAGAGACATTTTTTTTCGTCCGTGTTTTAATCGAGCTCTTTTAGGTTGAAATAATGAGTCAAATTAAAAGACTATTTTGGCTGTCACCTGATGAGGCTGGTTGTAATTACCGGCGAAATGTCGTACTCGAATTGTAAATGTTGTGGGTTTACTCTCCAACACACCGATATGTGCTTAACTAGTAACGAATTGGCATGTTTATGTTTACATGGCAAACCTTTCTAATTGGCTGTGTCGGGTGGTGGTAGTGGAGTTAATGATACATTTATATTTGCGCGATCTGAACCAAAAAGAAACCTCTTATGGAAAAAGCCCTGAAATGTCTTGCCAGTGCCACTTCTGACGAAACGGCCTCTGCTAGAGAGGGTGCTTTGAAGAGCCCCGTTAGAGGCGTGTTTTAAAATCATATTCTTAAAACTAACCTGAGTAGCAGTTTGTAGAATCACACCAGGCACACAGATATATTGCGTTTTTTTGTTCACAATAACTATTGAGCTGATATCGTAATGAAAGTTGAGACAATTAATGTGCACATATGGGAATTCGCTCTCTCTGTAAAAGGGAATTAGGTCACCGTGTTCGTTAAAGCCGCAGCATCGAAAAAAAAGAGAGATATAAATACATCGCATTGTAATGAGGGCCACATGAATATTTACCGGCCTAAATTTATCCCCATTACTTTATCATTTACAAGTGAAGACACGGCGGCGCCGACAAAATTAATGAAGTAAGAAATTGAGCCGACGGTGGAGCAATGCAAATCTATTTTTAATGGAAATCACTGTTTGTTCCGCTCACAAACGCATGCGCATTCCTCTCGTGAACGTGCGCGCGTTGAATCAAGTTTCAAGTTTCATTTATTAGGTATAGTCCTGTGAGCCATTCGGCTCTTGAATCGGGTGCAACCGCAACAAACAGAAAACATGAACAAGAAAACATCTTAAAGTGACTATGTGCAAACAGAAAATCCAAGAAACGACAGCAAAATATTGCAGAAAAAGCACCGTACACCAACACTGTGTGCAAAAATCCCAGTGGGATGCAAGTCAAACAACAACACCAACAACCACAAGACAACTTAGATTAAGGCCATCAGTCTTACTCCGTACTACAACAAACAAACATGGCCAAACCAAAAAACTTTTCGAAAATCACCAAAATAAAGCCATAAAAGCAATGAAACAGTGATCATAGGAACTGTGACCGAATTTTCACAATAAACGACGTAAACAAGATGTACTACCACCAAACTCTGCAGCCATAGCTGGCTGCATGAGTCACTCCACAACAATCGCGCACCCAGAAGGGCTCTGCGCATTAAAGTTGTAAGGCCGATATATTTGACACCAAGCGGTTACAGTTTTTGACCAAAGCTACACGTTTGTTTGCTGAGGTGTGTCCTTAAATAATGTGACGTTTCTGTTTATTAACGATTACTTAGAAAGAATGTTGCTCGAAGCATTAATAGTGTTTTTTTTGTATGTCAGCATTCTCCCTATTAAGGGAATAGTAGAGTGCTGCAAAATGTAATTGTGACATGAAATATTTGATTTTGCTTATTGGTAAAAAAAACCCATCATAGTATGTGGCTTTATTTATAATGAAAGTATTGCATTTGTTGGGATATCAAAGTCTTGCCACCGAATAATGCAACATTCTTTGTTAATTTTCTAGTTATCACTGCCCATTATGGAACAAAACAAAGCTTAGCTAGTTGCTACCAATAACGCATTGGAATATATCTCATAGTCAACTACACTGGATACTCATATATCTTTATTAATGTTATATAGCGTACGTATATTATCATCAGTAGCAGCAGCTATGTTCTATCCAGTGCTGGATAGAACAATTGCCATCTTTCATGGTTCTGCATTTCCACAAATCATCTTGTTGCTTCTTGGCAGACTCCTCTTCTGATTTGCATTGTATCTATTTGCAATTTCCGTCCAGCTGCTCCATCTTTATAAATAATTTTGATGATTTCTGTATATTTTATGGAAAAAAAACACCGTAGTATTGAAATATATTTCAGGGTGTCGATCGCTGCATCAGTTGTCACTGAATCAAATACAATTTCATATTTTCCAAAAATACAGGCATAACAGTATTTGGTATCCATTTGGTCAATGGTAGAACATATATTTCTAAAACGATGTTGCTCTTCTAAATTGGCCATTATATATGACTTAATAATCTTGGCAAATAGCTAAGAGGCAAATGGGTCTGCAATTTTTCTAATCAGTTTGTCTCTATTGTTCAACAGAAGGATGAGGCATCATTTCATGATTGAAGCGTTTCATTTCCGTGTAAGATTTGGAAACATCATCCACCAAAACTGGGAAGTTCAAATAGATAAATGTAAAATAATTCAATTGACTTGAATCTCAGAGACAAACTCAGACATGTCTGTGTCCACATCAAATTCAAAACAGAACATGATCACAGGCTAGAGCAATGCAAGTTACACCTCATCAATGCCAGAGAGGACAAAGCTAATTACAGGCCAACCCAAGACAGCGAAACAAACACATCTAGCTCAGGCGGTAGGGGAATTTAATCTCGTTATAAGTAAAATAGTCATATCACGTCAGAAGCAAAATTATTCATTTAATTTCTCAACCTATAATATAACATTATTTTGTATAACTGTGATCTGTAAACAGAAATGTTTTATTTACAAGACTGACATTCAACATTGGATTCTACAGCAAACCAAGCAATTTAGATTTATAACCATATCCCATAATTACTTTATAACCAGCTTCCACAGCATAGCACGACACGCGTTTAGATGAAGGGGAGGTGATGGCACAGCGGTTAGAGCGATGTGTCATGAACCTGGCGACCTGAGCTGAATTCCCGGCCACAGCTGACATCAGTGGCGACCGATACCTGGACCTGTCATGAGCACCGTATTCATCAACGGGCAGTGAGTGTGGCCTTTATCGAGCAGTAGATTTAAAACGGAGGGCAAATATTTATTATTAACGAACTAAAAGGGACATTAAACTGCAAAAGATCTATTGCTCCAACAGCAACATAAAAAATATATACCGTGCATAATTATAACTGTATGATCAATTTTAATGTGTCCTTTGGAAGTTGTCTCCATATGGATGGATGACAGCGTGCCAGTGTATCTCGTGCAGTAATTAGATTTGCGAAACATAAACATCGCATGAGAAAGCGTCAATGCATATATCACACTATGGACATGTCGATCGACTACACTTTCACGTTTAATACGTACTTTATTTAATAATGTGGTGCTAATCCTCCACAAATTAAAATATAATGCTATTTAGTATAATTACATGATCATGGAAAAACAATGACAACATGTTAACTAGTGGACATACATTCTCCCTGCATTTGTAACATCCAATGCATGGTGTGATTCCCTTAATCTTCAGTCTCTTGCGCCCTTGGGAAAATTCAAATGTTGTCTCAATTGGATTCTCGCTTGCTTACAGAGGATTTTATGCAAAACTAAATTTCATTTTAAGTATCCTCCTGCCCGTTGCCACATGCTGTCACGCATTAAGGTAATAGTTATGTAATCTCCGCTTTCAATTACTGAGCAACATCCATAAAGATTGAGATTAAGAGGCACGGCAGAAGAGAGGTGGAAAGGAGATGATGCAGAACGGGCGATTGACAGTTCTGTCATCAATTCATCGTGCGGATGGTGGCTGGCGAGCAAGAGGTCACACATTTATGATGGCATCACAAATGGCCGAGACGTTTTAGCCACTACTCTACAGCAGCCGAGATGGGGGTGGCTGTCAGCCCTGAAATTCGGCAACAGCTGCTTGCGTGCGTCTGCCTCGAGACTTGGCTGCCTATTTGTGAACAGGGTAGCTAGCGTGTGTGTTATATAAAAGATGCTGATAGGATCGGTCACCTTGTAAAAAAAAACGTTGCTGGAAATCTGGTGTTGTGGCCCCTCAATTTATCATCGGGCTGTTGTGAGCCAGGTGTTGCAGGATTGCTGGAGGATAAAAGCCTTGAGAAAGTCCATCAATATTATAGCATCCCCAATACACCAATCATCTGGTTGTATAATTTGGAAAACCAGGCACAGGGAGAGGGTGACTCATCCCATAACACTTAGTCCTAATAATTATTTAACAAAACAATCACACATTAAAGAGATTGTAAAACTGTTACTGATATAAGCTATATCGTGAAAGCTGAAATGTTTGATCAGTGTTCTATGAGTCTTTCGGCTAAGTCACGTAGATAGGTTCAAAGAAAATAACAAAAACTAACAAAAAACTACGACGTTTCGAACACAACACAAGCGACTTCTTCCTGATGACGAACGCGTGTGTTGTGGTCAAAACGTCGTAGTTTTTTTTATTATTTAATTGTGATTTTCTTTGAACCTATCTACTTGACTTTACCGAAAGACCCAAAGAATGTGAATTCCTGCAGTCACGAAAGCTTTAAGTCAAGGTTTTATTAGTTATGATTGATTTCAGTTACATGGCAAATTATCGTGCCCTCGCACGCAACGTCTTGTCTTTTGTAACGAAAGCAGCAGCGGTGAAACATTCGCGTGGTTGTACCCAAAGTCCTTTGTCAAAACTTATAAAATATTCGTATTGTGCGCGTGCCATTAATGAGTATCACCTCTCGCTGTCACAGAAGAAATTCTACGCGGTGGGAAGAGGTCATACCTCAAAGCTGTAATGAGAGAAGAGACAATTTGCTTCCGTGAAAAAAAATTGACGATTAGGGCCCGCAGGTAATTTAAGACGGCCCGGTCGGTCTCCACGCTCGCTCCGGAGAGGGCATGGAGAGAAATGACGAGGAGAGGACACGGGTAGTGATGACGAGGAGAGGACACGGAGGGTGATGACGAGGAGAGGACACGGGGGGTGATGACGAGGAGAGGTCACGGAGGGTGATGACGAGGAGAGGTCACGGAGGGTGATGACGAGGAGAGGGCACGGAGGGTGATGACGAGGAGAGGTCACGGGGGGTGATGATGAGGAGAGGTCACGGAGGGTGATGACGAGGAGAGGGCACGGAGGGTGATGACGAGGAGAGGGCACGGGGGGTGATGACGAGGAGAGGGCACGGGGGGTGATGACGAGGAGAGGGCACGGAGGGTGATGACGAGGAGAGGGCACGGAGGGTGATGACGAGGAGAGGGCACGGGGGTGATGACGAGGAGAGGGCACGGGGAGTCATGACGAGGAGAGGGCACGGGGGGTGATGACGAGGAGAGGGCACGGAGGGTGATGACGAGGAGAGGGCACGGGGGGTGATGACGAGGAGAGGACACGGGGAGTCATGACGAGGAGAGGGCACGGGGGGTGATGACGAGGAGAGGGCACGGAGGGTGATGACGAGGAGAGGGCACGGGGGGTGATGACGAGGAGAGGACACGGAGGGTGATGACGAGGAGAGATCACGGGGAGTCATGACGAGGAGAGGGCACAGGAGGTGATGACGAGGAGAGGACACGGGGGGTAATGACGAGGAGAGCCCCCCCGCTTGTCGACGTCGCGTGGGCCACCGCTTAGGGGCCGTCCATAAATGACGTCACGCACCTGGGGGGGGAGGGGGGTCAGACCTTTGTGACGATGTATGACGAGGGGAGGGGGGGTTTGAGAAATGTGACGTTACATCAAAATGCGCAATTTTAAATAAATATAGACAACACGTTCTACTTAAATTTTGATTTAAAGCTTTGGTGACTGCAGGGATTCATATTCTTGGTTCTTTCGGTAAAGTCATGTAGAAGGGAAGTAATAAAATAATATGAATATAAAACAATAAAAATTCTCACGACGTTTCGACTGCAACACAAGCAATCATCATCAGGTGTGAAGAAAATTTTCTTTCTGTGGATTTCACACCTGATGATGATTGCTTGTGTTGCAGTCGAAACGTCGTGAGAATTTATATTGTTTTATATTTATATTATTTTATTATTTCCCTTCTACGTGACTTTACCGAAAGAACCAAGAATACGTTCTACTTAATTAAATAGACGTTTTAATAAATGTTTTCTCCTACAACATCAGGGTGCAGCGCCACATTAAATACGCACTACAATGACAATAGTTTAAAGCGATTTGAAGCGTGTTTTATTTTCAAAATGGAAATATGATTTGGGGGGGGGGGGGAGGGGGCAGAGCTTTGTGACGTCATATTTGAGGGGGGGGGTCTGACTTTTTGTGACGCCGTGTGACAAGGGGGGGGGGGGGGTCAAAAGTCGTCCAAGATCGCGTGACGTCATTTATGGACGTGATTGCACTTCGCAAGGAAGCCCCCAGGGGGCCGCGGCTTGATTCGGCGAGGTTTTGTGCTGCGGTGACGATTATGTAGTGCAATCATGCGGCTTTATTATTTAATGTTTTGTAATCGTAAGCCACTGTCGGACTGATTTGCAGGCTCAAATGTCTTGCTGAGATGCTTGTGTTTAATGCAGACATTATGCAAAGCAGGGACGAGCTAAGTGGAATAAGAAAAAAACATCACAGCGTGAGTCTGCCACTCGCAAATGAAGAGGAATGTGACGGACTGCGTTTTTTTTACCTTCGTACGGTGGAACAATATTACATGATTGTAATGTGTGATGCCTTTCTATCATGCCTCTGATGAGTATATTGGAAATGTTTGTGATGCTCAAAATGGCAAAAAAAACGTAATTATTAGCAAATGTGTCGTCTTAATATGTAAGGTGACATCCATTATTTGGTCGAAGGCAAAAAGGTTTAAGGCGCAAACCAAGAATGTCTTGTTCATGACACTGCTACTCGTGGATGAACCTCCACTAAAAGGAGTTCTAGAAAGTCAATTTCAAGGGTATTGGCCAGTGGTCTGGGAAGAATACCCACACTTCACCTCACTACCTGCCAATCCATTAAATGTGCTGCGCCCTTTTATACATTTGGGTGGACAGAGGCGGGGGGGGGGAATTTAAGGAATTTAAGAAGCGTGGCCTATTGTTTCAACTGCCCCACCAGGGGAACCAATAAATATTCAACAATTGTGTCCCGTTTGTCTCTACCAGAGTCACGCATTGAGACAAAGCATCAAATTCTGACCTCTCACAGGACAGCGCGATCCTTTGTGTGAGAGTACGAGCCGTGGAAGCGGATATCACACAGCTACCATTGAGATCTCTGCAAGTGGCCTCTGGTGCGCACGCAGCAGAGGGCTGCACTTGCCACGATCACTGAGAGTCATGTTCGCCAAACGAGGATTCTTCGTTAATTCTCAGAGATGGAATGTATCCATATTAAGGACCATTACAAATACTCTTAGTTCTTTCGGTAAAGTCACGTAGGTAAAAAATGAAATAAAAATTAATAAAAAAAAGAAAACAATAAGATCACGACGTTTCGGAGGCAACACAAGTCTCCGTCATCAGGTGGGACCGTCACAGCCAGATTTGCTGCATCAAGTGATTTGCTGTGACAGTCCCACCCGATGACTGAGACTTGTGTTGCCTCCGAAACGTCGTGATTTTATTGTTTTATTTTTATTAATTTTTATTTCATTTTTTACCTACGTGACTTTACCGAAAGAACTAAGAGTATGAATCCTTGCAGTCACGAAAGGTTCAAATCTAGAACCATTACAAATGTTTGCACGGCAATCCCACGAGGCTGTGAAAGCAAGGTCAGTTTTGAGCACTAACTTGGCCGCTGACGGAAACGGTTGATATTCTATCTTGATTTGAAGCTTTCGTGACTGCAGGAATCCATACTCTTTGGTTCTTTCGGTAAAGTCACGTAGTTAGAAATAAAATAATAATGACTTTACCGAGAGAACAAAGAGTGTGTAGTTGATAGTCATTTTTTGTATTGTTCAAGAACCCAATGGACAAACGTGTGCGAGAGAAGCACAGGTCATGAAAAACATTTGATATTCTTAATGTTTTACTTGTAATTATCATCTCTCTCAAGGTCTTTTAATGCTATAATTGAATACGTATAATTTGATAAATGCACGTATGCTTAACGGCCAAGGATTACTATCGTTCAATGTAATGCAATGAGCGTGGGTGTGCAATTTTGAATGTCCCGTTTTAAAACGTATAATACGTACCTTTCTTACAAAGTTATTCACAATCGCGAGTGGCAGGCTGGTGCAATGGTAACACAGGCCTCACAAAAACAAGAACCTGGGTCTGTACATTCTCCCACTATTTTGCTTTGGTTTCCTCCGGGTTATCTGGCTTCATCCCATCGCTAGAAACATTACAATGCGATTGGTGTCGCTCAACATCCCAATGTAGCGAGGTCCTCCTGAGAAACTAGTCTTTGGACTCAGTGTGACATTCCTTGGCAAATAAGCAACATGTAACATAAATACGTACCGAAAGAACCAAGAATATGAATCCCTGCAGTCACGAAAGCTTTAAATAGAAAAGTGTAACATAGTGGTCAGTATCGTAGTAAACATATACGTGTATGTATATTGTCTGCAATACCTTACGACCATTTCATTTTTCAACATCGAAAAATGCTAAACACTGCATTCATCAATGTCACCAGCTCCACAAACGTGATGTTCGGAGTGATGCATCGGCCCCACTTTCTCACATCGATGGCTCAGCTAATCCTCGGGCCGAAACACGTGTGACTGGATTAGCGTTGCTTTTTTTTCTCTCCCTTTTTCTTCTCCTGATGCGTTTTGTGCAGCGGTAATTATAATGTGCGTATACGGACTGACAGACGGTAATTGCAGTGTGCGTATATAGATCACTGATCTACCTTCCTAATGCGTCACCTATACCCACATGCGAAGCAATTACGATTACAACGGACCGTACGATATTAATGCATGCGCCACCACAGAGGGTGAAACCACCAAGCTCTTCATCATAGTTTGTGAAGTCGTGCTCCGATTTGAGTTATGTCTTTGATGTGCATTAAATGATTAAAATGTATTTCAATGTATCCCTGAGAGATGACCGTGTACCTGTGGCGGGGTGAGATGATACGTTGAGGTTCATCAATTTTGAATTGCACTCTGTCGATGTGCTCAAAGGGAGTGTGAGCTCTTTTGGTTGATTCGAAACACGAACGTGTGGATTATCAGGTGCACCTTTTCGATTCAAAGCTTTCGTGACTGCAGGGATTCATCTTCTTGGTTCTTTCGATAAAGTCACGTAGAAGGGAAATAATAAAATAATAAAAATAAAACATAATAAAATAATTCTCACGACGTTTCGGCCACAACGCAAGCAGCCGTCCTCAGGTGGAGACGCTGTTTCCCCGACAGACCTGGTCTTCACCTGAGGACGGCTGCTTGCGTTGTGGCCGAAACGTCGTGAGAATAATTTAATAATGTTTTATTTTATTATTTTATTATTTCCCTTCTACGTGACTTTACCGAAAGAATCAAGAAGAAAAAAAAAGGTGCACCTTTTGTTTGTGCATTGGTTATCAAGAAGTAAAAAAAACATAATTATGACGTTACGTTGAAATGTTCCTCCATAAACACGTACTTTCAGGCTGTCACAATGGACATGTGTGTAAATATTTGATGTGACTGGGGCTAAGGCTTGTTTTTTTCCCACCATTCAAACCGGCGATAGGAAGGTTGAAGGGCTAAGATATTGCCGCTGCAGTTTGGCCGGCAAGGCAAGGAATTTCGCTTTTTTATTTTAAACCCCAGCGAGAAATCAACTTTCTCACATTTGACGCGCATTGTTTTGCTCTTAAAATTCCGTATTTTTCTAATGAAATAAATCATCACGTTGTCGACGACATTTCCGTTGTACCCCCCCCCCCCCCCCGGCTCGATGATGAACGCCCTCGAGGCTCAGCGCGTCTTCATCGTCTACGCCACTCCGGTTCCGCGAACCCTCTAAGCCTCGTAACAAAATTATACTCTTCGCTTTCCTCGCAACGTCGCACTCGTGTGTTGTTGTTGTTGCTGTTTGTTGTTGTTGTTGTAAGATCCTGTGGAAGCAACCTCCTTTCTCTTGCCAGTGGAGTTGAGCTTCCGCCAGCAGTCGCGCGTGACTGGTTCTCGCCACGCAGTGAAGCACTTTTGCGCAATGAGACTTTGTAAAAAAAAACAAGTGTTTGTGCATTTTGTTAAACTCTTCCCAGTTCAAGCTAACGAAGTTGTCACTGGCACAGATACAAAAAAGGGCTATCGACTGCCGCGCGCACAGGAATTTTTGCGAATGGCCGGAGCTAAGTCATTGCAATTCCATTAACTTCTCCCACTCTGTGAAGGGGACTTTGCCTCAGTCATGCTTCATCGGTCATTCAAACTAACAAGGCCTCTTGAACGTGCTCCAATTTCCGTCGTGCCTGGCCGCGTTTAAAACAATCAGTGTGCTTGCACTGTGTGACACCAAATGTGCGTGTTAGTTATATTTAGCCCTGTTTAGACAGCAGGGTCAAACCCAACAGTTGGGGACTAAATACAAAGCAATTAAGTGCATCACTTATACGAATCCATTACAGAGGTAAATAGGGACAAGAGTGAACTTGGGTGAACTTCAATGTACTGCGTTGGTGTCATGGGTGTAGGGGGGGCTGTCATTTACGAACTAGTTCAACAAGAGTTGTTACATTATATTCTTAGGTTTTTTCCGGTAAAGTCACGTAGGTAAAACATCAAAATTAATGAAAATAAAATAAAATAAAAACAAAAACAAAAATCACGACGTTTCGGAGGCAACACAAGTCTCCGTCATCAGGTGGGACCGTCACAGCCGATGACGGAGACTTGTGTTGCCTTCCGAAACGTCGTGATTTTTGTTTTTGTTTTTATTTTATTTTATTTTCATTAATTTTGATGTTTTACCTACGTGACTTTACCGAAAAAACCTAAGAATATGATTCCTTGCAGTCACGAAAGCTTCAAATCTAGAAGAGTTGTTACATTCGTGAAATTGGCAAAACAACATCTTGCTAAACATCACTTCGACTTGTGTCCATTATGTTCATTTATTTATTGGTACATTTTCATCAGCCTCCCCAATATCATTCCCGCGTGAGTACATTCTGGGTTATTAATTCAAAAATACTCTAGAAAAAAAAGGCACATTTAATTTCCCATGGGAACATGTTTCATTATGTGGATGACCAATATCACTCTTATAATGGTCTCGTGGATTAGGTCTCAGCGCTATTTAATGACCTTTGCAGTTTAGTTTAAAGAGTAATTTTTATATTTAACTAACACAGTCCTCTTAAAGCTGCCAGTACGAAACTAATCACAGTTTATTCCTGTCAAATAATCCAAGATCCTATGATAGGTGAACAGCATTTTAACGATATCCCCCTTCGTACAAAATACATTCTTAATTAATGATTACTTCTGGGACGCAAAAATTCAACCACCTCAACAAATTGATTAATTGTAGCTATTCGAGGTCAAAGTTAGATTAATATACAATATTGCGGTGAGTGGTAGCGGCCTCTAGTGGCTGCAGTGGTAATGTTAACTCGTTACATTCAACATATAGTAAGTACAGCATGCTTTACACAAGTGATGTGCCGCATGTATCGTGAGCTTAACAATCACAACTGAGTAATTGGTACAGGCTATCATCATTATTAATGGTGTAGTGGTGATACGCGCTGGGTGTATATGTCGTGTGCCAGCGCGTATGTACGGGTGTGTGTGTGGTGACGCGCGCTGACGGGGAGGAGCAGGCGTCAGTGCGCGGGTGGGGGTAGTGCTGCTGATTGGCTGTGTGCCGGTGACGCGCCCAGAGGGAGTGATCGGGTAGCAGCGCGGTGTGATTGGTCGGGGAGTGGAAACACGCGCTGAGCGGAACCGGATCGTAGGGATAGCGCGTGGGGATTGGGTAACTGAGGAGCGGTGCCGACGTTGAGGTCCGCATCCGCTCCGTCTCCCGGGAAGAAGGGGTATATAAGGTGATGCACAGAGGAGCAGGGGCAGAAGTGGAACCATCTAAGAATGAAGACGAAGGTGCAGAGATAGAGCCCGGAGAGGAGAGTAATGGAGAGTAATGGAGAGTAGAGGAGAGTAAGGTATAAGTGTGTAGCCAGCGAGAGAGAACGGTCTACACGAGCTGAGTAATGTATAGTGTGTAGCCAGCGAGAGAGAACGGTCTACACGAGCTGAGTAATGTATAGTGTGTAGCCAGCGAGAGGGAACGGTCTACACGAGCTGAGTAATGTATAGTGTGTAGCCAGCGAGAGAGAACGGTCTACACGAGCTGAGTAATGTATAGTGTGTAGCCAGCGAGAGAGAACGGTCTACACGAGCTGAGTAATGTATAGTGTGTAGCCAGCGAGAGAGAACGGTCTACACGAGCCGAGTATGCATACGGTGTAGCCAGAGAGAGAGGAAGGTCTACACGAGCCGAGTATGCATACGGTGTAGCCAGAGAGAGAGATGCAAAGTCTACACGAGGCGAGTGGAGAGTGTAGCAGAGGCGCAGAGTCTACACGAGGCGAGAGAGGAGAGAGCCGGCAGCACAGAATCCAGAGTCAAGAGAAGCGCATTGTGAAGAAGAGAGGCCACGCGTTGTATTGTTACAAGTCAAGATTTAATAAAAGAAGTGTGTTCCCGTCAAGGAGTTTCCTGCCGTCATTTTCCAATACTTCATCTGGCGTCAGAAGTGAAACGGGCTTCCAAGTATGGAGACGAGGAAGACCCGTAGGACCCACGGGATTGACCGCGAGGAAGACCTGGACGACTCGGGGCCGCTGGTGGCGGGGGGTGAGGAAGAGGACTTGCCCACGCTGCAGGGTCCGTCGACGGCGCCGGCCGAGCGACCGGGGACAGACGCCGGGCTTCGTGAGGCGCACTCCCGACTGGCGGAGCTGCTGCTCGCCGCCGCGTCCATCTTGGCGGAGATCAGCTCGTCGGGAGGAGCGGGGACGGTGGGGGACATTTTACAAGGTCGCCCCGCAGATTCCCGCCAAAACGAATGGGGGATTCCCGCCATTGCGCCTGGGCCTACTTTTGGCGGGAACGGCGAGCGCCACGTGGTGGTGGGTTCCCAAGCGCGCGCATCGACGTCATCAGCGCGCGAGGGGGTCCGCCATCTTACGTCTGCTGCTGGAGCCGCCATCTTAGACACCGACGGACAGGCGGAGAGGAACCACGAGGCGGATGACTTCATTTTTCAGCAGCGCCTGCCCACGTTGTCAGCCTTCAAGGCGGAAGGCGGAGACTGGGGCCAATTTCAGCGAAGGTTTTTGGCGCATCAAGAGATGTCAGCGTGGTCCGATGCTACGGCGCTGCGGGCATTGCCCGCCATGCTGGACGACGATGCGCTCGCGGCAATCAGGGCTGCACGGAAGTCGGACCGCTCCACGCTGAAGGATGCGCTGGGTTTGTTGGCCAGGGTCTACGGGCCTCCCTCTACGTGCCGCCATCAGTTCTACGCAAGACGGAAAGCGGCCACGGAGACCGCGCTGGCCTATCGCACGGCGTTGCTGGCTCTTGCTGATGCTGCGTTCCCTCGGATGGACGAGGAGGGCCAAGACGCGATGGTTTTGGAGCAGCTGCTCAAGTTGGCGCAGGACCTGGGGGTCCCTATCAACACAGCTGACGAGATTGATATTTCTTCTTTGAGAGTCGCCACGAGTATTCAAGCGCACGAGGCCCTACAACGGAAGCAAGGCGTTGGTTGCAACGCTGCTGTCGTCGCAGCCCCGGGTTTGGTGGTCGCCGAACCCCAAGTCGTCAGCCCACGAGAGGAGGCGTTCGCCACGGGACGACCAGGGGACTGGAGGCCGGGGGCCCGGTCGCCTCTGCGATCGGGCCGAAAGTCGGAGCAACCAAGATCTACTCCGACCCTCGTCACGTGCTATAACTGCGGCCTCCGGGGCCATGTGGCGTCCGGGTGCCGCGCTCCGCGGCAGCGCGCCATGGGAGCTCGGCTGGACGACGACCGAGAGCCCAAGTCATCTCTACAATCCCCGGCAAGTCGCGGCACCTCACACGCTCGGCCTGTTTATTCGGCACACATGGGACGCCGCGTTGCGGCGGAGGAGGGCCGGTTAAGGTTCGGGGATTCGGTTCGGCGAGGGGGGTTCGGCCGGGACCAGGGAGACATTGAATGGGCGGAATTGGGGCATAGAATTGTGGCTGCTTCGGCGGGTTCGTCCGTTGTTACGGGATCTATTGATGGGGTTGAGATTAGGGTGTTAGTGGACACGGGGGCATCGGCAACTATTATATCGGACCTCATTTATAATATTCTTCCGGTCCAATGTCGTCCGCTGCTTCCAGTGGATGTGCCATTTTACGCCGCTAATGGGGGATCGTTGGGCATTATCGGTCAGGTTAGGGCGTCCATTTGCATTGGAGATATCAAATTGTCGGGACCCGTTTTCGTTTCGTCTTCTTTGGCAGTTCCGTGTCTTTTGGGCACTGACTTTTTGGCTAAAATGCCCATTAAAATTCTTATCGATCAACGATGCATTGAACTGCCATCGGGTCGCCGGATTTCATTTTTGACGGGCCCTACTGACATTCGGACGGCGTGCGCTACGATACAAGCGGTGGCGACGCAGACAGTGCAAGTGCCCCCGGGTTCACAGATGTTGATTCCCCTCCGGTTGCGGAAACCATGGGTGAGGGAGGCTTCGGGACAGAGTATGCTTTTGGGTCCTTCTAACAAGGCTGTCGGGGGTCTTGATTTATCGGTGGCTCACACTTTGGTGCGGGCTGACAGGGATCCGTTTGTGATGGTTTTGAACGCGGGGTCGCGACCAGCTGTCATTCCGCAGGGCACCGTGCTGGCTCACGCGGCGCAGGTCCCTGGGGATGATGGGTTGGTTGCGCAGGTGGGCTCGAGCCCCGCGCGGAACGTTGAGCCAAGGGAAGACCTTGAGTGGGTCCATTCGTTATGTGCCGCCTCGGACGATTTGTCGGCGGCGCAGTTGGGTGCGCTGCGCGAGTTGCTCATTGAATTCTCTGATGTATTCAGTAAACATAAGTATGACATTGGGTGCACGGATTTGTTGCACCATCACATTGAAACGGGCGATGCGGCGCCGGTCAGGCTAAATCCCTTCCGACTGAGTCCCGTGGAGAAGGAACATGTTCAGTCGGCTGTTAACGATATGCTAGAAGCCGATATTATTTCGCCCTCCTCTAGCCCGTGGGGAGCGCCTATTGTGCTGGTTAAGAAGCAGGACGGGTCCCTGCGATTCTGCGTTGATTTCCGTCGCCTGAATAAGATCTCTGTGGCTGACGCGTATCCGCTCCCCAGGATGGATGAGTCCCTCGATGCATTGTCTGGTGCGCGATATTTTTCGACTCTTGATTTGTTATCGGGGTTTTGGCAGTTGCCGCTCGACGAAGAGTCGAAACCTAAGACAGCATTTCGGACTCCAGGGGGGCTGTTCCAGTTTAACCGGTTACCCATGGGACTTCACTCCTCTCCAGCGACGTTTCAGCGACTTATGGAGCTGGTTTTGTCGGGCTTGCAGTGGGATACATGCTTGATTTATATGGACGATGTCATTGTTTTCAGTAAAACGTTTGAGGAACACCTCCGGCGATTGAGAGGGGTGTTCTTGCGAATGCGATCGGCTAAGTTGAAATTTAAACCGGCCAAATGTCACCTCCTTCGTAGGTCCGTTAGATACTTGGGTCACATTGTCGATTCTTCGGGGATCTCCACCGATCCCGCGAAGACGGATTGTGTCGGTTCGTGGCCGACACCTACGTCCGTTTCCGACGTGCGTAGTTTCATCGGGTTTGCTTCTTATTATCGGCGGTTCGTTGAGCACTTCGCCACTATTGCAAAACCCTTGCACGCTCTAACGGCGAAGGGAGTGAAGTTCAAATGGGGACCGGAGGAGGAGGCCGCGTTTCGCTCCCTCCGGGACGCCTTGGTGGGTGCCCCACCCTTGTGTTATCCCGATTTTGCCAGTCCCTTTTTGCTGGACACGGATGCTAGCAACACGGGCATTGGGGGGGTGCTATCCCAAGTCGTTGGGGGTGTCGAAAGAGTTGTCGCCTACGGTAGTAGGGTGTTGTCTCCGGCGGAGCAGCGCTACTGTGTCACCCGTCGCGAGCTGCTTGCCATTGTTTTTTTTGTGCAGCAGTTTAGGCCATATCTTTATGGTCGTCACTTTACAGTCCGAACGGACCACGCGGCGCTACAGTATTCATTGAGGGTCGCCCAGCCCTCGGGCCAGTTGTCGCGTTGGTTGGAAGTCCTCCAGGACTATCAGTTTACGACTACGTACCGTAAGGGGTTGCGACACACGAATGCCGATTGCTTGTCGCGGTTGTTGCCTTGTGATGAATGCGCGTGTTTGTCGGGATCGGCGCGCTGTAAACCGACGCTTGCGGGGGAGATGGGGGCACTGGCTGCGACAGCGGGCACACCGATCGGGGATGATTCCACTGCCTCTCAGGGTCGGGACTCGCTGCTCTCGCTGTCGCTCAGCGAATGGGGCCGCCTCCAGATGGCGGACAGCTCGCTGCTAGCATTGCGCCGCAAGGTTGGGGGTCCCGAGGGGGACCAGGAGCGTACCGGCTCCTATGTACTTGAGCGGGGCGTGTTATTGAAATGGGACAGTTTGTCCCGGCGGAACGCACTCGTGGTGCCTTCCGCTGTGAGGGGGAGGGTTGTCTTGGCGGCACACGAACGCCTCTTGCACTTGGGAGTTAACAAGACGCTTGCCCTGCTTCAGCGTGACTATTACTGGCCGGGAATGGGAAGTGATGTGGTGCATATTCTGAAGGGGTGCGTTGAGTGCGCCAGGCGTAAACCACCGGCCGTGGCAGCTAATCCACCGCTGCAATCTATTCAGGTCTCGCGTACCAACGAGCTCGTTGCACTCGATATTTTGGGGCCCTTCCCAGTCACGCCGAGAGGGAATAAATATTTGTTAGTGGGGGTCGAATACTTTACCCGATGGCCTATGGCGTGGCCTCTCGCTAACCAGTCGGCAGCGGCTGTGACGGATGCCTTCGTCCAGGGCTATGTCCTGGACAAGGGGGCTCCCGAACGCCTGCTGACCGACCAAGGTAAAAATTTTTCGAGTAAATTGTTGCAAGAGGTGTGCGATCTGTTGGGTACCAAGAAGGTGCGTACCTCCCCGTACCACCCGCAGACTGACGGGATGGTGGAGAGACTCCACAAAACCTTGACTTCCATGCTGTGCCAGCAGGTGTGCGAGGCACATGTAGATTGGGACCTGCAGGTCCCGGGAGTCCTTGCCGCGTATAGAATGGCCCCCCATGCAGCTACGGGGTTTTCCCCATTCTATTTGATGTACGGTCGGGAAGCTGACCCGCCAATAGAAACGCAACTTGGCCTGTCCGCTCCATGAACTAATTCTAATTTGGCAGAACATATTAAGTTTAATATTCACAAGCTGACAGAGGCGAGGGAGGCCGCGCGGCTTAATTCGCGGGCTCGCCAAATTGCTAATGAACGGTTGCGGGCACGGAAGGTGTCCATGCACGAATGGAAACCAGGTGACAGGGCCTGGCTGCATTGCCCTCAGGCACCCTTGGCTACGTCGCCTAAATTGTTGAGACCGTGGAGGGGACCCGTGGAGGTCGTGCGCGTTGCACGGCCCCAGTGCGTTCAGATAAAGTGGGGAAAGCGCCGGTGGTACGTTCACCCCTCCCGACTGAAACCGTTCTCGCCTCCATATGGCCTCCCCTTGTGTCGTGATGGCCGGGCGTGTGACGTGACCGGCGACCCAGAGGGGGAAATGTCTCTGCCTGATCCACACGTATTTTCGCCTGATCTGCTCCCAGGTGTCTCGGAACTGACAGCTGCCGATCACCGGCGGCCGGATCTCCGCGGCGGGGCCGGCCCTTTCAGGCCCGTTCCGCGCCGTCTGGAGCAGCCGGAACCGCCGGACGGTCGTCAGTGTCCCGCCCCATACGATGGACCAGCCAGACGGACTCGCGCCAGGTCGTGCTACTTTGCATGACCTGCCTCGTGAGGAGTCGGGGCAGTTGGAGCGCCTCGTCAATGCGTGTAGTCGCAGGGACGTGGGGCGCGTTCGTTTCGAATTTGCTCGTATCGTGTTATTGTTGACTTTTCGGGTTCATTGTCAATCTGTACATAGTTATTCTTGTTGTTGTTGTTGTTGTGTTATGTTACGGGGCACACTCGGGGGGTTACGGGGTTTTTTTTGTTGGTTGTCGTTTTATCGTCGCGGTTGGTTGTTGTTAGCAGCCGGGCCGGCTGCGAGCTATGTGGGAGGGGGTGATGTAGTGGTGATACGCGCTGGGTGTATATGTCGTGTGCCAGCGCGTATGTACGGGTGTGTGTGTGGTGACGCGCGCTGACGGGGAGGAGCAGGCGTCAGTGCGCGGGTGGGGGTAGTGCTGCTGATTGGCTGTGTGCCGGTGACGCGCCCAGAGGGAGTGATCGGGTAGCAGCGCGGTGTGATTGGTCGGGGAGTGGAAACACGCGCTGAGCGGAACCGGATCGTAGGGATAGCGCGTGGGGATTGGGTAACTGAGGAGCGGTGCCGACGTTGAGGTCCGCATCCACTCCGTCTCCCGGGAAGAAGGGGTATATAAGGTGATGCACAGAGGAGCAGGGGCAGAAGTGGAACCATCTAAGAATGAAGACGAAGGTGCAGAGATAGAGCCCGGAGAGGAGAGTAATGGAGAGTAATGGAGAGTAGAGGAGAGTAAGGTATAAGTGTGTAGCCAGCGAGAGAGAACGGTCTACACGAGCTGAGTAATGTATAGTGTGTAGCCAGCGAGAGAGAACGGTCTACACGAGCTGAGTAATGTATAGTGTGTAGCCAGCGAGAGAGAACGGTCTACACGAGCTGAGTAATGTATAGTGTGTAGCCAGCGAGAGAGAACGGTCTACACGAGCTGAGTAATGTATAGTGTGTAGCCAGCGAGAGAGAACGGTCTACACGAGCTGAGTAATGTATAGTGTGTAGCCAGCGAGAGAGAACGGTCTACACGAGCCGAGTATGCATACGGTGTAGCCAGAGAGAGAGGAAGGTCTACACGAGCCGAGTATGCATACGGTGTAGCCAGAGAGAGAGATGCAAAGTCTACACGAGGCGAGTGGAGAGTGTAGCAGAGGCGCAGAGTCTACACGAGGCGAGAGAGGAGTGTAGCCGAGGCGCGGAGTCTACACGAGGCACAGAGAGCCGGCAGCACAGAATCCAGAGTCAAGAGAAGCGCATTGTGAAGAAGAGAGGCCACGCGTTGTATTGTTACAAGTCAAGATTTAATAAAAGAAGTGTGTTCCCGTCAAGGAGTTTCCTGCCGTCATTTTCCAATACTTCAATGGTGTAATTATTTATAAAAACCCTGTATTAACATTACATTTAAGTAAGTCCCATTAATACTGGTAGGAACCACCTGGTTCCACCAACCCACAGGGGATTATTGTGTCCGTCCGTCGTGCATCCAAAAATGGGAGGGGTCGGGCTGGGTGGAGAGGGGAGGGTGGGGAGGGGCTGGGTGGGGAGGGTGGGGAGGGTGGGGAGGGGCTGGGTGGGGAGGGTGGGGCTGGGTGGGGAGTGGGAGGGGTGGGGCTGGGTGGGGAGGGGCTGGTCACCCCGTGGTGCCTTTATAAAACTCAACGTTTAACCTACTCACGCCGGCTTGTGCCCGCCCTCACAGTCGGGCATATTTGCGGAATACACCACACCGCCGTTGACCCTGGCCATTGACCGAGCAACCCAACGTTCCTACCAGCTCCCTCCGCAGGACAATGTGTTATGGTGACTAAAAATCGTGAGAGAAGGTCAGTGTGTACTGCATAGTGGCATTATTAACAACATTTGTTATCAAAGTGACTACATTGCTATACTGCTATAAACAAAGTGGGGCCTATACTCTTTGGTTCTTTCGGTAAAGTCACGTAGGAGAAAATAATTATAAAATAATTATTATTTTCACCTACGTCACTTTACCGAAAGAATCAAAGAGTGTGGATCCTTGCAGTCACGAAATCTTCAAATCTAGAAAGTGGGGCCTATTCATTATACGGTACTTGCCAGGAGCAGTAGAGAGGTCGACAATAAAACATAGTTCCTCTGAGGTCACATTATAGCAAGGCAGAGCCATTTCCTTATGAAACTCTCAGTACGCGTGTCCACTTATGATAAATAAATGAATACATTAAGCGTGGGTGTTATTTATTGTATGGCGTTCAACCGAGTGTTGAAAATTGTTGCAATATTTCGTCACCCCAGGACCTAATAACCATCACGAAAGGAGCTTTGCATCATTTTTTTCTTTCTGATATTGCAGCTATTAACGGAGTGAGATTAAAAACATATATAGATGGCATTCGCAATACTTCATTCTCGGTCCCGTAACAGCTTCTCGCTTGCGATTGGCAGCAGTTGGTCCACGCATCGGTGACCACAGCTCTCATGCACTCAGCCAAGTGATTGAAACAGTTTAATTAGGGTGCAGTTGCTGCAATAACCTTGAACTTTGTATGCTCCATTGCAGAAACTTTCCAGTGTATTTCTCTCTCCACTCTCCTGTTCAGGCATCTTTGCGTAAAGGACATAACATTTTACAGACCTGTTAAGGCGATTCATTTAAAACACCCAAAACCCAATGACTCATAATATATAATTCATTCTGCCAGTGGTTGTTAGGTTTAAATCACCACATTAATTGAACTATGTTCTTTAACAGATGCTTACAGTAATCAATTCCAAAGCCCTTTATTATACAAAAAAAGTCAAAGTTATTATTAAGAAACAACTCCTGTGTAATTACAGAGGCCTGCGGGCATTTCAAATCACAGACCGCAGTACAATTTAAGCACAGCAACCTTTCACTGGTTTCAACTTGATTGAGTCTCACCAGCAAGCCGTGATCTGTTTAAACAACGCAAGCAAGTGCCCTGATGCTAAGGTCAATAAGGCAGCATAACGACCCGATATTCAGAGATTCGATTGTCACAATTTGGGTGGAGTCGGTTATTTTCTATGATTTTTACATTCCTTTTTATTTATCCTTTATTCCGTGTGTCGTTTGCACATTATTGCTCGCTCTACTGGGATAAATGTAACATATATAACATGAGCATACAGCACTGGCAAATCATTTGCATAAATCGTGTACGACTTATTTTTACATGCACAATTCCGTGCATGTGTGGGGCAAAATGAATCATCTTTATTTTCCAGCCGTGAGGAGCTATTCCTAAGATCTAGTTTAATTCATCTAATTAGTGAGATGTTCTTTGTTTGCTTGATGGAACACAATTTGCGTTTCTGCCCTTCTCTGCTTATTTCATGCTATTTTTAACAGCACTTTGCCGACCAACTGCTGGATGAAGGTCTCCTTCCCCAGGCTGTTGTAGTCTTGGGCGTTATTTGGCCAGACTTGACCAGTGTGGGATGATGAAGGGAAATGGCTAAAGATGAGTGCAGATATTAACTTAGGTCACCGAGTCGATCGTGCAGTGTGCTAACTACAGTGCCACCCCTTCAGGCAGTGTCATTGATGAATGATGTGTCGAGTTTGAAAAAATATTGTCAAGGTCATTTTGAAGGTGATTATATCGATAGGGTTTGAACATATGGCTTGGTTATGGAATAATCCAATGGTTCGTCACATTTTAACACGTAGGCTTTCGCGACCAATATTAATCATAAAGTTGTTTGGGTTAGATCGCGTTATTTATAAATGTGTCGCAACCCTCCACCACCCGACACGGCCAATCAGTAATAAATGTGTCACGTTGACAAAAGACAAATAGTTCACTGCTTTAGCCCACCGGTGTGTTGAAGAGTGAATCCACAACATTTACAATTTTTGAGTAGTACGACGTTTCGCTGGTAATTACATCCAGCATCATCGGGCAATTTGCCAGAATAGTAAAGCCCTCCACCTGCTCCCGGTCTTAAATAGAGCAGCAACAGTAGTGTGACGTCACCTAATTTACATACACGAAGCTGAATGCACCATCAGCATCCGCACGTGGTCGTCTCAGTTTACTCGACACCACGCTACTCCCGGAGCATTTCTCCCTTATCCAGAGAGGCGGGGACACACCGCTGCAGTACTTCCCAACTAAAATGACAGTCAAACTAATTGAGTGGCATACTGTCCTCGAATAAACCGCCGGCTTGTGCTTAAGCGACCTGTAATGGTGTGTCCAAACTTCGTGGAAATGCGGCTGTGGCAGCAGGGATAGTTCTAGATTTGAAGCTTTCGTGACTGCAAGGATTCATATTCTTAGGGTTTTTTCGGTAAAGTCACGTAGGTAAAAAATTAAAATTAATAAAAGTAAAATAAAAATAAAATAAAAATCACGACGTTTCGGAGGCAACACAAGCTTCCGTCTTCAGGTGGAACAGTCACAGCACTATAGCTGTATCAAGGGATAGTGTTGAAGGCTCTGCCAAAGCCAGTTGCGCTATTTATTCAAAGGTCAATTTACACCCCCTGCAAAATGTTTGCTCGTTGTGCCACCGCCCGCGAGAGGGGGCCCCGGCGAGTATTTGGCCTACTCTTCCATGCTGGCCATTCTAATCCACAGCCCCTTCGTGAAAGCACTCCTGGATGAAAGCCTCCCCCATACTGTGTCAGTCTCTGTCACCCCGCCGCGTTCGACCTGCCAAGCCACTGACAGTGACGTGACTCATTTATGCTGCTGGATGGACAGAGGTGGGGGGGGGGGGATGTTAATACATTTGCACATTGTTTCTCAAATGCCACGCTGTGAGATGGAGACCAGCGTGCTAACCTTTACACCACAGCAGCATCCCACCATCGATAATTTCACGTATACTATTCTTAGGTTTTTTCGGTAAAGTCACGTAGGTAAAACATTAAAATTAATAAAAGTAAAATAAAATAAAAATCACGACGTTTCGGAGGCAACACGGGCTTCCGTCTTCAGGTGGAACCGTCACAGCCACGACAGCTATATCAAGTAAAGGAGAGATTACAAGAGCTACCACTCCGTATATATAATGGTTGGAGAGGGGAAGGGCCAAGTACGGTAATAAAAAGTGTGCCGTACTTGGCCCTTCCCCTCTCCAACCATTATATATACGGAGTGGTAGCTCTTGTAATCTCTCATTTACTTGATACAGCTGTCGTGGCTGTGACGGTTCCACCTGAAGACGGAAGCTTGTGTTGCCTCCGAAACGTCGTGATTTTTATTTTATTTTACTTTTATTAATTTTAATGTTTTACCTACGTGACTTTACCGAAAAAACCTAAGAATATGAATCCTTGCAGTCACGAAAGCTTCAAATCTAGAATTCACGTATACTGTCATACGTATGATAAACTTGAGAGGTGTATACACACGTATAACCGTATTTTCATGTAAACAGCACGTGCATGCAGCGGGTGTTTGCTTCTCCGCCATAGCA
Source organism: Lampetra fluviatilis (assembly GCF_964198595.1). Taxonomy (NCBI): domain Eukaryota; kingdom Metazoa; phylum Chordata; class Hyperoartia; order Petromyzontiformes; family Petromyzontidae; genus Lampetra; species Lampetra fluviatilis. The sequence continues at coordinate 5,822,557 of NC_136294.1, forward strand.
CTGACCTTTATACGCTCTCTCATTAGTAGAACAAAGTGAAACGCATTGTAATTAATGCAATGCATTATGCATTGCGAATGTTGGGGGGGCGTCGGTGTGACGGTTCGCACACTGCTCTATGAGTGGAGCAGGCCACTGCAGTTTGATTCTCGGTCAAGGCTAGCATCAGTTGCAATTCATTTTTTGCAAATTGATCCTGGGTTCCTGCTTTCACCAACGTGCAATGATCAGCGATTGTCTTCATTGTATTGAAATATTTCGATTTAAAGCTTTCGTGACTGCAGGGATTCATCTTCTTGGTTCTTTCGGTAAAGTCACGTAGAAGGGAAGTAATAAAATAATAAAAATAAAACATAATAATAAAGGGAAGTAATAAAATAATAAAAATAAAACATAATAATAAAATATGATTTTATTTTATTATGTTTTATTTTTATTATTTTATTACTTCCCTTCTACGTGACTTTACCGAAAGAACCAAGAAGATGTATTGAAATAGGCGCTGTAAACGAGTACTCAATAGAACATCAATCTGCGTAAAAAAAAAAATGTTTGAGATAGCAACATTTTTAAAAGTAAATTATATTTGTGAGACAACATTTGTATGTATGTTCCGTGGAAGTTGCCTTTTTAATAGAGATATGATTAAATTTTGATTTAAAGCTTTCGTGACTGCAGGGATTCATCTTCTTGGTTCTTTCGGTAAAGTCACGTAGAATGGAAATAATAAAATAAAAAAACATAATAAAATAATATAATATAATTCTGACTATTTTATTATGTTTTATTTTTATTATTTTATTATTTCCACTCTACGTGACTTTACCGAAAGAACCAAGAAGATGAAATATGATTGTGGTGTGGTCAAAAAAGCCCTCATAACTGACAACGCCTGGGGAGGACGTCATCAAGCAGTGCATTGACAAATGACTGATCGTGGTGATTATATCTGCGTGTGAATTTCAGAAATGTTAAATCATCACATTTGCCAATCATTGACAAGGCGTGGATAGCAATTAGAAGTCACTGGTAAACTCTTTCAAAATACCATGAAGTACATGCGATAACATACTGTTTATCTTATAGGATGTTCTAGCAAGCACCCTCCTCCCTGTCTAGTTTCCGCTCCTCCCTCAAGACCCATCTCCCTGGCCCATCCTTCCCTCAACCTCTAGGCCCCCCCATAATCCCACTAACCTCCCTCCCCATGCCCCATCCCTATTCACCATATCACCTTTAGCTACACTCATTTTACCACGCATAACCCATGTAAAGCGCTTTGGACAAAAGCGCTTTTCTAAATATAAGATATGTTAGCTCATGATGATTTATTTAACTCTATATCAATTGCGGAATCTGGGCAAAAGAAAAATCTGATACATTCCATCAACAGCTGACTCACATGAAAGGCAACCTAGACTGTGCAATAGATGCTTAATGTATCTCATGAATACCTTTCTTTTTCAAATGACACATTTAAATTCAACATATTTAAATTGATGCGTAGAATTAAGGCGGGCCTTTGTGTAATGTGATAAATACGATGACAAAAATGTGTGGCGGCATCTGCAGTTAATGTAACAAGGTTCTGTCTGGCGTGACGAGCGCCCCGAACATATCCTACTAGCAGAGGTCGCAACCGGGTACCCGATACCCGTACCCTACCCGATACCCGGCTACCCGTACCCGGCCGGGTACGGGTAGCCGTTTGCGACCCTGGTGCGGCCGGGTACGGGTGGGCCGTGAGTCACTGGTGAGTAACCGTTTGTCACTCATACCCATTTGCGACCCTGGTGCGGCCGGGTACGGGTACGGGTAGCCGTTTGCGACCCTGGTGCGGCCGGGTACGGGTAGGCCGTGAGTCACTGGTGAGTAACCGTTTGTCACTCATTTCGGGTAGCGTACGGGTACGGGTAGGGAACGGCTACCCGTACCCGGCCGGGTATGGGTACCCATTTGCGACCCTGGTGCGGCCGGGTACGGGTAAGGAATCAAAACCCGTTTGCGACCTCTGCCTACTAGTCTACAGCCAACACACTGCTGGGTGAAAGCATCCACCATGCCGTGTAAGTCACAGAGGTTTAACCACAGTTTTTTACCCTTCTATCTGGCAACAAAACTGACACCTTTTTTACAAGGAGTCATGTTTACATAGACCACAATACCTGCAGTCATAATGCAAACAAAAAACATAACTCTGATAATGTGCACTGTCCTTGGTGTAAATGCTTACCCCGAGCTCTCATACTCTGATGGTGCATTGTCTTTGAGTTGTGCGCCTTTTGGCGTCATCTGGTCCAACCCATGTGAGACTAGGCTCTAAGGAAAGCTGTCTCGGGTGTGGACCAATCAACTTCAAGGACAGTGCACATTATCAGAGTTATGTTTTTTGTTTGCATTATGACTGCAGGTATTGTGGTCTATGTAAACATGACTCCTTGTAAAAAAGGTGTCAGTTTTGTTGCCAGATAGAAGGGTAAAAAAACAATTATCAGCATGTGCGTTGTTTGGTGAAAATGGAAAAGTTCCGAAGTAGAATTCAGCAAATCTGAACAAGGCATCTCCAACTGTGCATCGACGTAGAAGTGAGACGTCTGCTTATGCTGGAAGCTGGTGCTAGCCGCATCTACAATTTACATCAAATTTGAGTCTCAACATTGCCAGAAAATCTTTTTTTATGCAATATGACCTCAGCTTATGGGAAGCCCAATATATACTTAAACCCACATTGATCCGTTCATTTTCTTATTTCAGGAAAATCAATGGGGAAACAATGGCTTTGATTCACAAACACAGCTCTCTCTTACCCCTCCGGGAGAATTTCCATCGCATTAGAGATATACGTAAATTGCATTACCCTTGCAATCATGTTGAGACCACGTGCAGTTAATTGCATAATTAATGGTTTACAGAAAATGCTGTTTTTGCAATCTCCAAAAAATATTCTGGCTTCTTTGTCCATCATTTCATATCACGTTCTAAACAAATCATTAATCATTATCACCCTTAATGCATTTACGTGAATGGCACGAAGTGTAAAGGCAAAGGTAATGTGATTTAAGATTTTACATTTTTCATTCGTCAAAGAGCGCTGCTAGGCAGCGACGAATGTAATTTTCTTTACCAAGCCTTTGCATTTGTCATGATCATGCAAAAAAAACTCACTTTAGAAGAGGTGTGCGCAGCAAATATTTCCTTTAACAGCTGCATTATAGAAGGCAGATTCGGCTTTGTCAATCATAATCATGATTATTTTCACAAGCATTCAGAATTGTACGTCTGTATATTTTTTATTTTCATTTATAATGTTTTAAGAATTGAAACCTAGAAATTCGACTGTCAATCTGGAGCTCTGGCTGCCCAAACAATGACCCACATGGAGGCGACTTGTGAGGCCATTTAAGTAATTAATTATCAAGCTTTTGAGGGTCTCAAAATTAGCCTTTTTGCCAGTATCAAAGTTTGAAAAATAAGAATAGGTCCCATGATATAGCTGCACACCCCGAGCTGTGAATGCTCTGATACGTGTGGCATTGCCTTCGTGCCGTTCATCTTTTGGCGTTCTCTGGTCTGACATTGGTGAGACGAGGCCATAAAGAAGGCTGTGTCTGGTGCAGGCCAATCAGCTTAAGAGACAATTCAAAAAAATCAGAGCATGTTTGTTTGCATGTTCGCCACAAGCATCGTGATACTTGTACGATAGGCACCATGTATTATGTATGTACGTTGAACTTCTTTCGCACCGTACGTATCCAGCCATGCTCTTCGGAGGTGCGGGGGAAGGACGACAACATCATGAAGGAAGTTGACTTGACGATGCCTTGCAGAGTCAATCCCTCCCAACAAGAACCTGCGGACTGTCCTCCACTGATTCTGCCAACAGAAGAGATAGTAAACACGTTCCTTCGGAGTGGGCAGGTAGGAACTTGGCTGGACAGCGCGGCGTTCAGGGGGGGGGGGCAGTTGGATGAGTGGGCGTGTTTACCTTCCCCCCACCCTCCCCGACATCCTCAACCCCCTTAACTGTCGGCCCCTCCCCCCTTGCTTAGGCACCTCCCCTTACCCCCCTCCTTCAGGCCCCTCCGCTGACCCCCCCTCCCTTAGGCCCCTCCCCTTGACCCCCCCCCCATATCCTTAGGCCCCTCCCCTGACCCCCCTTCCCTTAGGCCCCTCCCCTCTCCGTACCCGGCAGTAGGTCTCCACCAATCAAAGAGCTGCTTGTATTATATATTTATTTATGCACGACAGACAGACAGACAAAAAATCCCTGGTGGGCAGTGTGGAACATTGCTCCTACCTGTATTAATGTACCTCTCCAAAGAGCCACAGTGCGGAGTCTCACGGACAGTTTATGATTAGGGAGGAGGGCATAGATCACTGGAATCTTGTTCATTTCACTTGGGCCTCAGAACCAATTACGGAGAGAGTGAAGCGCAATGAGGGTCAAGTGAGGGGAATCGATAAAGGCTTTGCCACATCTGAAGACACTTCAAGAAATTGTGTTGCAGTATGCTGTGTGGGCGGTGTAAGTCGTCTCCCAGCTGCAAATTCTCCTCAAGCAAATCCTGAACAACGAGGAGGCCAAACGAAAGACTTTTGTTACCAAATCGAATGGAATGGTTTGCCTGAATTTCTCCCTCGGCCAGGTTGAGCAGAAAATGGGATTTGGTTACCTTCAGTGTTTCACTTAATGCAAAAAGCATGAGGATAACCATTGGTGGTTTAAATAACGATTTAGCTAGGTCCTGAGGGCGAAGAGAATGACGGCTTGACCAGTTCTGACTCCCAGGCTGTCCAGGCATGACTGTTAGAAACACATTCCTGCGGAGGGAGCTGGTAGGAACGTTGGGTTGCTCGGTCAATGGCCAGGGTCAACGGCGGCGTGGTGTATTCCGCAAATATGCCCGACTGTGAGGGCGGGCACAAGCCGGCGTGAGTAGTTTAAACGTTGAGTTTTATAAGGGCACCACGGGGTGACCAGCCCCCCACCCAGCCCACCCCTCCCACCCCCACCCAGCCCCACCCCACCCTCCTCACCCAGCCCCTCCCCACCCTCCCCACCCAGCCCCACCCTCCCCACCCAGCCCCTCCCCACCCTCCCCTCCCCACCCAGCCCCTCCCTCCCCACCCTCCCCTCTCCACCCAGCCCCACCCCTCCCATTTTTGGATGCACGACGGACGGACATAATAATCCCCTGTGGGCTGGTGGAACCAGGAGGTTCCTACCAGTAAAATGCAACCAATTCCTGGAATGTCAAGCTGCCATACATTTTCTGAGTCAGTGAAAACCTGCAACTTGATATGAGGATTTTTTGATGCTGGATGCAAACAAAAAAAATCACCACAGAGTTTAGTCATTTGAAGGAGGAGCCAGGGAGACTCAATGGCAACGTAATTATGAATACGATTTTCGGATATCGGCGGCATAAACAAACATATCACGACGAAGGGCACCCAATTCAGTGCGCTGAACCTTGTCTGATGCCAGCACCGCAGTGGTCATGGCCTCGGTGGAAATCACAAAAAGAAGCGGGAAAACCTCGTCCCGTGACCCCGCGATAGTTCAAACCTGGGAGGACCCAAACCCACTGGTGCACGGCGATACGCCAGAAGATGATTACAAGGAGGCGAGACCGAGAAATTAAGTCATCTCACAGACTGAAGTGACACACATACCGTCCATCGCACTCAGGCAGATACCTTTTCGCCCTCCAGCAACAACCACAAAATGCCTCCATATTATGATGTTGTGCTATCTAATCACATCTCCTATAATTATCTTGCTACTAGCCAAGTGTCTTATTTTAAAAATAAGAACCACGTTTGATCATTATGGATTACTGATGGCAGCATTAGCAATATAAATATATATAAAAGTTAGAAGTAGAGTTGGTAGTTGGAACAGGGTCCCTGCTTTATGAATCAGTGAAATTGCAGTCTTAGTTATAGGGGACAAATCCCTGATCTCCAATTTATACGTCATCTGCCAAAAGTCATATTAGCGGTTCACGCACGGAACAGTAAAGTTGAAATGTAAACCTGCCGGGACCAGGCCTCCTTCCTAAGTATAGCCACTCGTACGATTTCATCTGCCTCAAGGGCAGCTGAGTTTCAGAGGGCCGGGGTAAAATTGCCTCAATTGATATGGAAATCTGAAGTGTCGATCAAATATCTGAAAGTTGGTTATGAAACAGTTTTGCCCTCCCCCCCTCCCACGGTTAGCAGAGCAAGAGAAAGGAAAAACTTTACCAAATCATGAATGTCGCAACTATAAGAGTTGTGGATTCTGACGTCCGGTGTGCTTCTTTTAAGGATGCGTGTATGTAGAACTTATTTCGCACTGTACATAGCCATCAATGTCTAAAATACGAGAGAGATATTTTTGCCTCTTAATGGGATGTTTCGGCCCATTATCATTGAGGGAGACCAAATTAAATCGTTAAAGTTTCCGGAGGATTTGCATTACCATCGAGCATTACAAATCCTATTTAAATTTCGATTTAAAGCTTTCGTGACTGCAGGGATTCATCTTATTGGTTCTTTCGGTAAAGTCACGTAGAATGGAAATAATAAAACAATAAAATAAAACATTATAAGATAATTCTCACGACGTTTCGGCCACAACGCAAGCAGCCGTCCTTAGGTGAAGACAAGGTCTGTCGGGGAGACAGCGTCGTGGCCGAAACGTCGTGAGAATGATCTTATTATGTTTTATTTTATTATTTTATTATTTCCATTCTACGTGACTTTACCGAAAGAACTAAGAAGATAAATCCTATTAAATCACAAAAAAAAATTAAGGAGCTTGTGGGCCAACCTATGAATCCATAAACATTACAGCATCATTGTGTTACAGTCTATAGATTGGAACGTGGTTGCCTAACATTTAACCGCACTTTAAACAGTGTTTTTTTCTCCCGACAATGAATAACACTCTGGACATGTACCCATGCCCTCACGACACGGGATATTTGCAAGGTCAAATTCAGCTGGGTAACTTGTTTATACTTAGGGGCACCACAGTGGCAAGATGTTAACTAACTCGCCTGGTATGTAGGAGGTCGTGGGTTGGATCCCGATCGTGATGCCTGCTGTATATTTGGGGTTTGCGTGTGTCTCTCCCTGTGATCGCGTGGATTTTTCTCCAAGTCTTCTGTGTTTTCCCCTCCACATTAAAAAAATATTCATTTAGAGTATTTGGCTGCTAGACATTTCCACATGACAAGCCACTTTGATGAGCTATCATTTGTGGCCAGGTCGCTTCTGAAAAAGAAGCTGCATAGCTCAGGGGGCATTACCTGGTAAAAAAAAAATGTTGAACATTATTTAGTTGTATATGTAATTACAATCCCTACTCATCGTCGAGCAAAAGAGAAGACGTGGAAAAGTGTAATTTAAAATGACTTGCCTCGGAAAACCAGGTGTTGTTGGCTCTGGCGGTGAGGCGGGCCAGTACAGGAAACAGATGCAATCCATCCAGTGTGGAGATTTCAGCACTATCCCCTCACATGTGCGGCGTTCCTCTGCCACTCCGAACACGCATTCGTGAAGATGGACATCCTAATTCAGCACCCTCCTCAAGAAGCGTCATGACATTCAGAGAGTTTGGCCTCCCGCCCCCTCTCGGATCTATGTAATGCCCCGTCACAGCGGCTTGTTTCTCTTACTCACCTGAAGACGATTGCTTGTTGTTGCGATCGAAACGTCGTGATCTATTATTTATTTTTCTATCTACGTGACTTTACCGAAAGAACCAGAGAGTATATAGGACATTGTCATTATTTCGGCTGCTTGTGTAGTATGATGATTATCATACTGGACTTGCATTCTTGAGGTCGTCGGTTTAGATCTCCCGGCACAGCAGTTGAGACAACGGGCAGGTTTCTTAAATGCCACCTCCTCTGCCCCCCCCACCCCCACCAGCATTATAAATTGTCGGGAGTGGTGAGGTCAAGTGTGTGTCTACTCCAACATCGTCCATGACATCTGGCCGGCGTGGAAGAATAGGCGAACAAATCCTTATTCATCTTCTTGGTTCTTTCGGTAAAGTCACGTAGAAGGGAAATAATAAAATAATAAAAATAAAACATAATAAGATAAAATTCTCACGACGTTTCGGCCACAGTGCAAGCAGCCGTCCTCAGGTGAAGAACAGGTCTGTCGGAAAGACAGCGTCCTAATGAACACCGCTAAGCTTGGCAGCGTATTTTTAAGCTGGGTCGGAGGAGAGAGCCTTGACAAAGGAGTTTACATATCAGGAGCTCCTTCGAGGATGGAAGCCCTTCCGCCAGCAGCGCTGTGAGCGAGCAATTTCAGCGCTGCACCTTTGCTTTGTGTTTACTGTGATTACGGTGAACAGGAATCCACATGTGCCGTGTCAGGTGTGATGACGACATAGGGCAAGCCGCCATGCACTCTAAAAGCTGCCTGCTCACAGGCAGTGCAGAGATAATTTAAAGCACACAAGCACTCTTATCTGACTATTTAGCCACGAAACGTGACAGCCAAGTAAGTGGTGCGGGATATGGCAGACGTGCGGGGCGTAGCGCTCAGAACACCGCGTTTGAACAGCGTAGCGTTGAGGTCATAGTGGGATTTATCATTTGTTGAACATCCTGGACTTTTTTTTTAGTTGTGGTCACTGCTACAAACAGCATGGTGTTTTTTTCAAACGGGAAATTGGATGTGCGCAGAGTGTTTGGGATAGTGTTTACACAAAAAGGCATGTTCTATGCACGAGTGCATGAGCTGCTGTGCACCATGTGTAGTTTTAACCTACATAGACCTTGCAAGATTGACATATTTGACCAGTTTATAGTTTATGGCTGTCCACTATGAAATTATCCACCCCGTAGAATCTGTTTCGCTTGACAGCTGTCGTTCACCGTTGTGTCGAGAAAGTTGATGAGTCGATTGCTGCGTCGCCTCATTAAGATAATTATGCAATCCCACTGCATGCGTTGTAAGCATAATTTAAATAATAAAGCTAAATAAATTGCTGGCCGTTAAAGGCAAAAGCTACCCCAGAGAACCGCTATTCTCCTTACGAAGCATTTTGCTTGTGCTGTACAGCAGCAAACTCAATCTTCCCTTTTTACCTAAAACTTGCATCGGCATTTTCTTCAGGAAATAAATACACGTATATATCACCGAGCGCTTACAATTTTTAAACGGAGCTTTTGAATCAATTTAAATTTCCTGAATTGAAATTTGACGCGTCGGATTTGATCCAGACAATTTTATTGCCGAGGCTGTCAGTAATTACAGTGGCCACCCCGGGTGCGTATCACTCTTCGCTACGTTCCGTAGGTACATACGCGTACATTTGTAAGGGATCTGCGAGCCACCCTCACGCACACGCACCACGCAGACACGACATCTCCGTAAAGTCACGTAGGTAAAAAAATGATGAAATTAATATTAATAAAAAATAAAATAAAATAAATCACGACGTTTCGGAGGCAACACACGTCTCCGTCATCTTCGTCGTGATTTTTATTATTTTATGTTATTAATTTTATTTTCATCATTTTTTACCTACGTGACTTTACCGAAGAAACTAAGAGTATGAATCCTTGCAGTCGCGAAAGCTTCACATCTAGAACGACATCTCCGCTCTCACGAAAACACGCACCAATCACACGCGCGGCAATGCGCTGGACGGGGGGGGGGGTCAGGGGTTAAAGGGCAGCGACGTCACCCGGACCAGGCGTGCCCGACGTGGATGTGTATTGGGAGCGATGGAGGGGTTAAAAGGGGCTGTGGGACGCGTGTTTGGGGCTGGTTTTGGAACGAGTGTTGCTGTGCGTTGGAGGAATAAAGAACTGCTTGAACCATTCTCCGACTCCTCTTGACATTTACGAGAAAAGTCGACTCAGCCTGCAGTACTTGACTGTTGCCTCGCGAGTTGGAGCATTCACAAATGAGCACCTCATACAACTCTCGACCTGCTGGTTAAACGAAATACACTCGAACTCAATTTGTAATAAGAAAAATCTCAACTTGAAACGCGCGCAGTATTCGCTCACCCTCGTTGAGAGAGGATTAGGTGGCAGGCACGCGATGAGCCGGCGCCATCGTTTGCCCAAGCTTTACAGTCCTCTATGTATATGATGGTGTTAGCGGCCAATTAAAGTAAAAACATTTTTGTTTATTTTAGCAGGTAAGGCCCCATCAGCTTTAGAATGTAGCTCTTTCTCAGGAGTGACCTGGCCACAAATGATAGCTCAACGAAGTGGCCTATCACATGGACATTTATATCAGCCAAATACTTTTGAATCCATGTTGATTCTAAACGTGGAGGGCCCGAAGAAAAATCCACGCGACCGCTGGCAGAGAGACATGCAAACTCTAAATAAACAGGCGTCAGGGTCGGGATCGAACCCACGATCTCCAATTAATGAGTGCTTAGGTAGGAGAGCCATTGCTTCGATATTAGTAGGGCATTTCCTTTCATGTTAAATGTTTTATATCGTGCTGGTATGTGCTTATACTCGATACGTTGATGCTTCAGAGGAGTTTATGAATTCTAAATTTGAAGCTTTCGTGACTGCAAGGATTCATACTCTTAGGTTTTTTCGGTAAAGTAACGTAGGTAGAAAATAAAATAAAAATTAATAAAAGTAATAATACTTTTATTAATTTTAATTGTATTTTTACCTCTTCTCGACAGACCTGTTCTTCACCTGAGGACGGCTGCTTGCGTTGTGGCCGGAACGTCGTGAGAATTATTTTATTATGTTTTATTTTTATTATTTTATTATTTCCATTCTACGTGACTTTACCGAAAGAACCAAGAAGATGAATCCCTGCAGTCACGAAAGCTTTAAATCGAAAAAAAAATACAACGCACCTTGTCTGGGTGGCAGCACTTAGCAAACAGCCCCACCACCCACCCTGTGGCCACGCGTGGCCCATCCTGTCGCTTTGCTTTCCAGGCGCATTCAGTCGTCACTCTTGGGGCACACGACCCTGGCAAGTGCTCGCTCAAAGTCCACGTTCTGGTCAGGCTATAATAGCCGGGGGGGGCGGTGGGGGGCGGATATAGCCACTGTTTGATCGCACTGAGGTTGCCTTTATATTGCGGGTCGAGAGCCAATAGGGTCCATTTCAGTGTTTTTCATTCCGTGTTGCTGCCGGCCACAATCCGCGTTGGGGCTACTGGTGGCTCAATTGTGCACCGTTTATACTCAACCACTGCGAGCCTCCTTCCGTACGATCACAGACGGTGGGCCATCGTCATACAGTGCTGAAAGAACACGTTTCCGTTGTTCTCACAGTAATATAAACATGTGCATACATGTGTACATGTACAGCCCTCTTGGCAATCCACTGCTGCTGGATGTACGTATGTTGAACTTATTTCGCATCGTACGTAGCCAACCGTGCTAATCGGACGAGGGCCAGCCAACGTCTTGAAGGTCATAGGGGGTTAACGCTGGTCAATGCGTGATCGTGAAGACGTGTAGCGTATACGTGGGTGGATCGATAGTACAGTACAACAATTCTGATTTGTCTACACTGTTCTCTGCTGCTTACCGTGTAGTGTAGTCCCGCGACAGTCTAGAACAGTCTATACCAACCTGGCGTGCATGGAGGTTGCTCCCCTCCAAGCGCTATCCAGGTTCAACCCTGCTTAGCTTATGAGACCTGGTGAGGCCTAGGGCATTATGGAGTGATGTGGTCATAGGATATTCACGTGGAACATTAATCCGGTGCGTTCCCCTTTCCCGAGTTCCGTTCTGAAGCTGGAACTGTAATCCGATTTGCTTCATCGCAGGAGAGACGGCATCAGGGCAAGGTATCTTACTGTCAAAGACCTTTGCTCTTAGGGGCCGTCCATAAATGACGTCACGCACCTAAGGGGGGGGTCAGACATTTGTGACGAGGGGGGGGGGGTGTTGGGAAATGTGACGTCACGTAAAAATGTGCAACTTTAAATAAATATAGACAACACGTTTTACTTAATTAAATATACTTTTTAAACACATTCCTGCGGAGGGAGCTGGTATGAACGTTGGGTTGCTCGGTCAATGGCCAGGGTCAACGGCGGTGTGGTGTATTCCGCAAATATGGCCGACTGTGAGGGCGGGCACAAGCCGGCGTGAGTAGGTTAAACGTTGAGTTTTATAAGGGCACCACGGGGTAACCAGCCCCTCCCCACCCAGCCCCACCGCTCCCACCCCCCACCCAGCTGCTCCCCACCCCTCCCCACCCAGCCCCACCGCTCCCACCCCCCACCCAGCCCCACCCTCCCCACCCAGCCCCTCCCCACCCTCCCGACCCAGCCCCTCCCCACCCTCCCCTCCCCATCCAGCCCCTCCCTACCTTCCCCCCCCCAACCCAGCCCCTCCCCACCCTCCCCTCTCCACCCAGCCCCACGCCTCCCATTTTTTGATGCACGACGGACGGACACAATAATCCCCTGTGGGCTGGTGGAACCAGTGGGTTCCTACCAGTATAAATGTTTTCTCCTACAACATCAGAGTGCAGCGGCACATTAAATACGTACTACAATACATAAACAAACAATTTTAAATTCCCTAAATGCCGCAGTACGCTTTTTGTCGAGTGACTGAACGTTACATTACGACTTTTCCATTGTGTTCTACCCAGTTTTAGACTGTGCACTTCTGGGGGTAGCCTAGGAATTTAGAGTATGAAAGGAGCGTGACCTCGTGATCAGGCCCAATCTACAGCAAAATGCTGGCCCAGAATTGGCTACAATCCCACGAGGATATCACGGCTCATTTACCCGTCATGTCCAGACCATGAGTGGATTGGAAAATTGGGAAGGGAAATGTAGACGTGTGAACGGCAAGTGCTCAGCAAACAAGGTAGGTGCCACCAATCCACACCCGTGCCCCGTGCGAAAATAATCACCTACCTATGGGCCAGCGAAATAATGGAGGCTGTAGATTATACAGATGGAAGCATTTGATTAGAGGTCAGGCAGAGACGGGTTTTAATTGCGGCTTAACCACTCTCCTGAGGAGTTGATTCTCCACGTGGACGGACACACAAGCGTCACTTTGTCGCTCACAATTGCAATATCAAACCTTGAAGACTGCTCAATTCTGAGGGTGGTAGTCATGAGCCGAGTTTGGGGGGCACGGGGGGGGGGCAACGCCCCTCCCAAACTGGACACCTTAATTCATTTATTTTCAGTGGTTTACAAATAAATTCATTACATGCACCCGTGATTCCTAATGTGAAGGACAAAGCAAACCCCTGCACCACCCCCTCCCAAATACAGGAGTCAAACTCCCACTATGGTGGTAGTGATAGGTTGTAAAAAAAACTGTTGATTTTTAAGAGGTAAGATATGTCTCATTGTTTTATATCTTATTGTTTTATATCACAGCATCGAGCAAGACGGCCACGGCTTGGGGAGGCTTCTATCCAGCAGTTGATTGATCATGGCTGCCGACTATATTAACATTATGATGAACACAACTGTAACAAACGCTGTCTTAAAGAAATAAAAAACCCACCACATTAATTATAGCGCAAATAAACATTGCAAGGTGGCAACCGGGATTAGTGCAGGCAATCTCGCTCACTTGTGAAAATAGATTTCGATTTTGGAAAGTCGGGGGGGGGGGGGGGGGGAAATAAAATATCTACCTACAGTACTTGGCACCATCCGCAAATGGATGTGCGCAGATAATGCCCTAAGCAGAGACGTATGCTACGATCGGCACCGTGAGCTTAGCAGCCCTTTGCCATGCTGCTGCTGGACCAGAGGTCGCAAACGGGGTTTGATTCCTTACCCGTACCCGTACCCGGCCGCACCAGGGTCGCAAACGGCTACCCGTACCCGTACCCGGCCGGGTACGGGTAGCCGGGTATCGGGTAGGGTGTTGCGACCTCTGTCAGCTGGACCCTTGGTCTCCCCACACTGTGTCGATCATGGGGGTGTTGTTGCCCATTACTTTACCACGCACAGAGGCAGCGTCAGCACCATGGTAGACGTCACTCGCCGCTGACGTTAGCCGTGGCCGGGAATCGAATTCAGCCCTTCAGCTTCACAGTCTGCTAACCACTGCACCGCCACTCTAATCCAATGTCTGTACCAGAATAGCATTCACATTTGACAATGGGGCTTGATTACTAAACAAGGACGCTGTATGCAGCGGACGAACACCATTTTCAGTGTGATGAAAAACAAAACTTGGAGAGATAAACATGCTGCTGGTGAGAACAGGTCACACGAAGAACATCGTTGCCTTCGTCTTATTTCACATCAACACAAATTGTGCATTGCCCTCTGCACGGGTGCTTTGATTTAAATCTGTGCGGCTTTCTATTTTGTAAACTGAACTACATCCACGTATTTTGCGTGTTGCCCGTATACCTTAATTTCATTCTCTGAGCAAGTCCACCGAATCCTCTTGTGCGAATGCTATGATGAATCAGAGGATATTAGTTTTAATGCATTTACAGAAGATGGCTTATGAGAGGTAATTTATAATGAGTGGATGAGGCCCACATTAATCGAGTAGCAGGCTCTTGTCATTTGCCAGAATATATTTCACAGAGCAATTTCTTTCTTTTTAGCCGTACATCTACAGGAAACGTGCTGTTTTTTTTCTTTCTTTCCAAGAATTGGAAAATATTGATTGCACTCCCTTAATTTGACCATCACAACGGGACAATGTAACCATCTATTGTAGACTTCTTTGTCCAAATCTTTAATATCCATAACTGCACTTGGGACAAATGGTGGGCAGACGGAAATGAGGTAATGCTGTGCTCTGCTGTGTCCTTTCATGCACGATTCCACTTGAAATCTATTTCAAGTGGAACCTACTGAGAATTTTTTTTCCATTTTCTTGTTCGCGTTGTTTGCGTGCATGGGATGAAGTCAGAGTGCTCGGAGAAATCCCACAAGAAAATTTTAAAAATCTCATTAAGCAATCGAGAGGTGGTGGTGCGTGTGTCGTTTAGGCCGTGTGCACAAATGGTCCTTATGGTGGTACCCCGGGGTACCAAATAATACTAAATGGCCGAGGCAATTAAATATTGTATTTCTGGGACACATTTTTTTTCTCCAGGGGTGTTACTGAACTCCGCGACTGCGGTACCAATCAATCCGAAATCGGTGCCACTCCGCGATGTCCAAACGCAGCGAGGACGATTGCGCCGACAACCTGAACGCTCGTACGCACCGTGGTGGTGCATCGTGTACAGCTCGTCGAGATGAGTCGATCGCCGCATCGCCGACCATCAACAGACTAAAAATGACTGCATCACAGACATCGTGCGAGAGCCGGGGTTCTATGGTGCCCCGGGGTACCGCCATAAGGTTCAAATGTCGATTTAAAGCTTTCGTGACTGCAGGGATTCATCTTATTGATTCTTTCGGTAAAGTCACGTCGTCAAAATTATTTTATTATGTTTTATTTTTATCATTTTATTATTTCCCTTCTACGTGACTTTACCGAAAGAACCAAGAAGAAGGTTCAAATGCCAAATAAATAAGACTGAGTGCAGTTTCTGCCCTCGCTTTACACGTACTGCAATACAGTACAGTATGCGCGAGTTGACAAATGTATTTGCTGTTCAGAAATACTTTTTTTTCTCTCTCACAAAAGTTAAATTAAACTGTCGTCAATAAAAAGTTGCAGAAGGAAACTCTAATTTGTCGAGGAAGGCCAAGCGCCTACTTGTTGTACTCTGCAAGGGGTGTCTCACACACTCGATGATGCCATCGCTGCAAGGTGGCATCATTTTTTCTACTCTTAGTTCTTTCGGTAAAGTCACGTAGGTAAAAAATGAAATTAAAATTAATAAAAAATAAAAACAATAAAATCACGACGTTTCGGAGGCAACACAAGCTTCCGTCTTCAGGTGAAACCGTCACTTGATACAGATATTTTGCTGTGACGGCTTCACCTGCAGACGGAAGCTTGTGTTGCCTCCGAAACGTCGTGATTTTATTGTTTTTATTTTTTATTAATTTTAATTTCATTTTTTACCTACGTGACTTTACCGAAAGAACTAAGAGTATGAATCCTTGCAGTCACGAAAGCTTCAAATCTAGAATTATTTGTTCTGTCTTCTTGACAGCTCGGACATCTGAAACTGATTAATGAAACCTATACTCTTTGATTCTTTCGGTAAAGTCACGTAGGTGAAAAAAAATAGTTCTTGCTGTGGTTGTCACACCTGATGATGATTGCTTGTGTTGCAATCGAAACGTCGTGATAAAATGTATTAATATTTTATTGTTTATTTTATTATTTTTTCACCTACGTGACTTTACCGAAAGAACCAAAGAGTATGGATCCTTGCAGTCACGAAAACTTCAAATCTAGAATGAATGAAACCTCGTCTTTCCCGTAGGCCCAGAGGTCTCCAACTATATTTCACGGTGGGCCACGTGTTAAAATATGCACGTGCTTGCGGTCGATGTGTACAACAGACTTCATTACGATTTAAAGCTTTCGTGACTGCAGGGATTCATCTTCTTGGTTCTTTCGGTAAAGTCACGTAGAATGGAAATAATAAAATAATGAAAAATAATAATAGTAAAAAGAAATTTATTATATTATTATTTTTTTCCATTCTACGTGACTTTACCGAAAGAACCAAGAAGATGAGACTTCATTTCATCAAACGGCTCGGTGACGAAACGCCTTTGCATGTGACAACTGACGCGTACCGATCTCATCTCCACCTCTGGTGGTTTATCTCTCATTCGTCTCACGAAGTCTGCATCTCTTCACGTATCGGCGACCCGTGTCTCTCGGTGGCCTCCTTCTAGAGTCTTTTCAGGCCACGTCTGTCCCGTGGGTCGCCATTTGAATAACCCCTCTCAACAGGCGAGTGCTCAAGTGGAATGAAATTTGTGATAAATGGATGTCGTGCGACAATGCAAAAAAATATCACCACCACTACAACCGAGCCCTTCCTGTCAATGAGGGGTTGAAGATAGAGACATTACAGGAATTGATAAAAAAAAACTCATTGGCGTAGGGTTGGTATGCGCGGCGTTCGAGATGGCCCCTTTGGAGCCAATTACAAACGAAACACGCCATCCTCTTCATATATCACACGCAGCCTTTCTTTTCACCATTGCGAAAATTAATCTCACTGGGGTTTTGATTTATCAGATGAGATATATATTTTATACAATACTATACATCATATATAGCTTCTGACATGCTCTCAAAATGGTGACAACATTTTATTTTTAGAAGGATTTAATGAATATTTCGCCAAAAATGTTTGCTTCCATTCGAGTAGAGATATTTAAAACCACATTACCAAGGCAACCTGGAAGTGTGCTAAATTGTTCTTGTAGGGCATTAATTGGCATGTGCTCAAGTTTTCATTGGTGAACGGTTTGTATCAGCAAGCCTTTTAGTTGCAGCAATCTATGTACGTTGACCTTTCGCACTATACGTAGCCAAACTATAAACAATTTTTTTTTATTTCACCAGTTAGGGTCCACTGAGCTATATAGCTATTTTTCAGAAGCGACCTGGCCACAAATAATAGCTCAACGAAGCGGCTTATCACGTCGAAATGTATTGCAGCCAAATACTCTAAGCGCGTGTTTCTAAACGTGGAGGGGGAAACTGGAGGACCCGGAGAAAAATCCACGCGACCACGGGGAGAGAGACATGCAAATTCGAAATATGCAGGCGTCAGGGTCGGGATCGAACCCACGACCACTTGTATACCAGGTGAGGCAGATACTATCTCACCACTGGAGTGTCCCGACGTTGCTAATCGGAGGTGCGGAAGGTCTTTGCTTTCTGGAAGGCAAAGCAAGCCGTAGAGACTGGTTTCCTCTTCTCTATCTGCTCTGATTACAATTTTCATGACTTGGCTGCAGTGGCTGTAATGAAACGCCATTCACCAGCGAATTATCACGTCGAAAAATGCACAGATGGTGCAATATGAAGGACATTCAAATATATAATTTGTTTAGGCAGTAGGGGGGAATCGGGGGGTGGAAGGGGGGCGTGGGGGAGGGTGGGCTTGGACTGCATCACAGCAGTCCAAGGAAGCCGCTGAAGCTTTGTACTTTTAATTATAAATTAAAAACTAATGTCTTTAGAACTGCTTTTCGTATTTAAGTTTGGTGTCCTTCCCCCGTCACCTCGGATTAGCACGGTTGGCTACGTACGATGCGAAATAAGTTCAACATACATACGGCACTGAGTCAACACTGCAAATAGTCTGGGTCCGAGCTGGTTAAATCAGGGATCTTATTTGGATTGTCTCAGGCGGATTCTATTGTCTCAGCCCCAGTCACGAATGACTGCACAAAATAAAATATTTCACAATTATATCCCCACCCCCCTCCACGTATTTTGCCACATTTCCAGCTGGTAGTATATTGAAATAATTGTCCACGCGTCAAAGGGATGAGCATCTTGATCGCGGGGGCGAGCAAGAAGGTAGAGCACTTCCAGGGTGGGCAAGAGGGAATTTAAGGACTTGGGAAGTATATTCTTGGTTCTTTGGGTAAAGTCACGTAGAAGGGAAATAATAAAATAATAAAAATAAAACATAAAACAATTCTCACGACGTTTCGGCCACAACGCAAGCAGCCGTCCTCAGATGAAGACCAGGTCTGTCGGAAAGACAGTGTCTGAATGAAACAGCACACGTGCTTGGAGCGTATATTTAAGCTGGGTTGGAAGGGGGGAAAAGAGCGCCTTGACAAAAGAATATGCATATCAAGAGGCATTTAGTAGTTTTGTGATCTAATCTTCAGGAGATTGTTCCCTAAAATCGGGTGTACTGATCACTGCAAGTCAGTCGAATGGAAATGTATTCGTGTCATAACAAGACAATCATGCTCACAATATTATCAATAACATTCAGCGAATACAAACAAAACAAGTAAAAAAGTCCCTGCAATTCACACGCTTACATTACGTGTAATCGTATAAAAGATTAATACAACACTGCTAACAAAACTACATTAATGCCTGAGGGAAGTGAAAAAAAAACCCAGTAATTAATGTGAGCCTTTGCATGCTATTAATAACATATCTGCAAACAGTTTTACCACCATCTGTATATATATATTGAAACACAAATATGTTGCTCGGGATGATGGGTGAGGTATAAACAACACTTTATTTCAAACATTCAGATGGCGGGTTCAAGGCTGGCTTGCCATAATTAAATGTCACCTTTACATTTAGGGAATTGTGGGCGAAAAGAAAGGGCCAGTCCACGGGAAGAGAAAGAAATAACGACTTAGAAGACAACCGTTATCTGGGCCTCAGTCAGAAGTAAATTGGAATGCAAAGTAATGAAAGTAATTTTTCACGCGGAGTGTTTGCCCTGTTCAACTGCACGAGACAGAGTTGATATTAACCTTTATTTATGGAGCCCTAACAGCAGCCACTTCCATTGCAGCGTTGACAGTAAAGGTTACAGGGACTCCTCTACTCGCGAACGTTCGACTTTCAGAGATACGAACAAACCGTTCTAGATTTAAAGCTTTCGTGACTGCAAGGATTCATACGCTTAGGTTTTTTCGGTAAATTTATATTAAATGAAAATAACTCCGAAACGTCGTGATTTAATCGAGTTATTTTCATTTATTATGATTTTATTATTATTATTGATATTTTTTACCTACGTGACTTTACCGGAAAAACCTCAGAGTACGAACAAACCGGTCTGTACATCCCAGTTGCCTGTTCGGACCGAGAGTCGTAAGTTCAACCGCCGCGCAATATATGGTGGTGGTGGCATCTCCATCTGCAGAACATGAAGAACCAGTGGCATCTACGTCTACAGGAGATTATGCAACTTTTGAAGCCATTCCCCGTGTTTAGTGTACACGCCGTACAACACGTTTGGAATCGACAGGAGTAAACTTGGACGAACGAACAAATCAACTTTCGAACAGACTTCTGGAACCTAACTATTTCGAAAGTAGAGGAGTCTCTGTATATTATATTCGTTGGGTCTTTCGGTAAAGCCACGTAGATAGAGAAATTAATAAAAAAAAATCACGACGTTTCGATCGCAACACAAGCAATCATCATCAGGTGAAAAAAATATCTAGACGTATTTTGTTTATGCCCAAATTTTCCGCGCGTGCACTATTTTATACAAGCGTGCCCCTAAGTATCTCGTGAATAAATAGAATCTGCGTGACAAACCACTGTCGTTGGAAAGTGGCCTTCATGAGAGGGAGATCGAGGGACATTTGGTTCACTCTCCCACCCGGGCCAAACATCTTGGAAGAGGTGACAGTAACCACACCTTACCCCATACTCTTAGTTGGTTCGGTAAAGTCACGTAGGTAAAAAATGAAAATAAAAGTAAAATAAAAATAAAATAAAAATCACGACGTTTCGGAGGCAACACAAGTCTCCGTCATCAGGTGGGACCGTCACAGCCAAATTTGCTGTATCAAGTGAGGCAGGGATTCCAAGATGCAAGTTTACCCCACCACATACCGTTTGCCCATTGACGAACTGTGCGGTATATGCATGTGTACTGCTTTGATTTAATATGCATGTGGATATATTTATTTCATATATGTATTTAAAAATATATTATACTACCGTATTTTTATTTTAGTTTTTGTTGTTGTTAAATGCTTGCAAAGAAGTGCGGCTCGTATTATGGAATTCCGATGTATGTGCATACCATTCCACATTCCACACAAAGGTTATAACCAATGATAACTCACTGACCTTTGTCAATCCATTGCTTGTTGTAGGCCTCACCACTTCGTATCAGTCTTGGGTTTTTTTTTTAACCACGCAATGTCAAATGTAAATTGGTGAGTGGAGGGGGGCACACGACCGATTCGGATTTAAAGGTTAACGTATCCAATGGTACAGATAAATATTTGACAGAATAAACAGTTTTAATATCTGGCTATGATATTTGTTCTGAACTGTTGTAGACACTAAAACAGCAATGCTGACTTTTACTCCTCGTTTACACAAGCCGTTTTTATTCATGCTCTGGTATTCACATAAGTCAATACTTCAGCAAAACTACAACCTTGCTTACCCTTCGGACCTTGCCATATTTTTCTAATAATTAGTGTATTGTTTTTTTAGTTTACCGTTGAAGGATTGATTAACACTGTCTGGGATAACTTTAGATCACATATTTGTGTTACGGTATGAGAAGCATATATTGACATCTGAGAAATCAGAAAATTGAATTCTCAAATACTATTTTGCCCCCCGCTGTTCTTAAGGACAAGATATTGTTTGGCATCTGTCAGCATTAGACAGCAAATAGCGGTCTGTCAAATCCACAACATGCCTTTACATGTTCATGATATATATTTCACCTGTTTTAAAAACACATCTATTTAGCTTCATTTTATCTTATGAATTTGTAAAATGTGCAATGTCCCAGTTTTTTACCACTTGGATCTCTATCTTGTCACTGTAAGACCTCTTGTCTACCGACTTCTGAGAGTATGCAACGTGAAAGAGTATACACAGGGGTAACATAACCGCATCTGGTTTGCACGATCAAATGTGTTTAGAGACAATCCCATTAATTTCGTTTATAAAATTTGAGTTTAAGCCGGAATGTGTATTGATTATTCAAATAATAAGCTAGGTGTACCTACACAGTGCTTGCCTTGAACACTGAACTCTGAATGCACATTGAGCAGTGACGGTGCATGAAAAACGCGGGCAGTCGGCTTTTTAATTTGAAAGCATTATCATTTAAATGCAATATCCAACAGCCATAAACCAATTAACCTGATGAAGAAAACATTAACGTAAACTGTCATCCATAAACATCACCAATGACTCAGTTTAATTGTGCACTCTGTTGAATGCTATCGCGAAGATTGGAGTTGATTCAATTATATTGATTGTAACGTTTTAACATATTTGTAGATGGGTACAAATGGGTTCATTTACGGTAAATTAAATCAAAACTGCACGCAAATAAGGGAACCTGCGTGTTGCATTCAGCGGAATGATTTCGTGAGAAACAGTGGACTGTCTGCGAGCAATTAAGGGGTATTAAAGAGGCACTGTTAATCATGGCAGTTCTGTATACAAATTCAAAGCCCCATACGTCCTGGAGAGATGTTTGCAGCAGCTATGTGGCTTGGCTCGTGCATAATTGATCACAAATTTGCGGGCTTTTCATGCGTCCCTTCCCAATGTGCCTTTACGAGCTTGCCGGGACACCGATATTGACGCCGAGGTTCAAGCGATTTTATTCATTTATCCTTTTTATCTTTTATCCCCCCCCCCCGTCGATTACACGGAAGTCAAGAGCAGCACAGTTTGTCCAGATGTCAGATTCCAGGAGCTTAACTCGGGGGCAGAATCACCCAAGGCAATGAACCGATCTAGAAAGGGCCACCAAGTAAAATGTGAACCTGGGATACGAAGGGAATGGTGACAGACAGATCTTAATCCCGAAATTTTTTACTTTCTCATCGGCCGATTTCATTTGGGCATCGACGAAGAGACTGAGGCTGAAGGGACTGAGTCAGTGGGAGACATTGTTTGTTGCATGCCGACGGTGCTTCATTCTTGACCACAGAAACCCACGTTTATGTCGCTCGCATTCCCTAACCTGCACTGATCAGGATGGTGATGTATGGTCACATAACACCATGACAAAAAAAAAATGTTTTTACCAGGCAAGACCACTAAGCTATGTAACTCTTTTTCAGAAGCGACCTGGCCACAAATGATAGCTCAACGATGTGGCTTGTCACGTGGAAATGTATAGCAGCGAAATACACTGAATGCACGTTGATGCTAAATGCTGAGGGAAACACCGAAGGACCCGGAGAAAAATCCACGCGACCACGGGGAGAATATGCAAATTTAGATTTGAAGCTTTCGGACTGCAAGGATTCATACTCTTAGGTTTTTTCGGTAAAGTCACGTAGGTAAAAAATAAAAAATAAATTAAAATTAACAAAAGTAAAATAAAATCACGACGTTTTGGAGGCAACACAAGCTTCCGTCTTCAGGTGGAACCGTCACAGCACGCTTGATACAGCACGCTTGATACAGCAAGCGTGCTGTGACGGTTCGACCTGAAGACGGAAGCTTGTGTTGCCTCCGAAACGTCGTGATATTATTTTACTTTTATTAACTTTAATTATTTTTTTTATTTTTTACTTACGTGAATTTACCAAAAAAACCTAAGAGTAAGAATATGCAAACTCCAAATATACAGGCGTCAGGGTCGGGATGGAACACAGGACGTCCTGCAAACCAGGCGAGGTAGTTAACATCTCACCACCATGGCGGCCCACCTGCACCTTCAAAAGGAGGCCCTTATCCAGCAGTGGATTGGCAAACGGGTTGCACAAATGAGTGGATAAGTAGGAGTGAATGTTTGAGGTCTTTGAGAATACGGCCTCGTTTCCTTATGTCGTCTCTCATACAACAAAGCCATTGCGATCCACAGTTCCAGCATCAACATTGTCTGCGACACCATCATTTATTCCACGCTTCCGTACATTCATTCTTCTACAGACAGCGGTGGATGCTAGTGCTGGCCTAAAGTTGTCAACATTTATGCCACGAAACATGTTATTTCACAGCTGTAATGTTTATTTTAAAAGATTTGTCAAAATACTCGTTATTTATACGATATCACCTTGTTATGTGTTTCCATGTTTCATTGAAATGTACGCGTAGGTGTGTCACGACTACAAATTAAAATATACAGATGCCGTAGAGACAGGTTATCTCGTTAATAGATACCCCACCGATTTCATATTACCCTCTTACTTTCTTCCTAGCAATCTGAATATTGTGAACGTGATGGTTCCGTATCTTACAGAGGAAGAGAGTAATGAAATATGTAATATGTGCACTGAGATGTGGTGGTAGACGTGGAGAGGCTTTCAAAGGAGAAGCTGTATTCTATATAATTCACCCTTACTCTAGTGGGATATGTATGAGTGGATCGTCCTGTACAGGTATGTATATATATTATTAGAGCATTATTAGCATAATTAAATTTCTTATCACTGCAGATGGTGTATTTATGTCCTCACATTTACACTGAACTCTTACTACAATGAGTAACTCTGGACATTTTGACAAAAGAAAACATATATTTACGAAGCGACATTTACCATTTGGCGTGAGCCTTATTTCATTTACACATTACAAACGGATAATTTTGCAACTTTGTTTCGGCATGGCCAGTGAGTGCTTCCCCTTGGGATCTAAAATTAAAATGTATTCATAATGTCCCAGTCACTTCTCAGAGGTAGCCATTTGACGGACAGTTGTGTGCCGACGAGGGAATTAATCAGCTCCACTACGAATCCCCGAAGCTACCGACCTCAACACCTGCACCGCCACACAATGCGCACAGGACAACCTCCACCACAGCTGTTACATTTCAACGCACGCGGCAGGTCATCAGAAACAATCAGCGTCTCCTGCAGACACCTGTGGCATTTGATATTGGAATCTTCATGATGTTATTGTCACCGTTAATGTAAAGCAATTTAAGCGTGAATACTTCTGTGTCTTGAATGCTATATAATTTCGATTTAAAGCTTTCGTGACTGCAGGGATTCATCTTCTTGGTTCTTTCGGTAAAGTCACGTAGAAGGGAAGTAATAAAATAATAAAAATAAAACACAATATTATTTTATTATGTTTTATTTTTATGTTTTATTTTTATTATTTTATTACTTCCCTTCTACGTGACTTTACCGAAAGAACCAAAAAGATGCTAAATAATTGTTGAACATTTAATGCAAAATACATTGTATTATGCTTTATATATGTAGACAATTTACAGGCCATGGATGCCATGTCATGAAGGATTTTTGACCATACTTCACCACACTGACCAGTGCAGGTTGGTGATAAGGTGGCCAAGGACCATTTCAGTAATCGGTCACCACTGATTAGGGCTGAACGGTTTGGGGAAAATATCTAATTGCGATTTTTCTGACAGATATTGCGATTGCGATGAAAATGTTTAAAGTCAAGCTTCAGTTCAATATTCACTGTGTAATAGATTTAAAACATGTGATGGAGCATTACCACATGATACCATCACAATATGAACTGCTCTATATATTCTAATGCAAGGATGATAACTTAAAATATATGAATTGCTTCCAACATGTATTTATTTTAATTTTTATTGAAATAGAACAATCAAACATAGAACAATTCTTCAGTTAAATAAATAAAGTTCTAATAATAAAAAATAAAACAATTCCAATAAGAAAGTAATAGTAGGACTTTTAAAATCGCAAAAAATCGCAGCCTTTGCGATTTGCTCATCGCATTGTTTCAAATTTCGATTTATAATCGATTAATCGTTCAACGCTACCACTGATGTTATCTGTGATCAACAATCAGACACAGGTTGCAAATTTCGTGGTGCAGTGCAATAAAATCACTGCACCACCACTCCACTTTGTGCGATCAGTCAGTCAGATAACATTTCCCCGCTGGTAAAGAAATCTTTAACTTGATTTCAGCAGTCGGAACCGTTGACCAAAATGTGTATGGTTACTCAGACTGTTTAATTCCCTTGGGCTGCTTCTGTAAAAGGACCGCTGACGAGGCAACATTACGCGTTGTTTTGAACGATCAGCTCCTATTATTCTTTCTCAGCGAAATGTTATTTTTTAAAATATATATATCCTTGCATTCTCCCCCCATGGAAAATTATTAACGCTGACATAATCTCTAACAGTCTAAGACAATACCGACCTTTCGAACCCGTCCTCCTTTCCAAATTCAACACGGTACAAAAATACATGGACACATCATGAGTTGAGCAGCTGAACGGTGGTTTACTCACTGCACTCTAAGATCGGCGTCGGAGAGTTCGATTCCTGGCCATAGATGAGATCAGGAGCGAGTGATCACTCAAGCAGTCATGGAGCCCTCCTCTTCACCAGCGTGGTGAAGTATGGTCATACAATTTTGATTTAAAGCTTTCGTGACTGCAGGGATTCATCTTCTTCGTTCTTTCGGTAAAGTCAAGGCGCTCTTCCCCCCCCTAACCCAGCTTAAATATACGCTGCCAAGCTTGGTGGTATTCATTCAGACGCTGTCTTTCCGACAGACCTGTTCTTCACCTGAGGACGGCTGCTTGCGTTGTGGCTGAAACGTCGTGAGAATTGTATTATTTTATTATGTTTTATTTTTATTATTTTATTATCTCCCTTCTACGTGACTTTACCGAAAGAACCAAAAAGATGGTCATACAACTTCCATGGCCGAACACTGCATGCGGGAGGCCTTCATCCAATGGTTGTATTGGCAAAGGGCTGTACATTCTTTAACTTATTCGTGTGCATTTTTAATATGAAGCATAATGGTGAGACCATTTCATGGCTCATGATGAATATTACAATGAAAATACCACATCAATCAAATGAAAGTACTGTACCGTATTAAAGACCTTTCATGTCAATAAATGGGCCGCCTTATTGCCGAAGCCCTGCCACTACATTTTTCATTGGGAAATCAGGGGTGGATGCAGATCATTCACATTTCAGACATTCTTATAGTGCAATGCAACCCTGTAGTGTTAGGTGGTGGGGGGGGGCTGGAGGGTGCGGAGCCCCCCCCCCCCCCTGCTACTGAAGGCTCAGCCTCCCCTTCCAAATTCTTATGGGCCAGTCAACAAATGTTGGCGCAGCCTTTCCTCATATACATAGATGTGGAGCAGTACACACGATAGACAACATCAAATCACATCGTTGCATCGTTACTCATTCCTATTTAGCGTTTAACATGTGTTTAAAGCTTGTTTCATATTACACGTGTTGTACCCCACTACCGCTCTCCCCACCACCTGATTATAATCCATATGACCCCCTTTTAAAATAGATATTTTTGCAGGGTTGGGTCCATGGGTTTGTTATTCCAAGGGAGACTGGGATTTTAAATGTTGCCGCTACCTCTCAGGGAGGTTCGTGTGCTCTGCAACCTTCAGATAACCTTCACAGCGCCCAGAGTGACTTGCTTACTTCCTGATTCACTCGAGGCGAATATGACCCGCTTCATTTCAGATTCATTTTGTTGTTTTGTTGATGACACGTCTAAATCCATTTGAGTCATACGAAAGCCCACACACACGCAGCCGAGCTTGGCATGTGAGTGAGGGTGATAATGAATGTAAAATGTATACTCAAAAAGCCAAAACTAGATACTTTTATTTACCATTAATGAATAATAACTCTTTATTTGCATTGCTCTTTGTATTTGAACTGTATCTCAGTGCGCATTCCTGCGTGAACATAAATTACCATGCGATTATATGAAGAGCAATATATTAAACAAACAAAATCAGCCTACAATAAAATAGGAATCGCTCTTTGGTTCTTTCGTTAAAGTCACGAAGAAAATAAAATAAATTAAATAATAGAGTACGACGTTTCGATTGCAACACAAGCAACCGTCATCAGGTAGAACTAAATTTGAGAGAGAGACAAAACACAGATACGGAGACACACAGACAGACACACAAGCAGAGAGAGACACACAACATAGACACACAGAGACCCAATGCTTCTGTATCGAGGCCTTAAATAGAGAGGGGGGGGGCAGAGAGAGAGGTGGGTCTGCTGGTGGCTGCTTGTGGAGCAGAGAAATTAGCATGCCAATAAATCCACCCCGAAGCGACCCAGGGAAAGAAGAAGATCGAATGGCCCTATGAGAGCCTGGTACATTTTTAAAGAGAGAAATCGTTTGAGAAAACTAAATTTAGCAAATCTTTTGGAAATGTAATGTAATGCAACACAGAGTCGGCTAACACGCAGTTAACGCATAGCCTGGTTGATTACGATCTCCAAAGATTGCTCAAATTAGAAGTTAAGTGTGCAATTTGACAAACATAGACACGCAGAGAGATGTGTGGAAATTCACCCCGAAGCGGCTGGGGGAGAGAAAGAGCGAATGGACCTATGAGAGCCTGGTACATTTTCGAGAGAGAAAATAGGCCGTTTGAAAAAACAAACTTAGGAAATGTTTTGGAAATGTAATGCAATGCAACACAGAGAAAGAACCAAAGAGTAATTCCTGCGGTCACGAAAGCTTCAAATCAAGTTTAAAATTAGAATCATTCTGCAAGAGCCAGTGTGGAAAACACAGATATAAGATTTGTCTTGAAGATATCAACACTCTCAAGGACATATTACAATGATAATAATGAAATGTATCAATCACAAATGATAAATGTCATTGCTTTGTGGTTGTCTCCAATTGCCATCACACTAATCGTTTGGTTTAGGATCTAAGGAGTGCTGCTAGGACTACTGATCCTTTATTTTCACAAATGGTTTACTTGGCTGTCTGCCAAAAAAACTGTTATCATGCAGCGCATTCAATTGATGCAAGTGCGTCAATGCCTTGTAGCTTTACACAAAGAAAATTAAACATTCATAATATCTGTTAGGTACTTACCATTTTTGTCATATCTCATAATTTCCCATGCAATTGATATAATAATAATAATGATGTGTAATTTCTACAGCCCTTTGTCAATCGAGTGCTGAATGAAGGCCTCCCCCACACTGCGTCCGTCGTGGGGGTTGATTTACCGCACTTCACGCAGGCCAGTGCCGTTTGGTGAATGGGTGGCGGTGAGGTCCATTACCGCTGAGATATCACCCAGCGCTGATGTGCGCGGTGGCTGGGAATTGAACTCAAGCTGTCGGGTTTGTGCAGCAGTGCGCTCACCACCGCTAAATACAATGGCAGGGTTTGGAGGGGAGAAGTTGTGGAATTAGGTCTTCCTAATGAAAGTTGAAAGCGGTTATTGTGTTCGTCCCGAGTAGAACGTTTGTTCATCCTTGCAGTTATTCTGTGCTGGTTTTTTTTAGGTCATCTTATGTGGCCATAATGAATGCCAATTAGGACAAAAAGAGGATAAAAGTTGCAAAAATAAGTAGGGCAAATGAATTGAGGCTCCCAATTATATCAGTCATCTAAGAGGTGATGATTAATGACTCATATCCTGGAGCAATCAGCAGACTTCCGGAGAAGTATAGCACATGGGAGCATATTTATACACGAGTGTGCCTCTTGCCGAAGTGAAACGCATTGGACATCGTCGCATTTAACAAGGTGACCTCGAATGTTCCCATTTTTAAAGAGCAGGGCACTGCTACATTCAAATTGAAAATTAAACAGGAACAAAATTACGAGACTGATTTTTCTAAATATAATGAATTTTACTGGGGGGGGGGAAGGGGTAAATAAGTGTTCAACAATTATCTTTGCGTGTACATTTTGGAAGTTGGAAAGGTTACAGTTGCACACTTTTGTTCGTCGGTGTTTTGTTTATGTCAAACGAATTAATGACTTTTGGTCGAACCAAGAAGTTTAGCTTTCTTAATGTTTTTGTCCATACTTTAATACTGTAGATAATTATGATATTTACCTATAGCCTGTACAAAGTGTACGGCTCTTAGATGTGGTGATATAAACGAACGTAAGCAACAAATATCCTGCTAAACATCTCGCAGGTACGTGTCCAGGCGTAAGTTAGGAATAAGTTATACATGGAGATGTAAAAATAATTCTCCAATATCATTACCAGCTGTGACGTATCCACCGTTGGATGAACGCCTCCCCATGTCATTGCCATCCCTCGCAGTCACACGAATCAACAATACATCCACCGCCTACACGTCCCATCTCAAGATACATTACTCGAATTGAATATCTGAAAACACACGGTAATATATGTCCAGTACACACATGCGGAATGCTGCTGTAGTGTGTAACGGCGAGCACACTGGACTTGCAATTCAAAGGTCGCCTCTTAGTGCCCCGGCAGGGCAGTCGTAGCGATGAGAAAGTTGATTACATACGCCCCCGCCTCTGTCCATCCCAGCAGTACGAAGGATTGCGCCACAGTTAGTCGACGGCAGGGTCGCATGTGGTAGGGCAAAGTGTGGGTACTCCCACCTTCTCCAAGACGTCCGACAAACGTGGAAGAGTAGGCCAAATACCATCAAAAGAGCTCCGTTTATTTGAGGCCCTTCTGCCAGACGTGGCATGAACAAACAATTGCAGGGCTTTTTATAAACCATTATTACTTAAGGCTACCGCTACTGTGTGTGTGTGTGGCCAGGAGCTCGAAGACACACACGTGTCCCAGATTGCCCTTGTGTGGGAGTTTCTCGTTGACCTGTGGCCCTTCTTCCCAGTGATATGATTAAGGGACAGTGTAATCAAAGGCCGGGCCACCAGGGAGAGAAACTACACCCAAACGACTTGCCAGCTAACAAGTTAATATTTAATCTCCCCACTGTGCTCCGATATGAACGTCTGGTGCTGAACTTGTCCCGGACAGGAAATGCATCGCAGGGAATTGCAGGTCCCCCCGATGAGCCGCAACGTGGCTTACTAGGCGCCAGCAGGGAATGATGCCCTCTTAAAACGACAATGTCATATTGCCCTTGTGTATGTGTTGAATCATTTGCACTTGTCAGAAACTGTGGCCAGAGTAGTGAACAGAGATCTTACTCTGAATGCAGATTTATATCTTGCGTGTGTAGTTTTAACGGCTTGTTGGTTTTAACCTTTTGCTGCGTCCGATGTGTTTGTAACACTGGATTGTAAATCTCTTTGGATGCATTTTATAATGCGTTAAAGTCTCAGTGTGGCGTTTTTTTGGGGGGGAATTATAAAGTTTGGAATAATAAGAAAAAAATGCGGTACTTTTTATAGTAATTGGCACATCTCGTAAAAGTTTAAGAAGGCGTTTGGATATATGTGAGTGAAAGTGGAAATTTTAAAAAAATACACCTCGAGAAAAAAACATCAAAAACATTACCTCAACACACTTCATTTCTAGGTTACGTACTGGATGGGAAAAGGAACACACTGCCCAGTGTACATGTGAGTAAACAGGGGCAGCAACGTAAAACGAGTCAGCAAGTGTATCGAAACAAACTGCTTGGAAATACGTTGAGACAGAAATGGACGAGAGAACATGTGAAGACAAGAAACGCAATTAGAACTGTGAAGAAAAGTTAATATGGGCTTGGGCAGGACACGTCATCGCGAGAAGGGATGGTGGCCCATTGTTCCATGTTATAACGGTGGCAGCCGAGGAATATGCTGCTTCCAAGAGGGTTCAGTCCATGGAGGAGATGGAGTGATGAAATCAGCTCGTGTGCCGGTACTAGGTGGATTGTTAGATATCAGAACCGTGAGCGATGGTAATAGCTTGGGGATGTATGTACAATATGTATGTTGAACTTCTTTCGTGCCGTACGTAGCCAACCGTGCGCATCGGAGTTGCGGGATGCCATCATCCAGCAGCGGATAAAATGATGCCTGGTGATGACGGCGGTGGTGGCGGTGGCTGAACGACTCCGATACAGATAATAACAATTCTACAACAGCGTAATACCAACAAAGACACCGATGCCCCGCTGTACGTGGAAGCGCTTCCTCCGCTGAGCAAGGATCGCAGGTGGCCTCCTCGGGTAAGAGAAAGTCTGCAGTGGCCTTCCATTTGATTTGGGGCTGACACTTGAGCAGTGTCTAGGGCGCCGGTAGATGCAAGGGAAGTGACTGCCGCTCACAGCAGTGGCCCTAGAGGGGGTGGCGGTGGTGGGGGGGCCTCGGTGGGTAGCAAAGAGAACAAAAAAATTATTCGGTCGCCAAGGATACCATGACATCATCCCGTCGCTACGGAGATGTGTCAAATACCGGCGAGGGAATACATACGCAACGCGCAGCGTGTTTGTTTGTAAAATGTGCACGAGTTTTTTGTGTTTTATTCGTGCAAGGGGAGGGGGGTGGGTAGAGACAACGCCGTTAATTCTGCCAAAACAAAAAAAATCGCCCGATGATGCTGGCTGTAATTACCAGTGAAATGTCACAGTATTCGAAACATTGTAAATGTTGCGGATTTACTCTCCAACACACTGGGTGGGCGGGAATTGTAACTAATCGGCTATGTCGGGTGGTGACGGGTAAACGACACATTTATACTGACGCGATCTAACTCCCCCCACCCCCCCCCCCCCAAAAAAAACCCCCTTTATTATGAACGGCATCAATTTCGCATCAGTGTAATTTGATGTCGATCAACTTAACACCCATCAACACGTTGCTATCGACAACAGTGCACACAACACAATGACTGCGGTGTCCATGGACATGTTTTAAATGCCTGTCTTAACCTGCAGAAGGCATTTTAACAATAACTACCGCTTAGTTTATGAATAAACGTATCATTAAAAAAAGCTTTAATATTAAAACCTGGTCACCTGAGTTCGATTCCTGACCACAGCTAACATCAGTGCCAAGTATGTGTGATCTCCGCATCGGACCAATCCGCAATAATCAGTGGCAAAGTCAAACAACCCCTATGATGGCCATGACATGAAACGGCTTTCAATCAACAGAATGTTGACAGAGCCCTGTATATAATCATTATTCATGTTGCTCTGCAAAACAAAATTGTATTCATCACAACTACAATTGTTCCACTTACCACTGTGGACAATAATGTGGTGGTGATGGGGGTTTTGGCAGGACACTACCTGCAGTATCGTGCTTCTGGCTTGTTTAATAGCAGGCGGGATATATTGCTTTGAAAGGATAGAGCTGTGACAGAGTCATTAAGTGACCCTTTCAGATTGGATGTCTCACTGGGGCTATCAATTAAAAAAAAACTCTGTACCCTGACATGCCCTTTGATGTATGATTGTGGAAGATAATTACAGTTCCATGCCAATTATCTCTAGACAACTTAATCTGTCCTTTAGTTATTGGACAATATGATATTTTATTAAATAAGAACGTTACAGCTTTGCTTTGTTTTGTTCTGTTTGAAACAATTCTCATGAAAATTCGGATAAAAATGTGTGCAATGATTCTGGATTTAAACAGGACAAAAGGGCAACAACACTGTATTGTAACTGGCATAGGCGATGTTGCTGTGCCCGTAAAAGTAAGACGATACATCATTGTGGCTCGCATGTAATAGATTCATACAAGTTATCAATACAAAAATGTAGTTTGACAGATTCGTAAAAAAACCATCTTAAATTGATGAAAATTGCAAAGATATGAAGTGCAATTTAAAGGTTTACAGCGATGTACAATCATTTAAACATAATATTGTGATGATGAACTAATAGAAAATCTAATACAGTACGGAACTGCACTTTCAATAGCGTATATTACAACTCACATCTTTCATAGGGATGAATTTTTCTTCCGTTTTCTGTTCATAATTGGTTCTGATATAATGTTTTAAAATGTTTTCAAATCAATCTGTACGGCAGTGTTATTTTGCTAGCTGAGCACAAATCATGAATTCCACAATGTAGGCCAGTGGTCTCCAAGGCCATTCTGTCCTGCGTGTATGGGTAATGTATTGTTTTGCAAGAGCATTTGCTACAAAAATATAGTCAATTAATGAGAATTGGTGTGGAAATTAAATAAATATCTCAATGAATACGATTGTGTCACCAATTCCCCATACGTCTGTTGTGATGCAATGAAAATACTTAAACAATTCGACCGACCATGTATTTGTTTAAATTTGGTTATTAAACTTGACTCTCTATTCTACTTATTTTTGATTCCTGTTAACCATCCACATAATGGGTGATTGTGGTGCAGCAGTTAGCACTATGAACCCGCTAACCCCAGTTCAATTTCTGGTCACATTTAACATCAGAGATGAGTTTCCTGGATCTCCCCAATTTCACAAACCCCCACTGACCAGCATGGTGAAGTAAAGTCAACCAAACCCCAAAGACCAACATTGTGTGGGGAAACTTAAATTCAGCAGTGGATTAACAAACGGGCTGTGGATTAACATTTTTATTTCAATCTTTCGTGACTGCAGGGATTCATATTCTTGGTTCTTTCGGTAAAGTCACGTAGACTTGTCAATCCGCATACATTACTTAAATTTACTCGCTCAATATAAGGACCATTATTGACGATTATAAAACAATACCACAAGGTTTATGAGGAAACGTGTATACAGTTACAAAGTTTGCTTCGTGTGTATGTGTGCTGGAATAAAATAAGCAATACGTTCTGTAGAAAATGAGTGAACATACGACATAACGTCCAACGGATCTCTTGTTCTCGTGAAATTGTAGAACTGTGCAACCGGCAAACACCCAATTTAAAGCCGAGCAACGGACTGCCAATAACAACCCAGCGCTCGCAGGTGGCAAATGCATCATCATTTACTGGACTATCAGCTTCTTCTCCTCCGGCAAGCCACAGGCTGATCGCGAGACGAGACTTTTAAGCACCTGGGTTAGTGCCGACACGGAGCAAAACAGCAGCTTGTGTTCCGTGTCCATCAGACCACTGATCAAAGTCCATGAGCCCAGGCCGAGATATTTATACCTGTCGGTACCACCTGAGGTGGCTTGACTTTGGTGGTTATAATTTCTTGATGTGACCAATAAAAGTGAATTATGTGATAACCATTTGAAAACAGTGTTTTTTGAAATCAAGTAATTTGTCCTCATTAGCCATGTTATTAAATCAGGGCTACTAAAGTTTGTGCTTCCTTTCGTGCTACCGATTTCTGCTGTGGCCCATGGGCAATAAAGAAATAGGATATTGTACAGCAAATATGACAGTTATATGATCTACTTCCAAGCCTCACTTTATATATCTACCTTGGGTTATTATTTCCTTTGAGCACCCCTGTCTGCTCTGACCTCAATTTCACGATGTCAACGCGGCAAATGATTAAATGTACTTCTGCCGACAGAAGCTACACTACTGAATCCTTTGATGTAAAATTACAACCAACTGTGTTGCAATTAGTTTTTTTTTTAAAGCATTACTAATTGCACTTGCTTTTTCACTTTTTATATTAGAACATGCAATATACTAAGAACAAGAGATGTGAGAAAAGTGGTAGATTTCTGCTCAAGCTTTTTTTCTAAATGGAAGCAGAAAGTGATAATATTATATTAAGCAATGATGCGTCCATGTATAATTTCAAATCAATTCTTAAGAAAATTATGGATATTCAAATTGACGGAGTGATAAATGATTGCTGTATTTACAATTTCTGCAAATTACAAACGAAGTTACATTTGGGATAATGGAGCCAACAAAACCATTCAAATGAAAAGAAGCAAAGTAAAAATGTAAAATTAAATACAGATTCACGACAGTGATTTTGCTGTGGCTGTTCCACCTGATGACGGAAGCTTGTGTTGCCTCCGAAACGTCGTGATTTAATTTAGTTATTTTTATTTTCTTATTTTTTATTATTATTTTTTATCTACGTGACTTTACCGAAAGAACCAAAGAGTAATATACAGATTACTTTTGGTCATTTTTTTTTTTCAGTGATGTTCAATTGGCATGAAGTCGCGAAACATTTAGGACCCCCCAAGATAGGAGTATATTGCCCTGTATCAGACAATGGTCATGGAAGATTCTATCACAAAACCTCTTCTGAAATCACTTCAGTAAGCCTCTTAATCCACAACAGGGGCCTCACCTCTGAACACACTGTCAACATTATTCATCTCCTCTCAATAAAAAATGTTTTGAGTCTCCGATCTGGAAGTATGCCAAATGAATTCAAGTCGTTAATGACCTGGCCAAGTCTACTTGCTACACGTGTACACAAAATGTAGTTTGAATAGATAATTTGAAAGATGTGCATAGTCTATGTATTGTATGCTCGTATGCCTTTAGGCTAAAACACATTTGGGAATTGATTCTCGCATTGAATCGTGACCTTAAATTGTGGAAATGCATTTAATCCTCAGGAGAATGACTGAATCATTAGAGGCTTACTATATAGAATGAATAATATATTATTTTAAAGTAAACTACTGTACTGTGTGTGTGTAGTATAACCGCGGGATATAAGAGAACACTGTATTATTTGACTCACAATCTTCAAATCAACTTTTTGTTTAATTCACATGTGAAGAATACAGAATATAAAAGACTGTATTTTGAAAACCTGGCAATTCAACTCCGGTAATTGCACAGTCGGCTGCATGTGGCCGCACATGCATTGTGCAATCACGCAGATTGGGTTGTGCACAGGAGATGAATACACTTGGAATATGATTGAAAAGATCCCGCTGTGTTATACAGTTGAATAAGATATTATATTCAAGCATCACACATTTCATCGTATCATCATCACTTCTTTCACACCGTACGTAACCAACCGTGCTAATCCAAGCAGTTCTAAAGGAATGAGTTTTCAAGATAGATGTAAAAGTGCATAGCTCCAGTGGCTTAGTAAATCCGAAGGAAGAACATTCCAGACGACCGCAGAATCCATGATCAATCTACTTCTGGACTAAGATCGCCCCAAGCCATCACCAACTCGCATGTAACTCTCCACCAAACACCTGCATTTCATTGCTCCATCTCCGCACTGGACGTATGTCTTGGGTGCTTTCTCTCCCTTGGCTGCCGCTCGGCGGTTAATTCGCGACCCCAGCCGTCGTTTCTTCCAGCTTTGCATGTGATGCCCAAGCCTTACTAATTTTTCTTAACAGTTTGAATTAGATTTTGATGTAAAGCTTTCGTGACTGCAGGGATTCATATTATTGGTTCTTTCGGTAAAGTCACGTAGAAGGGAAATAATAAAATAATAGGAATATAAAACTAATACAAATTCTCACGACGTTTCGACTGCAACACAAGCAATCATCATCAGGTGTGAAATCCACAGCAAGAAAATTTTCTGATGATGATTGCTTGTGTTGCAGTCGAAACGTCGTGAGAATTTTTTTTGTTTTATATTTATATTATTTTATTATTTCCATTCTACGTGACTTTACCGAAAGAACCAAGAATAGTTTTAATTAGGTAATTAATCGATGTATGTTCTCCATTCCATATGTGCCTCTTTCTATCTCAATGTAATCTCGACTTAAAACGAATTTCTTTAGAACTCGTTTTTGTGTTTGGTTTGTTGTTCTTCCCCCGCACCTCTTCATAGCACGGTTGGCTCCGTACGGTGCGAAAGAAATTCAACAAACAGGGTGGCCCAGATGTCTCGTGACCCCCAATTAATTGACGCCTTCTATATTTTTCTTTCGCTTATTCATTTGAATACATTTTCTTTAGTTGACCTGGCAATGTTGTGTAAAATTTCTCATAGGATACGGTACCAAATGCGAACCAGAAAATACTTACAAAGTTAGTACATGTCATTTTTATATTGCTGACATTACACACCCATTGGAATACAAACATATTAGGTTTTAGAGAATTAAATGGGGGTCACAAGAAATCTGTACCACCCTGTACAACTCTGCATACTTATTTGCACACCTTTCAGTTGTGTTTTTAATGACAGTGTCCATGTCATCGCAGGTAATGTCGTACGCATTCAGTACAAACTTTATTCTTGAGGCGTGTAGCTATATTGCATTTCATGATCAAGTGCAGCTTTACCAATGTTCTTCAACTTGGTTTCGTCTGCCTCTCATTTCAATTAGCTTTACTTTCGTCTACCTTCCATAATTGCCGTGGCACACGTACAGTACTCGACTTTGTTTACCAGCTGTGTCACCCAGACAGACATTTCCAATTTTTTCGCAAATTGTTATTACGTGACCTTTGTTTGGCCCATATTTATTCCCAGCCCACGTATAAAACTAGATACTTTTTTTTATCTTAGCAGGTAAGGCCCACTGAACTATTTTAGAAGCGACCTGGCCACAAATGATAGCTCAACGAAGTGGCTTATCGTCATGTGGAAATGTATAGCAGCCAAATACTCTAAACGCACGTTTCTAAATGTAGAGAAACCAGAGGACCCGGAGAAGAATCCTCACGACCACGGGGAGAGAGACGTGCAAGCTCCAAATATACAGCAGCAGGCGTCAGAGTCGGGATAGAACCCACGACCTCCTGCATACCAGGCGAGGTAGTTAACATATTCTTAGGTTTTTTCGGTAAAGTCACGTAGGTAAAACATTAAAATTAACAAAAGTAAAATAAAATAAAAATCACGACGTTTCGGAGGCAACACAAGCTTCCGTCTTCAGGTGGAACCGTCACAGCCACGACAGCTGTATCAAGTAAATGAGAAATTGCAGGAGCTGCCACTCCGTTTATATAATGGTTGGAGAAGGGGGGGGGTAAGGGCCAAGTACAGCACACTTATTATTCATATGGTAAGGTGAGGCTTAAGAGGGTGAGCCTTTGTTATGGAGAGGTACGGTTGTGTTGCCTCCGAAACGTGATTTTTATTTTATTTTACTTTTATTAATTTTAATGTTTTACCTACGTGACTTTACCGAAAAAACCTAAGAATTTGAATCCTTGCAGTCACGAAAGCTTCAAATCTAGAGGTAGTTAACATCTCGCCACCGTGGCGCCCTTAAAACTTCCTGCACGTACTTAATTCCCATTGAACGTTGTGGTGAAAATGGTGGACGTTTTCAAGGCGGCAATAAACGCACAACATTCGCGAACCTATTTAGCTGCCACTCGTCACATTCTCCCCAAACTATAGACTCGCCGTGGGAGTACACTGAACTCATCATTTGTTCGAACCCTAAATTTAACTCTCAAGTATGAAACAAAGTGTGCAGATCACGGAGTCTCTGCTGCCTTGTCTGTGGCTTGAGGACAGGTGTCATGATGAGAAAAGCAGATAAAACTCGGCCGACCGAGTTATTCCTTTCTCTACGGGCATCCCAGCCGATGTAAGCGCATCAATAACCATCATGGTGCTATGTCTCACAGGGGAGCGCTAACAACTCTCATTAAGTAAAACTTATTGCCACTTTCATCTGTAAATGTGATTTTCCTTGACGTGCAGATGGTTTATTTTCTTGATATTCAACAGCATAAGGCATTCATCATTCATCACAAGGACATGTAAGGGTGAAAGAGCACTTTACGTATAGTTAGAGGACATGCCAGCGCCTGCCAATACCAACGATGCTTTGCAACGTTTTCCTACACTGCATTACTGCTTTCAGCATGGCTATAATCCAAGCGGAAGTGTAATCTGTAGTTCAAAGATGCAACCGTAAATATAATACATGTTAACATATACCTTGCGAACTGTGCTATCGGCATCATATCGAGGGACACAAAATTCAGAATGCTCACACAGCAGAGCAAGCTGTGTGGTAGAAAACGGCGGGCGGAAACAGACGTTTACAGCCCGTCCTCTGAGATCTCTTTATGTGAACCTTTTTGTCCACAAAATCAAAGTGACTTCCCTGCTCATCTTCTGCTTACAGCCCTGAGCAAAGTGGTCGTAGGAATTCCACATTCCTATGACGAGGGTGAGTCTATTGACGTAAATCACTTTTGACTTTCCCAAAAGGTGGTATTCACTTTATAAACCCCCCCGAGGAATGATGGGCTCAGTCAAACACCAAGCAGGAGTTGACCTCGCAACCTTTCAACTGCGAGCCGCTCGCTCTACTGCTCAGCCATCTGGCCGGTTGTCACAATAAGGGCACAAAATTAAATAAATAAACATTACAGGCCCATTAACCTCCTATAACCTGCATATGAATTGTTCACGAAGACTAGAGGGAATTAAATCATGGACATTTTACAGCAAACTGGGTTTAGAAAAGGTGATGTATTATTGGCCATATAAGCACAATAAATCAGATTCTCGAAAAGACAAACATATGTCATGTACCATTATTCCTGGCTTTTGCAGACTATGAAAAGGTATTTGATCGTAGTTTTTTTTGTTTGTTAGCTTCGCAAGACCGTAAAGGATGGTGACAGTATGCGGTCTTCATTCGAGCAGTGGATTGGGAATTGGTGGTGGTGCTGATGATGATAATTATGGGGACTATTTATCATGCATCCTGCAACAAGAGAAATGTTTGTGTTCAAGTCAAACCAACATTTTTCAAATCTCAGAGCTGAAATTTCGCCAAATCAAGTGGAAAACTACATTTAACATAATGTTTTTGCAACGGTCATTGGATGACGAGGCAAAGAGATCAACTCCCGTGACTTGTCAACCCATATTAATCATGGGTGATTGTCGAGATGTGAAACCACAAATCCCAGCAGCGCTGGCTCAGTAATCGAAACCCGTGAAACAAAACTACTCACTCTGTAATTATACTTTACTTTAGTACGCCTTTATTTTAGTACCACAGTAGTGCCCCTTTTTGTCTGCACTCACATGTAAGGATAACGATGCGATCACATCGATCGTTATACACACTGATGCGGCTTTGCTCCATGATGTGAC
The DNA here is from genome assembly GCF_964198595.1 of Lampetra fluviatilis. NCBI lineage: Eukaryota > Metazoa > Chordata > Hyperoartia > Petromyzontiformes > Petromyzontidae > Lampetra > Lampetra fluviatilis. Next base: position 5,862,718 of record NC_136294.1, read on the forward strand.
GTGAATCACGTGATGTGATGGAGTAAGTGGGCGCAGTGGTGCCGAGTGTCGCTAGCACAATTACCGCATCCAATCACCTCTCTTTGGCCGCTCGTGAAACACAAAGGTAATTGCTTTCCTCTTAAGCACTGTGTAACACGCTGTGGCTCGTTTCATTGTTACAATGGGTGTCGCTCTTATCTGGAATGCAGTCATTACGAAAGATGTAAACCGACCAGAAGGCTTCAATGCCTGTCTCTCTCCATATACGGTATTAAGAGTTCCATTTCTGACAGTGGCCTCTTTTCACACATCCATTGCCGATGACATCATCATGCCACCTATTCATTAAACGGAACCTGTTTTGCACGATAATATCAAAAGACTGACTGACTAGGCCACATCCACCTACTGTTGTGAGCAATAAAAAAAATGCTTCCCGTAGGCTACGTTCAAAGGGCTCAACATCTAAAATGACAGTACATTCTAATACCATTATAGTGACTTTGTAGAGGGCGGTCCAGACCTCCCTGGCGACAGACTCCAGCACTGCTACACAGACTCTCGCTCTTCCTGAGATATTCCCAGGCGTTCCCAGGTCCAGCCGGGCGACATAGCCAGCGTGTGCTGGGCCGGGTGTGAAAACAGAAGTGAATAAGCAAAGGAAGTAAATGTTAGGGGTCAATCTTTCGTGCCTCCCAGTTTGAATGTAGTTTATAGTCTCATTAGCTATGCATTTAAATTGCCTACTTTTTACTTGTTGAGCTGCATTGCCTTAATAAGTGCACACGTTATGTTTTACATCAATTTAAAACATGCCCGGACTAAGGACTTCCAAGTATTGCTGGCTCAGCCTTGTCTGGACTCCATAGTGTTAATGAGCAATCTTAAAAGCTTCCCAGATTGTCATGCCCATTAAAGCGTTCAAGATATGGTTGAAACACATCATTCCTTGTAATCTATATTATGTGCATTGTTTTAGAAGCATGGCTACAATCACCATCAGCCCTTGTTTAATCTACTGCTGGATGAAAGCCTCCCCAAGTCAGCACCCATCCTCCATGATCCCACGCAGTGCCGGATTATCCGAGTAGCAAAAGTAGCTACAAATGCTACGGGCACGGCACTTTAAGGGCCCCACGCTAATTGCTTTCAAGCTATCAATTCTGGTTCAGTGATTCTGCACTTGCTCTATTACTATAGTGCTATACAGTACTGCCTTCAACTTTTATGAACGACTGGGTGTTTAAGGTTAGCAATTTGTCGTATTATCTGGCTGTATAGCAAATGAAAAAATAAAATTACTTGACTATACAAATAAAAAAAATTGTTCTTTGGTTCTTTCGGTTAAGTCACGTCTAAAGATAAAATAATAAATTAAAATAATAGCATATTACGACGTTTCGATTGCAACACAAGCAATCATCATCAGGCACAAAAGAAATAGCAACAAAAATCTAACTAGAAAACTATAGACAGACATACAAGCAGACAGACATCACAAGGGCACACAGAGAGAGGACACATATCGGCACAAAGAGAGGGGTCGTTTCTGTGACGGTCCCTTCAATATTAAGATTGAAAAAAAATTGTGTTTTAATATTTGTGTTTTTATTTATTTAGGGCCCCTTCATAACATATGCCACATGCCCTGCACTAACTTAATCCAGCACTGGTCCCACGATATAAACAATCCTCCCATTAAATTTCGATGTAAAGCTTTCGTGACTGGGGCTATCGTCTCTTCTAGGGGTGCGTGCCAATCCACACGGTCCTATTCCCGTGTCTCCCCAATGCTTGCTTGTGTACTTTTTAGTTCATCATTTTCATCCGTGTCCATCTCTTTAATCTAGACATCATTGCAGGTAATACACACTGATTAATAACGTTCCGTTGCTTTCCACAATCAAGTTGAACTTAAAAAACTCCAAACCCGTTCTAATCCTAATTTTGATTTAATTACTTTGACCTCGGTTCATTTTTCAATAACTGCCCTAGGTACAACACACTCTGTTGTGCTTTACAATTTTGTCCCTCTGACAGATACATCTGATTGTTTAGCACACATTGCACATGAATGTTGATGTTTAGCTTGTACGCACTTATTGGGGTGGAGCGGTGGTATAATGACTATCAGGCTATGCCGTGAATGGAGAAAATAACCACGCAAGTATTCCCAAGGGCAACTAAATTGATAAAACATTAAAAAAAACATTATTTTATTGTTTCAATATTCTCGTTACCTGGCATCTTAATTTTGTTTTATCTTAATACGTTGGTCATAAGCTACATATTGTAAATTGTTTAATGGTTATATATTGTTGAGATTAACTGGCAAATTGTATTTGTTTCACGTTACATTTCCTGACAGCAGAATACTTGCTTGGTCCCTAATATATTCGTGGCAAAGTTCTGTTTTCCATAAACGTACATGCTTTGGAAAGCACGATCATGAATCGAACAAATCATATTGTGAAATTATCACCTATTCTAGTATCAATTTTAATATACTCACGTTGCCGTTGTTTGAAAATATTGAAATGTGTCCTAAATGTTGCCGTACGTATGTTGAACTTCATTTCGCGCCGTACATAGCCAACCGTGCGAATCGGAAGAATAACCCAGACGGTCCTGATACATTGTTGTTCTTCGTCTTTAGGTGAGTCAGTTTTTTTTAATCCTTTATATTAAGTTCACTTGCTTGCTTACGACCGTGCAAATCTTTCGGTCGTGTTTTACCCCACTTCCCGTGATCCAATCGAGCTGACATTTTGCACACAGACTCGTTGTGCGTGACAATGTATTTTCGTGAATTTTTTTTTCAAAAATGTTACACCTTTTAGGAATTTTTTAAAAATATTTAATTACCAATTGCTTAATGGTGGCAGACAATCATCTGACCCATAGGTGGCAGCCATCTCAAGCTAGAGGACGAGAGGACTCTAGCCGCCCGTTTCAAAGACCAATGTGGGCTGGGTTGTGGCCCATTGAACACGCATATAAAGGATTTATAGTGAAAAACTTTGTTTTTACGGGTTAATTTTTTAATGAATGCTCTCCAATGCCTTGCTGAGTTTGCGTGGTTTGTCTGTAGAAGAACTCTGAACATCCTACACTGCTATTGGGTCGTGAGTGGGTGTGGAGCTAACCACTGTGCCTCCACTCCCCACATGCAAAAAAGAGTCAGAGAGTTGGATGATGCAGCAACACTGTACTGGAATATGTTTAAAGCTATGGTACATACAAACACAGTGAGTGCACGACACAGTCAATGTTATACGAGTTTTAAGCAAATGTTAAACACTGCAAAGAATGAGCAACGATATGATCTGCTGGTCTCCATCGTGAATATTGTTCTAGCTCTCACCAGCTATTGTACATAAGGAAAGGTTATTTATGTTGCTATAGCTGTTCTTCATTAAAGTAGCAAACTATATCAGAAAAACAACCGCGGCTGTTAAATATTGTGCCATTATTTTTGGACTTGACAATAACTGGCTATAATACAGGGCCAGTGATGCAGCCTGGGGTTGAAAATGCCACACTCCAAGTGATGGAGCGATGAAATCAGCTCATATGCGGGCGCTAAATGGATCGGTGAATCGCGAGACCCTGAGAGATGCTGACACATTGGGTAGACCGTCGTCCAGCAGCGGATAGATCATGACTGAAGACATGGACAGGACTACTACATAGCACTCCGAGCTGGGGCAATCCTTCACGTATGGTTTCAAGTGTGCAGAATAATAATAATACAGGAACAGTAATGATGTAATCAAAATTCTGTAGAAAGCCACTAAAGAATTCAACCCACTCCTTCATTGTCAAAGATAACCTACTTAGCTCCAATTTCATCATTGACACTCCTAGTATGACACCCTTGGGTGAGTGATATTGAATTATGCATCAACATGCCAAGAACATAATTGGATGAATGTAAATGTTAACATATGTGTGCAGATATAATAAAGTACAAAAATTATCCATGGGCATATGTATTTTTAACTGTATGCATGTTGAACTTCTTTCGCACCGCACGTAGCCAACCGTGCTAATCGGAGGTGCCAATCGTGATAATTCAATGTACAGTAAATTGTATTATATAATGACAATATTAATGTCCGACCCTTTGTTAATTCACTGCTGGATGAAGGCCTCCCCAAGTCATGTCCGCCACCAGGGTTTGTTTGGCCATAATTCACTACACTGGTCAGTGTGGGTTGATGAAGGGGGCCAAGGACAGGTTCAGATACCACTTTGCCAGTGATGTTAGCCGTGACCAGGAATCGAACTCAGGTAGCCAGGCTCATAGTGTAACGCCACGAACCACTCCGTAAATAAATGTTCGTGAATTGTTTACTAAGGAAGATGTCAAAGTGTATATGGAACGCTGGGCAAATGTTGGGTCCAATGGTTTACAACATTGCATGTTTACTGACATAATGCACGATTGTGCTGTGTGCGCTCACAAGGGAGAATGAGATTCGGATTGGTTGTGAATTGAGGTCTTATGCAATGCTGCCACCCCATGGTACAATGCTACCACATCCAAAAATTTTTAGTCAACGAGAATTTCGGCGGTCCATGGCCGCCTTATTCTAGCTCCTGCCTACAAAAGAAGTCTGGACTCTATTGCATGTCGGTTGTGTAGGCACGTATGTCTGCAAAATACATTCCTTTTTTTTTTAGTGCGGAGTGAAAATGTTGTTTTGGGGGTGGTCGACAATTTTTAGTAACCTGTTGGATAAACTTTTTAGCCCCGCATCTGGGAATGGAGGGTCCACTTTCTATAACTTTTTGATTCTGACCTTCTGAAATGCTCTAATACTTTAGTTGACGGACAAACGGACGGACAAACGGAACACATGGCTTTTATAATAGATGTTCGCTTTCAGGCCAAGCTTCTCAAAACCTCCATGAGGGCAGTTAATCGCAAATGCTGTACAATGTAGTGAACGCCTTTAAGATTCGTTCTCACTTGTTGAGGCTTAAGAGCAACAGCAAGAAACCAAAAGCACGTTAGGTACCAATCCATAGCTGGGTACAGATTTTGCCTTATCCCCACCCGACTACGCTTTGGTTACCACCTGTTCGGTTTTTACCTGAACAGTCCGGGAATTGGTGTCGATGTTTGATCGGCATTAATCGATGTGTGCTGTACTGAGACCAGGTGTAATTGTGTTGAACTGCATTACAGTATGCTCACAGTTTTAAACGAAACTTTTTGAAATATTTGACCAGGTAAATCCCACTGAGCTTTATATGTATTTTCCCAAGCGACACGGTCACAAATGATAGCTCGACGAAGTGGCTTATCACGTGGACATTTATAGCAGCCAAATACTCTAAACACGTGTTGATTCTAAATGTGGAGAGAAAAACCGGAAGACCCAGAGAAAAATACACGCCACCACGGGGAGAGAGAGATATGCAAACTCCAAATATACAGGCGTCAGAGTCGGGATCAAACCAACGAGCTCCTTATTGCAGGCAAGGTTGTTCGTTTAATAACAGACCTCGATCTTGATTTGAAGCTTTCGTGGCTGCAGAAATCCATACTCTTTGGTACTTTCGGTAAAGTCACGTGGGTAGAAATAAATTAAAATAAAACAAATCACGACGTGACTTTATCGAAAGAACCAAAAAGAACAGACCTCGACTGACTGTTTCTGGCTTTGGTCAGTGGAGAAGGTGGCAGGCAGCCTTTGGTTACTTTACTCTCCACATGCATGTATGGTGATAGGTGTGTGAAGATCGCACTCGGAAGACATGGGAAGGGAGCATGTTGGTACTTTGCAGGGATGGGATGGTATACACCAGTGGCGGCTCCTGCAAAATCTCTCAGGGGGGGCAAATGTCTGGATGATTTATAAGGATAAGGTCCACCCATGCAAAGGATAAATTAACAGCTTAAGCATGTAAAGGCAACTTCACTTCTTTAATATTAATGACAAATAAAGTGACTCTTACAATACATCTTGTTTGTTTCTATACTCACTATTAATACAATCCACTCAAGTTTATTTTATTAAAGATTCCACTAGGTGGCGACAAAGTATAATGTTGGATGAAACGTGCTTACGTATGATGACGTAAGCACGTTAGTGCGAGCCCTCCCGGAAGCCATAGAGAATGCATTGCAGCGCCCCCCGTTCGAAAAAAAACATCTTTGAATGTAAGTCTATGGGACCACTCGGGGCGATTCTCAGCCGGAGTGAAATCACCCAAAAAGAGGCGGTACTCCACAGAACGTGACATGACGCTGATTGGACTATATCCAGAGGCACAGTGACGGCTAGCGTGACTCTGCGGTTGAATGACATTGGTGGTGCGTCGCCCAATCGCCCTAATGAAGAAACCGCCCCTGGTATACAATATATAGTGTGACATGAAGTCAAACAAACATGCTACAAAAGGACAGAAGGCTGCCTTGTATTCAGGTTGATTACCGTTCATCTGACAGCACTGAAACTACACCTCACCTTCACTTAAAACGTAGATGTATTATTGAATTCTCGATAAACCTTATCCATGTTTTAGTTTCATATACGGCGTACGTCCTCACATTGTTTTTCTTATTAAAATTGGATAGTAAGGGCCAAACAAGACATTCGCATATACAACTCATTTTGTTTAAATGTCTCACGTCCATTACTCTACCCCTAGTACAAGGTTCAGGAATGTAGAGCAGCTGCAGTCCCCTTAGTTTCTTCCTATTCAGAATCATCATCTTGAGTTAGACTGCACAAATGTCCCGTATTGGTGGGTCGGCAAGTTATAGTATCGATATTATTGAAATTATAGAAGCACTCAGGCATGCAGACTCAGTGGATGATGCATTGACATCGCAAAAACTATTCTTCCCAAAATGCAATGTGCTAGTAACGTGTAGTAATTTTACTTTGAATACCAAATTGTTTATTTAGTTTTCATTACTGAAGGTTGTGTCTGTTACTCCACAACTACTAATAGGTAACTATTTATAAGCATAAAAAACGATGTTGATTAGGAAACATTTAAAATTGAATGCGTTTCATTCTGCATGGTGTAAAGTGCAGTCTGCAACTGGTATAGTCTGCCTGGTCTCCTTGTGCTATGAAGGGTCATAGCCTGAAACATCACCTGAGCATTTTTCCTTATAAAGCAGTGTAATTGATCTGTTTTTGTTGTTACAATATAGATGATTGTAATTACATAATTAATGTACGCACTCAGTTTTACCCTTTAGGCATTTCCGTTGAATCGAATGCATTTCTAGGAATCAAAATAATTATATGTAGAGTGTTGGGGAAGCGGCTTACCAGACAGGAAACATCTGGAAACGAGGCTGGCACTGTATTTGTGTGGGAAGGCAAAAAGGCAGCTCGCGACTGAATACTCGCCAGCACTCGGCAGGGTTTGCGGGCCAAATTTCGGTGGCTTTCCAGGTCGGATGTTTAGAAATATTCTGCACTTCCGTCAATTTAAATTGTACAGGAATGCATTATATGGAGCGTAACAAAAACCTTGCCTTGTTTTTCAATGACCACAACATGTGACATGGAGACTGCAGACATTTTGAGAATTAAAATGGCAACATTCTTCGTCAAGAGTATAGAGATTTGCAATAACACTTGGGAATGCTCTTCCAAAGCATCTTAATTATGCCGTGTGCTGCCAGCACTAAACATGTTGCCAACAATGATGTTGTTGTGGTAGTAACTTGTAATTAGCCATGCAGCCAATAGCTAATTTCAAATTAACGGGTTATATTATCAATTACAGTACTATAATTTGTAATTCTAGTTTTCTTTGGTTACTCTGTATTGGGTTTGAGTCACAAATTACAGTGCTGCAATGTGAGATCAGGATGTATTTTCCACTTGTTCAAATTCGCATAGCCAAATCAGAGTACTGGGTTATACATTGTCCATGGTTTCGTCTAGAATGTCGGCTAATAAATGCTTTCCACATAATTCTTGAAACACAATTCCTCCGTATTTTCTGAGTGGTGGTAATTTGTATATGGATCTGAGAGGAGTAGTATTGCCACAGCCATGAAAACAAAACCTGTGTGGACCATCAGCGAAAGAGTTCCCAGTACAATATTTGAATTCATAAAAATACAAGCCCCCCTCTTTATGCGGGTTCAGTTTGTGCGATTTTGCTTATATGCCACGAACCTATGTCGACCCAAAATTTGAGCTATGCAGTTTGAATTCACACATATGCGGTTAGATGTGGGACATCTGTCCTGTATGCGATACCCGGCAAGAAACCTGTACTTAATAAATACTTAAAAAGTCGATCGAAGTTGCCTAGATGTTTAAAACGTATTATTCACAACAATCAGTGAAATGCAACGTCCCATCCATACTGAGCACGCCTGTGATCCAGTGCTTCGGAGGGAAGTGTTGGCGGATCACGTAGAAATGTGACTCTCACCCTGGGCAGCATTGTTTTACCCTGTGAATTGCAGTGATGTCGTGCCATTGACCAGGGCCAACCATTCCAATGAATTGTTCTCTAAATGGGTTCTCAGCTACACGAACTGGAATCACTCTTAATGGCAATACATAGGTTGGAATTGGCTCAATTAACTGGACTTACTAATATCTAGGTTGCATTGACTTTTTTACATTCATCCAAACATGAGAATCGGAATGGGCAAATATTCTCTCCCAGTACAGGACTTTGTTAAGCCATATCTAGGTAACATTGTACACGTGACAAATCTTTACGATTTTTGGAAATATCCGAAGATTGGGATTAAATTGAAAATCGATTGTTAAAATTCAATGACCAACAATACAATTATTTGAATGATTGTATTGTGTATAAACTAATGGAAGTTAAGCTAGCCACTTAAAACCGAAATTACAAATAAAAGTCCGCAATTGAGTCAAAGGTTCCGTAGTCCCAAGTTATGTAACTTTACGATACCTTGAGTCAACTAATTTTTTTTTATGTTGATAAAAAAATAAATTATGTATATTCAGGACTGTAAAATGATACTTGGGCCAATGAAGGCCCACTTGACACAACGAAGGGCCGAGCCGTTGCCTACTGTCTCACGTTTTCTTTAGTGCGGCGTTATTCACGAGTGTGCTGCGTGCTTTATTTAGTAGGGTCGCTGTTAAGATTCCATAGCGCCGTCCCGAGCAGGAAACACTCAGCCAGAAGTCCCTTCATTGTCAGCCTCCTGTGAGCAAACATAACCCAGACGCCGCGTGTCCCTGCCACGGCTGAACGTGAGCAATAATAGCAGCCCGGAATTGAAGCTTTCGTGACTGCAAGGATTGATACTCTTAGGTTTTTCGGTAAAGGCATGTAGGTAAAAAATAATTATAATAAAATAATAATAAATGAAAATAACTCAATTAAATCACGACGTTTCGACCGCTTGTGTTACGATCGAAACGTCGTGATTTGTTTTATTTTATTTCTACGTGACTTTACCGAAATAACCAAAGCGTACGCCTGGTTATGTTGTGCACCCCAAACACCCACCCCAATCCCAATCCGCCCCACGCCCACGTGCTCCCCCACCCACGTGGCTGCGCTTTCCCGCCATCCCGGCGTTTTCCCGCGTAAATGACGTCACGCGAACTCCACCTACGTCATCGCCATATGGTTTCGCCCGGGCTCGGGGGTCACGCACGCCGCCTGATCGCAGCCCCTCCCCCCCGTTTCGCCTCCTCTCGCTTTATTTTTTGCGCGTGTGGCTATTTGTTTTGGGTTGCCGCTGTAACTTCACGCGTAGTTTTTTTTTTCTTCTTCCATATTCATTCCGCGGCGGCGATGTCCGACTTCAAGCTGGGCATCGTAAGGCTGGGACGAGTGGCCGGCAAGGTACGAGGCGCGTCTCCTTCGTTACGCCACGCGGTGCAGCCTTGACGTGTAGGCCCCATGCAAGCCGGCGTTGATATTCTCGCATATTCGCTGCGGTTGTTTTAACGAGTGCCCGTGGTTGTTGTCATTACGCGGCGCGACGTTGCGTTGCTTGCGGCTGTACGTTAATGTGTTAGCGCGGTGACTACAGTTTTGGGCGTTTTAAAATAAACGAATTCGCCTACGTTGGCCACGTGTAGTCGGCCATGTGTAAGGTGGACGGGAAGTCCCTATACACTTGTGTTGAGGCGTGCTATGGGCGTGCAGTTTTGAAGGGGTGTAGGGACTTCTCGCCCACATGTGAGAAACAAAGCGGATGTTGCGAGCCGGTGTTTTCCCCGAAGCGAGTGTCGCCGGCCTCGCCTGGTTCTCTTGCCGGGAAGCCTAAGCTAGGCCGCCGGCATGGGGCTGTACATACGAGACCCGATGTGTGACTCGCTATATTTCGTGCTGCTCTTGTCTAAATCTGTCACAGTTCGGCAGCAGTCGTATGTTGCTTAACATAGCTTAACGCTCGGTGCATCGCCAATGATTTAACGGGAGGCAGAGTGAAAGTTGTTGGGATTTAAAGTTTATGTGTGCAACTCGTACACGTGCACCACGTGTACCACGCGCTTGGTTTGTCACTTTCTGAGTAGACTCCTTTAATTAGTAGAAGGCCGATGAGTCTCGCCACGATCGAATGTTACTCGGCCGCATTTTAAATGTAGGTGGATAAACATAATAAGTTGCGTATCCGCATTTTGAGTCGCGTGCGTGTGTTTAGATAATAGCTAAATTAATTGTACCGGGCTTGAGTGGGATGTTATCATTAATGTGAAGGTTTTACATGGATTGTAGTGTATTGTTTTTTTATTCGAGAACATGGGCGCGCAAAACAAAATTGCGACACACGATCTTCTCGGTGGTGTAATAAATTAGAATTAAGTACGAGAATTGAGATGCAGATTCCTCCTGGCCTCGTGTGTCCTGTGCTAGGAAAGGGCCATTTCCCTAAAACGTCGTTTGTATGATCTGTGTAAGGAATTGGCTAATTGATGTTGCAGCGTTGTGGGATGCAATTACATGAATGGCTCTATATAAAATAATATGTTACGCATTTTTCGCACCGTACGTAGCCACCAACCCTGCTGATCGGAGGTGTTGGCATATTTTTCTTTGAGGGCTGTGTTTTTATTTGCGTTGTGCATCACTGTTACCGGAGTATCACAATATTGTCATTGCCGTATAATTAATTAAGCCCCTCGTGTGGTCAGGAGGGTGAGTAGTATTGTGACATAGGGCGGAGAGGAAAGGCAGATGTATGCCTGCACTTCTTTCGCGCCGTACGTAGCCAACCGTGCTTTATCGGAGGTATTACAAACTATACAGTACAGCTGTAAATGAAGACGTTACATAGAGACACGGCAAGAGAGGAGGAAGACGAAAGCCTTTGGCTGGACGGGGAATTGCTACGATGCTGGTTAAGCATTGAGGGGTCTTGTAGCTTGTGAGCAGACACGTGGGCGCATGACTTGCCAATGACAGCATGGGAGGGGAGGGCCATTCACCAAAACGTGCGTCAAACGTTACCGCTTTTTATCGATGAAATCACGTGAACGAATTGTTTTGAATGTTGCCTTTTAAAGATGGCAACAGTTGGCGACACGATGCCGTGTTCACGTTGTCCCTTGTCTTCGCAGACCAAGTACACGCTCATCGACGAGAGGGACATCCCGCTGGTCGAGAGCTACGCTTTTGAGGTGAGCTTTGGCACATCACAATGTTGAACCCATGACTAGCAGCGCTCGCGATGCTGTCAGATCTTGGGAGCTAAGCAGGTTAGACTGAGCCTGAATATGACTTGGGACAGGCGACCAACCAGATGACATTTTGGCTGCCAGGCTAAGTTGTGGGCAGCAAGACGTCAATGCAGCGAAATCCATTGTTTCCTGCATTATGTGCACACATATCGCTCCCCACTTCACCAACTTGCACTGGCCAATGCAGTGAAGAATTGTCAAATTATCCTCCACGGAACTTGTAGAGAGGCCCTCGCCTAACAGTGGATTGACACAATTGCTTTATTTGTGCATGTTTAATATCAACGCAAAGCCTGCTTTGGCGGCCTACGCCAGTCATCTAGGGCATTTTTGGGCTGCGGATTGGTAGCGCACAGATTCGTGAATCTCCTAAACCTGCTGGGCTGTGAGGTGATCACGAAATGGTAGTACAGCAAGTGGGTTCACGAGCCAAGCTGTGCAGTATTTGAATGTTAGAATCAATTGCAGGTTTCGCCAGTTACTCTGGTTTCCTCCTATGTGCAAAACATAATTTAAAAGGAAATTGGATGATCTTCCAGAATATGGGAAACCTTTAAGGTCCTAAAATTGTGAGGCTTTCCTGTAAATTATGGGTTTTATATACATGTTATAATATCAAACATTTCAGTTTCTGGTTAATGCATGCATATACTGTGTATATGTATCTTATTGCTGTACATTAGTGCTTGCAATTTTTTTCACGTATTAATTGGAATTTTATAAAAGTGTTGATTACTTGGTTACAGTTCCTAATTTTAAGTTGCCTGCTGTAGTAGACGTGGAATATGTCAATGGCTATTAATAGAAAACGCCATTTAATGTTGTTGATGGTGTGTTGATGTTGATTGCTGTAATGACAGAATTCGATCTTTGCGATGCATGTGTGTATTTGTCATTATGTAAATTAATTTTATTTGATCAAACCTCATGTTCGTATTCTGTAGGCAAAGATGGAGATAGACGCAGATGGGAACGGGGCACGAATCTTCGCTTTTGTCTTTGACCTGAACAAGGGTCGTAGTTCGGGCTGCTGGCTACACGAGATGCTGTGGTGAGTAGCACTGGGTGTCGCTGTTACTGTGGCTTGGGGCTAAAGCAGCTGAGAGTGTCATCGAAGCACGGTGCTATACCACTGACATTACAGCTCGCTTTCACAATAATGCACTTTCACAGGATCACTTATCACCGTGGGATGAGAGTCAAGGCATGTAGCAACCTTGGTGAAATCCCATGAGAATTGTATACTCAAAAACACTGCTGCGTAGGTTTTACCGGATTGTGCTGTCTGAAGTGTTTTTGGGTTTGGTCCATGTGTTCGGCACGATGTCAGACGTTTTGCTGCACATTCCTGGAGCTCCTTCTTAAAAAGAAAACCTAGACAGCAGTACAGGCTTGGAGAAAAGTTCCCAGCACGTGGAATTAAACTTTGGACGTCATGCTGAACAACAGTCGGTTCAACGCTAAGAGGCATAATTGTGATGTTTTTTTAATGCTCTGGCGTGTTATTGTGTGAGCAGACTGCTTTGTGCAGCAGTCGTTAAGGTATAATTAAAAGTACACAATGTGTACACCGTTATCATGTAGGTAATGTGGTGTTTTACATTCGGTACTGTGTTCACTACAACAGATAACTTGGCCATAACCTTTTTGCAACTTACTGCCTAACGTAGTCTTTAGATGGAATGTGCGCAGCTGCAGTCTTGCATTTGGCACACACACACACACCCATATCCAAAAAGGCATGGGCTTAAACAAATGAGATCGAGCTCTTTATGCTTTTGTCAGAGTGGCAGATGGTGGGTGGCATGGGCTGTTTAAAGGCTATTTGTGTAAACTTTTACAGGGGCACATGGATCATTGCCAGGGCCAACTAATCCCTATTGACCAAAGAAAACAATGAAATGGTGGTGCATGCTTGGAGTGAGAAATAGTTTAGTGATTTGCAATGTGTGGTCGGGAATGTTTAGAATTTTATTTCTGCTATTTTGGCAACTTAAAAAATTGAGCAACCATTAGAAATCTGGCATTATGCTTTAGCCTTTTTTACAGGTGCATGATTTGGCTTATATTTCCCTCCTTTGGAGAAGAGTGGTGGGAAACAGTAAGATTTGTCAATGACTAATCATGCACTGGTTACATTAAAGGGGCAATATTTCGCAGTGGTGAGGACGTTAATGGTGTACGCACTGGTTAACAAAGAAGTGTTATTACTTGGACATGTAATTCCCAATATGTTATTTGAACTATATTTCTTCCTGCCTTAGCAGTCCGCCTGCTGTATTTTTTCACCTGAAGACGATAGCTTATGTTGCGATTGAAACGTCATGATTTTGTATTATTTTTCTATCTACATGACTTTACCGAAAGACCTAAAGAGTGTGAATTCCTGCAGTCACGAAAGCTTTAAGTCAAGATTTATACAGTACAGTTAAAGAAAATCTAGTATCTCAGAAAATAACACAATGTCCAATAAATACTATAAATGTAATAAAATGAAAACCATTTATATTTTAAAGAATGTCAGCTTGGAAATAGTCGTAAATATAAATGATAAAATATTCAAATAGTGCAACTACATTTGCTACAGTACATTGCGGTGTCCATGTAGATTATAACCTTAAAGTGAAAGATGCTATGACAAATGTGTGTGGAGTGCGTAAACGAACGACAGGCTGAAACTGACACGCTTGTGTGCAATAGGGAGAGGCACCAAGGAGGGATTGCCACGGGGTTCACGGTGGTGCACAAGAATGGAGTGACTGTGGACAACCGATTGGACAACTTGGAGCTGGTGCACACCAACATGAAGCCGGTCGTGGAAGAGATCCCTAGGAAGCAGAGGCAAGTACCTCGTGTTCGTCCATTGTATTACTACTGTAGTGACATCGCGGATGTCACTGTGTGGTGCCGGCCCGAGAGGGGCACGGCGTGCGATGTACTCGCATCGCGGGCATCACGTACGTAGCGACATCGTGAATGTCACTGAGTAATGCAGGCTCTAGCGAGGCACGGCGTGCGATGCATCGTCATCGTGGACACCCCGTAGGTGGGTGTAGTACCAGCCCTAGTGGGGGCTCTGTGAGCGCTGGGATAGCGCTCAGTGGCACCACAAATGGCGTGCAGTGCTGACTCCTGCAGGAGGGAGTGTGAGAGTGTCAGCCATGGGATGAGGTTACCCTAGGCTATGACACTCTGGTTGACCCTGGAAGGCATGTGACAAGTAAGATCTACACTGGGGCCCCAGGTGGGGGGCTAGGGGGTGGTCACGTGTCAGGGTAAGATCCTACAGGAAGGGTCGAGAAACGACGAGATGTTTCTCGAAGTTGGTCGTGGCCAAGGGCGGGGCCAGCCACGACTCGGGAGCATATAAAACAGGTCCCCACAGCGACCGGGGCTCGGTGTTGCTGTTGCCATCTGAAGATGTACGATCTACGTTCTACGTCCAAGAACATCACCAACACGTGGACGAGGACCCAAGCCAGGGTCCTGTCCATTGTAGCTACTCCCAGTAACTAGCGTAGTTAGCCTGGTGATCCACCACCACAGGTTATCTGGTAAAGGGGCAGTAGTAACCCCTTTGTGTTAATGTGTTGGTGTTAATAAATGTGTTGCTTCTAATAAGTACATCTGAATCCACGACACTACTACTGAGCCAGAAGTCTCGTTATTGCATGGGGTGGTCAGCTGCTCGCATTTTTATTCTTCCTGTTTCTTTTCTGATCCGTTCCTGTTGTCATCCAATGTACTCATCTTCTTCCACCACTTCCTTCCATCGAGCCCTTCTAATCTGTAATTATACACTGCTCTTTAAGTCACATTAAGCAGACTGGGATTTTCAGCTGCAATTAACTTGTTTTTCGCAGACTATAAATTGCTATCTTGTCTCAGCAACTGATGAAAACATATATAACAATTTCATCACTGAATTGGTTAATGTCCTTGTGTGGTGCTGCTGTTGGGCTGCAGGGAGCAGAGTTTGTATTGGCTGGCCATCCAGCAGCTACCGAGTGACCCGATTGAGGAGCATTTCCCCGAGCTGGGAATCCTGCGGTACTACAACGCCAATGGAGAGGCAGTAACGGAGGGAGAGGAGGAGAGTGGGGCCTACTACGAGTGTCACTACCCCCCTTGTACTGCAATCGAGAGACAGGTGAGTTCGAAGCTGTTTTTGGGCAGGGAAATAACTTGATGTTGAAGATAGTCGTGTAATTTATTTTATTATTTTGCTGCCCTCCTGGACCCTTGAGTTAATTTTGTGTATTTATTGCCTCTCCTGGTCTAAAAAACTGGTTTTCCAAAGTGCATGCCTTTCTGCTTGAGAAGAGGTAAACGACTAAAATATTTTTTTCCTTGTCGCTCTTTTCTCTTGCAATCTGTGTAGCTGCGAGAATTTCACATCTGCGGGCGCTGCAAAGCCGTGCGCTACTGTGGCTCACAGTGCCAGCAGCGCGACTGGCCGGCGCACAAGAAGCGATGCCGAGAGCGGAAGCGCTCGAGTCACCCTGCGCTGGAGCCCGAGCGGTGACTTCCCCTGCTGCGTATTTCTCCTTGCGTCGTTGAGCAAGGCCCGCGGAGAGTGATGGGAGGCGGCAGCGGTGCCCGCCCACCGTGCCACTTCACCCTTCCTGGACTCTGTTACTTTTAATGAGAAGAGGTTTTCGCTGGATTTACAAATGCTGCACTACTTATGTTCGCGCGTCCGGGTGGCCTCTACACAATGTGCGCTGTTGGATGAAGGATTTTAAGAATTGTTCAGCAGCCATACTGCGAAAGTTTTGAACTATTCGCAATTCCCTCAATTTCACAACTGCTACCTTCATTGTACATAACAAGCAATGGTTTTTAAGCCGAAATAATAAGTACAGTTTTTTCATACGCGTTATTGGGAAATGTTATTTATAAGTTTCAATTTGCATTCTGATATTTTCAAATGGAATAAATCACTTAAATTATTTGTAACTTGCGGATAGAACATCCAACTTCCTTTTTTATTATTTTAACTTGGGAGCAGTTTTGAATGTTGTAAGCTAGTTGTGGTTATCTTGGCAGTAATGGTTTTTTACTGCAGTGTTGATTATTGTCAAATCGGATCGTCATTTACAAATGGTGCAGTTGACGAAAGTGTTTCAGTCGGCTTATATTCCCTACTTGGATTAAGATGTGACCAAGTGAAACTGATTATAGTTCACTCGTGCTACACAAATTGTGGCTTTTGACACTAAGCAAATGTACTTAAAAGTTCACAGCGTTACCGTTTGCCAAAGTATGTGTTGGGTTGTTGATTGTTATTCGCAGCCATTGACAATGTTGCATATGGCATCAAACGTGGGTACTTTTGCAGATCTGTTAACGATTTCCACTGGAAGCAAAAAGCAACAGTTTTAAGAATCGATCGCTGGATTTGAGCAATTTGATATTTCATACATGTACCATCATTACACAGTGCATACTTTCTCTGGGTAAAATTATGATGTAAAAACATAATCGGTAAGGTATGATGGCTGCGTAAGGGCAAAGGGAAAGTTGGCCATGCATAACGCATTGTCTGGTTGGCTGGAATTTGACTGTCAGGGAATTAACAAGTTTGTCTTGTTGACACGTGTCACTTTTTGAGCAGAAATCTGCACCTCTGCTGGCCACTTGAAAGGCTCGTAAACGCATCTGTTGGGCATTTATTTTGCCTGCACGGAGGTAAATAAATGACCTGTGATTTGCAAAAGGCTGGTGCTTGTATTGAACGGGAAAGTAAGTAAACGTTTCTTGCCGTTTTTAAACAAGGGTGCCTGCTTTGCATAGTGGTTTTCTTTGTGCGTATTGGATGTTGGCTCATTGACCCGTTGAAACACATTCGCTGCTGTGATTTTATTAAAATGTCAGTAAAATAAAGAAGGTAAAATAAAAAAATGTTTTGACTCTTTAAAAAGTAGAAATTTCAATCGAGTGCATATGAGGTTTGCTCTTGCGATTAAAAGTTGAGGGATATAACTGCATGGTCTTCTGGTGACTTAGCATGAGGGATTAGCAATGTTCTGAAAATATGGAAACCTAATAGGTTGTGGTAAACCCAACAATACTTTTTTGGAAAACAGTCTAGCGTTTATCATTTCTATGTGACGAGACACATTTACGTGAGGGTTATACGTATTTGGAATGTTTTCCTTTTTGTGCATTAATGTTGGTGAGAAGCCTTAATTACAACGTTTTGGAGCAAACGGAAAGTTAATGCCATCGTGTTGACACGATGTTTGACATGTTCAGTTCCTTAAGAAGCTCTTAGCAGGTAGAGTGACAATGTCGGACATCGTGCCGAACAGCATGGGCTAAAACCTGGAATGCATTGCGCAACTGCTAAAACCGACTTCAGTTTCATGTCATTCAGGGAAATTGATTGTTTGATTTGAAGGGTGGGACTTTGGCTACGTTTAGGTGTTGGCTTCCACTGAAATAGGTTACGCGTTAGATGCTCGTTTACTCCGCAACACGAGCGCTTCAATTTGACGTTTCACTTGAACCAAAGTGACCCAACTGGGAATATCTCGCACGTCTTGATAACAGTTCATGGCTTGGATATCCCTCCTGCAGAGTACTTTACAGAATAAGAAAAAAATTAACCCGTAAAAACAAAGTTTTTCACTAAATCCTTTATATGCGTGGCGGCTAGAGTCCTCTCGTCCTCTGGCTTGAGATGGCTGCCACTTATGGGTCAGATGATTGTCTGCCAGCATTAAGCAATTGGTAATTAAATATTTACATTTTTTTCCCTAAACAGTGTAAAATTTTGGAATTTTTTTCACGAAAATTAATTGTCACGCACAACGAGTCTGTGTAGAAAATGTCAGCTCGATTGGATCACGGGAAGTGGGTTAAAAACGACCGAAAGATTTGCACGGTCGTAAGCAAGCAAGCAAACACGCAAGCAAGCAAGCGAACTTAATATAAAGGATTTAAAAACATTGCGCGTATCTGTGTGACCGATTGGATAATGGATTTAGAATTAACTGTTAATACCTGTGACTGATAATTAATTGAATGCAACGATTAAAAATCTCGTTTGGTCAGTTGCGCATGTGGGATACACATTGTGGGTTTATCCAGTCACGAGCCACGCCTTGTGAATTTATGTAGCCATGCTTCTAACCACAAATGGGCGTTGTTCAAGGCGAGTAATCTTCCGTTCTGCACGGATATGCAGACATGCCTATGCTGTACTGTATACACTTGGATTGCGAATCTATTGACCTGATGGAAAATCACTTTAGTTACATTTGAAAACAATACGATTGTATCCCAATAATTGGCTTTGTAAAGTCCATTGCACACGTCACCACTTTTAAATGGGAATTGGATTGGGATCCGTGCCAAGTCTTGAGTAAAACTTTAACAAGAATCCTAGCCGCCTATACCGAAATCACCGCTTCTGGGTTAATTACTCCAATTATCCAACACAAGGACGTAGTTTATGTTTGTGCTCTGAGGATCAAGTGGAATGCAAAACTGCGGAATCAATGTCAGATTGTGATTTATCTCGTCATTGAACATTTCGTATGTAGAATAATGTATAACTATTCGCAACCAACGAGAAATATGACTTGCTGCGCATGTCGGTCAACATGCATACTCTTTCAATAACCTGTGCACACTGTGATCGTCTATGTAGCTGGCATCAGCCTGTGAGATTACATTCGTGAGTGCAACAGTAAATGGAGAGGCTGTTGTGTCTCGTACTCTGTAAGGTAAAGGTGTAGCCCTACAATTGCTTTCTAACGCCACTGCTGGCGGAAGGAGCCTCCACTAGAGCGAGCTCTGAAGAGCCAATCTACAGGATGGTCCAGATGTCTTGTGACCTCCAATTGAATGACCCCTAAAAAATATAGATTTGAAGTTTTCGTGACTGCAAGGATTCACGTAGGTAAAAAATTAAAATAAATTAAATCACGACGTTTCGGAGGAAACAAGCTTCCGAAACGTGATTTAATTTATTGTATTTTTTTTACGTACGTGAATTTTACCCAAAAAAATTGTTCCCTTTGCTTATTCGTTTCTGTTTTCACACTCGGTGGTATACAAAAAACCATTACGTTTTACAGAAATGGGGTTCCCAAGACATCCGTACCACCCTGCAGAAGGGCATTTGTCCTACTCCACACTGTACTCTGGTTTTTTCGTTAAAGTCACGAAAAAAACAAAGAGTATGAATCCTTGCAGTCACGAAAGCTTCAAATCTCGCCTCCACAGTGGCCAGACGACTTGGAAGAGGTTGGAGTTGTGTGAACATGGGGTTCGTTTTGACCAGAACTTCACCGCTGGTCATGGCGAGTCTGAACTGTCACTGACCCTGTCCTGTTTATTCCGTCTGTACGGGTGGTATAACCCACACAAGACGCTAGGGTTGTTTTATTTTCGTATTCAGTGTACTGGTACCGGTATGCAAAACGATGAGGAAATGGGACTTCCCTCGGACGGACGTCGCTGCCCACATGTTTCGAGGATACTGCGAGTAGGAAAGACGCTTGGTGAGATTCAATCATTGGCACTCAACAATTCACTGCCCCCTCCACCCACCCAAGATTCGATTGTAAATATTCTGGGTAACAATATTATCTTGTGGGAGTCTATTAATTGTGTGTAGTAGCATCATTTTGGGGTGCATACACTTCTTGACAACACCATTGTCTCGATCAGAGGTGGGGCAAACTTTCAAAGAAGAAGAGATAGTCTTTGGTTCTTTCGGTAAAGTCACGGAGGTATAAAATAGAATAAAATAAATCCGACGTTTCGGGCGCAACACAAGCGTCCGTCATCAGGTGGGAAAGCATGCTTGTGTTGCGTCCGAAACGTGATTTATTTTATTATATTTTATACCTCCGTGACTTTACCGAAAGAACCAAAGAGTATGGATTCCTGCAGTCACGAAAGCTTCAAATCAAGAAGAAGAGACTTTTTTTTGTCTTTGACCAAGTTATTTCGAGAGCCTCATCACATGCGGGTCTATTTGTACACAAACAGTCGGTGTACAGCAGCTGACAAACAAACTCTGAATTAAACAAAATAGGTTATAGAATAATTTAGTATTCTTGGTTATTTCGGTAAAGTCACGTAGAAGGGAAATAATAAAATAAAATAAATATAAAACAATACAATTTTTTTTGCTGTGGATTTCACACCTGATGATGATTGCTTGTGTTGCAGTCGAAACGTGATAATTTTTATAGTTTCATATTCATATTATTGTATTATTTCCCTTCTACGTGACTATCGAAAGAACCAATAATATGAATCCCTGCAGTCACGAAAGCTTTAAATCAAAAGAATAATTTCGTCTTTATTATTTAACAATACAGTTTGTACGTTTTGTCGTCACCAAAACGGCAACTTTGCGTCTATGGGACAAGGTCCGATTTACGACGGGGTTTTTCCAAAATTGCGTGTGGGGCAATGAAGTCGGATTTACGACGATCATATTTACGACGGGGTTTCAACATTGCGTATTTGGTGAAAATCGGGTCCTATTTACGACGATTCTACATATGACGGGGTTTCAACATTGCGTCTATGGGGAAAAAACTAAGGTCCTATTTACGACGGGGTTTCCAGGAACGCATTGTGACATCATGAAATTGGGGGTCGGGGAGCGTCTGTGCAAAATTTTAAGAAGCGAATAAATTTGATTTTAAGAAGCGAATAAATTTGATTTTAAGAAGCGAATACATTTGATTTTAAGAAGCGAATAAATTTGATTTTAAGAAGCGAATAAATTTGATTTTAAGAAGCGAATAAAGTGAATTGAGATATAAAAAACACATACGGCGAGCCCCCCCCCCCCCCTGTTTGAGACTTCAGAATTAACGAATCTTCCCATGCGCCTGTTGGCAACTCCCCCTTCACTGAATCAGAATTATGACGTTTTTTTTGCTCGGGAGAAATCCGGTGTGCTATAAAGCTCTGTAAAAACTGGACAAGTACGTGTGGGGTTTTTTTGTTGTTGTTTTGATTGTTAACGGGTGAACAATAAGCAGTTTGGGTCATCGAAACGCGTTTGAATTTTTCAATTCGCTCGCCTAATTAATATTCATGAGGTGGCGCGCTTTGCAATCGGAACACCTCGGAGCAAATGGGATTTTGAGATCCTCCGATTGGTCGGCGATTAGCATAAATTATTCCCGTGTTGAATTTCTGACCTCATGAATATTAATGACTTCCCACGCTTGCGTGAGATCTGAGTGTTCGTCGTTTAACATAAATGATTCCCGTGTTGAATTTGTGAGCTCATGAATATTAATGACCTCCAGTGCCTGCGTGAGATCCGATTGGTCGGCAATTAACATAAATTATTCCCGTGTTCAATTTGTGAGCTCATGAGTAACTAGATTTGAAGCTTTCGTGACTGCAAGGATTCATATTCTTTGGTTTTTTCGGTAAAGTCACGTAGGTAAAAAATTAAAATTAATGAAAGTAAAATAAAATAAAAATCACGACGTTTCGGAGGCAACACAAGCTTCCGTCTTCAGGTGGAACCGTCACAGCACGCTTGCTGTATCCATTTACTTTATCCATTTACTTGATACAGCAAGCGTGCTGTGACGGTTCCACCTGAAGACGATAGCTTGTGTTGCCTCCGAAACGTCGTGATTTTTATTTTATTTTTATTTTACTTTTCTTAATTTGAATTTTTTTTACCTACGTGACTTTACCGAAAAAACTCATGAGTAACATAAATTATTCCCGTGTTGAATTTGTGAGCTCATGAATATTAATGAGCTCCCGCGCCTGCGTGAAATCCGATTGGTCGGCGATTAACATAAATTATTCCCGTGTTCAATTTTTGACCTCATGAATATTAATGAGCTCCCGCGCCTGCGTGAGATCCGATTGGTCGGCGATTAACATAAATTATTCCCGTGTTCAATTTTTGACCTCATGAATATTAATGATCTCCCGCGCCTGCGTGAGATCCGATTGGTCGTCGATTAACATAAATTATTCCCGTGTTCAATTTTTGACCTCATGAATATTAATGAGCTCCCGCGCCTGCGTGAAATCCGATTGGTCGGCGATTAACATAAATTATTCCCGTGTTCAATTTTTGACCTCATGAATATTAATGATCTCCCGCGCCTGCGTGAGATCCGATTGGTCGTCGATTAACATAAATTATTCCCGTGTTCAATTTTTGACCTCATGAATATTAATGATCTCCCGCGCCTGCGTGAAATCCGATTGGTCGTCGATTAACATAAATTATTCCCGTGTTCAATTTTTGACCTCATGAATATTAATGAGCTCCCGCGCCTGCGTGAAATCCGATTGGTCGGCGATTAACATAAATTATTCCCGTGTTCAATTTTTGACCTCATGAATATTAATGAGCTCCCGCGCCTGCGTGAGATCCGATTGGTCGCCGATTAACATAAATTATTCCCGTGTTCAATTTTTGACCTCATGAATATTAATGAGCTCCCGCGCCTGCGTTTGATCCGATTGGTCGGCGATTAACATAAATAATTCCGGTGCTGATGGGGTGTTCAGCTTCCTCGTTTCCCTTCGGTTCCCCCTCTTCTTATCACGAGTCGAGGAGGTGGCCGGCGGCAGCACTTTTGGTGGTTTGCGCTCTTCGTGAATTAAAAAACAAACAACAAAAATAACCAAACAACGAACAACAATAACTTAGTCGCATCGAATCGTCGAAGTCTAAGGAGCAGGTGGTCTGGCTTGGGCCCCAGCCCGGGTTTCTCTCTCTTCTTTTGGACGGGAGCCGCCTTTCTCTCTCTGGGGGTGGTGTACGGACGCTCTGGTGGGGACGGTGATGACCACTCGTGACAACAACGACAGCAACACCAGCAAGACGACGATGCCACTCGGCGAAGAAGTTGAGCAGGACATTAAACGAGAGGTAACACAGACTCCAGTGGCTGTGTGTTGTGTGTGTGTGTCGGTCAACACGCTTGCCACTACGGTGGGGATGGTGGTACAGGCAGAACATGTTGTGGGGGGGGGAGGGGTGTAACTAGCATCGCTAACTCTTACCGTACTTTGCATGTTGGGGGTCACTAACTAGGCATCGCTAACTCTTACCGTACTTTGTGTGTATGTTAGGGGTCACTAACTCACTAGGCTCTCTAACTCTTACCGTACTTTGTGTGCTGGACATGTGGGGGGGGGGGGGTCACTAACTAGGCTCGCTAGCTCTTACCGTACTTTGTGTGCATGTTGGGGGTCACTCACTAGGCTCTCTAACTCTTACCGTACTTTGTGTGCTGATCTTGTTGGGGGTCACTCACTCGGCTCTAACTCTTACCATACTTTGTGTGCTGAACATGTGGGGGGGGGGGTCACTAACTAGCATCGCTAACTCTTACCGTACTTTGTGTGCATGTTAAACTTCCTTAGCACCGTACGTAGCCAACCGTGCTAATCGGAGGTGCTGTTGTAAAGGACAACAAACTAAACACACACACAACACAAACAGTTCTACGGCAATGAGTGTTCAATCGAGACGACTTAAAAGTTGCATCGCTACCAGCGGCTTCCTAATATCGGGAGTAAAGGAGCGTTCCAGACGGCCACCGCAGAATCTGCGCATCTGAGAGGGCGAGCGATGCTGCTGCGGTGACCACCGCCTTTGTGCGATGGCTTAGCCAGAGAATTCTGGATTTGAAGCTTTCGTGACTGTCAGGATTCATACTCTTAGGTACGTGACTTTACCGAAAAAACCTAAGAGTATTATTAATGCCTTAGAAGCCCGCTGCTGTTGCTGTTGCCGTGATGATGATGGCTTGTGGCTCTCATTGACGAGATCCGCAAGGTATCGTGGTTCATTTGTAGCAGCACTTTGTACTGGGTGCGACCTTATAATTATGATGAAGTACAGTAATAATATATATTCTTGGTTCTTTCGGTAAAGTCACGTAGAAGGGAAATAATAAAATAATATAAATATAAAACAATACTAATTCTCACGACGTTTCGACTGCAACACAAGCAATCATCATCAGGTGTGAAATCCACAGCAAGAAAATGTGAATAATGTTGTACTGTAGTATCGCCACACTCCGTGGTGGGCAGATGGCAGTGGGGAAAAACATCCTTAAGTCTGCTCTGACGGACCTTGCGTGTGGTGAAGTATGGTCAAATATCACGGTTCTAAGATGTTCATCACGGTTCTAAGGTGTTCATCTAAGGTGGTTTAACCTACAGTCAGGGCCAGATTAAGTCATGGGCTTTAGGGACGGCAAGCCCAGATGCCACCAGAGATGAAGTGAAAAGTTGTTTAATTTGTGAATGCTGGATTTTATTTGTTGTTAGCCTTGTAAAAGTAAATTGTATTTTTCTTTAACTTTGTTTTCTTTTTGAAAACATTACTGTGGGCCCTCCACAGTACGTGTAGCCCAGGGGCCTACAAAATCTGAATGGGGCCCTGCCTACAATGTTCACATTCGTAGGCAAAGTGGGTTTAATGTGTGTACATTATTAGTCCTGTTGGCTCGCCCAGTTTGCGTTACAGTACTATAGTGGAGTATAATACTTTAAACTTGTAAACGTGAGCGACCCCCCAACTGCAAGGCAGCAGCCAGTTGTTGAGCTGGAGCCAATTTCCCTCCCATCATCAAGATTTGCGCTTGTGTATGTTCAGGTGTGATCGGCCAATTAATTAGTGTTATGTCACGGAGGAAACGGAAATAACCGGAGAAAACATGCGACCATGCATGCGAAGGAGAAACTTTCTTATCCGATAGAGTTGGACATTAGTCCAAACGTGTTGCTTTACACTCTGCCTTCTGGCAAGACTTTATTTTAGCACAGGTAAAACCCATTGGGCAATAAATGCTCATTTTCGATGGAGGTCTGGTTACTACGGAAAAAAAAATAATCCAAGGTGTGATAATCTCGACAGCCACGGGAAGGGATTTTCGGATGTTTGTGTGAACCACCAACTCTTGACTCCACGGAGTTGGATTACAGGCGTGTGCCACCGCTGTATCGTCATACGAATGTTGAACCTCGATTGAAAACGAACTTCTTTTGTTTAGTTTATTGTCCTTCCTCCGCACCTCCGATTAGCAACGTTTGGCTGCGTACGGCGTGAAGGAAGTTCAATACACATACGTATTTTACTTTATTACGTTAAGGCTTTACCGAGTCAACTACTTTTAAGGCATGACCTTTGACATTGAAGCGCACTACAAAAAGCTCGCGCACCAACTTTCAGTAATACGTACTGTACTTCAACTCTTAATTCTGCAGTCACAAGCCGGTAATTGCCTACACTGTACACTTTCTAGGCTTATTAATGATCCTTGAGCTGTGTTGAATGAAAATGAGTGCAAGGTAGTTAGTGAGATGAATGGCATACAAAGCATTTACTTTTTGTAAACACTTAACATTGTGTCTTATTCATAATTATAGAACTCCTCAGCTCAAGGCGCTGTACATAGTTTACAAAGCGGCGACAAAAGAGAGTGACTTTGATTGCAAGAACCTAGGAATGAGTGACAACAAAGGGCATATAGGGGTCACGAAAGGATTAGTGTGGGGGAGTGACGGGATGAAGTGGAGGGGCGATGGGAGGGAATGAGCAATAATGGTACTGCTTTTAAATACAGTACAACTTTTTTTGCACGTTTTGGGGTAATGAATAACACGTGGGCCAGAGAGATAGTGACTTTACCGAATGAACCAAAGAGTATGGATAATAATAGTCGGAGACTACTTTACACCATTTTTTGTTCTGATGACTAGTTTTTTGTAATTATAGTTACCTATTATCAGCTTTTGGGTAATAGCCAAAACGCGTGTCAATAGCCGAAGCAGTATTACTCCATAAACTAAGTCGTATGAAAAGTTGCAGGAATATTGCATTGTGGGAAGATGTCTTCTTGTGAGCACATGGCACAATCCACTAAGCAATTAATTCCTGGGCCCAATTATTACAGTAATTGGTGCAAAGTACAATTCTGTACTTCAACTCTTATCTACTCTGTTTGACCTTATTATCCATCTCTCTGGCCTTTTTTGTGATATGAAGAGGAGTTATTGCCCAAAGCATCATGTATTATATATATGTTTTAAGGCAGTGTTATTGACGAATTCCTTTTTTATTTGGTTTATTGCACACCACTGCCAACGCAGCATCGAATTCTATAATTAATTGCTGTGTGTAATCCATATTGGAACTTAAACAAATAATCAACTGAAACACAACCACAGTTTACTTAATCGGAGTGTCAAATAATTAGTAACTGGTCCGTGGGGTGGCCTTTGGCCACTCGGCTATTGCATCATAGTCCACTACAGGTGAATTCACTTGGTTCGCAGATAATGTTTACGATGTAACAAATATTGCTTCTGAATGGGGTGAGCAGGGTGGCGCAGTGGGTAACAACGCTTGTTGTGTGAGTTTGTTCTTAATGCTCTGCGTGTCTTTCCTGTAGGTTCTGCGGTTTTCTGCCAAAGTTAATAAAAAACACAATTTGTAACTGATACTTACCAAACATCCCAATGCTGAAAAATTACCTGCAAATTGTTTGATTTGGATTAACATGGCAACAAACCACGACAAAAAATTGGCAGATCGCTCCTGTATACTTCATAAGGAAAAAAAATTGTATATAATCTGTTTAGCACAAGACTTGTCCCAACGTAGAACTTGAGGCTGACCCCACCCTATGAGTAATTCCAATCGATGTCTGCCCTCTGAGTTTTGGTGCCCGTTTTTCTTTTTTTTTCTTTTTGGAGTTATAAACATCTGACAAACTTAAATATGTGTGACATTCTAGACATAATTACAATTTACATCGGTCGCAATAATATGTATGTAAGAGATGCACAAGCCACCTTTGTTATCATGAGCACCCATTTGTCCACTGTTGGATGAAGGCTTCAGGCTGTCCACTATCCCTCTTGTCGTGTGATATCATCAGTATCGCTTCTGCACATGATATAATTGTATTTGTGTAGTCTCGGCAAGCATTACAGTATATACATCTTCTACTTTCCAGCAATTTCTGCAGTGCATAATTAAGTAATGTTTTTTCCAGTAAACTGTAGTACTGTAATAATTAGTATTGTAGTATGGGACTGCTATAGTGGTTCTGATGTTTGCACTATTGCTGTAATAGACTGAAATAATTTAATTGTGATATCCCACGCCTCTATACCTTGCACTTGCCATGAGGTTACACCCACCTGACATTCATTTCAACTCTGCCTCCAGGTGTTGACCAATCTCTTGGATTACTTGACTGAGCGGATTCAGGCCGACAGACACTTCGCCTTTCTGCGTGCACGCAAAGTGCTGAGCCGCAGCGATACGGAGGAAATCTCGTACCAGTCGACGCGCCGACGGCAGGCCGAGCGACTCATCGAGTTCCTAGAGCTGCATCCGTTCGGGTTGGATGGCCTGCTCAGCTCGCTTCAACACGAGGGCACGCAGAAGCACATCGTGGACCGGCTGAACAATGAGTGGAAACGGCTTAGGCTCACCAGGACTGCACAGAACCCAGGTTAGTGGTGTTGGAAGTGGTTAACTTTGGATGTGGAACCAGACAAATCTTTATAGCTTCATGTTACCAAATAACAACGTGGGTTACACGTTTTCATAGGTGTAAGCACAGTAGAGCCCCGATTTACGTCTCCCCTAAAAGGTTGCGTCGATTTGCAAATAAGTCGTCGCTTTATTGATACCACTGCCTGATTTGTGTCGCCTCAACCTCACACGTAAGTTGCTGACAGCATCGTCCGTCCTTTCTCGTATTTGTCGCCTCTCCATCTTCGCCTCTACCTACTGTGTACACGGACGACTAAAGAAATGTTACAATACTGTCGTGTACAATCTATTATTTCTGTAAGTATTTTGGTGATTATTTATACTGTACTGTATCTTATTGTACCCTGTATCATTTGTGTTAAAGTTAACCGCTGTACACTCGTGTTGAGTCCTGTATTTTTAGTAATTTTATGTAACGTTGTGGATATGTCTGGGATGTAGGTGCGCCCATAAACACACCGCATCACCGTGTACCCTCTGTTGTCTGGGTTTGGCGCTCGTGTGAAAATTGCTGTAATTTACGTCGTTTCGATATTCGTCGTCGCAACTTTCAGGAACGCATCCCCGACGTGAACCGGTGTATTACTGTAGTCTGAGACTTTAAATTAGCGTCCCATAGAGCCAACCACCATGGGTATATTGCACATTCCTCTTGTCAACATCAGTGTGTTTAAATGTTTCGTCTAAGAATTTATATAGATTTTGCAAGAGGAATTATTATTTAATTTAAATATTTGTTACCAAAATATATCGTGCAACTTTACATGTCTCTTTCATGTGTGTTAAATTATTATTTAAAAAATAATAATAATATTAATGCAAATTCTTTGGAAAGGAACATTTTTTTGTGTAATACCAAATGAACTTGAAACAATTTGTGTTCAGTAAATGTTATTCTGCATATGGCTAATACTGGCTATTTTCTTTCCCATGTGCTTCTCAATGCTCTCCGTTGGAAATGGACTCCTTTCTGGTGCCAATGGTTGTTCTTTATCCTCAACAGCCAACGCATTAGACCGCTCCTTCAGCAGCCCCAGCTGTTTCCGAACAGTGCATCCTGAGAGTGAGAAAAGTGATACATCACTGGGGTCATCATGCTCTGGAAGCAGCTCTTACCAACACAGCCTCAGTGTTCCGGACAACTTGACTGGGTTGTCTCCAGACGCGTTAAGGCGCTCTCCACAGTGCGTTGTTAAAAGTCCTCCGCAGCAGTACTTGCACGATTGTGACAAACATTGTACCCATAGCACACACTTTTCGTTCCAGATTTCGAATATAACTTCCAGGCCAGGTGGTGCGTCAGACCAACCGTCGTACTACAGCAACCCACATATGCACACCACCTCAACACACGGAAGAAGCTCTCCAACTGCTGAGTCGATGGCTTCAGTACAGCCATTAAAATCCCCCAATGCTGATATGCTGCACAGAATACAACCTGGTTTACAAAGCAATCTCGGTGCAGAATCTCCACAACTTCCCAGCTCATCAATCGATCATGCTGGCCCCAGCAATGACTGTATGCCTCAATCTTTGTCAAGTCAATCTGTTCCTTTGAGAGAATTTCAAAAAATGAATCTTAGAACATCTCCTGAAATTAGAAAACCAGTGGAATCTGATGAGTTTGGAATGATTTATCACCCTAAGAATGTCGCTCTTAATGCTGCTTCGACGGATAGTTGTGGGAAAAAGTCACCTCCGAGTACCACGACAGGCCTTGGTAGCTACATGAGCATTTCTAAGGTGTGGCCGAGGGGTTGTGAGCCAGGCCATTTGCCGAGGCCAGGTGAAGAGGGTGGTCCGCCACTGCCAGAGGAGGACCAAAGTGATGAGGTGTGAATGTATGCATTGTAACGGCAGTCCACATCTGTGCTCAGAGATTGTGCTCGGATCTACTGAAAGAAGACGTCTTATTAGATGCAGCAACAATTGTGCTGTCTCTTTATTGGTTCTTTTACGTTTTTTGATGAAATGCCCATTTCTTACCGGACTATTAGAATTGTGACGTCAAGTTTACTGACTAAAAGCCAATCTGTCGTGTGGGTCTTGTAATGTTAATTGGCTTCACATTGGCAACTTTTTATATAAATGCAGTTTTCCTCATGGAGTTTTTAGCATAAGGTACTGGAATTTGGATGCATACGGCTTGTTTTTTTTGCAACAAAACGTCTGTGAGTAAAAAGGGAATTACTTACAAAGCCTATATATTTAGGTGTGTCAGTAATTTATATCAGGATTCAATAAAATGTTCAATGCAGTCATTCTCAGTAATTGAATGAACGGGTTGGTCGATGGTGTCGTGCAGGAGTTTTAAATCATGCTAAGTCACTTGTTACCAGCATTTTGTCTAACTAATTTTATCACGAATTCCCCATTCAAAAAGTATTATAAAATTCAGTACTTGTGATTTGTTCCTGATTTCAGATTCTGAAAATCAGAAACTTGAGCCGAGATGCTAAATTTTGGATCTGACAAGGGTATATGCCTTTTGTGATTTTTTTTTTTTCACACCAAAGGTGATGTGAAGTGGCATTGATTGATGTCACTATCAATAGGACAAAGACATTAATTTGGTACATATTTTAACTCAGCGGTCCCCAACCTTTTTGGCAGCAGGGACTGGTTTCGTGAAAGACAGTTTTTTTCACGGACCGGGGGTGGGTCTTTCCCCCTTTTCAAAGAAGCTCTCCAGCGACGTTTGTTTTTTACTAAATTTGGCTAGGGTGAGCTTGTGGGCTTACGAAAACTGTGACTAAGACAAGTGCAGCAGTGCGGGAAAGAGGCGCGGACGGAAGTGGTGAATAATAAAACAATGGGGGCGGGCCACGTGCGGACTCACCGCTCACCTCCTGCTGCTGTGCGGCCCGGTTCCCAACAGGCCACGGACTGGTACCGGTCCACGGCCCGGGGGTTGGGGACCCCTGATTTAGTTGATTTGAGTTTCCAAGGACATTCGAATTTGTGCTTTGAAATCCAAAAAAACTTTAATCCGAAACACATCGCTAATATGTACACATTGTATATCGCCGTATATATTTCTCTGTAAATACCTTTGTCTTTATTTGACCAAAGAATGTTAGCATATCTATAATTTGGACATGCTGCTAGACAAACAGACTGTATTTCCCTTATCTTTGTTCGCCAGTTTTACACACTTTTTTTAGCTAGAATTCAACGTTTTATATCTAAATAAACTGATTTATGAAATGTGTTTTTATTTGTCTTTGTGGCATTGGAAAGTGCCGCTGTGAAATACATGCTGCTGAACAGTCCAGGGAAAATGCTGTACAAGGTTTGATTATAAAGTTCCAAGAATAGTTTTCCTATTGGAATATCCTGAGGATAGACCTTGCACGTTTTACTCCAATTGCAATGGTAGCGATCTACAGGTAATGGAGAGATCACATCAGCTCATACTGGTGTGTGGCAGGCCTGCGCAGCAGAGGAAAATTTGCTGTATGCCAGGATTTCGATGCAGATGCTGAGAATTATCCAATTTTTCTTGAAAATCATAACGCAATGGAATAGAAGTGCATACATGATCCCAGTCACGAAGCAAAAGCTGCCAGTGTAAAACACTAAATTGACTGAGGCCAAACCTGTGAATATGCTGACCTGTTTAATCATAAAGCACTCGTCACCATGCATTTCTCCCAATGGTTCGCAAAGGAGACATTCTGACTGTCTATGAGATAGAGTTGACGCTCAAAAAAAACATTGATATTGCAGCATAATGGCAGGCACATGCCACACTTTCTGCCGTTCCAATACCCCCCCCATCAACATCTTGTACCATGTGACTTTTCATTTCCAAAACAAAAAATTGCTCTGAACATAATGATGTTTGAGTTTGCAATAATAATTTTTATAATTAAAGCAACGTTATAGGCTACAGAGGATCATGAAAGGACTAACAGATGCGTTTCCAGAAGTTAAAGGAACGCTGGAAAAAGTGTCCGTTAAAGAGACCACTTTGAATAAGGTGGCAACCTCATCGGGAAGTGTAAGGATACATTCAAATGCCACTTGAAACATTTGTCAGTCATCCTGCGTTTTAAGTATTCCAATTTCACATTGGATTAAATATACCATCAAGGAATGCTAAGCTGTGGCCCTCCAAATGCTTGTTCATGCCACGTTGACAGAAGGGCTTGCAACAGAGAAAATGAGTATATTTGATCTATTCCATTTGACCAGAGGTGGGCCGACCCCATTCACCATACGTGACCTGCAAATTATACTGCTGGGTGGACAGAAACTGGGGAATTACGAAATTTGTCTTTCTTATTTATGCGCTTGGACATGGAGTTGAACCTGCAACCTTTGGATTGCAAGTCTAGTGTTCTAACGAGTACACCACGGCAGCTTAAAATTAATTTGGCATGGAAATGGAAATCTGAGATGACTGTTTAAAGTAAGCAGCTTTTTATTTGTGTTATTTTTACAACATTAAGACAACTGCACAGGCTTTTGCAATCCATCAGTTTCCAAAATGCTTCAGAGCAGAAGTTGAAGAGGAGTTTGTAATTATATTGTGTTTTTTAATCACAAGTTAATGTTTGTGCACTTGTGTTTTCCATGTTTCGTATCAAATTGCTCAAAGATCCCAAATGCAGTCAAGTATAGTTTTTGACGGCATGTGTAACACCCTTGTTTGTGTATGCAGCGCCGCCCAGTAACAGGATTAAGTACAACTAACATTGGTATATTGTATTGTGTTCTATGTCTTGTGGAATGTATAAGATGCCTTTATATGATGATGTTGATATTGTAATCAACCTGATCCATTGTCTATCCATGATGCCAACATCCCCCTAAGGGTATTGCTATGCCATTATCCATATAGTTCCTGCACATAAGCTGATATTATCTCACCGTCTCCTACGGTAGTCATCCTCATGACATTACCTCCTTTGGTTGTCATTACAACACCGGTCTCATCCAGAAGCCATCCTCCTTTCCAGCAAAATGTATTGATCGATTCCACATATATAGATTGTATGGTGATAATGTAATGTGTACTACTGTATATATACAATTTTGACTCCAAAAAAGTTAAATATTTGTTTCAAAACTATTGCTTAGAAAGATGCAAACTTTTAATAAAACCACGTCTCAGGTAATTTCTGACATGCAGGTGCAGAAGGTTCAAGTCTGGAGTTCAACTTCTCTGCATAGCAGCAGTTCTATTCATAATGTAGGGTAGTGGTTTTCGACCCGTGGTCAGCTAGGTCGTGGGAAGTCGTAGTTAAATTAAGC
Organism: Lampetra fluviatilis; assembly: GCF_964198595.1. Classification (NCBI taxonomy): domain Eukaryota; kingdom Metazoa; phylum Chordata; class Hyperoartia; order Petromyzontiformes; family Petromyzontidae; genus Lampetra; species Lampetra fluviatilis. The sequence continues at coordinate 5,896,171 of NC_136294.1, forward strand.
ACAAAGTTATTGGGGCATAGCAGTCCGAAAACGAATGTTGACAGTTGACGGTGGGTTCAGAAGTGTTGGGAACCACTGTTGTAGAGAACTTGCTCAACACATTCATTAATGGTGCGGTTGACAACTGATGACGTCTGTGACAAAAAGCTTTATCGCTCACCAGATTTCTTCAGTATAAATATTCAGAAGCTGGAGATAGTTAATCGTGGTTATGCTGCCGAATCTTACTATCGAATTGGACATGCTGATCTGAAGTCCTGTAATATATTTTGGATACTGATTATCTGTACAAAGATGGACAGTTTACATCAAAATGTCGCAATTTAGAGAAATTAACAGTTGGATGGTACGTTTCTCATATCTATAGTTCTGCGATCTGGAGTTTATATTCTTGCGAATGTCTCTATGTTCTGGAGCTTAATACAAATGTCGAGTTCTGCTGGCCACAATGAGAGGGCTTCAGGTGAGAGAGTTTGTGTAGTTTAGCTTTTCCTTCGTTGGAAGCGCAGAACAGTGGTCTACCACATGTTCCCTAGTTTGTGTTTACATGGCTACAATCACACTCTGATGTGGCTTCCCTTTCACTTCCCAATTATGAAGGTGTGCGCATCGGCCTGTTGATGTTCAGATGCGGTCGATGGTTCCCACCAGTATCTTCGAGGAGGAATTTCAAAACCAGGAAGGTGCGATTTTTGGGTCTCGATTCAGGTGTTTTTTTCTGGGCTTCTTGAGTGAATCCCATATTCAGGGTAGGATGTGTCAGAGGCAGTACAGAAGTAGGTTTCTGACAGGTATGTATAGTATAGCAGTGGAGTTTTGAGTGTTATCCGTAAGTGTGTGTGCATTTTCTTTGGACAAAATCCAAGCAGGGTTCTTCCCTGAAATCCTGTAAAGCATAGTACAGCGGCAATCTTTACCGGATACAATGCAATCGACGAGTGGTTCTTAACCTGGGGTGCAAGATGCCCTTTCTGGGGTTGCGAGAAATTGGCAGATTTTTTTTTAGAAAACACAAATTAAGCACGGGGACGTAAGGCGCCGTCCATAAATGACGTCACGCGATTTTGGACGATTTTTGACCCCCCCCCTTCGTCACACGGCGTAACAACAAGTCAGACCACCCCCCCACAAATATGACGTCACAAAGCTCTGCCCCCCCCCGCCCCTAAAATAAAACATGTTCCAAATCGCTTTAAACTATTGTCATTGTAGTGCGTATTTAATGTGGCACTGCACTCTGATGTTGTAGGAGAAATCATTTATCAAAAAGTCAATTTGATTAAGTAGAACGTGTTGTCTATATTTATTTAAAGTTGCGCATTTTTATGTGACGTCACATTTCTCACCCCCCCTCCCCATCGTCACACATCGTCACAAATGTCTGACCCCCCCCCTAGGTGCGTGACGTCATTTATGGACGGCCCCCAAGTACAACTACTTAAATTTCGATTTAAAGCTTTCGTAACTGCAGGGATTCATCTTCTTGGTTCTTTCGGTAAAGTCACGTAGAAGGGAAGTAATAAAATATTAAAAATAAAACATATTTTTATTTTTATTATTTTATTACTTCCCTTCTACGTGACTTTACCGAAAGAACCAAGAAGATACAACTACTTAGTCTCATCAAACCTATTTATTTATTAACACATTTAGCGACAGGCAGCAGTGACAGTTCAGAACCACTACAATAGAGTTTTACGTAACTTTAAACAAATTAGTCAGGATATGAATCACTTCCCATCGTCACATTCAATGAGTAACGAATGGAATGTTAACGCCTGGCAGCAGAGGGCAGTGCAGAACATTCCACATTACTGGTGGGGAAACCTCTTGGTTACACCAGCCTACAGGGGATTATTGTGTCCGTCGTGCAGGGAGGGGCTGGGTGGGGAGGGGCTGGGTCAGGAGGGTGGGGTGGGGCTGGGTGGGGAGGGGCTGGTCACCCCGTGGTGCCCTTATAAAACTCAACGTTTAACCTACTCACGCCGGCTTCACAGTCGGGCATATTTGCGGAATACACCACGCCGCCGTTGACCCTGGCCATTGACCGAGCAACCCAACGTTCCTACCAGCTCCCTCCGCAGGAATGTGTTCCTTGAACTGTGCTATGTTCTCCGCCTGCAGCTACTGGCTTACTGATCAGCGTGGTGGTGGGATATGATCACACAAGCCCACACGACTCGCCAGGCGTGGGCAGGCCCTCATTCAGCAGTAGGTTGTGACATGAGCCACCGTGGCGAGATGTTAACTACCTCGCCTGGTATGTGTGGGTTCGATCCCTACCCTGACGACTGCTGTTTATTTGGGGCCGTCCATAAATGACGTCACGCTATTTTGTACGATTTTTGACCCCCCCCCTCCGTCACACAAAAAGTCAGACCCCCCCCCTCAAATATGACGTCACAAAGCTCTGCCCCCCCCACTCTGCACTCTGATGTTGTAGGAGAAAACATCTAAAAGTCTATTTAATTAAGCAGAACGTGTTGTCTATATTTATTTAAAGTTGCGCATTTTGATGTGACGTCACATTTCTCAAATCCAACCCCCCTCGTCACACATCGTCACAAATGTCTGACCCCCCCCCCCCCCCCGGTACGTGACGTCATTTATGGACGGCCCCTTTGTTGAGCTTTCATTTGTGGCCAGGTTTTTTTTTTTAAAGCTAATAGCTCAGTGGGCCTTATCTGGTAAGATAAAGAGTTTAGTTTCATTTCTATACATATTAAACTTTCACTCTACTTTGCACTCATATCGTATTGTTTATTATTGTAACGTCCTGACCAGCCCCAACTGGACACCTATGAAAAAAACCTTTATAGCTCATCGGATTCCTCCAGTATGAATAAATATTATGATTCCGAAGGGCCACCTTGATTGACCTCGATGTCATATTTCTTGTGGTGAAACAGACCCGTTGCCTATTTTGTTTAACATGTTCACAATGAACACGAGAGAACAACCAACAACTGAAGCAGTAATAGCGCTGTTCCCGAACTGCGACCCACCGATGAACCCCAATAAATGAAAAATACAAAATACGATTCACTTCCTAATCGTATCGTACTAATCAACCCGATCGAATCCATTCGTCCTGCACTACATTTGCGAATCGACGATGAATCGACACGTCCACAACGCACGATGTAATCGCACGAACACCGATTAACTGCAATCGGAATCGATTCACCACACACACACACCCCCACCACGATCAACACCATGGTCAATACCGCCCTCGTGATTGGTCGAGCGTGCCGCCCCTTGGCGGATGACGTCATCGGGGGCGGAGTTTGGGCGGGGACCAATCAGAGGCGCGCAGCTGTTGACAGGCAGAAGGCGGAGAGGGCCTTGAGGTAAGTGCGGCGAGTCGAGCGGTTGTCGATTTTCGCCAAACGACGCCGCGGCTTTCGCGCAATTCTCCACTGTTATCGTCCTCTCCCGCGTCTCTCTCTCTATAATGTAACTCACACGGCTCCGTGTAAACGTTCGGCGATTGTTGATGCCGTTGTCGCGCCTCTGGCGAGGTTGTTTTGGGGCGGTGGTTCGGTTTGTTCGCCGTGTGCCGCGTGCGTTTTGGCAGTGACTTGGGTAGCCGTGGTTCTATTTAAACGCAGCAGATCAACGTCGCGTTAAGAAAACATTGCGGCGAGATCGCTTACACTGACTCTTCACTTGTATTACGCCGGTAAGATATTGACAGTGCCACACACACACACATATACGACGTGAGGTTGTTAAATGTGTGTCCGTGGTGATTGTATTTTTTGCCCTCAAGGTCTCTAAATTAAGCACCGCTTGGTGAGACGATCCACTTGGTTTTTAAGGAGAGCAGTGGGGTTTACTCTGGGATGTACAGGTTCCCGTCTTAAGAACGTGGAAGCTTTGCTGCTTGGCACGGGAATACTGTATCTGAAAACGGATACTACTGCGGTGGGTCGGCACAATATCATGTTAGGTCCACCTGTGCTAATAAATACATGACCAAAGGTAGAAATTAAATGTTTTTGTTGACTAGCCAAGACTAGGGGTCATGGGTGGTCATAATAAGATATTAGACAATTTACATATTCATAAACTCCAATTCATCTGTAAGTTTGATCCATTGACAGCATCGCATCTGTTTCCATAACAGTACGATTACTGTGACAATTTTAGACCAGTTTACTCACAATATACGGGATATCCTTAATGGACCACATTTTCACTTCAAACGGTAGTTTTAACTCAACTGCATTTTTATAATTGATCACAGTCGTTTACGTAATCGCTGTCACTCATTGCAAATAAACACCGCTAGCTTTACTTATTCTGAGATCATGACTTTATCTGCCATGTACATCAACAGGAATCCCGCAACTGTTCTAGGCAGGTCACAGTGGGGTCATGACTCAACTGGACACGGTGGCATACCGTGAAGCTTGCACTTATATCGATTTCATTCATGACCACCGCCCACCGTTTTCTAAAAAGCGTCTCCACCAGCTTGCAGGAAACCTGAGCCTACTGTGGCCTCACGTGATTCTTGTTTTGCTTGAGAGTGTGAGATTGTATACAGGCTGAAGCAGAGGTTTGAGGAAATGTAGTTGATGGTTCTTGAGATTTAAATGGTCCGTGGATATGCTTCGTAAGTCTTATGATTCGTCGCTTCGTTGTGAAAACTTGGGCACCTGAGTACAGTACTGTGTATGGTGGGCTTGAGGTGAGTTGAGGGAAGTGTAAGGTAAACATTGTTTAGATTGATTATAGATGCAAGTAATAGAGAAGTAATACAAATGTACAATGTATGTTTGAGATATTTGCCTTCTAGCACAAGGCAGTATAGCTATAAAACAATCTTGACACGATTGACCTTTAGCTCGTCGTACTGTGGCCCTGTGTTGGTATAATTCTCTGATTCTTTGGCCCAAGAGAATTGTTTCTCATTGACCTTCAAAGCAATGATATTTAACCGTTAGCATCAAATTCTCCATAAAGGGTTCAAACTCTACTACAAAACAAATTGTATATATTGTACCCTGAGTCATTAGAACATTTAAATGATAAAACAAGCATGTTTTGTGCAATATCAAAGTTTAGCATTTGTGATCACCATCATTTGTTTATACAGTGTATTTGCGTTATACACGGGTTATCATAGGCTGCTTGACTTAACTGTGAACACCAGCTAAAATCTGTCTTTTTTTTTACAACACAGATCACCATTTCCTGCCACCATGGTTCTGGATGAGCTAACCAGTGCAGCAAATGCATTCAACATATTCTCACAGGTATTTTGTTTTAAACCACAGACAATACGAAAGCATTTTTATTTATCTTCTTGGTTCTTTCGGTAAAGTCACGTAGAAGGGAAGTAAATAAAAATAAAACATAATAAAATAATTATTTTATTATGTTTTATTTTTATTATTTTATTACTTCCCTTCTACGTGACTTTACCGAAAGAACCAAGAAGATGAATCCCTGCAGTCACGAAAGCTTTAAATCGACATTTTTATCTAGTATAACACATAGGCTTTCGCGATCAATATCATCTATAATACAGGTTCCTTTTTGGTTCGATCGGGTAAATATAAATGTGTCGTTAAACCCGCCATCACCAGACAGTCAATTAGTAAGGTTTCTCACGTAAACAGAACATGCCAATTCGTTATTAGTACAGCACACCGGTGTATTGGAGAACAAATCCACAACATTTACAGATTGTGTAAATATATAGATTGTAAATGTGTGACAAACTTTTCTTTACGTGACCTTACTAATGGGCTATGTTGGGTTGTGTCGGGTTTAACGACACATTTATATTTACGTGATCTAACCCAAAAAATACCTGTTATGCATTTTTATTTTTAGAGCACTAAAATGTAACAGCATTTAAAAATATTTTTGGTAAATGTTACATTTAGAATAAAAGGACATTAGGGATTGGACTTATTTTCAGATGTGTCAAGACATTTGTGGGGTTCATGTTAGGAGATGTCAAATGGAAGTGGTGGTGAGGCAGTAGAGCTATAAGAAGTCGTGTTGTATTTTGTTACAGCAACATTGTTCAGTTTAAGACATAGGCTTTCGCGACCAATGTCATCCATAATACAGGGTTTTTTTGGGTTAGATTGCATAAATATAAATATGGTGTTAAACCCGCTACCACCCGACACAGCCAGTTCGTAAGGTTTGTCACGTAAAGAGAAGAAACAGAACATGCCAATTTGTTACGAGTACAGCACACTGATGTATCAGATGGTGGCGGGTTTAACGGCATATTTATATTTACGCGATCTATCCCAAAACAAACCTCTTAAGGAGGAACATTGCTACAAATTGTGTGAGTTATAATGATTGGTCAACAGATTGTGTTAATGAATTTGCTCGTTTTTTTAAAGAGGGAATTGACAGTGTTATATATGATAGGTTATTTGCACCTTTTATCAGGGTAGAATGGAATTGATTATACGCTGGTTCTGATTGGTAAGATTTTATGTGGGTCTTCTGTATATGCAAGCAGACTTCAAAACCACATGTTTTCACTTCAACATAAAACAAGCAATTTTAACATTACAAAGGGCAAGGGTGTACCAAGGGCAGAAGGACATCAGAAAAAATGGGTTCAGTGGTGCAAGGCCATTGAAAGTGGTGGACAGGATAAGTTTGAAGGCTCAGTAGGAGGGTTCTGAAGATGCAATAAGGAAGAATCAATGGACAAGTTACATATTGTTATTTTATACTTTTCAAATGGATAATATAAGGAAACTTAAAATATGTTCATATCAACCTCTATTTCACAGCTAGACCTCTCTGCCAACAGCCCAGCCACTACATTGCGAATTCTCATGTTTATGGAAGAACAATTACAGATCACTATGGTAAGCAGTAGTGTACACTCCTTCATTTTCACCATTTACTGTATTGTGTGATGCCTTGGTTTCTGTTATATGAAACAGGATTGGCTAAGAGGTGTCTGCTTGACTATTGTGTCATTCAACTGTCAGTTTACCACATCCTTTATGGAAAGAACACCTTTGTTACAAATAACATTGGCTGGTTTCATGTACAGTATATTGAATGGGCTGGTTTCATGTACAGTATATTGAAAGGACTGGTTTTGTGTACAGTTTCTTGAAATGAGATTGAACCTACAATTAAATATACAGAAATATGTATAATATAACCTCAGCATCTACGAATTAAAATGACATTAGTTTGCAGGCATACTTGGAACTGAAACATGGGACATTTCCTGGTGACATGCTACAGCATTTATCTAATTACAGTTATATCTGTTAAAACGAGCATCATAGCTCATCGGATTTCTCCAGTATAATTACACATTATGATTCTGAATTAAATATTCTGATATGTTTGCATGCTGTTTACCATTTAACTTTTCTTAATCTTGTGTTTCAGGTGTATGGTATCCTTATTGGTGCTGCGGTGGCTTTGCTCGTAATTGCTGTGGTCATTTTCTTTGTCTACAAAAAACTCAAGCAGAGATGTGAGTATCTAGATTTGTTATATTGGATTGTTCTATTTTGAAAGGAATCATTTAGGGAGAACACTAGTTTATTTACAGATGCATTTTAGTGTTTATGTGTGTGCATTGGCAGACACATTGGCTCAGAAACAAATTTTAGGGATTTCGTTTTAAGATACTTTGCTGATCACTCGGCATACTGCAAGATATAGCCTATGGTTCATTTTGACGCTGGAGGCTGGTATTTAATTGCCCTTTCACGGTGGAATAAATAAGACTGTTGTTGGAATTATATATTGTGTTATCAATCACTGTATAGTATTTCATGAAATTGTAACATTGATCTTTATACCAACTAGCAACTCGGACATCCTTTTGACGTAACCGTCTGTCCATCCCAGCCAGCCAGGAAAACATTACATCTTATATAGAGCCCTGTCTCTCCACCTTTCTCTTGCCTTCTCTGTACTGTATATCTTGATTTATCTTCATATCTCACATTGGCTCTGTTTCTCTATTCCTCTTCCTCCTAATCTACTACCTCGTCCTCTATATTCCTCCCCTTCCACTGTATCTCACCCACTTCTCTCCCCCCTGTTTCTCTGTTTCTCTCACCTCTCACCCTTGTGCTCCTCATCCCCACCTCTCTCTTTCCCATCTCAATCTCTCTTGCCTCTCCCTAATCCTCCTCCCACACTGGTTGTCGCTTTCCCTTGCTCTCTGACTTTACTCTCCGTTTCACACTTTCACGTTCTCCCGGTACCTCTCCTCTCATTCTCTTCATATATCTCCCTCTATCTGTATCATCGCATTTGTGTGGGATACACGACCGGGGTGGAAGGGGGGGTGGGTGATGTCAGCACGCACGATCCTTGCTCAACACGGGATGTGGGTAACAGTTGACATCATCAACGCAGAAATGTTGATGTCATCACCACACACGTGCTATTTGCTGTGCGCCAGGGAGCCAGGCACGAATCCAGCCAGCAAACTTTTTTGGAATATAATGGTTAATATCTGGGAAATACATAATTATCCCAAAATCTCTCAAGGCATTAATTTATTATAATAAATTATCAGTTGAACATGAAAGTGCTCTGTTTTGTAGACACTTCCATATGTATAACTGCCCACCGACTCCTTTTTCAAATTTGGTGATTGTGAAATATCAGGGAACATTCTGTTTTTTAAATTAAAGTTTCATTTGAAAAACGCCCTAATTAACAGTAATAGCTCTACAAGAGGGATTATGTTAAAATTCTAACAGCAATAATTTGTGATTATTATAGACCTTCAAAGGCAAGATGTTCCAAGGTATAGATTTCGCAAGAGAGACAAAGTCATGTTTTATGGTCGCAAGATTATGAGGAAGGTAAGACGTTTTGAAAAGCCAAAAACACATTTTATTGCTTGCTTGTGCGTTAATCATAATCAAGGACATTAATGTGTTATAAATACGATCATATTTTCTGTTTGGGTAAGCTCTGTTCATGTGTGTCAGTGTCCCTAGATCATGCACGTGTAACACACTGCTTCCTAATATGCCAATCTTAGATGTCTCAGTCAACCTCCGCACTGGTGGAGAATGCTACGACAAGCACACAGAGGAGTCGTCTCAGAAAAAGACAGAAGGTCCTCAATTTGGCGAAAAAGTGAGTCTCACTACAACTACCATCTTTTTGCCTCTGATAGGTCTCAAATTAAACAGGTTTAAAGTGACAACGACACATGGCATATGTGCATTGCGATTTGGTGATCAGATGTTCAGTTCATTGATTGCATTTTGGGAATTGTAGAACATGGTAATGAGATGAAGCTTCTATTGTCAGAACAAAAACATTTAATTGCTTAAAAAAAATGTTTGGTCTGGAAGTTTTTGAATAAGGTTTATATATTATATGAAATGGTGCATGGTGTTATATGTCTTACCTGTATTTGTGTTTTAATGGTGTTTGCCTGCCAAGTGGAATGAAAAGGTAATTATATCAGAACTGCTGTAATTACCATTTTAAGCACTATACATGAACGATGAAAACATTCTCACACATTGTATGGCCGAATGTTAATTACTTAAGCAATTTTACTTGGAGAGTGTAAATGGTACAATAACCTATTTAACAAAGTCAGCATGTAAGAATAGCAGATGTGCAGTGGGCTGTATTGTATGTACGTTGAACCTCTTTCGCATCAAAAGTAGCCAACCGTGTTCATCGGAGGTGTGGGGGAAGGATGGCAAACTATTGTGATAAGTATTATAAGTGTCATTCGGGTCATGTGGGTGGTGGGTTCTGAGTCATTAGATGTAATATACACCTCCGTTGCTTTTAAAATCAGTTGTATTACACACCCACAAATTTGCAATGATTGTGTGTGTTGTGGGACACATAGTGTGCAGTCATTCTTAATATATACATGGATATTTAGTTTTTTCGTACACTGTAAACTCGGGGAAAGTGAAACCAATCAAACCTGTTTCGGAGATGCAGATGCAATCATGTCGTTTGATATGTTGGATTTTATGTTTTTTGTTAGGGGTCTTCAGCATTCCAAGACAATTTCGTACTTGCAAATGTGACCTTTATTATTATATTTTCTTCTTTTTATACCCCCTCCTATCCTTTCAAGTGCAACATTTGTTCTTTTACTTCAGGCACCAACTCGCAAAATGTCAGCAGATATATATCCTGACATCGTCAACCACTAGCCACTGCTAAAGTCATCACACTGTCGCCACCCCACATGGCCCCACGATGCCACTGTCCTCATTGCTTATTTAATTTCTCAATTTTTCAGTGTCTCAATGGCACATTATTTCCTTTGACTGCCATTCCATTACAAGCCTTGTCCATTGGCCATCATCCTTCAGTAATGCGCCTTGCCCATTTGCTTTCTTGAATATGATGTCTGATTTGCATTGTTGTCTCTGATTTGTTCCCCTGAACCACATGTTGAGAATGTCTCTCAATGTAATTCACAGCGTCCATCTCTCTGTGCTTATTTGCGTATGTCCCCATTTTAGTTGCATTTTCTTTGTTGGTATCCATGTCTCAGTATTAATACATTTTACTGGTAGGAACCTCCTGGTTCCACCAGCCCACAGGAGATTATTGTGTCCGTCCGTCATGCATCCAAAAATGGGAGGGGTGGGGCTGGGTGGAGAGGGGAGGGTAAGGAGGGGGTGGGTGGGTGGGGAGGGTGGGGAGGGGCTGGGTGGGGAGGGTGGGGAGGATGGGGCTGGATGGGGGGTGGGATGGGTGGGGTTGGTTGGGGAGGGGCTGGTCACCCCGTGGTGCCCTTATAAAACTCAACGTTTAACCTACTCACGCCGGCTTGTGCCCGCCCTCACAGTCGGCCATATTTGCAGAATACACCACGCTGCCGTTGACCCTGGCCATTGACCGAGCAACCCAACGTTCCTACCAGCTCCCTCCGCAGGAATGCGTTTTGATAATGGGTAACATGCATTCATTCAAGACGTTCTCCTTCAGAGACTTGGGTATGTTGCTTTTTAATGGTCAAATTCAGTATTCATTCCATCCTGCTCTTGTTGCCTCTTCAGTTAATAATTTTCTATCCAAATATGTTTAAATAATTGCCATGGGGTGCTGTATTTTCCAATTGTCCTAGAGCAATACCTTTTCTTTATTTAGCCAACTTTGTTGAACGTGACTTTTGTTTTTTGCCCATGCTTATATTGAGACGAAATTTGCAGCCTATTTTGGCAACTTCCTGTCGGTCATTTATAAATGTCTTACGATATCAGAAAATCGGAGACCGCTAATACTTTTTAACACCTATGTTTATGCCTTCATTTCTGCCATCAATTTTTTTGGGAAACATCGACTAATGTTGCATCGAATAGCACGAGTGAGAGCGTATCTACCTGCTCATCTCCTCATTTTTAGTTTGTCGCTCTCTTTATCCAACCTCAGTGTAGCAGTTTAATTAGTTATAAAAAGAGGTAAATTACTAATTCAACTTCTGAAGCGCCCCGCAGCGGTGCGAAGTGAAATCTCGAGAGGAGAAATAGTCAACGTGCAGGCCAACGTGAAAAGCAAACTCGCATTACAAGCAGCTGCAAAAGCATACTTTTTTACATTTAATTTGTTAAGGCCTTATTTTTAATTCAAACTGCTTTAGTCATCTAAACTCTCACAAATGGAGGGTTTCATAAAATATTGAAATTATCAAACCATTTGTAAAAAAAAATATTTATATATTTCCAATTAAACGATTACATAGTATGTGGCATTGAGATTATTTTTGATAGTGCACACAAGTTTGATGTTAGGGAGATGAACATGAGAATGTATAAACACTACTGGTATGTAGCTTATGTAACATACTGGAGATGTGCCAAGTGCAATGTTCAAATAAGTTATGTTGAAAGGCATAGGCATTTTATGTGATTTGGCCTTTGGTCGTGTACAGTCCTTGACATCTTGAAACGTGTTCTTTTCAGTTATTTATATAACTTTTAAAAAATTGTGAATAGACTTGAATGGTATGTGACAATTTGAGGTTATAGACATTCACTTTTATTCCTACAGATCCTGCCACAGTCGATATTTCTCCAAGTGTACAAAGTTGGTTTAATGTTACCTAAGTGTCACTAACCTTTGTTGATTTGCATTATTTCCCCTGGTCATTTTAAACATTACAAGCTATTTATTAAACACTGATGGCCTGTCCTGTATACCTTGTGCTTTGTGTGCTAAGGCACTGGAGACATTTTACTGGTAGGAACCTCCTGGTTCCACCAGCCCACAGGGGATTATTGTGTCCGTCTGCCGTGTAGGTTTTTTCTCTACCTCCCCTTATTTTGAACTTCAGAGAAAACTTGTTTTAACAGTTGGACAAGTATGTGGTTTGTCTGGACTGCTTGGAGATGGGCCATCTTTAAATCATAGGGAGGTCACGTTTGGCCACCTCCATGCTGTCTGGTGCAGCAGAAAGTGGCGCTGTACCTTGGCTTATTGGTTCATGGGGGAGTGTGTGCAGGCCTCAGAGTCTGGTGGTTCCCAAAGGCGCCCCCGTGCCCCCTGTCTCATGGGTCTTGTCTTCTGCGGTGGTGCTAGCTATTACTCGCATGCAGCTTTTGCTGTTGGAGTGTCACAGAGCTAGCTGTGTCCATTGCGGAACTTTTTTTCGAGCCATGCGAGTCCCGCGACTTTATCTACTGATTTCCAGCATCCATCATAGTCTACCTGCAATAGAAGAAGCATAAAAAAGGAACAAAGCAATCTAGAATATTGTGCCCTGGCTATATGAGTTAACGGCAACACGGACTGTAAGTACCTGCACCATCAATGGAATTTCCTTCTATGCGGTGCACAGATTGTTTTGTCATCTATTGCCATCTTGCTGTTAACTTAGGATTTGTCTGAAAGAGTCCTCCCGTAAGTTGCTGTGCTTTCCACTTCGTGCCACTCAGGGGTATATCCACCCTTTAAGGCTAGAAGGGGCCAAGACTTGAGGGGCCGCCCATTCTCCATGACAGTTCTGGGAAAAAAGATCCTTAACTGAGGGAACTTTCACCCCCACTGACTCCCAAGTGCTGATGGTACGGTCACACAGTTTACCCCCCCACCCACTCCTGTTTCCCAAGATCCCTTCAGGGGGACATCTCATGCTATTTGCAAGTATATGGGATGTCAGTCTCTTTGACTAGTGAGTCCGGGCTACCGTGAGTGGAGGCTACTCTCTTCAGACACCAATCACATCCTGGTATGTCTGCCGAGGGCCATGCAGCCATCGCGGTTGCCTCCGCGATTGAATTCAGATGCCCTGTTGCATCTTCCCCTGGTTCTAGATCAGCTCGCAAGGCTCTCCCATTCAGAACAACTCCCTGCCCCCCTTTCCCTAAGTGGAATGGGGAGGCGGCTTGCAGTTTAATTTGGCAACTTGAATACAGTCTTGAATCACCCTGTGTCATGAGCATGCTGATAAACAGCTCTCCTTCTTTGTTACCGTGCACTCCACGAGGGTGGTGCTGACATTCTGGGCCAGCGCTAAAAAGGTCACCTTGGAATAAATTCATGGGGGAGCCACCTTGGCATTTGCTCTTTTATTAATCTTCCATTACAGACTCAACATCCTAGTCTCTGCTGATGCAGCCTTTTTGTCAGGCAGTGGGCTTTTCCACTTATATTAAAGGAGTGTTGTTTGCTATGTTAGGGGAGACCTATCGGGTACCTATCGGGTACTAATGTAGCTGCTACCAGGGCAGACAAAAATATAATATCTTTGTAGTTGCATGAAAAATAATTTGATTAGGCTATGGCAGCATCCACAAGGCTCCTGCCAACACCCCCCAGGTTCAGTAGCACGGCACTGGCCTGATATCAGGTTGTGAAGACTTTCCCCTCCACGACTGGTGAGGTCAGTGAATAGTTATTTTATATGCAAACACTTACGTTCATGCCTCTGGCAGCTGTAGATATGTGTATAGCTTGGGATATTTGTGTATGTATGCTTGGATCACCAAGCAGGGTGTGGTCGACTCCTCTCTCTTCGTGTGTATGGAGGGGATGGGAAGCTGGCCAGAAAAGATGCTCTTTCTGCAGTCTGGTGGTCTCCAGAGGAAATCCCTATCAGTAACTGATTTGGTGCTGCAAATGCCAAATTAACCTTTATGCTCGTGCTAAAAATTTAATTGTTGCCAGCTTTTGCCGAATACTGATTCCAGCAATAATACCATGAAATTTCACTGCACTGTAATCACAGTATATTGCTTACACAGCTTTTGTATTGTCATGTGTTTACCTAAGTTGTCGGTGTCATAGTTATTTTATTTACTGTACAGTATGCACTTTGGCCTGAATGATCGTGAAAATACTTGGTTATTGTTGAGCCATGGAAAATGTAAAAAAAAACATATACAAGTTTTATTTTTAATTAAAATATTGTTCTTTCCACAAATAATTCTACGTTTAATGAAAGGCTGTTGATACCACCAGATATCTGTTGGTTCTTTCGATGAGATATTAAACTTCTGGTCTATTCTTTGCAGAATATTGCGCTTTAAAAAGGAGCTGCCAACGCTACAGCCGAAGGAACCACCGCCAGCTTTGTTAGAGGCTGACCTGAGTGAGTACGAGGTGTCTGACTCAAGGCTGCCCTCCGAGGTCCTCTACATGCTGAAGAACGTACGGTATGTATGTGTGTGCTAATCGTCGGTCCCAGGGAAGGACGGAAAACTAAACACAAAAATCTGTTCTAAAGAAATTAGTTTTCTTCATCGATTTAAAAGTGGATAGCTCCAGTGGCTTCCTAATGTCGGAAGGAAGAGTTCCATCTGTCTGCAGAACCGCATCTGAAAGCGAACAATGCAATGACCGTCTTTGCCGCTGCGAGGATAACCGGAGTTTGCGTGATGATTTATGCTCCTTGACGAGGAGTGCACACCATTAATTCTACAGTTGGTGGTTTACTGCCATAATGATTTGATGAATTGTCAAGCTTTGGCATCACAGGTTAATTTCAGAATAGATTGCTTTGTTGAACTTGTGCTGTATGTTGAATCTCTAGTTGTATTATCTTTTATTATTTGTACTGCACCTCCCATGTGGTATATTTTGAGGTACCAGAATAAAGGGATGTTTGAGATAATAACAAGAGAATCACTCGGTAAAGAAGTGCTTAAACAATCCAGTCTAGACAGTTTACACAAACAAGCATGACTATACAATATGTTGTGGGTTAAACATATTTGAAACATGATTCAATGCATGTATAATGAGGATAAGAGTTGATTATAATAAATTAATCAAATAATCTTAGCATCCCTAGTATTTATACGTGCAGTATATGAGAATGTTGATGATTATAATACCCTAAATTCAGCAATTTGTGAAATATCAATTGTGTGTTAATGCTGTTGTAATTTTTCCAATGAAGGGTGCTTGGTCACTTTGAGAAGCCCCTTTTCTTGGAGCTGTGCAAGCACATGGTGTTTGTGAAGTTCCATGAAGGAGAGCACATCTTCCGGCCAGGGCAGCCGGATGACTCCATATACGTGCTGCAGGATGGCCTGTTGGAAGTGTGCATCACCGAGAATGTGAGTGTGAGCAAGTTGCATTGGATGTGCCTTTTACATTGAGGACACGTATAGCTGGAAACAAACCACCTGAAAGAAACTTGCAACACAAAAAACTTTTTTTTTACGTACCTAGTCTGTTATATTATTATTATTTTTTAAAATGTTCTTGCTGTGGATTTCACACTTGATGATGATTGCTTGTGTTGCAGTCAAAACGTCGTGAGAATTTTATTGTTTTATATTTATTATTTTCTTATTTCCCTTCTTCGTGACTTTACCGAAAGAACCAAGAATATGAATCCCTGCAGTCACGAAAGCTTTAAATCAAAACCTAGTCTGTTGTTGCAATGATGCTACTTGAGCACACTATGGTGACGTGGATGACCTATGGATATTTTTTATCATAAACAATACACCGTCCTTAGTCAATCCGCTGCTGGATGAAGTCCTACCCATGCCGTGATGGTTCTTTTACTGTAATTCACACTTGTCAGTGTGACGAGAGGGCCCAAAACTGATTCAGGTATTACTTGCCACTGATGTTAGTTGTGGCCAACAATCAAACTCCGATCTCTTTGAGTTCATAGTACAGTATGTGTTGAGGTACAATGTGTGAACCATTGTACCTTAACACAGCTTAAAACTCGTGTTGGAGATGAAATTGTAAGCAAAGAGTTTGTCTCTTTTGTGGTGCATATTTTTTTATTAGCAGTTAATGGTTAATTAAGACAGTGGCTATGTGTTGTGTGTTTTTGAGGATTTGACTATTGCTTGATCACCATTTGGAATCAGGCAGGTATACAGTGGTTGCTCTGCACTGTGATGCGCAAGTTTAGAATTTTGTTGCACATCTTGAAGACATTACCAGAGCAATGGAGTGCAAATTCAGGCAATCTGGCTCGACATTTATCACGTATTTTCCTTTACATGCGCTTTAAAAAAAGTTTTGTTATGTGATTATTTCATATTTTTTACATAGCCTCTCTGGTCAACAGCTTTGTTTTTTCTTTCCACACCAATGTGTTTTTGTGTACTGGACATTGAAGTCAGAACAGAGTTGCTTGTGATGTCTCTATGCATTGCAAACAAAAAAACAGATGAATGTAAATATGTTTGTGATCATTTTGTGTTTGATTTTTGTTTGGCCTCGGCTAGGATGGAACAGAGGCTGTGGTCAAGGAGGTACACCCAGGGGACAGCGTGCACAGTCTGCTCAGCATTCTGGACGTAATCACAGTACGTACCCTGCAGTAGGTTATGTACGTCCGCAACTGTGCCCGCAGTGAAATAGAAGTTTGATTTTGTGAAGATCAAGCAAGTTTTTAATTAATAGACCACAGAGAGTGTCAGATTTTGTACCAGAAAGAGCACCACTTATGTAAACAAAAATAAAATTGACTTGACTTTCTCGCATACTAAGTTGTAAACAGCATCGCTTTACTATATAAAAACCGAGTTGATTGTGACCCTTGGATTAACTTTTGGCACAACAGATAGGTAGTTGAATATTTTCATATGTGATCTGCATACCTCAAAGTTTACCACCTTTGTGGTTGCGGAGTTTTGTAATCATCTGATAAAAATGTCCAGCTTGGCTACTTGTATCAAAGTATTTGAAGCGGAACCAGATTCAAGCGACGCACATTATTTTTCTTTACGTTTCTTTAAAGCAGGAGGGAAGAATGTTGCACTGATGCCATCTTGTGTGTGGCAGGGTTACCCAGCACCTTACAAGACAGTGTCCGCCCGGGCAGCTGTTAACTCAACGGTTCTTCGTCTTCCGGCAGAAGCCTTCCAGTCCGTCTTCCAGAAGTACCCAGAGACCCTCGTCCGAGTTGTGCAGGTGAGAACTCCATTTATTACATGCTGATAATGAACCGTTGTCCTTTGGATATACAAATAATGTTATGTTCATGTTTACACTTGGTGTTGTTGCACTGGCTAGCACTTTTCTTTTATTGTGCATGAAAGCATTGCTCCCTTATCCCTGATGCTTTATTGATGATGTGAAGTAAATTCAAGCATGGCTCATCATTGCCGCACACACGTTATTGTTTATTGACATCCTTGACTGATGTAAAGACATTCAACCATTTTTCTTTCCATCCATAGTGGTATAGTGGTAAGTGCACTGCATGATGAACCTGTCCACCTGAGTTTGATTCCCAGTTATGGATAACATCGGTGGCGAATTACATTTTAACTAGTCCTTGGGGTACCTCTTCACTCACCTGTATTAATCAGAGTGGTGAAGTATGGTCAAACAATCCCCATGATGAACGTGGCATGGGAAAGCAGCGGATTGACAGAGCTGTCAATATTTTTTCTAATATCTAATTTACCATGAAGTGTTCTCGGCTGGGCTCACCTTGTGACTTTATATGATTATTTTTGCTCTCCTACGCATAACAGAAATATTAATGTAGTTGGTGTGGTGTTCACAGATTATTATGGTGCGCTTACAACGAGTGACGTTCCTGGCTCTTCACAACTACTTGGGGCTCACGAACGAGCTCTTCAGTGCAGTGAGTACTTATTTAAAGGCTGTTGAGTAAAGAATGACTTGTGTTTCGCACGGTTTGGGTAAACACATAAAAGTGCACATGACACAATTGTTTGTATAAAGGTAACTGCTGGTGCAGAGATGTGGGACAGTGTTTTGTTCAGGGCATGGTGACGCTCCGATTTAAACTCATTTAAACTTGCGTATATGTGAAATGTTGATGTAATTTTTTTCAATTGCAAAATAGGCAAATTAGATTTTTTTCTTTAACGTTCTTTCGCGACTTGAGGTATTACACATTCATTTCCTTGTTTTCTAATGTATTAACCTTGTCGAATTTTTCCACATGTCGTTCATAATACAAAAAGGAATGTAAAAAGATGTCAAAAAAGGTACGAATGTTTTATTTTCATAGCAAAACGAAAATGTCATGGTATGCAAATCATGCATTATGATTCCATTAACGCAGCACTAAATTTCCACCCGCTTTGTTGTCTTGCTATAAGTTTTATTTTCATTGCGAGTATCTGGTGCACTTTCCGCAGCTGGCGAGAGACGTTCGTTGCTTTTGCTAGCCATGAATTGCAATCACACGGCACTGTCACTCTGCTTTTTCATGCGTAGTGCATCGCTGGGATGACCACAGTTCCTAGTTTTAGAGGCATAGGCCGAGGTTACTTAGGTAGTTTGTGGGAAAGAAAAAACCATGATTGCACCGGAACACGTGAATGAGTCGCATGTCTCGTAAGCCACCGCATTCTTCATGAATTTCACATTTTGATCTTATTCTGGTTAGTATAGTTCAATAACCTCATGGCGTATTATCCATCTGTATAGGTAACGAGCTACCACCGGGTTACAATTATATATTTACCAATATTTTTGCATCGATTATGAAATATCTATTGTCAATCGTATAGATTTTATACAGTCCATCCAGCATTAAATGTGAATTTGTTGTCCTCTGCACGGTAGCCACCTGTTATTTTCATACCTTTTTGACCATTCCCAATTACTTAAAAAACACTTTATGCAATTAAATAATGGATTTATCAAGTATGTAATGCGACATCCTTTTAAGATGTTGTACAGAAACAATGGGCCTCTGTAGTTTATAAAGAGCAGGAAGCAGTAAGTTATGGGCAGAGGTCGGTAGCTGCGATTCAATGGAGGATCTTGGAAGATAAGCAAATACGATCGTGAACATTTTCCGGGATTGCGTTGGGAGCTAATGGAGAGGTTGGGAGTTGGTGCATATGAGCAGTCTGGCAGTAGAATTTAACATCATCTGGCATTTGGAGATGAGCGATTTGTGGAGGTTATAGAAGAGAAGGTTGCAATAGTTAAGTCCAGATGTGATAAAGGCACCTGGGGAGAGTCTTAGCACCAGCCTGGGTAAGGAAATTATGATTGTGGGAGATGTTGCACAGATGGAGGAATTGAGGTCCTGCAGAGTTGAGATATGTGGGAAGGGTACGGGAGCCCATAGTCAATGTCAACTCCAGGGTTTTACAAAGCAGAAAGGTGTGCTGGTGATCCCAACATAATTGTGGAGAGCATGGCTTGGTTTTGTGGTGTCAAAATCACCAGACGCATCTTGTAGAGTTAATGATTATGCACTCTCAAAGAGTGTAAGACAGTGGCCATAGCTTCTGCTTGCATTTTTCATTGCTTGTAGAATTGGCACACGTGCACATTTCTATTTGCTTTCACTATTGCAAAACTGTAAATGGCTGGTATCTTAAAACCGCTTTGTTGAGATTGCAACGCTCTGTTGATATTGCTTCTGAAGTAACGTCCTGTCTGAAGTTTCACGCTGGTAACACATCACAAAATACTTCGCTTGCCTGACTGTCCAGGAGAGTCAAGCCATCCCACTGTCTAACCTGGGCAGCCTGTCTCCAAAGGCCAGTCCGGTGAGGTATGGCAAGCGTGGCTCTGTCACCTCGCTGGGGACAGTATCCGAACAGCCCACCAAGTCTTCCGAGCCCCAGCCCACACCAGCTGGTGAGTGCATGTCATTCTAAGAGGCATTTACAGCTTGGTTGTACAACGCACAATGGGAAATGTACATTAGTTCTTGGTGGATGGACACTTGCGCGCATTCACAGAGAGATTTGTCGACAGTTCAAGTTCATTTATTAGGTATAGCCCTGTGAGCCATTCGGCTCTTGAATCGGGTGCAACCGCAACAAACAAAAAACAAAAACACGTACATGTACAGACCATATTACAATTACTTTTGATCATTGTTGGATGAGGTTCCCCCTCCATTTTGTGCAGGTAACATGGGTTATGTGACTTAGCCTTCACCATGCTAAGACATGCAATATGCAGATATAGTCAGGGTAATTTCTGCATGGGCATTGCAATGTTTCAGGCCCTTAATACTTGATGTTAAGCAGTTGGCACACCCACTTGCTTCAATCATTGTGAACACCACCTGTGGGTGGTGATTTCCTCTAGTATCTTTCTTCCCCAAACTCAACTGTGTTTTAAGGTCATGCAATTCCCATTGTAAGATTTGGTTAAAGTTTTACCACAAACCATTGTACCAATACTTATTTTTCAGGATATTTGGGTTGTTTAATACAATTTTATTTAGAAGCTCTACAGTGTAAAAAAATAGTATAAACTGTACACAAACAACACGTTTAGATATACTGCGCAGACAACTCTGGCAATTGCTTGAAAAATTACATAACTGCACTATACTGTGATTATTTACGAAGTATATGTTTCATTCTGTACTGCAGGCTCAGAGGGTGCAAAAAATGCTGCTCAAGAGCGCAATAGTCGCTTAAACATAAGTCGTTCCATTTCCATGCCTGTGGATATCACAAGTAAGTAAGAATGCATTCGGATGTGTTATGAGCAGTGGCTGCGAATCGACAGTGATGTACTCAACAATATGAACAAATGAAAGCTCAAAGCCAATGTCAAGACATGTTTTTATTGGAATGGAATTTCTTGTGCTGTGACTGTTGTTTCTTGTTTGACCACAAATATGTTCAATAAGTACATTTTTCCTGTCTCTTTGGCAGTACTGCATGTTTGCTTTGGGTCATTAACAATTCAATGGTGGCTTTTTTATTAACCGAAGGCACACACTTAAATTGCATTTGCTTCATACATACCCTAATTTTTTAAAAAATCCTTTACCGATGTTTCACTTTTAGAAATTATATTTAGAAAACGTTGCTGTGGTGCTGCTGCGGTAGCATTAAAGCATATTGGATGCTTTAAGCTGGCCCTTTTGGTGCTTGTTGCACTGTTATGCTTGCTGTTATATCATTTCTCTGTCACAACAGGCACAGATCACAATCCCTCCAGTCCTTCCGCTTGTAAGTAAATGCTGCATGGCTCTATGGGCTTTTAGTCCACCTCATGATGTTTTCATGATAATGGTCCTGATCTTCAGAAAGCAATTGTTGCTCAATAATGCAGCACTGGAAACAAATATGTGAAAAAAAATGCAAAAATGTAACTAAGTTGTCTAAATTGCACATGCTTCAACATTTCATCTCTTGTCCTAGTTTCAGCTCACAGTGTCCCTTGTAGGAAATGTTTGAACAAAATTTGTCAAGAATTCTCACATCTATTCTTGCCGATTTTTTATTATAATTTCTGGACAATGTAAACTACGTCTTTATCAAAAGCATAGTTATAATGGAGAGATGAGTTGCCATGCAGCATGTTTATTTACTGGTTTGTTGGGTGTCCATGGCATGTTTTTTTGGTTTAGGCCCATCCAAAGCATCGCCTACAGACCTGGACATGGCATTTCAAAGGGCACGCATTGGTACATCTCCAGAGGAGGTGGTCCCCTCAGTGCCCGAAAAGGTACAAACATGACTTCTGATAGTCAGATATTTGTAGTCGTCCCTGAATAATATTCATCTTAGTATTCTTTTTTGAGGATTAAAAGCACCTAAATCTGAAAGTTTTCAAATGTACACCAATATATCTAAGAATGCATGGTTTTGACATCCTTTGATCTGGAATTGTAAATATACATGTTTCATTTTGTACACACACACACAAGATTTTCAGAAAGTGGTGATAGACGTATGATTGTCTTTACTTTGGCTCAGCAGATGGCAGTACCAAAGGATGGAGTCAAGGAGAAGCGGGTGACCGTGATGGAGCTGCCCTCCATAGTTCATCATTACCCGGCATGCGTGGAGGGCGACGATTTCGAAATGAGTCCCAAAGAGAGCAAAATTGAGGGCCATAATGTTTGTGGCTGGGGGGACCGAGACAAGATGAACAGCAAGCTGGAAGCAGCCAAGAGAGACTTGCTAACTCTCGTCAAATTGCAGGTGTGTACATGTACTTTTCCTCGTACCTAGTCTGGCACAAGCGCTGTGGTGATGTTGCTGCCAGGTACAAGTGTGGATGGCCATGGTTGTTCGGTTGTTCATGTTGCGTTTGTCGTTGTTTGTGTATATGTAACAAAAATTATAATTGGTTACTTTGAAACATTCAGAATAGTCTACATTTGTATGAGTTCGATTGTGTATGGAGGTCACAGATACTTAAGAGACCTCGACAAAATTCCATTCAGTGAGTTCCTCAGGCAGATGTGTTGGTTTGGATATACAGTCCACATGCCTGGCCAATGTGTATGTCCATTCAGCTATTGTTTGGCCATGTCGACCCTAAATGGGCATCCTGCGTGATATACAACATGTGCGGCAATGTTGTGCAGGAGGATCTGGAGATACAGTATATGGACTTTATGACGACTGGTAACAGTTGTGTCAAGATTGGCTGCTATGGAATAAGGCTGTGAAATATGCTCTTTGTTAAGGAGCCATGAACACAAAAATGAACAAGGTGTCAGGTGGCTAAAACACAGTTGGCAGAGTACAGCATGTAGATGGTACATGTGCTAGTCACCTGAGCCACTGGGTGTCCTATAGCCTACCAGCGAACCTTTGCCCCTTCACATGTCCTTGCTATGCACCTAGCCTGGCACGTACCATGGTGAAGCAGCTATTTTTATTATGTACAACATGTAAATGTATCCTCAGGTGTATGGATGGGTCCTCAGGTTTAAAGAGCCTCGAAATAATGTTTAGCTTAATATATTTTTCTACAGGATCCCTCACTGCTCAATGATCGGGTAACCTTGCACAATGTGAAGGCTGGTGCGATGGTGGCCCGGCAAGGAGATCAGGTGAGGCTTGACCAGCGAGCTGTGCATGTATGTGACATAGTGACATAAGGAGATTCATTACTCTAAAATTACATGAGTTGGTACTCTCATTGGTGTCATTATAGCAGTGTGTTTGCTGTTTTATTTTACTGTCTTTACCACAATAAAGCTAACTTTTGTTACAGCAGCATCTTAGGTGATTAAACTGAGTGTACATCGTGCCAGCGTTTTATTAGCACATGTCAGCTTTTGGAAGCATAAACCCATTGCTTTGAGCGATAAAGGGTGCCCATTAATGTGTTGTTCTCATCGCCCCCATGTGGTGCAGGATGTGAGCATCCACTTTGTGATTTCGGGCTCACTTCACGTGTACCAGCGGCTCATCGGCCGCGAGGAAGAGGTGCTCCTCTTCCTGGCTCACCCGGGAGAGATCGTAGGACAGCTGGCTGTGCTCACAGGCGAGCCTCTCATCTTCACCATCCGTGCTGTCAAGGACTGCACCTTCCTGTGCATCTCCAAGGGCCACTTCTACGAGTAAGGTTACATGTCTCCGTGTTGTCGGCAGGCTTGAGATGATGTTCACTGCTTTGGCTGTCCCTAATTGCTATATTTTCTCGGGATGCTGTCGTGTAATGCTTAGCACAATGCAAGTACAATTCAGAGGTCACTGGCTCGATCTCCTGTCTCTGCCCTTCAACAGTGTACAATCGACTGTACAGTGTACAGTACAGTCGATTGGCAAGGTCACGTGGTCGTTTAAAGTGTGGGTAATCTCATCTCTTCCTAGACGTATTATCTGGTGTGCTATAGTAGGCCAAATACCCTCGAGAGCTCTCGAGTAGAGGCCATTCTGCCAACAGTGGCGTGAGCAAGTAAGTGCAGTTCTGCGCCTTTCCCTTGGTTTACGTTGATGACGTTTTTGAATTATGGGCTACAATTTTGCAATGATGGTCAGATATGAAATGTGTTTTTACCCTCTTAAAATCCTGGTAAGTTTGGTCATTAAGTCTGGTTTTCAAATTCACAGCAATATATTAGTTTAACTTCATATACTTACAGTAAAACCCAGGCAAGCTGGATGAATAGGGGGGAGCGCTGGTCCGGATAGCTAAAAAGTCTGGCAATCAAAAACCACTAATGTATTGCCGCGAGTAAATTGTAAAACTTTTTATCTAAGTATTTTACACATTATACCATGATGTGTTCTTGTTTACTATAGTTTGCATTTATATTACATAGCATATTGCAAAGCATATGCTAAGTCATTTATTTTAATATATTCTTTGCATTTAATATACATTTTAGATATGTTTTAAATGACCCAACCATAAGTGCAAAATCTGGTGAACTGTGATCTTTTATACTTTTTCAAACCTTTACCCATTGATTTATTTTCTATTTGGAATTATTGCAAAGTTTGGCTCTACACATCGCTTTTTCCATTCCTGTGTCCAGGATTTTTTTCTAAAATAAAAATGAATCCCTGTTGCAAAACTTCCAACCACAGTATTATTGCCATCTGCGTTTTGTCTTTCAGGATAATGAGAGAAGAACCCAGTGTGGTGCTGAGTGTGGCGCACACGGTGGTTAAACGGATGTCCGCATTTGTGCGACAAATCGACTTTGCG
Source organism: Lampetra fluviatilis (assembly GCF_964198595.1). Taxonomy (NCBI): domain Eukaryota; kingdom Metazoa; phylum Chordata; class Hyperoartia; order Petromyzontiformes; family Petromyzontidae; genus Lampetra; species Lampetra fluviatilis. Next base: position 5,920,972 of record NC_136294.1, read on the forward strand.
CTCGACTGGGTGGCGGTGGAAGCGGGGAGAGCTGTTTACAGGTCGGTCTTGTGCCCCACTCGCACTTGGCCTCTTGGCCCATGTGTGATCTTTCCCGATTATGAATTGCTTTGTTCTAGATTTTAAGTTTTCGTGACTGCAAGGATCCATACTCTTTGCTTTTTTCGGTAAAGTCACGTAGGTGAAAATAAAATAAAAATTAACCAGCTAAATTAAATCACGACCTTTTGGAAGCAACACAAGCATCCGTCATCAGGTGTGACTGCTCCAGCAAAATTACTGTAGCTCTCTTCATACGCTACAGTACATCTAATGACGGATGCTTGTTGCTTTCAAAACGTCGTGATTTAATTTAGTTGTTTTATTTTATTTTGTTTTCACCTACGTGACTTTACCGAAAAAAACAAAGAGTACATTGCTCTGTTATCGATGTTTTCTTTTACCAAGTGGCACTTTACAATACTGGTAGATGTATCTTCATCATTGCGCTAAACAAATCTGCGATGCATTTTATCGCACGCACCTATTTAGGATGCGGGACATTTTTCAAGTTACAGGGTATATTTTTATTATGTAGGAGAAACGTGTACAGTGTAGGCAGATACGCATTACTTCCCTTGTGCCTCGCCATACTCTTGATATAATTCCAAAGTCGGTGTGATCAGTATATACTTACTGGAATAGGTAGGAAAACATGAAAGACTTTCGTATTTCAATATTTTGCACCATACATGACCCAAGTGCAAACCTGTTTTGATAATTAGCTTGTATTGTTACGTGCGCTTTGCCACCCTTGAAAATCGAAACTTTATATTCTTGGTTCTTTCGGTAAAGTCACATCCACAGCAAGAAAATTTGAAATTTTCTTGCTGTGGATTTCACACCTGATGACGATTGCTTGTGTTGCAGTCGAAACGTCGTGAGAATTTGTATTGTTTTATATTTGTATTTTATTATTTCCCTTCTACGTGACTTTACCGAAAGAACCAAGAATATGAATCCCTGCAGTCACGAAAGCTTTAAATCAAAATCTAAACTTTCTTCAGGATACAAATTTAAAATGGTGCCCATATTTAAAACGAATAGCTTCTTCGTAACATTAACCCCCTACCAATGCGTTACAGACAAGGGGACAAGTCGGATAGCACGTACATTGTGCTCAGTGGGCGACTGCGGTCGGTTATCAGCAACGACAACGGCAAGAAGGAGCTGGCGGGAGAGTATGGCCGCGGGGATCTCATCGGAGTGGTACGTGACACAGTGTTCTTCATTAAGGATGGTTTGAGCTGCACTTAATAATAACACTGGTCAACACACTTTTTCTGGCATAAGGTATTCCAACGGTTTTAAGGTAATTTTGGGGTGCTGATTCCAAATCTGGCATCAGTTTTTGTCTATCACATCAGGGTTTTGAGATATCAAATATTGCATTTTCAATAAAAACTGCAGAAGAAAGATATTAAATAAATGTGGATATCTACATAAAATGAGATTATGAACAAACTATCCTAAAAATACAGCACCATATTTAATACTAAAGCAGTCACTGACTCGCAACAACTTGCAATCATAAGTGACAGAGTAAATTTTGGGTAAAATCAATGAAAGTGGGGTATGCCGATAGCATACAAATGAGATGTGATAGATCAAATCTGAGATCAGATTTGGAATCAGCACCCCGAAATTAGTCTAAAACAGCTGCAAAAGTCCAGGCCAGAATTTTTTTTTTTTGTTGACCAGTGTAATCGAGCGTTCACAAGTTCTACTGAGTTTATACTCGTGGTAATTTAAATTGTTACAAATGAATTGCACGTCATTTTACGTTGTCCCCTTTTCTTGCCGTCTGTTATATTTTTAGGTGTGCTCATTTGTCACGTAACATCGAGTATAATGTTGCTCATGAACTTGGGAGTTATCCTGTGTAAGAGGAGCTGACAGTGTTGTGACCATCCCTTGGCAGGTGGAGGCCCTCACGTATCAACCACGGGCCACCACGGTGCATGCCGTCCGTGACTCAGAACTGGCCAAGCTCCCAGAGGGGGCCCTCAATACAATAAAACGACGATACCCTCAGGTTAACCACACTACCATGCTCATTGCTACCCGATGCGTGCTAAATGTTTTGCAAGTGCACGTGGGGGTGGAGTCATGACGCCGTTAGTACACTGCGCTAGTCCTGGCACATGCGTAGTGTTTGTCAGTATTTTGTCGTCAAGCTGTATGTCATGTGCATCGGCAGGTGGTGACACGGCTCATACATCTTTTGGGACAGAAGATTCTGGGAAACCTTCAGCAAGGGAAAGGACCTTTGGGAGGTGAGCAGTGCAGTATGAATCGAGAGTCCGTTTATGAAAAAGCATGTTTTACATTGACACTTGGAAGGCTAAGTAATCAAATTCAAAACTTGATGTTGAAGTTAAATTCACTCGTATATAAGTGTCTTATATTTGCAAATGTGCGTTTGTTCGATGACAAATGATTGAGATTGCTTGGTTTTTCATGCAGGTGGTGGACTGGGCATTGCCACGGTGCCAAATAATCTGGACATGGTCGCAAACCCGGCCAGCAACTTGTCCACTGTGGCCATCCTACCAGCCTCAGACGATGCCCCCATCACCACCTTCACGCTGGAGCTCATGCACGCCCTCTGTGGTGTTGGTAAGCTTTGCGCTTCACTCTGTCGCATGTAACGATGCCTATGACCATAGCACTCAGAATTAGGCGAATCTCGTCAGATATTGGAAGTCAAGCAGGCTTCTGCCTTGGATAATGCTTGTCTGGGTGACCACCATGCACGCCATTGTTTTCTTAGGCAGCTGTAGGTTCTACCTGGTGTGCAGCAGAGGGCAATGCAGCAAAGAAAATTGTTGTGCTGTATCTATATATGCCCATATCTATGTTCCCTGCTTTCACAAACCCACAATACATCAATTTGGTGAAGTATGGTCAGTCCCCCATGATGGACATGGCATGAGGAGGCCTTCATCCAGCAGGAAATTGACATCAGGGCTACACATGTGTAATGTAGCTCTCAGAGACATTGTCTTGTTCAGTTATGTATATATTTATTATGAATAAAGTCCGCCCACTCACTGATAATTTAACACGTAACCGCGAGTTGACTATATATATAGTTGGGTAACTTCTGTGACTCTACGCGACGCTCCCTATGCAGTTGGCTGACTACGTAGGAGCGGACGCGTAGCAGTCACGGAGGCAATATTAACGCGATGACAGTTTCTTGGTTCCCCCACAGCAGTTCAGAGCCCTGTTCCATGCCGGCTTTTATCTACCCCTCGACCCGGCCACGCCCCTTCACCCCAACACTCTCTACCCTCATCTGCGCCTGTTTGTCCCTGTCTCAATTATTATTTACGACCACTTGGGTCCCGTGCTATCCTTACGCGACCCTGTCAGTGCCCGTCACGTCAATTAGTAACCACGGGCACGAGGAGCCGTACTGGCCCTACACGTGTAATGGTGATGGAGGAGTGGACGTTTGTTTCTTTGTTCCACTTCATGCCCACTAGTAGGTAATATTTTTTTTGCACTTGTCAACACGAAGTAGACTTCGTTCATGCCTTTACCTTGTGGTTCACAGGTCCTCCACTGCTGTTGAATAGTGACATCATCAAGGAGCGGTTAGGGCTGGCTGCCCTTGACAGGTAAATTAAATTATTCAAAGCTTAACTGAAAAAAACATGATGTCACATTCACCGCATACATTTTTTGGGGGGCAGGTTCCTTCTTGAATAATGACTAACATTTTTTGTAAATTTTGGTTTTGCCACATTGTTAAATTAGCCTGCACGAGTACCGACTGTCAAGCTGGCTGGGCCAGCAGGAGGACATCCACCGCATCGTCCTGTATCAGACCGATATCACCATGACTCCGTGGACCCAGCGGTGCCTGCGGCAAGCCGACTGCATCCTCATTGTGGGCCTCGGAGACCAGGAGCCAACTGTTGGCAGCGTGAGCACCCACAGCCAACCCACACCTGCTGTACCTGAGGATTGTATTATGGTTGCCACTGAGATGAATTGGCCCACTTTGTATGGTGGTTTTAGTAATACCAAAGAGCCCAGGGTATATATTTTCTTTTAATGCTGTGTGTTAAAAGTTTATTGCACAGAGATGAGACACGTATACATGCGTGGTGTGGAATGGAAGGATAGCGATTAGAGAACTGTACTTATCTCAGAATCTCTGGCTTTATAAATCAGTGACAGATGTTACCGACCTGGCATGAGCTTCTGTATGATCAACATTGCTTCAAAATGAGTGCATGATGTGGTGATGTCAACATTATAAACGGAGAGGCAGACTCTGTGCCACACCCTCAGTCTATGCCAGCTCTCGAAAATAAATTACCCAATGGTTCCCAACATCATTGCTTTCGTGCGTGCGCGATGGTGGGTACCGCCATCCGCCCACAGCTGGAGCGCATGCTGGAGAGCACGGCCGTGCGAGCGCTGAAGCAGCTCGTGCTGCTGCACCGTGAGGATGGGCCCTCCCCGGCACGTACCGTCGAGTGGCTCAACATGCGCAGCTGGTGCTCGGCGCACTTGCACATCCGCTGCCCCCGCAGAATCTTCTCTCGCCGCAGCCTCCCGAAGCTGGTGGGTGTGTAGTGCTGCGGTGGGCTTTTCATTTGTGTACTCTTTCGGTAAAGTCACGTAGAAGGGAAGTAATACAATAATTAAACTAAAACATAACAAAATAATTCTCACGACGTTTCGGCTACAACGCAAGCAGCCGTCTTCAGGTGAAGAATGAGACACTGCCAAGCTTGGAGCTCTTCTTCCACCGCCAACCCAGCTTATATATAAGCTCCAAGCTTGGCAGTGTCTCATTCTTCACCTGAAGACGGCTGCTTGCGTTGTAGCCGAAACGTCGTGAGAATTATTTTCTTATGTTTTATTTTTATTATTGTATTACTTCCCTTCTACGTGACTTTACCGAAAGAACCAAGAAGATGAATCCCTGCAGTCACGATAGCTTTAAATCGAAATTTGTGTACTCGTGACGTCATATTTAACGGCTGTGTAACGACGTTTCAATCCCTTCATTTGGAATTGTTCCTTTCACTTTCATCACTGTCATCATCATCAGCAGTGATCTATCCTCTGCTGGTGAAGGCCTCAAAAAACCATTTGGTTTTAAAACTGTTGTGCCCAAGATATAATGTCTATGTAACAATGTGTTGATTTATATTTTAAAATCGTTATTCTCACAATATATGCATCAAATCATACACGTGAGAATATTTTTTGTTATTCGTATACATGTGGTAGGTAATGCGTTCCTTTGACCCCTTCACTCACTACAAGTCCTACGTTCACTACAATGGAAAGAAAAACCTATTGATTCTTGAATAGAATCCCAACCCCGAGTTTTGACAACTCATCAAATTGCAAAGGGTCGGATCGTTTTCCATGTCTACAATTTTGTCTCTAACATGCTATCCAAATAGATATTAACTGCATTTTTTGTTATTCTGTTACAGAGAGAAATGTACCAGCGGTTGTTTGAGAAGATCCCTGACAGACACAGTGACTTTTCACGTCTGGCCAGAGTGCTCACTGGAAACACCATAGCACTGGTGTTGGGTGGTGGAGGTGCCAGGTGAGAGCTCACCTTTTGCGATTTAAAGCTTTCGTGACTGCAGGGATTCATCTTCTTGGTTATTTCGGTAAAGTCACGTAGAAGGGAAGTAATAAAATAATAATAATAAAACATAATAAAACAATTCTCACGACGTTTCGGCCACAACGCAAGCAGCCGTCCTCAAGTGAAAACTAGACGCTGTCGCCTCGACAGACCTGGTTTTGAAAGACGCTGTCGCCTCGACAGACCTGGTTTTCACCTGAGGACGGCTGCTTGCGTTGTGGCCGAAACGTCGTGAGAATTGTTTTATTATGTTTTCTTTTTATTATTTTATTACTTCCCTTCTACGTGACTTTACCGAAAGAACCAAGAAGATGAATCCCTGCAGTCACGAAAGCTTTAAAATAATTTTATTATGTTTTATTTTTATTATTTTATTACTTCCCTTCTACGTGACTTTACCGAAAGAACCAAGAAGATGAATCCCTGCAGTCACGAAAGCTTTAAAATAATTTTATTATGTTTTATTTTTATTATTTTATTACTTCCCTTTTACGTGACTTTACTGAAAGAACCAAGAAGATGAAGCTCACCTTTTGCCAACATTTCTTTTGAGTTACTGACTTCTTAGCGTTGGGAATACTGTCTGTGTGGTTTAAATTCTCAAGACCTTGGCCGACTATTGAACACAACTCTTGTTTTTATAGCACGTCACAAATGGGACTGCATGGTACTGCTTAGGTTGCCTACTGAGTGTTTCGGCCTAAAGCGAGTCCACTTCTGTGGGAATAACTAAATTAGTGCCTAATTGTTGGATTTAAGAGTGGCAGAATTAGTGTTAAATCCATAATTGAACACTTTCTTTGTCGAATTACTGCTCACTCGAGCCCCTTTACAGCCAAATTCTCTGTGGCCCAATTGGCATTACTTTTATAACTACTGGCCCAATAACTTGGGGTTTTTATTCCATCTCAAGAAGAGAATAGCATATTTGATCAATTTAACAGCTCAGCCTACCTGTGTGGGCTGGGATACACCCCTGACATTTTTGACATCCTTGGGCACGTGTGTATCTGTGTACAATGTAGGGGCTGCTCCCAGGTGGGCCTCATTAAAGCCATGCAGGACGTGAGCATCCCCATTGACATGGTGGGAGGCACCTCCATTGGCTCCTTCATAGGGGCCCTTTACGCGGAGGAGAGGAATGTGGGACGGGTGCGGACTCGTGCCAGGGAATGGGCCATGGTAAGGTGACACCATTGCTCGAGCTGGTCCAGCCCTTCAGAAATCAAACTTTAAATTTTCAGGTGAACAACTTTTGTACGACCAAATGATAAATGCACTCGGTCTGGTCAGATCTCAGAAACTCGGCAAGGCTGAGCCTGGTTTAGTACTTGGATGGGTAACCACCAGGGACCAGGAGATGGCAGTGTTGAGTTTATCCTGTTTCATTCAAAAGCCAGAAAGCTCATTAATGTTATTGGTCGAACATCCAAATGCAGGAACCTCCTGAAAAAAAAGTCTGGTAAAAAAATAGGCATTGTTCTTATTTCTAACTTGTGAACACATACTGCTGGAAAGCATTGGTACAACAAGTAATTAAGCTGCAGGACCAAATGTTATTTTTTTTTTACGCAGTTAAATGTATTACAGTAGTGCACATGTGGGTTTTATTTCACTCTCTCCTTAGTTCTTGTATTCTTTTCTCCGAATGCGTAATGTAGGAAATGAAGTCGGTGTTCAGAAAAGTGCTGGATCTTACTTACCCGATCACCTCCATGATGTCAGGACATGCTTTCAACCAAAGCATTAGAAATGTGTTCAAGGACAAGCAGATCGAGGTGAGTGTAAATTAAAGCAAACATGCAAGCGTTTAACCAATGTAATGGAAACTTTTGTGAAAGTTAGTGTTAAATACCCGCAATTAAAGTGTGCTTTCGTGGTTATACAATCGTAATGCATGTCATCAAAACAAACATTTCACTGTATTGGATTGTGCTTGTAAATTCTGATAACATTTCCTCATTTTATTACAGGACCTTTGGATTCCCTACTTTAATGTTACAACTGACATTACTGCCTCTACCATGAGGGTGCATACCGACGGTAGGTTCTAAATTATCATATGTTCTTTATTTAAAAATTCAACCTTTTAAAGGTAAATGGAAATAGTTAACTCCTCTCCTTAAAATTTGCATTCATTTGTTTTTTAAGTTATTGTTTACTAATTATTAACAAACTCATTTGGGGTGTTCAAGTTTTGCATTTCCAGGTCAGTTGCTTTCATGTTTACATCTGTAAGAAAAGCATTGCAGGAATGGAATTCGACTTGTGAAGGGGTAGAATCCACCATGGAGAAGCATCGGATTTTATTTTTCCTGTGCCCGTCTCATGCACTGTGACTACAAAGGCCGAATTTGTATGCACCGAGTAGCACAGTCAAAAAGCTACATTGTCTATGCTGATTTCAAAGCTAATGCAATGTGCTTCTGTCCCATTAACACTGGGCCAAGTATACAGAGCATAGGGATTTAACACTGGTGTATACATTGTGCATACTATATATTTATAAATTATGGTCACGTTTACATTGTGAACCATTTTTCTAATTATTTGCAGTCCGTGTGAATGCATTGAGCACTGACTGCTCAGTTTGCCCTATTCGCTCTCAACTGTTACTGCGTCAGTGGGTTGGTGACTCCTTGTTGAATTCCACATGTCACAAAATGTACACCCCCTTGGCAGCGCTCTCCAACCATTTGCCAATGGATAGCCATACCGTTCCACGCTGTGTTAATGGGCGTGCCGAGTTACAACCTCACCGTCACCCAACATCATACACCAAACTGCAAGATGCATGTGTTGCCGCTTGTCATTTGGATAGCCATGTCCTATATTTTTTAGAAGCCATCTGTCGGCTTTCATTTACGAGAAACATCGGTGACAGTGACTAAATATGCTGGTCACGCACAAAACTAAATATTAACCATTTTATAATTATGTATATATTCATTAATAATACAAAGAACGTAGATATAAAAATATACATTTTCTGTTCGGTGCATCATATAGCCATGAAATGTTTTTGTACTGTTTGTTGTTGTAACCTTTTTACCTGCCCCGACTGGACATTTGTGAAAAAGAGCTTTATTGCTCATTGTATTCCTCTAGTATAAACACATTTTCTGATTCTGCAGTGTTTTTAATAGATAAGTTACTTGTGAGAAATAGTGAATGGTTGCACTAATGTTCAAAATTATACTTATAAAACGATGTTTATAACGCAATGCATTTTAAATAACATATATCACGAAGTGCTGCACGGTAACATTTTGTGATTTGGCTGCATTAGATGAAACATTTGAAGACATTTTAAGTGAGGCTTAAAATATATATTTCAACTTTTCTTATGTATACATTTACATTGATATAGAGTATTATTATTTGTGTATTTGGCTGAATTAGGTAAAACATTTAGGTGAAACATTTGAAGACATTTTAAGTGAGGCTTAAAATATATATTTCAACTTTTCTTATGTATACATTTACACTGATATCGAGGATTATCCTTTGTGTATTTGCAAACTCAGAGTAGTTTAATCATGTTATGACACAAGCCTCTAACCTATGTATAATGATGACATAAAATTTTACATTTGCGCCATTGAATCGTAATGTATATCATATTTATATAATATTAGTCTTGATTTGAAGCTTTCGTGACTGCAGGAATCCATATTCTCTGGTTCTTTCGGTAAAGTCACGTAGGTAGAAAAAACAATACGAGAAACACGACGTTTCGGTCGCAACACAAGCTTCCGTCATCACCTGTATTATTTTTTCTATCTCCGTGACTTTACCGAAGGAACCAGAGAGTATATGTATTATTATTTGAGAGATTTATCACAGTTTTTCCTATGACTGATCTAGACATGAAGTAATATTTTTTTGTCCTTAACATGCAATCATGACTGTTATTGAAATGTTTAGATGTACGTTAAGTGCTGTCACCTGGGACATAGTTCACTTAGTACATCCATAATACTACAGTATTACAATCTGTCTCTAATTTGGAATCTATTATACAAGCCGTTCCAAATTTGAAAATGTAGCAGGGGGTGCTTAAATTGCTTGATTGTTGTGGCATTTCTAACACTTCTAGCCTATTAATACAACAAAAAATCTGAAGTTCTATGCATCTAACCTTGTGTGATCTGTGAATTGTTCTAAGGGGATTGATTTTTACTAATGAATCCCGAGTTTCCATGGACAATTTAATATCTTCCTTGAGTTACATTTCTATGAAACAATAACTTGAAATTATATGCAACAATTATCAAATTTTAACACGTAGGCTTTCATGACCAATATTATTCATAATACAGGTTTTTTGGGTTCGATCTTGTTTTTTGTGTATTGGAGTAACTGTAAATGTGGATTTACTCTCCAGCACATCGGTGTGCTGGAGTAGTAACTAATTGGGACATTTTGTTTACATGACAAAGCTTACGAATTGGCTGTGTCTCGTGGTGGTGGGTTAACATTTATATTTACCTCATCTAACCCCAAAAAAGCCTTTTATCAACGGTAATCAAAACAAACGAGATGTCGTGATTATTGTCCATGGAGACAGGGGCGGTGCCAATGAGTTTTTCAACTACCTCTGTTCTGCTCTTAAAACAAACAGACACTGGCCCTTTTACCTGATATCAATATTTTAACATGATTAACTAAAAAAAGCAGATTCATGTGCTATTGTTACACTGTGATTTGGACTTTTGCTTTTACAATTTATTGAAATCAAATTTTGTGTATTAGAGCTACATTTTCTTTACTTTCGTATGATTGCGTGATATAATTTTGTGATTTATCCCCCCCCCCTCTACTTTATCTAGATCCTAAGTTCACTTTTTTGTTTCATCATAACATGCGACATCACTTCCGGTGCCCCAAACTATTTCCGTTATATTTTTTCGATCCGACAATTCTTTTTCATCAAGTCGCTCAAACATTCTACCCAAGTCACATTTACTCGCCTCATTAAGCACTCATTTCTCGCAGACTAAAGAAAAACCTGTGCGTTTGAAGCACAATGTGTGATTTGAAGCACACTGCGCGATTGCCGCGTAGAAAAATCGTGTCCTTTTAATGCCTTGCCTTTTTTTTTGCCTCTCTGTCTCGCGCTGATCCGCGCTCCCCTCCCCCCCACCCAGGCAGCGTGTGGCGCTTCGTCCGGGCTAGCTCCTCTTACGCCCCTTATGTGCCCCCGCTCTGTCACCCTAGGGATGGACACTTACTTGTGGATGGCTGCTATGTTAACAATGTCCCAGGTCAGCTTGTCACTCCGTCTGATGTTGTGGCCATTCTCTCTCCCCTGTGTCCGAAGAAAGCTTTATCCCCACGTGCTTCGTGTTGCGTATAGCTGCGGCCGATTTGATTGCAGTCATAGTTTCTCTCATGCTGCCAAAATGAGATGCCTCTAAAAATATTGTATTCTGCTGATGAGAATCTGCATAAGCGCAATTCAGATGTTCTCGCAAAAATCCCGGCCAAAATATATATTTTGGCCTCTTAAAATATGGCTCTAAGCAACTGGTTTATGCATGAGGAATTCCACCGATGTTTTGAAGAACACCAGATAATAATGGTTCTTCTTTAGGATAAAGCTTTCATTCGATAACAGGAGATGGAGAAGATGCCTAAACTTGCATCATGCAGTCAAGTCTACACTGAACGAGGACGTAAAAATAGCAGCATCGGAACAAAAATACTTACAAATGGTTGAAAATATATACAGCATTAACAAACTAAAATCAGGTCATCGACAATGAAATTTAACGACGACATTTCGGTGCATATGATCCTTATTGCTGCTTCAGTCCACACTCTGTGTCGACTTTCCTGCAGTGATGCCCACGTTCGTCTCGATGATATAGGAAGCGCTCTGCTTCTCTTCCTCTTCCTGGTTGGGTGTTTTCCCCCGTAGGCTCACTGTGGCGATACACGCGAGCTAGCATGTCTCTGTCAGGGTACCTCCCTCCTCTCTGTGACCCCAAGGATGGCCATTTACTCATGGATGGAGGCTACATCAACAACTTGCCAGGTAACAAGGTTGCCATTTGTAACGGAGGATGAACGAACAACGTGTCACTTCTCGATTGCCCATCGCAACTCTGCCCCATTTTTGGTAACCTGCGGAGGCACAAAAGGAGTGACCAGTCAGAAGGAATGAATGTAAGAACTTGTGTCCTTGCGAGTGAACACTGCGCCATCTAAATTGCGTCACTGTCTGGCTCTCGGAGAAATATATCTTCGTCAAACCACCTATGCACTGTATAGTAATGCTGGCCAGTACATTTTTTGTGGGAAGAACATTGGGTATGCTGATGTTATAGAAGCAGACAATCATAGGCAGAGAAAAGAGGCTGGACATCAACAGCGATGTGGAGGTGACAACACGGATGACTTGAGGGTAAGGATTTTCAGACATACAGGGGCAGCAGAGGAGAACGAGTGACGTCCCCACTGAGTGATGGTTCACTGGGTTTTGAAAGCCACATTGCTGGATGGGATAAATGCATGTTATGCTTTTTGTTAGTATTTTGAGATTTTCTATCATAGCAATCAGATGATAGAAAAAATAATAGATATCAAATACTATTATTGATAGATTGTTTTGATCGAAAAGTTCAATTTATTCTATCCTGCTTGGGCAGGTCATATTTCTAGAAGTAATAATGGTCGACAGTCAAGAATCACAGGAGTAGCAATGGTTGCCAAAGGAGGTAACTTTTGCCCGAATATACGTCCAGCGCAGAGACGGAGCAAATGAAATAAAGTTTTGTGCAGATGCCAGAAGGATTGCTATTTCGCAGGCCTGTGAGGGATGGCGACTACTTGAAGACTTTCATTCAGCTGTGGATTGATTTTGGATGACGATGTAGGGGCATGAGGCTGTTGCTATGATCAGTTTAGAGACTTATTAACCGTAAAGGAAAGTAAGCCTTGGGTAGAACACGTTGCTTGAAGGGATAATGGCCAATAGCCAAAACTGGTGATTGATAGGCAGTCAATGGAGATAACGCACCAAACAGGACGGTCACTGCAGGGATGGAGTTAAAGATATCGGCGCATGTGCTCGAGCGAGATGGATTGTAGCTTCGCATTGGCGTGTGGAGGCCTTCTAGCAGTGGATAGTTAACATACATATGTAGATAAGTACGTGAAAGGGTCCTTACATTTTTTTGGGAAATTTGGGGGATGTCCGTTATACTGAAAAAAACAATACATAACTAAATGTAAATGACTTATTCACACGTAATTAATGCCTAACAGATTTAATCAGCACAATAACAACACTTTTAAAGCAATCGCTATGATAGACTTAATCTGAGTCACTTGCCATCACCATGAAGCAGAGGTGAAATGCTGATTGTTGGAATGCTAAAGAGAGTTTCTAACAGACGTGAAGAATTAATTTTGTTCCAAAATGAATGTAAATACATTTTATAAATCAGAGTTCACTTTACAGGGCACTGGATGACCTGCTCACTGAATTTCGTACCATACATAGGAATATAGCTTAATAAATGGTCGTTCACATGCATAAAATTGTATTCACTGCAAAGTATTCGGAATAGCACATTTACATTTCAAAGTATTGCCAGGCACACATTGGCATAGAGCTGCATTCTGTAACCTTCCGACCACAGCTTAATTAGTGCAGAAATAGTGTCCTGATTGGAGTGTATTAGTTTATTTTCTTATTTTTTTAAAAAGTGTTTTTAGGTAGCCTTTCCAGCTGATTCTGAATTCTGCGTTACTCGAGTCTTGTCTCTGGGAGGTCTTCCTGTTTTTGCATTTATTTTTTTCCAGAAAGCGATTCTTCCTCGTGTTGAGACTTGGGGAGTGCTCTGTGTTCATCGTACATATTTGCCCCACAGCTGACGTGGCCCGGTCAATGGGGGCCAAGACTGTCATAGCCATTGATGTGGGCAGCAGAGATGACACAGACCTCACAAACTACGGGGACTGCCTGTCAGGCTGGTGGTTGCTCTGGAAGAGATTCAACCCCTGGGCTGAGAAGGTCAAGGTGAGGAGATGTTTTTCGTAAGGTTTTGGCATGTTACAAGGGCATGGCTGATGTCATGAGCTGCTGTTATTCTGGATTTCGTCTGCCCAAAGACTTAAAGGCATGCAGAGTTTGTATTTGGAGATACATTTGCACTTTGATGTGAGCCACGTGTACGTATGTGTGTTGAACTTCTTTCGCACCTTGCGTAGCCAACCGTGCTAATCGGAGGTGCGACATGGTCAACCTAGACGAGTTAGTGGGCCACATGATTAGCCCTCGGTGGGCCTCAATCTTGACATCGTGCTTGTGCATGAATCATGGCCCCACGCATCACCCTCGACAAACTTGGACCAGGCCATCACGATTGGCTCACCAAACCAAAGTGCTGATGATTTTGGTTATACTGTGATTCGTGGCATGTTTCCAACATCACTGTACATCGCTCAAAATACGTTTTTCCCAAAAAGTAACTTTTGCTATCAGTATCATATCTTGATGTGAAGAAATCACAATTCGAAACTTTCAAGCAGTCCAGCACATTGTCTCATAGAACAGGCTAGGATTATTTTGGACATCTACTTCTGAATTCATTCTAATTGGCATTTTTAATAAAACTCGAGGCACACATGAAACATAAGTAATTTTTGGTATTTGGTGCCTAGGCTTAATGCCATCCATTTGCTCCGCTTTAGAATCCAATTTGATCTCAATTGTCTGAAACCCAGATTCTCAGCAGTGCCAGCTCAGCTCAGCATTGACGATCTTCTTTGTATAGCTGATGTAGGTGTAGGGCAACAACTATAATTTTACATCGAGGTGATTGAACCAGATCATTGTGTCAGGAGCAGCGAAATGTATTGCTGTGATGATGCCTCTGAATTGTGAACCGGGCATTGAGCCGTTATACGTTCCACTGACGGGCCACCTGTCACCTGAAACAGAATTTAACGTGGACATGCCCTTGTGGCGGTTGATTCGTAGGTGCCGGACATGGCAGAGATTCAATCGCGCCTTGCGTACGTGTGCTGCGTGCGGCAACTGGAGGTTGTGAAGAACAGCGACTACTGCGAGTACATACGCCCACCAATCGATCGCTACAAGACCCTGGACTTCGGAAAGTTTGACGAGATTTACGTAAGTGCTTAATGCTATGAATGCCTTGACAGTGATTGGTGATTATCAGCTTCTCTTTAATATGATTTCTTATTTTTCCAATGCATTGTGAAGTATATGCTGTGAGCCTTCACTGTGATCTTCAAACACCACCTTGATGTAACAATAATAATCCATTACTTGTTTAGCGGCGGTGCAGTGGTTCATGCACTGCGCTAGGAACACAGACCCGAGTTTGATTTCCAGCCTTGGCTAACAAGCGACATCTGAACCAATCCTGGGCCGCTCCCTTTTACCAACCCGCACTAACCGGTGTAGTGAAGTATGGTCAAACAAACCCCCATGACCAACATGGCATGGAGAGGGCCTTCGTCCAATGGTGGATTACATCGCACAGTTTTAGCTTATAATATGAGGATAGAGAATAGAAACGGATTTCGATTTAAAGCTTTCGTGACTGCATGGATTCATATTCTTGGTTCTTTCGGTAAAGTCACGTAGAAGGGAAATAATAAAGTAATAAAAATAAAACATAATAAGATACAATTTTCACGACGTTTCGGCCACAACGCGAGGACGGCTGCTTGCGTTGTGGCCGAAACGTCGTGAGAATTTTATCTTATGTTTTATTTTTATTATTTTATTATTTCCCTTCTACGTGACTTTACCGAAAGAACCAAGAATAAGAGTAGAAACGGTTTTGCTACATCTATAATTCATTACAATGCAGGTTACATGGAAAAGTGCAAGTTGCAACACCTCTCCAAATAAACAACATGTTACGTGATATGTAGCGCAGATGTGCGGCTCAGTGACACTCTTTATTCACTGCCTGTTTCTGTGTTTGTCTCTGGCGCTGCGACACTGCAGGAGATGGGCTACCAGCACGGCAAGACGGTGTTTGAAGCCTGGGAGAGAGGCGACGTCATTGAAAACCTGTTGAAAGACGGACAGTCGGAGGACTTCTGCAAGAGCAAGAAGCTTGATGTGAGTGCCCTGGAAGAAGAAAAATCCATCTTCTATAACTCCTAACTTTTTATGTACAAACATTTTCCGCACACCAAATTTGTATTGTCTTTTAGACTGTGGGTTAACTTGTTTACACAGTAAGCAATCACTATTTGCAAAATGTATAAGTTCAAATACAACATTGTTTCACTAATGTGATTTGATTCATATTGCTTTATTGTTTCATAAAAACATGATAATATTATGTTGTAAAATACATTTAAAAAAAATCTACAATATGCTTGTATTATTTTCACAGGCGCTGACATGTCCAAATGCCTCATTCACTGATCTCGCTGAAATTGTGTCAAGAATCGAACCAGTTAAGGTCTTGCCCTCCGTGGAAGGTGAGAATTCCGTTTCGGGCATATACAAATATACGTGTAGAGTTCTAAATGTTAAGCTGTATATACTGGTACTTGACAACAGGAAAGTAAATGGAGTGTCTACTGCAATTTTTTAATTAATATACTTCATGATTTTTGTTACTTATGTTTATTAAGAGAGTAAAACCTTATATCACTCTATAAAAGTCTAATCAAGTGTTTTTTTTTCTTGTTCTGGAAAGCGATGTGCGGTTATTGTGTTCCAATACTGCCATGTACTTATACTTGCATGCCTCTTAAGTGTGAATCGTGAAAACCACGTGTAACAGGTGGGTCGCAAGAAGTGCTACTGCCTCCCGATAAAACACCTCATTCAAGACCCAAACATCATCAACCGCATCAGAACGTCAGCAGGGCAATGAGCACCATTTCCACAGTGCCACTGCGGCCTTGCAACTCAACTTGTGGAGCAGATAGTAAACCCCCACTGGTCTGCGCTCCTTCAACAGACGAATATCAAAACTGCACACAATTTCTCCTGAAGCCCTCTCTTTGCTAGCAGACCTCAACATTGGCGTTTAGCTCCTGAACGCATTGCCGTACGCAAGAATAGAATGAATGAGGATTTCTCGTGTCACTAGAATTATCCGTATGCAAATGTGGCACTAAACGCTACTTTTTCATCACCAGAGGTGCAAAACGGCGTTAGAGAACACCGTCACAAGGCCTTTATAGCAGAGGACTTAACAGTGCTTATTGCTAGGCACACGTTGAGAATTAAGCATGTCCTAATAGCTAATGCAGGGTTGCAACGAAGTTGGTGGATAAACTTAGCTGTGTTGTCTTCAGACGAACGGGATTATGATGCAGGCGATGAGGGGCTGGATGAGGATTACCTCAGTTTCCAAGCAACCTTTCATGGTACAGCTATCGGCTTGAGTCATTCTGCCTGAACCTCAAGTACTTGGCTTGCATGCGTGCCTTCTTTAACCTGCTCATTTGCTTTTGCAGTGTTTTTTTGAGTGAAACTGTGTGCGGTGCCTTAGTGTAGTCATTGCTCTGGTTCATAGCTTGTGTGGTTATTTTAGATGTCATGCATCGTGCTTGTGAAGGCGGTTAGTCTTGTGGAGAAAAATGGCTTCATGAGAAACTACTGGAGCCTAATTTCTGACACAATCTACCCCCTCCTATTTTTTGCAATAATTATTTAATGGATTTGAAATTGCACAAAATTGAATTCTAATACGTAGCTCGTAGTTTTGCCATTTTCTCAGAATGTTTTGAATGTAGTGGTGTTTCTTACTCGCTCCATTTAAATATGTCTCAGTGAAGGTGAAGTAATTATTTTTAAAGCACTATAATGGTAATGTCTTATAGCTCACCTATATTTCACATGAAAAAACATGAATTTTATATTTATCTTTTTCGTAAAAAAAATGTATGCACAAAACACCACCAGGTTGGTAACCAAAGGCTTGTGGGTATGCAATGCCAGTATATACAGAAATAAACCTGCATTGAAGCCAAAATCACAGCGTGCATGATACTGAAGTATGCTGGCAAGTGTTATCCAACCCATCAATCAGAATATTTGACACCTGGATCTGCTTATTCTTGAGATAGATTGGAGCATTGGTTATTGGGTGTCCCTTCCAGAGAGAATATGATCCAAGAATATGCCTTTCATGCTATCAGCCAAACTTAACTTGATAACATAAGGCTATCCCACTTCAAGGTAGTATTACACAGCCTTGTTACTTGGTGTAGGGGCGATTTGGAATGTGGTATGCCAAATGTATCTGCACGCTTCCTTAGGTAAAGCAGGTGTTGGGTGATAATGCTCTTTTCCCATCTGTTGGTTTGTG
Source organism: Lampetra fluviatilis (assembly GCF_964198595.1). Taxonomy (NCBI): domain Eukaryota; kingdom Metazoa; phylum Chordata; class Hyperoartia; order Petromyzontiformes; family Petromyzontidae; genus Lampetra; species Lampetra fluviatilis. Next base: position 5,938,966 of record NC_136294.1, read on the forward strand.
ATGTGTGGGCTGAGTTTTTTTTTAACTCCAGTGGCTTGCTGCAGGATTTCACAACTGAACAACACGTCTTTGTTGTGATTGTTGTATCCACACTAATTGCAATGTATGGACAAATAGTAAAATTCACCCAGGTGGGACAAATCACTTATGGTAATGATGTTCAATGGATTGATATGTAGTTTTCAAAAACTGTATCACTTAAATAAATTCATATTTTTGTGGGCCAAATAAGCTTCAGAATAGTTGGGCAGGCTCCTGGTGATTGGCGATATTGTGCGATTGGTTGGTATGTGGCGACACCGATGCAGCTCATTTGTCACGTTGGGGTGAGGTCACAGTTTTATTCCAATGCTTTTCATTTTTTCAATGTTTTTTTTGGACAGCGGACGAGTCGGACAACCAGACAGACTACGAGGACGAGTGTGCGGACCAGCTGTTGGCTGCAGAGATTGACGATTGCCTTGCTGAACACGAGGATATGTTTGAAACGGTACGACAGCCGTTCTGAGCTCAGATATGGTGAAAGAAGTGCCGATTGCCATTTGTGTTGATATAAATTTTATTTTGAAATTTAGCAAAATTGCTTTCTATTGCACATTCAACTGTTTCATATATGATGCAATACAAGTTGCTTTTATGGTGCCTTTGGAAACCGTTGCAGTTAAGGCCTGTCCGGCTGCTGGAGTTTCCAATCAATGATTACATGAAATATATCCAGGTAGTCCCCGACTTACGATGGAGATACGTTACGACGACCCCCATGGTAAGTCGAAAATATCGTAAGTCGAAAATGGCCTAGCCTACCCAGGAGTTTTAAAGAATGGTGATAATTTAGCAAAACAGAGTAATTTACAGTACTGTATAAACTATATACTGTATGTATATATTAATTACAATACTGTATTGCACAGTAAAATATAAAGTAAAAAAAACAAGGTAAATTCTTAGCCTACCTATATGAACTGCAATTTCATAGAAAGTTTTTTCAGGAAACAATCCTATCTGCTATAAAAACTTTTAACATGCATTGAACACTGAGACAACTTAACTCCGTCGACCGCTGGTGAGAGTGAGGCATCACCACACAAGGCGGGAGATGCGTTCAGTACATCTCGGCAGCGTCCCAACGTACAGCGTCGTACCTCGTACGCTGCTGCATTTGCCTGCCGCGCGAAATGTAAAACATTTTACAATTTTGTCATATCGCCATCGTAAGATCGAAATATCGTAAGTCGGATCATCGCAAGTCGGGGACTACCTGTAATTGGTACATGCTGACAGTTGGTATCAGATTCTTGAATTGGTGACGGTCCCAAGAACTGGGTTTTAAGTGTTCCCATTTCAGAGAGGGGATGCATGATATAGTTCCTGCTGTAAAATTTGAAAGCATTTGACCATTCGAGAGATGAGTACTTCAACAGGAACTTACATTCAACGTGTGTGTTCTGTTGTTTATCTCCAGGACGAAGAACAGCAACTGAGAAAAAGGAATCCTCATCATCTCAGAGGTTTTACTGAAAACGATGTTCAATAGAGAATTGCACTTGAGTGGAAGTGGTTTGTTTCAGCAATGCAAGCAGTCGGGAAATATCGTGTGAAATGAACAAATTGGTGAGAAGTTTATACGATCAAGAAAAAAATAGCCTCACTTCTTTGATTAATGAACATAATGTTCAGCTCCGCCTTTTTTATGTTAATGTTTATTTTGTAATTTTTATTTACTACTGATTAGTCCTGTAACAAATTGCACAGCTGTGTCTCTGAAAGGGTTCATTAAAAGTACTGTATAAATGGAGTGGACAAATCATGCCATTCCAGGGATTTAATGTCAGTGTACCTTTTTAAGCCAAATGTGCCTTAATATAGGTTGTCCAGAGTGTTCCCATCAGGCATTTATACAAGTGATTATTGAATATTCTGTAGTATCTGCTTGTATTTCTTCTTGATTGTCTTGATGCACTTTGACGAGTGCACTCTGCAGAACCCAACATGTCACATTTGGCTCGTTGGAGAGAACTTTAGCGTAGCACTTGCGTGCAAATGATGCAATGGGAATGATCATTTGTGTTCCGCCACAATTTGTCAAAATCTAATCATGGAGATTACGCTACCAATGGGTAACGCCATTCGCACACACATGTAGACAAGCGTGCACTCATTACATTTAAAATCCCAAGTTTAATAAAACATCAGGGGCATAGTGAATAGAGATGGTGAAATGCTACTGTAGAGTACAGTGTTCAGAAAGGATCAGGGCTACCCAATCCGTTCCCATAATTTTTTCCGCCTTCAGTCTGTTGTCCTTCCCCGCACCTCCGATTAGCATGGTTGGCTTCGTACGGTGCGAAAGAAGTTCAACGTACATCGTGTGGAACCCAGTGAGTGTAATTGGAAAACAAGCACATGTTACGCGCTTTTATGAAGGCACTGTGTGTGTGGTAAGCCCCATGTTGGCCCTGACCAGGAGCCAAATTCAGACGTAGAAATTAACTTTTCTTTGTGTCCCTGGTGCAGGCTGTTGATTTCATGGTACAGTGCAACAAGCAATGCAAACAGTAGTGTTTAGTTTATTGTCAGTAATGACTGTATTTGCTCATGTACTCACTCGGCTGTAATAATTGCTGCTCTTATGTCTTGTTGTACCATTTTATTTGAAAGACTACACACATCACACTGTATGTACTGCATTTGTAGCTAATATGTTTTTTTGCATGATACGTTTTTCTTTATATTGCCAATATATACTATTTAACTGGTGGTTTTAAAGTGCTGTTTATAAAAACCAAAGACGTTGTGCCAATACAGTGGATATATTTTGCCGTCTTAGCATTGACATTTCTTTACTGTTTTGCGATTTAGAAGTTACTTAGCTCTCACATTTTCCTCATGTACATTATGCTGTGATTGAAGGAATTTTTGACATTTAATTGTTTTAATTTGCAAGTCTACACGATGTATAATTTTAAACGTTCACTTTATAAAGTGGTGAATTGCTGAACGTTGTGCGTGTTTTTTTTATGTAAATATAGTTATATTCTTTGGATCTTTTGGTAAAGTCACGAAGATAGGTTCAAATTAATAAAAAATAATAAAAACTACGACGTTTCAATCACAACACAAGCGATCGTCATCAGGACGATCACTTGTGTTGTGATCGAAACGTCGTAGTTTATTTTATATTTTATTAATTTGAACCTATCTACGTGACTTTACCGAAACACCCACAGAATATTAATTCCTGAAGTCACGAAAGCTTTAAGTCAAGAAAATATAGTTTTATTTTGCTTTAAAACATTGGAGTGGATGAATGAGTCATTTTAATATTCTGCTGGTTAAATGAAAGACATTTTTGTATAGTTAGCAATGCGGGTCAATGTTTTCTGTATTTAACTGGGAATGCATCCTGCCTCAAAATTAGGTTTGACAAGAACAGTTAAAGAAGAAATGACAGTCCCTAAATATCCTTACATTTTTGGCAGTGAAATAGACATAAGGTACAGCTGTGCACAGTGGTTCTACGCTGCGCTATGGACCCAACAACATGCGTTGGATGCTCAGAAGTGGCTCACATTAGTGACGAATTACATCTGAATTCCCCTGCTGACCAGCACAGCATGGTGAAGTTTTGTCAACAAACCCGCAAGATTGATACTGCATGGATTGGTTGACCTTCCTCCGCACCTCCGATTTAGCACGGTTGGCTACGTACGGTGCGAAAGAAGTTCAATATACATACATGGAGAGATCTGAGTACAGTGCTGGTTTGCTAGTGGGCAGCACTGTTAAATAGCCATAACAACATGAAAAACACTCTTAAAATTGTTTATTGCATTGCCATTTTTAGATAATTGTATATACCATGAAATAGTGGTTCCCATGACCTTTTCCAATATAAATATCCACATATACCATGTACGTTGATGTTGGGTGTGTTGATGTTTTACACTCTATGCCTGTCGTTTAAAGTTGCCTAATTTTGTAAAGTTTAGTTTCATTGATGGGTCATGGAAGTGGAACACTAATTAGTTCTAAAGTTGTTAAGTTTGACATTTTCTGTTGATCACTAGGATTGTGTGCAGAATTTCACCGAGGTGGGTATACAGTATTTGATGACCTCTTCCAAGTAGATGGAGGAGGTAAACAGGAGGGCACCTAGGGGTTTTGGCTTTTGTGTTCATGAGTGATGCTGTCTCAATCACTTGGGATTTCAACATTGATGTTTTGACACATTGCGGAAAGATTTAATTGGAAAACAACTCATTTTGTAATTTTGGCCTCAGCCATTGCTGTACATTTTCACTTTAGGAGTGTAAAATTGAGCAAATGTAGCCACAGCCAAAGCACCATGAAGAGTTTTAAATGAGCAGTGAAAATGTGGGGTATCATGGTCAGGTGATGCAATTTGGCATGGCTGCAATACGCTTTTGTGCAATTTTAAATTATTTCCATTGAACAGCATCGATTGCGATCTTGGAAGAGAAATATTGGTCAAATATGCTGAATGCCTGGGAGTGCACGCTATGTTTCCACTAGGGGTCAGTCTTATACTAGATGAGTAGATGTAGCTTGAAGAGAAATCCCTGCTGCCCCACTCACTGGCTTGTGGTACTTGTTCGAGTGACAGACGATGAGTCTTTCTTAGCGTTTGTAATGGAAAATTGGCAAGCCAACTCGAAGTTTATTATTTTTTCACTGTAACCCTTATCAACTTGTCTGCTTGACAAGTGGTTTTAAGGCTTAATGGATACAATTTCTCACAGTTGTTTGATTGTGGACATGCAAATAACTTCCACAAATAAAACAAGTTCACCTCAGTTCACTTGGTGTCAGGAACCTTGAGTCACCCACAATCCCAGCTGGAAATCAGCATTGTATAACCCCTCTTTGATGGTGTTTATAATGAATGATTTTGGCCTGAGTTAATGCAAGTAAGAATACTGATGCATTATATCGGAAATGCAACGTGATAATTGTTTTCTGTATATTGAGTAGTTTATGGGGGTGTAAGATGGTTCCGAGCTTATAAATTCACAGACCACGACGAAGCGGTGGGTAGATAAACTGCAGAAGGCGTATAGCATTTCTTTAAAGTGTGATTTACAAACGTGCAGATTATATAAATAAATATTAAAGATGGCCAATTCTATCATTTGGCAAGCCTCATAGCGTGCTCGGTATTCCTGGTGTAATTCTCTTGCGTTTCCGATAGATTCGTAATCCGTTTTGTAAATCAAATCAATCTTGGTGCTTACGCCTTTTTTTTACAAAAAAAACACGGAATGGAAAAAGGCAAAAAACTACGGATTCAATAGAGCAACATTTTAAGAAAACTCTGTAAAACCTATATACACGTGACTTTTCAAAATAAGGGTTGTTGCTTATTTTCTAAAATGAGTCCCCGAATGCGTTAATTTACATATTCGAGTTGTATCGGTTGTAATATAATCTGCATACGTAAAGCATTCGGTAACTTAACCGTAGTTTGAAAACGTTGCATGCTCTCGGAGGGCGTGTGCCAAGGTTGTAGCAGCTATTGTTTTTTTTAGTCGAGCCGAGAGGTCTCGCTCACATGCCACCGTGGGCTTTCCTGAGGCCGTGATTCGGGTGACTTGCAGAGAGGGCTGCCCTTTTGCGAACACAAGGGCGGAAATAACAAATGTCTTTTCCTGTAAACCCATTTGCCCTCTAAATTTAGACCGAAAAACAATTTTAAGCAATTATTACTTGAAAGTAATTTTTCAAAACGATGTGGAAAGCTTTCTTCGGATTTATTAAGCAAAGTTATTTTTTAACAGTGCTCTTTGGTCATGTAAAGTGTAAGCACGCTTTACGGTCTGTAATGTCGTGTGTGTTTTTATGAGTATTTAAACTTATCTTGGAATTTTATTTTATATTTACTCCACTTGTCGACATCATTTGAACAATCACGTCCCAACCGGTTGTTTAATATATGTGAGTAACTGTTGGCTGGAGCTTTAACAAGTTCGCAATTTCACCTTAGCCCGATGGGCAGTTGTATTTGACATGTGTGGAGGTTGAATTTGCCTATGTCATTGTGCGTGGCGCACTGCATCTGGCTAAGGTTCAGCATCTGCTGATATATTACCGGATGTGGTGAAGTCCAATGTGTTACACCTACCTATATTTGGCTACTTCCGTTCCACCCACACCACCCAATCCATCGCCCACCCACCACACAAACTCGGCACTGCTTTACTTCTGGAAACTGACATATGCGCGCATACTTTTTTTTTACAAACTAATAATTTAGCTTGCATACGCACACATAGTCATGTAGTTTTAAATGTTGTCGACCTCACTTCGTACCACATACAATTCGTATTGAATGCTGAATGCAGCACTCTTGTTTAATTTTTCAATCTGATGAACTTTTTTCGGCAGTTTGTATACCAAAGGAATGCATTGTTGAGAACGAGATTACACAGATTAACTGCATGAGTAATCCGTTACATATAAACAGGAAGGAAGCTTTCAAAACCATTATTTTCACCACCTATGACCAAAGTACCTGGAATGCACCCAATCTTTTTTTTCAGATCTCGCAAGCTAAGCAGGTTTGAGCATTGGATGGGAGACCACCATGCCACTGAGGTCATTATAGGCTGCTCAGGAGCTATGTGGGGGAGCAGAGGGCTTTGAAGAACAATCAATTGTTGTGCTGTACTATGCTTCCATATCTGTGCTCCCCACCTTCAACCCGCACTGACCTGCGTGGGTGAAGTGTGGTCACATATAACCCCAACGACCCACGCAGTATATTTATGTTGAACTTCTTTTGCACCGTGCGTAGCCAACCGCGGCAATCGGGAGTTTGAGGAGGCTCTCATCCACCATTCGATTAACAAACAAAAAAAATGGGGGGGGGGGGGTTGCTGTACACGTACGATATTTTCACCAGGAATTGTTTTCATTACTCTATTTATCATGAATGTTACACGTCAAGATCTCAGGACACGCTTCCCGTGTCGTAGAACTGTATGGCAGCGCTCTCCGTTACAACCGTGCGAGATGTCCAAGCGGATGTTTTTTTTTCTCTCCTTCCCCCCCACCACTGCCCCCACTTATATTTAGCTGGGCAATTAAAAGGCTGAAAGCCGCTGGGGTGCAGTGTGTGATTACGGCTTCCTTCCCGCGTGGACCCAGATAGCCATTAATAACCAGCTCCCAGAGATTTCAGCGTGAGGTTGTCATACAGATGTGGCATAGGTTTGGCTCTCATTCTTTTGTACGTGTTTGTGTAATACGTCTCGTGTGTGTGTGTGTTTTGGATAGTTTCATAACTCGTGCATGAATATTTGCAGACATAAAAACAAAACCCCACCACCATCAACGTAAGGAAATTATTACTAAGTAGCCCCTTTTGCCCGTCCAAGGACCGGGTGTATTGCGGTAAATCTGAAACTTGCAAGCGAAAATCAGACCACGACGTGACATTCGTTGCATCGATGCGTGTGCAATTTGTAAGGGCGCTGTGACACAGACCTATTTCATGTAAAGGTTATAATCCCTTGTTCATCATGACGTCCTTTTTACTTCGATGTCTCAACAGCATGGTGAGGGTTGTGAGTTGACGCCGATGAGGGGGGAGGAGGCGCCTCGCCCCCCCTCCATGTGGAGTGACGTCAGCCGCTAATTATTATTAATGGAGGGTTGGGTGTCCATTTAAAGGACGTCACCTTATAATGATTATTAATGAGGGGGGCTGTTCGATGTGGAGTGACGTCACCTGCTCATGATTATTAGATGGGGGGGGGGGGTACTCCGTATTGAGTGACGTCACCTGCTCATGATTATTAATTAGGGGGGCTGGTCAATGTGGAGTGACGTCACGAGCGTTAAGGACACACATTCCTGGGTGATTATAGTAGGTATTTAAAAAGATATATTTTGAATAAGTAAAGGCCACAGCATAAAGTGTCCAGACGACCGGCATCAACATGTGTAGCGTTGGAGGTTCCCGGCAATGATCTAGGTAACGATGGAAGAGAGAGAGAAAAATGAAAGGGCGAAATGTATGTCCTGTACGTACACTGAACTTTCGGATCGTACGGAGCCAACCGCGCTAATTGGAGGCGCGTGGGAAGGAAAGGCCACAAACGAACACACAAAAAAGCAGTTCTAAAGAAATGAGTTTTCAATCGAGATTCAAAAGTGCAAAGCTCCAGTGGCTTCCTAATATCGGAAGGAAGAGCGTTCCAGACGGCCGCAGAAGCGCGTCTGAAAGCGCACGACGGAGTGACCAGCGTCTTTGTTCGATGACCGGCAGCCGAAAGGGGAAGAAGAGAAAAAGGAACGTGTGACGGGTGGATCAACTCAGAAGGGCGTCGATAAACAGGAGAGCATCTCGTTAAACTCGTAGCGATCCCTGCAATGTAAGGATATATTTTTTTGACACGAGATATGTTGAAATAACTTTCAGATTAAAAAAATGCAGTTTCATACAAACAATAAAAATATAAAGTCTTGTGTCTTCTTTAATGATAAGTGTAACGTAGTTTTCTGCTATTGTAAGATTGTAAGAAATCAAACTGCCTTGTTTTGATCAAATCCATGGACAGGATTTGGTTCCACAAGACTTCTTGCTAGCACTGCTTATAGCTACCTCGTCCGACTGCAGGGTTTCTCAATAGCTTATCCAGTATGCCATAAGTTATGTTTCGTTGAGGAATATTGCTAAATATTGTCAAATTGACGTGAGATGCTTGAGAGCGACCACATGCTCAACTCCTCACTTGCCGGTAAGCTTATTTACTTTAGTCTCTTTATATTTGCAGGCCAAACTGACAATGCATTGACAGTGATATTTATTACAGCATGGGAGGAAGTGTGTTTCAGGATAATGTTTGGAAGGGTAAAGTGAAACCTGTTTAATGCCAGGTCTTTCAGATAAGTGTGTGATTGAGTCTCAGTATCTCACCTCGGATGTGCTAAATATTAATGCAAATGAAGAATCGTTGCACTTTATTGTAAGGCCAATACACGAAACTCTAAAACAATGCTTCTTCAAAAAGTGGATACAATTTATTGTTCTTTTGCATACCTCAATCGGACTCCCATTGTCCATAACTCATGTTATCAGCAGGACCAGGCCATTCCGTGATTCTCCCCATTATTTTCGATGTATTTGTCCCATCACCTCCCGCCCATGTCTCAGAAAAGAGGAAGCATTGCATAGGTTCATACTCTTAGGTTTTTTCGGTAAAGTCACGTAGGTATTTTTTTTCTAATTAAAAGTAAAATAAAAAATCACGACGTTTCGGAGGCAACACAAGCTTCCGTCTTCAGGTGGAACCGTCACAGCACGATTGCTGTATCATTGCTGATATCATTGGTGATACAACAATCGTGCTGTGACGGTTGCCTCCTAAACGTCGTGATTTTTTATTTTACTTTTAGAAAAGAATATTTTACCTACGTGACTTTACCGAAAAAACCTAAGAGTATGAATCCTTGCAGTCACGAAAGCTTCAAATCTAGAATTGCATAGGTTGTTGTGGGTAGATGCTATATTTATCCTATTATCTGCTGTGTTCATGGATAAAGATGGTTGCGTAATGACTCTTGAGAGATAGGACAGGAAGCTGCAAACTTATCCACGATGGTGTTGATGTACAGAGGGAGTTGTGGATTAATCTGGGAATCATTGTCAAACGCGAATAAGATAAGAGGGCCGCGTATGACAGCCAGCAATTCCGTTGTGTTCGCAATGGGGTGCACAACTTTTGGCCAAAAATTGTACATGGCAGCAAAGTCATCCTAGCTAAAACTGACACGATGTTAAGGCTTAATTTCTCACAAAAACTTTACGTTATGAAAGATAGGTGTGTTAGATGTCATCGTTCTTAAAATGAAAATAATATTTTATGTGGTCTTAAAATACATAATTACCTATTTTATTTTTGCCAAAAATTGTCCTGAAAACTAAATTCAAATTTGAATACATACACTTTTTCACATAAAGTAATTTTGTCTCATAAATTCTATGACAATCCGTGATGCAATCGTAAATGTAATGCCGTTTATAACCTTACGTGCCAGTTGGCAGTTGTGAGTCTTGAGTAACCACAGACGTACAGCCATGTTTGAACACAGCCGTAAACATCGCTTATTTAAACAAAGGACTACACGCTTCTCTCAAGCTCCTTATGGCCACGTTCTCTTATTTGAACGGGTAGGCGATCTCCAGTGACTCACTGCAAGACCACGAAACTCGGCAGCGTGGAAGAGACAGCAACTCTGACCTACTTACATACAGAGCGATTCTTCTTGCTTGTCTCTTGCATAACGTTTCTCTTGATCCAGTGCTCCTCTACATTGCACCCTTATCAGCTTTTCAATGCGCACACACACGCGCTTGGCTAATCTGGTAATCGTTGTCAAACACAAAGGCGGAAATTGTAACAATCCTGTTTAAAAAAAAAAATCCCTTATCGCAAAATAAGCAACGCTCACGAGGAGCGGAGTCACAATCATTGTCATCCGATGCTGGTTCTCAGCTCCTTGAGATGTGGGGGAGGCACGCACGTGCGATGGCAAAGGGATGTTAGAACGGCCTTACCCGCGAACAGGTGGGTGTCTTCCGACATTGTTTTCTTAACCTTTTGATCGTGCATCACCCACACAGATGGACATCTTATATCCGGCACGTGGTTATACTTGTAGTGTCCGTACAATGTAGATGTGCCTATGACCCAAATGAGCAGGAATGTGCCCTGCTTTGTCAGGTCTCGGGAAGGTTGAAGGAGGGTTAAGCCTGGATGGTGCTGGGATGGACACCCACCATGCGTAACAGGTATTATAGGTTGCGGAGATGCATCGTGGGCAGCAGAGGACAGTCCAACACATATTGGCTCCCTGCATTTACCAACCCACACAGACCGGTGTGGTGAAGTATGGCTAAACCATCCCACTATCTGAATGGCATGGAGAGGTTTTCATCCAGCAGTGAACTGACAAGTTTAACATATATGCTGGCCATTCACTTAAATAACATTAATGAAAGTCCTCTCCTACAAATTGTATATTTACATGCATTTATAGGTACATAAAGACAATATCTTCCATTTAGTATTTTATATGTTTAGGGAAAGTGCAGTGGTTAGCACATCACGCTGTGAACCCGGCGACCAGAGTTTTATTCTCAGCCTTGTCTGTATGTTGAACTTCTTTCGCACCGTCTGCAGCAGTCTGGAACGCTCTTCCTTCCTATATTAGGAAGCCACTGAAGCTATGGGGCCGTCCACTTAGTACGTACGCAAAAATCTGTCAAAACTTGACCCTCCCCCCCTCCCTGTACTCACGCGGACTTTTTACCCCCCCCCCCACCTGCGTACGTTCGTCTGACCCCCCTCCCCCAACCTCGAATCCTATAGAACGGCCAATATTTAATCCACGCAGAAACGATCAAGGATTCATAATATTAACGTGTTTAAGCAAACAGACAGTCCACCGCCGGCCTATCTAACTCATTTGAAGGCCAATGTAGACAAATTATTATCGAGGCTTCACCCCCCACCCCCCCTCCTATGCGTACATTGTCAGTAGACCCCCCATACACAAGCGTACGCGTTTGGGTCAACCCCCCCCTCCCCCTCCATGCGTACGTACTAAATGGATGGCCCCTATGCACTTTTAAATCTATATTGAAGACGCATTTCGTTAGAACTGCTCTTTGAGTTTAGGTTGCTGTCCTTCCCCTGCACCTCCGATTAGCACGGTTGGCTACGTACGGCGCGAAAGAAGTTCAACGTGCATGCATCCCAGCAATTGACAAAGAGCTCCATGCTGGAGTGATGGGACCAGCACTGCACCCAGCCACATTTGTCTCCCTAACGTTAATACCACACAAGGCATCGTTTACGGTTAAGTCAACCTCAAGGAGACCCAGACACAAACTGATTATGCTTTGCCGTGGAGCATTATGGGTAAAAGCACACAGAGAATAAGCAGAACTCAGCAATTGTTTAGGAGAGCAAACTCTGGGCCAAGGTTTGGATACCACTTGCTACTGACGTGTGTTATGACCAGGAATTAAACCTGAGTTGCTGGGTTTGCAGCATACCGTGAAATGACTGTCACCACTACCCCAATACATACATGGCTAAATATAGAGAGTGGAGTGTGGCGCAGTGGTTAGTGAGCTCAGCTATAAACGCGGTAAACCTGAGTTCAGTTCCCGATCATCGCTAACGTCAGCGGTGAGCGATGTATGCACTGACCGGCATGGTGAATTTTGGTGAGATATGTTCAAACAACCACCTTGACTGAGAGGATACAGGAAGGCCTGCATCCAGCAGTGGAAGGGGTTTCATTTGTGGTGTTTATAAAACAAAAACCCATTGCACAGTGGAAAACATTTATGAAAGTGATCAAAATAAGATCGAGTTTCACTCTTCAAATATCATAGCCGCAGTGCCATTTTCTGTTCCAGAGGTGCCAGGTTCGTTGCTATGTTGAGGCCACAGGTAATTCAACATTTGGCAATTCCTTAGTAACAGATTTGATGTTTATCTGATGGAACAGTTTATCGCTCTTCACCTGCAAACTGACGGGCACATCAAAGGACAGCGGAAATCTGTTATCACTGCACAATAGCCTATTACAACTGCTGTGACTCACTGGACAGGACCGCTATTTAAATTCTTCCCTCTCTCACTGGACAACTTAACGTGATGCTTATCGCAGGCCTCTGTCTGCAAAACGATAGCATCTAGATGAGTACTCGGGAGTCCACAAGCGGACATGTGTAACTAAGTAATCTGCAGTCATTCCCATACACGTTGAGTTGAAGGTGGGAGAGCTATATGAAGTTCTTTGTTCAACGGGTGTCCGATCCATGCTCGGTTCTACAATGACGGAAACATTACAGAAAGTTACATAGATGCATTAAACAATAATTTGTAAACTCTTACAAAACAACAACATACTATGGAAGAGGGAAAAAAACTGGAATCGTTAACTGATGCAAACATAGGAATACAGTTAAAAGTGCCAATTTCGTAATTGTCAAATCATAGTTGCAAATCATTGCGCCAAACGTGGATGTCGTTGATATGAAGCGTGAGTTTTAAGGGCATTTTCTTGACAGTAAAATCCACCGAATTGAGAATCTCACATCCTCACATGCCTCTCTCTTCTCTATTTTCTACACGCGCTGTAATGATATTGTCCAGCACCTCTGACAATCAGCACAGGCCAAATAGAAACGCACGCGCACGCACAAAGACGAAAGCCAAATACAGAAATGAAAAGTCGACACCGCCACGCGCGTTCATCACCTGCAGTGGTTATTGTTAAAGTCGGTTGGCGGAAATTGAAAGCGAATGGAAAGAACAAATATTGTTATTTGATGATTCACGACGCCTGTCGAATGCTGTCTTGCTCACACGCATGGTCAGAAGAGTCCAGCAATTGACTCTCGTGAAATTCATGGGAGGTAGGGGTGTTTGTTTGTTGTAGTACAGAGTTAGACTGATGGCCTTAATCTAAGTTGTCTTGTGGTTGTTGTTGTTTGACTTGCATCCCACTGAGATTTTTGCACACAGCGTTGGTGTACGGTGCTTTTTCTGCAATATTTTTGCTGTCTTTTCTTGGATTTTCTGTTTGCACATAATCACTTTAAGATTATTTCTTGTTCACGTTTTTGTTTTTTTTGTTTGTTGCGGTTGCACCCGATTCCAGAGCCGAATGGCTCACAGGGCTATACCTAATAAATGAAACTTGAAACTTGAGGGGGGGGGGGGAGGGGCGGCTTCGACACATCCGATCACGGTGCTCGTCAGGAGAAGCAGATCACGGATAATCTCCTGAGATGCCCTGCAGCACCACAATGCCGCGCCTCAAGACGTTGGCAATGCCAACACCAGAAGCTGTCGTCTGTGCAGAAAGTCGGGAAAAGACCGCGAAAGGTTTGGGGCCGTCCATAAATGACGTCACGCAGCTAGGGGGGGGGGCAGACATTTGTGACGATGTGTGACACAGGGGAGGTTTGAGAAATGTGACGTCACATCAAAATGCGCAACTTTAATAAATTTAGACAACACGTTCTACTTAATTAAATTGACTTTTTAATTGTTTTTTTCCCTACAACATCAGAGTGCAGCGCCACATTAAATACGCACTACAATGACAATAGTTTAAAGCGATTTGAAGCATGTTTTATTTGGGGGGGGGGCAGAGCTTTGTGACGTCATATTTGAGGGGGGGGTCTGACTTTTTGTGACGCCATGTGACGAAGGGGGGGGGGGGTCAAAGGTCAAAAATCTACCAAAATCGCGTGACGTCATTTATGGACGGGCCCTTGGACAGGTGATGACGACAACGACGAAGCAATTTGAGTGCCAAGCTGGTCATGCAACCCTGTCCACATTTCCGATGCATATTGTCGTTATTATTTTATATACGTTCTACATGTGTCGATTGAGTTTGTGCTTGAGCTTACTACTCATTACAGTATCATGCACCCATCCTGTGGGAATCCTTCCGTGGGGTCGTCTTATATAATTAATAAACCAAATTATTTGAAGATGGATTAGTTGCTTCAGATTTCAGTTTCATTTATTAGGTATAGCCCTGTGAGCCATTCGGCTCTTGAATCGGGTGCAACCGCAACAAACAAAAACATGAACAAGAAAACATCTTAAAGTGACCACGCAAAAACAGAAAAATTCAGGAAAAAATAGCAAAGTCTTCCAGAAAAAAACATCGTATATCAATGCTGTGTGCAAAAATCCCAGTGGGATGCAAGTCAAACAATAACAACCATAAGACAACTTAGATTAAAGTTATCAGTCTAACTTTGTACTCCAACAAACAAATATGGCTAAACCAAAACGTTTTCAAAATCACCACAATAAAGCTATAAAAACAATGTAACAGTGATCATAGGAACTGTGATTGAAATTTTACAATAAACGATATACGTAACATGTACTACCAAACTTTGCAGCCATAGCTGGCAGCATGAGTCACTCCATAACAGTAGGAGTATCAGTAGGAGTATCAAACATTTTTCAATGCACCTTTAAGATCAGCACACTATAATCAAAACACAGATCATACTTTGCAGTGGTCATCCGGAGCGATACATTTGATTTGAGGCCACTGAATAGCAATGGCAGCTAAGGGTGTACAACTCCTCTAGAGCAGTATTGAGTGAAGATCTCACAGGTAGTGATCCAAGTTGCAGTTTGTTAAATGAAGTCCTCCTTTATCTCTCTGAGTTTGTCATAAACAATCGTGCCAGTGTTAGAAAGAGGATGTTGTTGAAGCTGAATATAAACAGGAAAATATATATTTTTAAAATGTATGTCACCCATGAACTACCGCAGTATAATCAATGGTTTGTGAGGCTAAATGTTTACATTTCTACATTGTCTGATGCCCCTTTTTATCTACATCAACTCCAGTGCGTAAACAAACACGAGCTTTTATCTCTCGATGCTGCCGTCTCACGATGAATTTCCGCCACGATTCTGGCGGTCCAACTTGTCACATTTGGCAATCATCGGATGTGTGCCAAGCGCACTACGTAACCATGCCCCCCCCACCCCCCCCGGATGAAGTCGACTGATGAAGACGCCGAGTTGAGCCACGTGTGGTGTGAGATTAGCGATGAGTGGAGGTTTGAGTCACGCTGGCACCTAGGACACGCACATTCATCTCTCCGTAAAGACGCCACCGGCAGGCGCACACGGGCGTGAGAGGCTCGGGCAGACGCACTCTTGACGCTAGACGTCAGGGCGGTGCAGCGAGTGCCTCCACGATTGTGCTTCGCAACAAGTTTCCACCCCGGGTTTGGTTCCTGATCCAGGTGCCTGCCTGCGTGGAGTTTGTACGTTCTCCTCCTGTTCTGCATTGGTTTTCCTTTTGTGAACTCCTCCAGTAGCTAAAATAAAATAAACATTTCACGTAACTGGTATTGGTCAAACATCCCAATGCTGAAAAAGACACAATTGAGATTACCCATTGCAACGTCATCCAAAACTTGGCAGGACCCTCCTGAATAAGTCTTGAGACTCCAATGATATTTCCCTGGGTAAATAATAATAATAATGTGGTAGTTCAAGTTGACTGCTTTTGTGAACTCCTCCAATAGCTCAAATGAAAAAAAAACATGCATTGTAAAATGGTATTGGCCAAACATCAAAATACTGAAATAATTACACAATTGAGATTATCCATGGCAACATAGTACAAAACTCGGCAGGACCCTAATGAATAAGAGTCTTGAGCCTCCGGTGAGCTTTCCCTGGGTAGACAATCATAATAATAATGTGGGAGTTCAAGTTGACTCCTTTGAAGTGTTTGTGAAAGCCAACGGCACAACCACGTGCGGGACCTAGCAGGGGGGTGGTCCCAGGTGACGCTTGCGGCAAAGCGTCCCCCGCCTCTTTCCCCGAGTGAGAACCGCACGGGATGCTGCTGGATCACATTGGTGTGAAAAGGTTTCGGTTTCGGCGCCGAAAGTTGGCAAATGGCCTCTTTCGGCATACTTCCGGTTTCGGCCGAAAGTAAATTTTTTACTTTCGGTTTCGGCCGAAAGTCAAATTTTAACTTTCGGTTTCGGCGAAAGTTAATTTTTTACTTTCGGTTTCGGCCGAAAGTCAATTTTTTACTTTCGGTTTCGGCCAAAAGTATTTTTTTTACTTTCGGTTTCGGCCGAAAGTCAATTTTTTACTTTCGGTCTGGTTTCGTTTTCAGCCGAAACCAGAAATCCAGTTTCGGTCGGCCTCTAGTGAAAAGCAAATCGTCCAATGGGCTCTAACCAGGAGCGGAACGAGTGTGGGGCAGGCAGGGGGTGCCTTGCCCCCCATGCTGACCAAAGCTACGAGTTGGGACCCCCTTGACAACCACGCACGAGTTATATTTTCAACAACAGTGTAAAAGAACAAAAACTAATGATGTGATTAGGTAAGAGGAGCCGCGATAGATAATAGCCTCGGTGCGACTGCGTGAGAAAAATCGAATATATTGGGGCCCCCACCTGCCCAATTGCCGCACCCCCTGAGCTGATAATGTAGTCACTGCGCCACTGACTCGAACATTTTGCTCTCAATCCCCCGCAACATCCGATGAGCACGGTTGGCCACGTACGGCGCGAAAGAAGTTCAACATACATTCACATAACGTCATCATATTTCCACGTAGGGATGGGCCACAGTGCTGC
Organism: Lampetra fluviatilis; assembly: GCF_964198595.1. Taxonomy (NCBI): domain Eukaryota; kingdom Metazoa; phylum Chordata; class Hyperoartia; order Petromyzontiformes; family Petromyzontidae; genus Lampetra; species Lampetra fluviatilis. The sequence goes on from NC_136294.1 coordinate 5,956,154, forward strand.
GCTCATATGTTGGCACTCGGCGGTGACCACTCGTGACGCCCCCAAATCTGGGTGAAACATCTGCGCCGAGGGCAGAGAGCTCAACGGGAACACGAAGTGCGAAAGTCTCCGACGCAACCGATCTTCGCTCGCGGCATTCACGACTACAATTTGCATAATTGCCGGTATTGCAGCTATTATGTTATTTTGTGAATTTCACATCTCATTTCGGCCGCGCGCACTCATTCATCATCATTTCTGGCTTCCTGTACAGGTCCCTAATGAGGCATGGCGTCAGCATTTGAAGTCTATTCATATGGTGAAAGAATTAATGGTACGCGCGCAGAGGAGTACGAGCATTTTGGACATCGCTTGTTTAAAAGTGCAGACCTTCCGGGGTCTGATAGCGCTCTGCGGCATAACACATGTCCAAGTGTGGTGTAGGATGCAGATGGAAAGAATGAAAAAGAAGGATCATGGGGGGTTAGAGAGGGAGCGTGCAGGATGGGCGTGTTGAGTGCTGTCACCCCATTGCAGAGTCCATCTGTGGCGCGCGGTAAATGAACTTGCACAAGTGAACAGCTATGTAGGTTGAACTTCTTTGGCACCGTACGTAGCCAGTCGTGCTGATAAGAGGTGCGGGGGAAGGACAACAAACTATACGCAAAATCTAGATTTAAAAGTGCGTAGCTCCAGTGGCTTCCCAATATTCGAAAGGAGAGCGTTCCAGACGGCTGCAGAAGGGCATCTGAAAGCACGCGATGCAGTGACCGTGTGCAAAACAATGCCTGGAGGCATTGTGGCACATTCATGAATTCTGCGAGTCAAAATGCGGTGTGTTTATTTTTTAAATCGGGAAGAGAAGTGCGGCTTTGCTATGGCAGATGCCATGGGTTTCTTCAATGCTGCCTTGCATTGCAACACTATTCCTGTGAGGTCTGACAATTAAACAGGCTATATTTAAAACGAATACCTCTTCAGGGTCATATTCGTTAAAGTTGATGTATTCCACACCGCGCTGCACACGCACACATACGAAAAAAATATATATACCGGACAAACTGCTCTCACCCAAGGAAGGAATTTTCTGTCAAAATAATGATAATTATATATTGGAGCTCATGTTCATCAACAACCTCATTTGGAACTGTTGCGCTTTTTATGCGGTCTTTGTTGACGCAGAAGTCAGCTCAATTAATTCATTCTAGAAGTCTCCCACAAGCCGTGCTATCTTGCAGTCGATTTGGGGGACGGGGGGGGGCGGGAGGGGCGTTTATTTCACGCAACATGTCAAACATTTTTATATTCTTAGGTTTTATCGGTAAAGTCACGTAGGAAAAAAATGTAAATTAATAAAAGTAAAAAAAAAATCACGACGTTTCGGAAGCAACACAAGCCTCCGTCTTCAGGTGGAACATTCAGGTGGAACAACGTCAAACATTGCCGTTGCACGACCGAGGTGTGTAACACGCGCGCGTAATCTGTGCGCTTTTCACTGCGCGTAATGGAACGGCTGCCACTCCGCACGGGAGGCAGAAGCGTCGTCACTCCTACAGCGGCCTTCAAACGATGCCAGACCGTTCGCAATGGACCCTCGTGTGAGCCGTTATAAGTGAAAGACCGACACCACCACCACCACCTCTTGGCATCGGTCTGCCATGTACGTGATAAGCGCGTCTCTTCTGTGCGGCTGCCGTGTCAACGGTCAATGGAACCTGAGGCTCTGTGACAGCTTCCATGACACGCGAGATGGAGCCACTAATTTAACCAACTCCCCCGCACGCACGCACACACACAGCTCCCTCGCTTTTATCGCGGAGTGAGTCGGAGCATTCCCGGCGGCGCTCACAATTGCAAGAATATTGTCACTGTCGCATAATAGCCGACTTGATGGCGAGCCCGCGTATCGCCACAATCCTTCAACGGAGAGAGAGAGAGAGAGCCCGCGGAGTCTCGTGATGTATCTGTTTACTTTTTGGGTTCCCAGGCTCCGGTCGCCAGGTCTGCGAGCCAAATGCCCTCCGGTGAAACAAAGATGACTCTGTATTCAGTCGAGAAAATGTGGAAACATCTGCACCGCATCTCCGCCACGGGTCTTCGAGAGTTCTGTAGATAACGTTATGGGGCAAAAATACATCGGGTGACCCGGGTGTGCAGAGAGGGAACAGCAGGAGAGGTGCGTGAAGGAGAGGTACTGTGGGGAAAGGGAGAAACAAGTTAATTACATTTCGATTTAAAGCTTTCGTGACTGCAGGGATTCATCTTCTTGGTTCTTTCGGTAAAGTCACGTAGAAGGGAAGTAATAAAATAATAAAAATAAAACATAATAAAATTATTTTAAAGCTTTCGTGACTGCAGGGATTCATCTTCTTGGTTCTTTCGGTAAAGTCACGTAGAAGGGAAATAATAAAATAATAAAAATAAAATATAATACAATTATTTTAAAGCTTTCCTGACTGCAGGGATTCATCTTCTTGGTTCTTTCGGTAAAGTCACGTAGAAGGGAAGTAATAAAATAATAAAAATAAAACATAATAAAATTATTTTAAAGCTTTCGTGACTGCAGGGATTCATCTTCTTGGTTCTTTCGGTAAAGTCACGTAGAAGGGAAGTAATAAAATAATAAAAATAAAACATAATAAAAATTATTTTAAAGCTTTCGTGACTGCAGGGATTCATCTTCTTGGTTCTTTCGGTAAAGTCACGTAGAAGGGAAGTAATAAAATAATAAAAATAAAACATAATAAAATTATTTTAAAGCTTTCGTGACTGCAGGGATTCATCTTCTTGGTTCTTTCGGTAAAGTCACGTAGAAGGGAAATAATAAAATAATAAAAATAAAACAATAAAATAATTCTCACGACGTTTCGGCTACAACGCAAAGCAGCCGTCTGAAGCCGTCTGAAGACGGCTGCTTGCGTTGTAGCCGAAACGTCGTGAGAATTATTTTATTATGTTTTATTTTTATTATGTTATTACTTCCCTTCTACGTGACTTTACCGAAAGAACCAAGAAGAAGTTAATTACATTTAGGGCAGGGTATAGCTGGGGCATGCATGCACCAGTGTGGCTACCTGGTGCGATGTGTAAAAACATTGCCACGAGGGAGACAAAGGCGGTCGGGTGTGGTGCTGGCCACCCACCCACCCCCTCGTGTGCCTTCATATGCGCTCATCGCTAACGGTACTTGGCTCAACAGTTTGTTAAGGATTTACTGGGGATCTTTGTCTTATACTGAGCCTGCATTGACGGTGCTGAGTCCATTTATCTACTCATCGCTGTGCTAGAGCCACTCAGTGTTGTGAGTTGAAACCACGTTTCACCGTTTTGCTTTTGATGAGGCCACGATGCTTTGTTAAGAGTGGCTACACATTTTGAAGCGAGCAAAAGCATTGGGCCGCCGTTGAATTGTTTTCGACGTAAAACGCGGACGTTTTTGCAAACATTGTAGACGGATGCGTCACGTGATTCACACAGCGATAACGTGATTCAAACACGCAGACTTGATGTCATCCAAATGTGATTTATGTAGACAAACAAACAAAAACCACTTTGTTTTCTTTACACACGTGGGTAATGTTGGCGTGAGTGAAGTGGAATGTGATACGCCTGCAGGTCTGAACGTTTCGACGGCAAAACGCTACACCTGGGGTTAAACTTGGCTCGCTTCGATTGCGATGAAAGATTTGGGGTACAAGATGATTGTATACAAAGCAAATATGAATATCAGTTGCAAAAAAACAACAACACCATGGTAAAAACGCATCTAAGTTTACCTCCGCAAATGAAATTCAAAACCATTTGAACTCTTTAGAATCTTTTTTTGTCCAGAATTTTTGAAGGATTATTTTTTCTTGCTTTGCCATGAATTGAACATCACCAGTCCATCACACATGCCAAACATTTATATAGAACACAAACGGGAAAGTGCGGAAAGAAACCTGGGGAGGCGCATGCTTGGAAATACATTGTGAGGCAGAGAGAGAGAGAACCTACGCAGGTTAGTGACATCATTCAAACCGTTAAGAATATCGGGCGTGGGTAGGTCATGCCACGAGAAAGGATGATGGCCAACAATGATTATAATGATGTAGTAGCCGAGGGTTATCCACCAAAGAGATGGAGGCATGGAATCGCTTTTGTGTGCAGGTGCTGGGTGGATTATTACATCACAGGAACGTGAGAGGTGGCGGTGGCTTGGGCAGGCTTTCATCTCGCAGTCGATTGATCATGACCGAAAATGATGAAGATGATTTAAGCAAAAGGTTATTTATTTAGCATTTTTTTTTGCAGATACGTTTTCATTCAGTGATGACGTGAGAACTGTTTTTGTTTTCGAGCTATCGTCACCGCATCTGATTTGTCTCATACAGCTACGATGAGCGGGAGTGGTGCTGATTCCGCTGGGGGGAAAAAAAGTTACTTTCACAAAAAATAATTCACAGTGCAATGCTTAATTTGTGCCGTAACTTCTTAGCGTTTACAAAAAGGTCGCGTGACCCCCCCCCCCCCATACCCCCGTTGTATAATCTACAGCTTGTTCTTGGGGATTGGAACTTATCGACAGTCGCACCACGGGAGCTGCCGTGGTGCGTGATGGCAATCCAGAGGTCGCCGGTTCAATTCCACTCCAACTCCTGGGCGAGGCGGTTGAAACGAGGGACAACATTTCTCAAACCCCCCCCCCTCCGTTCTCTGTCCCTCAAACAGCACACGCGTGGTTCACCACAGTCGATTGGCAGGTCGAGTGTGGTGGGGTAAAGTGTGGACAGCTCTCGCCTCGTCCAAGACGTCTGGCCAGCCAGGAAGTGCAGGCCAAGTGGGCAGATGCCCTCTCGAGGGTATCTCTGGAGCTTTCTCTCTCGAGGAGGTCCATTTGTTAGCAGTGTGTTGAGTAGGTAATTGCAGGGCTGCACTTGTACCTTCACCACAATGCTAATGCATTAAATGTAATAAATCCATAGGCGGGGTGCTTTTGGCATCTCACGCATTGAAACATTTAGCTTGATTATTCTTTGGTTCTTTCGGTAAAGTCACGTATAAAGAAAAAAGATAAAATAATAAATTAAATAATTTTATCTTTATACGTGACTTTACCGAAAGAACCAAAGAATAATTCCTGCAGTCACGAAAGCTCCAAAATGAAGACATTTAGCTTGAATCTGTCCGGTACTTTGTTTCATTCATCTCATCTTGTAACACCTACAAATGCAAGACACCATCGTTATCCAAATTGCTTTCTGTTCATGATTCACAATATGTGCTAGATTTGATTGCGTTATAGGCTTTAACCGGTCTTGGACGTGCAATCATCATTTTACGTCTTGTGAAATGTATTTGCCAGTCCACTGCTGGATGGAGGCCTCCCCATGCCTTTAGTCAAGGAGACTGTTTGACCATACCTCGCCATGATGGTCAGGGTGGGTCGGTGAAGGGGATGACCGAGAACTTGGTTCTGATATCCCTCCCACACTAGTGGTATATACTAAGCATCGTACGTCTTCCTGTTGTAACGCATCGGTATCATTACACTGCACCACCCATCTGCACATACTCTTAGTTCTTTCGGTAAAGTCACGTAGATAAAAAATGAAATAAAAATTAATAAATATATATTTTTATTTTTATTAATTTTAATTTCATTTTTTACCTACGTGACTTTACCGAAAGAACTAAGAGCATGAATCCTTGCAGTCACGAAAGCTTCAAATCTAGGACCATCTACACATCTTCGATGACACTGCACAACCATTCAAAAGGCACGACCATCACCACAGCTGAGAGAGAGAGAGGTTCCGATAGAATGAACGCAGACTCGGGGAAATCGCACGGTCCTCGGTCAATTCCGTTGGTTGTCACGGCAGAGATGCGCGCGCCCGCACTGCCCAGTGGGAGGAACGTGACCCTTGCTCCACGTGCGTCACTGAGACTGTTGAACCCAGGTGCCGGGCGGGATCCACGATGAACGCAATCACGCGAAGAACGAGGCCCTTGTTCCTACTCTTAGTTCTTTCGGTAAAGTCACGTAGGTAAAAAATGAAATTAAAATTAGTAAAAATAAAATAATAAAATCACGACGTTTCGGAGGCAACACAAGTCTCCGTCATCAGGTGGGACCGTCACAGCCAGATTTGCTGCATCAAGCGAGGCAGGGATTCCAAGATGCAAGCTCTTAAATACAAGTTAAGGGCGAGGAGAGGGGGGGGGGCTTATCAGAATGTGGTAGCCAATGAATGGAACGTATCGGAAGGGGGGGGGGGCTAAAAGGGGGGGTTAACCCAAATGCGTACGCTTGCTCCTGGCCGCGTCCAATCAACGATCGACGGTTTAACAAGTTGGAGGGCATCAATTTGGTCCGTACGCAAAAAATCTGCCGAAACTTGACCCATCCCGCCCTCCCTGTACGCACGCGGACTTTTTACACCCCCCCCTCCACACCTGCGTACGTACCCTTGACGCACCCCCCCGCCCCCCCGAATCCTATAGAACGACCGATATTTAATCCACGCAGAAACGATCAAGGATTCATAATATTAACGTGTTTTAAGCAAACAGATAGTCTACCGCCGGACCTTCTAACTCATTTGAAGGCCAATGTAGACAAATTATATCGAGGCATCACCCCCCCCCCCCCCCGTTTCCTATGCGTACATTCTCAGTAGACCCCCCCCCATACACAAGCGTACGCATTTGGGTTAACCCCCCCTCCCCCCTCCATGCATACGTACTAAATGGATGGCCCTTAGTAGTAGTAGGCTTTAGCGACCAATATCATCCATGATACAGGTTTATTTGGGGGTTAGATCGCGTAAATATAAATGTGTCGTTAAACCCATCACCCGACAGGCAATTAGTAAAGTTTGCAGCGGTTAGTGCATTCATAGTAACGAATTGCCATGTTCTGTTTACGTGACAAACCTTACTAATTGGCTGTGTCGGGTGGTCGCGGGTTTAACGACACATGTATATTTACACGATCTAACCCAACAACAACATGTATTATGAACGATTGCCGGTTGGCACGACGCAGACTCGGGTGGCCCACCGTGACACTTGGTCCAGATTCCTTGCGGCTCGCGAGCCTCCTTTGGTGTCTTTTTCAACGGTTTTACTTAACTTGATTCCTCTGTTTGTCGTGGTCAAATATTGTCATCAAAAGTTCGTCTACTTCCTGTTGTCTAATCAATTCTAAAATTTTCGCACGTACCCAGATCCGGCGACAATGCATGCCTGTATCAAAATCGGCATCAATTAATCAATGAATTGCCTCTTTTAAAGCAATTTACATTTTGTACGGACGGCTTATTAATTAAATATGTATTTGTGTAGGTTAAAAACGTCGCGGTCCCTAAACTCTGGAATCGCCTCGCCCAAGAAGCAGGCGCCACGTGTCTCAGGCGCGCCTGCTCCGTGTGAACGAGTCACGGAAGTAATCAATTAATTCAAGTCAGCGTTGATGTGGGAGCAGACGCCGCATCATTGACGTACTTCTCGCCCGCGAGTTAAACGAAGTTGTTAATAAAACCGTTGTTTAAAAAAACAAAACTTTTTTAAAGGAGCTTATTTGTTTTTCAACAACGCGCATTCTCTCTTCGAGAAGCCACGCAGCTCCAACGTCGACGGAGGAGGGCGTGGTTGGGGGTGGGCGGATGACGCGGAGGAGTGCGTCACAGGGCTTTGGCGTGTGCCAGAGGTCGCAACCGGGTACCCGATACCCGTACCCTACCTGATACCCGGCTACCCGTACCCGGCCGGGTACGGGTACCCGTTTGCGACCCTGGTGCGGCCGGATACGGGTAGACCGTGAGTCACTGGTGAGTAACTGTTTGTCACTCATTTCCCAACGTCTTGTCTCTTCTCACAATTCAAGTTCCTAGAATCAACCCACCCGTGCCTGCAACATGGCTTCATCCCAGAGGTCGCAATCAGGTACCCGATACCCGTACCCTACCCTTACCCGGCCGGGTACGGGTACGGCCGGGTACGGGTACCCGTTTGCGACCCTGGTGCGGCTGGGTACGGGTACGGGTAAGGAATCAAAACCCGTTTGCGACCTCTGGCCGACAGTGCCCCACGTGGGCTTGCTCAGCAGCAGGCGAGCGTTCCTGCATTCGCCTGGACGTGCCTCGTTCACACCGAGTGCTGCCCCGCGCAGTTTCACAGCACCACGCATGTTCGTGCGCGCTGCGTCAAAATAAAGAAATGCGGCTTCACCAAATCGTTCGGACGTCACGCGACGCACTAGCTGGAGCGGGCCGACCCTGCTAGCCCTAACCAAGCATCTCCATGCTTTCAGGATGAAGCCGGTTCACGGCGGGTTGGTGAATAGATGTTCACGTACAAATATGGAAAATTAGGAGCTGCACGCATTTGGATGTTTTGCTATCTCTCCTCTTTACTGCTTTCTAACTCTGATCCATCCCTTGATGGAGAATCATCTCGACCAGTGCCTCCACATCAGCACTACTCACTGCTAAGGAAGGTATTTCCTGGGTATGCACACATCTAATAAATATATCACTAATATTACGACATTATCATGTTTTTTATAACCAGTGTTTCCTTTTCCCAATGTTGATTTCAACTGTGCTATTGGTGTCATGTCCAAGGCAATGCTGCCCTTTGTGGTCGAGAATGCCACACGGAAGCAGATGTCACAGAGCTACCTTTGACATCCCTTCAAGTGACCTCTTTGTAGCCAGTTTCTAAATTACATAATGCCGGAATAGTCTGCAATATCACATTTCACGCTACGCACCAATTCAAGTATTGAAGTTTGGCAAGTCGGAATAAAACACAGAACAGTGAGTTCAGGCGTGGATTTTGTTTGTGCGAGTTCCAGACGAAGAGGTTTTCATGAATTCACATTTTAAATCTGGTGGCAAAAACATATTTCCTGAACATATGGAAAGCAAATAAGAAAGGGGAATGGGAGGAGGTCTGCGAAAAATTCCAAAGGACATCAAGTGCGACATGAAAATGTACAAGAAGAGAGCAGAGTAATCCTATAAACGGTATAATAACGTGCTCCTTTTTTTTAATATGATAGTACCTTTATTGTCGATAGGCACACTGTGCCATCAAACCAGCTAAGAGAACACCTGGCGTGTATTATTTGGGAAAACAGAATCACAGCTCTGTTAGTCACATCGGTGGGCTACCACCGTTCCCACTGGCTGTAGCAGGGGGAGCAATGGGAGCTTTTCTGTGCCCCCATTGGCTGGATCAGAGGGAGCAGTGGGAGCTTTGCTGTGCTCCCATTGGCTGGATCAGAGGGAGCAATGGGAGCTTTGCTGTGCTCCCATTGGCTGGATCAGTGGGAGCAATGGGAGCTTTGCTGTGCTCCCATTGGCTGTAGCAGTGGGAGCAATGGGAGCTTCGCTGTGCTCCCATTGGCTGGATCAGAGGGAGCAATGGGAGCGTTGCTGTGCTCCCATTGGCTGGATCAGTGGGAGCAATGGGAGCTTCGCTGTGCTCCCATTGGCTGGATCAGTGGGAGCAATGGGAGCTTTGCTGTGCTCCCATTGGCTGGATCAGTGGGAGCAATGGGAACTTCGCTGTGCTCCCATTGGCTGGATCAGTGGGAGCAATGGGAGCTTTGCTGTGCTCCCATTGGCTGGATCAGTGGGAGCAATGGGAGCTTTGCTGTGCTCCCATTGGCTGGATCAGAGGGAGCAATGGGAGCTTCGCTGTGCTCCCATTGGCTGGATCAGAGGGAGCAATGGGAGCGTTGCTGTGCTCCCATTGGCTGGATCAGAGGGAGCAATGGGAGCTTTGCTGTGCTCCCATTGGCTGGAGCAGTGGGAGCAATGGGAGCTTCGCTGTGCACCCATTGGCTGGATCAGAGGGAGCAATGGGAGCTTTGCTGTGCACCCATTGGCTGGATCAGAGGGAGCAATGGGAGCTTTGCTGTGCTCCCATTGGCTGGATCAGAGTGGGCAATGGGAGCTTTGCTGTGCTCCCATTGGCTGGATAAGTGGGAGCAATGGGAACTTCGCTGTGCTCCCATTGGCTGGATCAGAGGGAGCAATGGGAGCTTTGCTGTGCACCCATTGGCTGGATCAGAGGGAGCAATGGGAGCTTTGCTGTGCTCCCATTGGCTGGATCAGAGTGGGCAATGGGAGCTTTGCTGTGCTCCCATTGGCTGGATAAGTGGCAGCAATGGGAACTTCGCTGTGCTCCCATTGGCTGGATCAGAGGGAGCAATGGGAGCTTTGCTGTGCACCCATAGGCTGGATCAGAGGGAGCAATGGGAGCTTTGCTGTGCTCCCATTGGCTGGATCAGAGTGGGCAATGGGAGCTTTGCTGTGCTCCCATTGGCTGGATAAGTGGGAGCAATGGGAACTTCGCTGTGCTCCCATTGGCTGGATCAGTGGGAGCAATGGAAGCTTTGCTGTGCTCCCATTGGCTGGATCAGAGGGAGGAATGGGAACTTCGCTGTGTTCCCATTGGCTGGATCAGTGGGAGCAATGGAAGCTTTGCTGTGCTCCCATTGGCTGGATCAGTGGGAGCAATGGAAGCTTTGCTGTGCTCCCATTGGCTGGATCAGTGGGAGCAATGGAAGCTTTGCTGTGCTCCCATTGGCTGGATCAGAGGGAGGAATGGGAACTTTGCTGTGCTCCCATTGGCTGGATCAGTGGGAGCAATGGGAGCTTTGCTGTGCTCCCATTGGTTGGATCAGTGGGAGCAATGGGAGCTTTGCTGTGCTCCCATTGGCTGGATCAGAGGGAGCAATGGGAGCTTTGCTGTGCTCCCATTGGCTGGAGCAGTGGGAGCAATGGGAGCTTCGCTGTGCTCCCATTGGTTAGATCAGAGGGAGCAATAGGAGCTTTGCTGTGCTCCCATTGGCTGTAGCAGTGGGAGCAATGGGAGCTTTGCTGTGCTCCCATTGGCTGGATCAGAGGGAGCAATGGGAGCTTCGCTGTGCTCCCATTGGCTGGATCAGGGGGAGCAATGGGAGCTTTGCTGTGCTCCCATTGGCTGGAGCAGTGGGAGCAATGGGAGCTTTGCTGTGCTCCCATTGGCTGGATCAGAGGGAGCAATGGGAGCTTTGCTGTGCTCCCATTGGCTGGAGCAGTGGGAGCAATGGGAGCTTTGCTGTGCTCCCATTGGCTGGATCAGAGGGAGCAGTGGGAGCTTTGCTGTGCTCCCATTGGCTGGATCAGAGGGAGCAATGGGATCATCAGATGCAGGTTTCATGACCAACTGTTGAAGAGATTGCGCAAAACCTTATCCATTTTAGCAGGGCGCCAAACGCAAAGCACATGACCACAGGCAGCCCCGTTGCATAGCAAGACCTCCGGCGTGCAGAGTGCCCTGCTGAGGGCTGATCCTTATTGGATTTTGTTTGTGATCCAAGATACATCGCGAGATACAACATAAACCTGCACATGTGCCTGATTTACGCTGTTCTTTTTGTTAAATATGCCATTTTGAGGCCAGACGTAGTGGGGGCAGTAACGAGTGCGCACAAAGACAAAGATCCCCCGTAAAGACTGACCAGACTGGTGGGGCAAGTGCTGTTATGAAGGCGGGAACGGCACACGAGGAGGTGGGTGGCCAGCACCACACCCGGCCGCCTTCGTCTCCCTTAGTGGCGATGTTTGCACAGCGTACCACCAGGTACTCATTTGAGACTGAGTCGGCCTAGGGGAGGTCCAAGACTGGTTCAGATCTTCACCACTTGGTGTTGGCACGCATACAGACGTACGGACACACGCACACAGCCTATCGTTCTATTGTCCAAGAAACCACATGGAGGATATCTTAAGAAGTTCCTGTGGGATTCTATACTGGGGGGGTGGGGGGGGGCATAAAATGCAGCAGTGCTAAATGTTCACGTAACCCTATGTGTGGCATGAGTTATGTATATATATATAAAACGTCGTACATTTTAACCAGTCCATCAATGGAGGCTTATTCTTCATTCTTTCGGCAAAGTCACGTAGATAGAAAAAAAATTACAATGAAAAATAATACGTTGAAAATAATAAATGCAATCAAAAATCCCAAAGACGTTTCGATCGCAACACAAGCGTTCTCTCCGCGCCTGATGAAGACCGCTTGTGTTACGATCGAAACGACGTAGATTTTTTTCCTTTATTATTTTCAATGTTTTCTTTTGACTTTAAAATTATTATTTTTATCTACGTGACTTAACCGAAAGAACCAAGAATATGAATTCCTGCAGTCACGAAAGTTTTAAGTCAAATCAATGGAGGCTGAAACCTTTGTAATCGCTTATAAACAATATTAAATCGCTGTTTCAAGCTCTGCACTTGAAAACTTAGCAATGGTTTACAACATCAAGAGCTTTTATTTTTCGATTTAAAGCTTTCGTGACTGCAGGGATTCATCTTCTTGGTTCTTTCGGTAAAGTCACGTAGAAGGGAAGTAATAAAATAATAAAAATAAAACATAATAAAATGAAATAATTCTCACGACGTTTCGGCTACAACGCAAGCAGCCGTCTTCAGGTGAAGAATGAGACACTACCAAGCTAAGAGCTTATATATAAACTGGGTTGGAGGTGGAAGAGCGCCTTAAGAAAAAAGAATGTGCATATGAAGAGGAATTTAGCATATTCATGGAAAATGCGTAAGAGGTGGGCGGGGGGGGGGGGTTTCAAAGGCATATTATGCCCATGCATTATGCAGGATCAACAGCACCAAGGGGGGGTGCAGGGAGTAGCATTAACAAAGGAAAGGAATGTTATTGGAAAAACCACCTCTGCAGTACTAAACTCTACTGACCTGGTATCGACAATCAAGGGGATTGCCCTGTCCCCAGACGACCTGCTTGTCAGTTTTGATGTGGTTTCCTTATTCACCAAGGTTCCTGTACCTGACACCATCGCAATCATTGAAGACTTGGTTCATCAAGGACTGAATGCTGGGGTACCCCCCCTGGTGAGACACTGCTTAACCAATACATGCTTCACTTGGAATGAAACTTTCTACAAGCAAATTGAGGGCACCCCAATGGGCTCCCCCCTATCTCCGGTTGTAGCCAACATCTTCATGGAGAAATTTGAGACGGACGCCATCCAGACTGCCACTCTACGTCCGGCCTTATGGAAGAGGTACGTAGACGACACTTTTGTCATCTGGCCACATGGCCGACCTGCTCTAGACCAATTTCTCGACCACATCAATTCCATACACCCAGCCATCAGATTCACCATGGAAGTCGAAAATGATGGCAAGCTACCCTTTTTGGATGTCCTAATCAAAAGGAGACCTGATGGTTCAATGAGCCACTCTGTCTACAGGAAAACCACCCATACGGATGCTTATCTAAAACCGGATTCCCACCACCATCCATCCCAGAAGAATTCTCTCATCAAGACTCTATATCATAGAGCCCAATGCATCTCCGACCATGAACACATTTCCAGTGAACTTAAACACGTACGCCAAGTTCTTAAGGCTAATGGTTACTCCGACTACACAATCCGCAAAGCCATCACTCCAACCATCAAGAAGGATCCTGTTGAGGAGCCTTTCAAGACCATCACCTTACCCTACATTGCTGGGGTCACAAAAAAGATCTCCAAAATCCTGATTAAACACAAGATCCAGGTCCGATTCAATACAGTACATAAAATCCGTGATCTGGTACCGTCTGTAAAAGATGTGGTTCCAGACATACAGTACACTGGTGTCTACAAACTAAGTTGCCTCTGTGGTAGCAGTTACATTGGCGAAACCAAACGACATGTCTCGGACCGCATCCGTGAACATAAAGCTGACCTGAAACACGGTAGGACAAACACCTCAGCCGTGGCAGATCACTGTTACAACTCAGTGGGCTCACATGACATTGACTTCTCCAAGACAGAGGTTCTCTGCAAGCCATCTGGCTATCATGAGAGATTCGTTCATGAGGCGATCCACATATACAAACACAGAGACAATTTTAACCGAGAAGATGGATTCTGGCTTAGCAATCATTGGAAGGACGTAATAAACCATTTCGATACACATTAGGGTGGGTAGAATAATACATAGTGTTATGTTGAAATGTATAAGGTATAGGGTGGTTTATAGTAATACAGTATATAATTTAATGTTGGGTTTATCTATGGCAGTATATAGTACGGTATATGCTCGTGTGATGTAAGAGAATAAAGTTTAGATGGAAGCATATTATATAATAATTTTTTTTTTTACGACGTAGAATTGTAATGTATTACTTGCTGTTAGTAACTCAGCTTATTGTAGAGTATAGTAAGTATACTGATGGTGCTATGCAGTTTATACTTTAGTTTTTTTTATGTAGTTTATACTTTAGTTTTCTACGTGGTTGTTTAGTAACTGCAGCTACATATCAATAACATTCCTTTCCTTTGTTAATGCTACTCCCTGCACCCCCCCTTGGTGCTGTTGATCCTGCATAATGCATGGGCATAATATGCCTTTGAAACCCCCCCCCGCCCACCTCCTACGCATTTTCCATGAATATGCTAAATTCCTCTTCATATGCACATTCTTTTTTGTTAAGGCGCTCTTCCACCTCCAACCCAGTTTATATATAAGCTCCTAGCGTGGTAGTGTCTCATTCTTCACCTGAAGACGGCTGCTTGCGTTGTAGCCGAAACGTCGTGAGAATTATTTTATTTTATTATGTTTTATTTTTATTATTTTATTACTTCCCTTCTACGTGACTTTACCGAAAGAACCAAGAAGAAGAGCTTTTATGTTATGACTGTAGGTTATACCTTTTCGTCTTCCCACTTTTATGCCTCAAGTTGTTAAATTATATGACTTGAAATGCATTCATGAGAGGACTGAAAGCACAAAGAGAAAATAAACGAATAGAAACCATACCAGCAATTGTAATGCACCTCATCTTGTCAGATCACAGAAGCTAGGATCAAAATATATATTAATAATGGAGGAATCCGATGAGTTATAAAGCTCTTTTTCCCACAGATGTCCAGTAGGGGCGGGTCAGAACGTTGCAACAACGAACAGTACAAACACGCGATAGGAGTTTTAAACTCTTCTTGGTTCTTTCGGTAAAGTCACGTAGAAGGGAAGTAATAAAATAATAAAAATAAAACATAATAAAATAATTCTCACGACGTTTCGGCCACAACGCAAGCAGCCGTCCTCACATTCTTCACCTGAGGATGGCTGCTTGCGTTGTGGCCGAAACGTCGTGATAATTATTTTATTATGTTTTATTTTTATTATTTTATTATTTCCCTTCTACGTGACTTTGCCGAAAGAACCAAGAAGATGAATCCCTGCAGTCACGAAAGCTTTAAATCGAGTTTTAAACTATAACATTTTTTTGGTATTTTACCAGGTAAGGCCCACTGAGCTATAATAGCTGTTTTTCACAAGTGACCTGGCCACAAGTGATTGCTCACGTGACGATAATAGTGGCTTATCATCACGTGAAAATGTATTGCAGCCAAATCCTCTAAACGCACTTTTCTAAACGTGGAGGGAAAAACCGGAGGAGTCGGAGAAAAATCCACGCGACCATGGGGGGAGAGACATGCAAACTTCACATATACAGGTGTCAGGGTCGGGGTCGAACCCACGACCTTTCCTGTATCCATAAGCAGGGTTAAGTCTGGATGGTGCTTGGTGGGCAACCGCCGTGCATGTAACAGGTGCTATAGGCTGCTGCGGAGCTTCGTAGTTGGGAATCAGAGGCCAGTGCGTAACAGTATTTTGCTTCACTGTACTTGTATGTCCCCAAGTGCATGCTCCGCGAATTCACCAACCCACCCTGACCAGCGTGGTGAAATATCGCAAATTACTCCAATTACTCCAACGATGTGGGGAGGCCCTCATCCAGCAGTGGATTGACACAAAAGGCCTGCGCATTTCAAGAGTATATGTTCAAACGAGCGATTGAGCGCATATTTGAAGCTGGCCAAACAAAGACGCCTCACTGTTTTAGAGATCCAGTGACTTTTATTGCCTTGTCATGAAAAAAAAATTACACGCGCTAAATTGGCTTCATTGTGTCAACATTCCGCCCGGAGGGGACTGGGACTCGCACGCAGAATATCCGGAGCGGTGCTGGCCACCTGCAAAAGCGCACTGGCACAGAGAGGTCCGTGCGACGGAGCGAGTTTATTTTGAAGACCGCCACACATGAGCGGCATGTCAGATCTTTTTTTGATGTTGACGAATGCAAAGGCACTCCGTGACGCACCTTGCGAAACCCCTCAATCGCAGCCCGGCGTTTCCACACTCCACAGTGACCTCCCATGTGTTTGTCGGTCTCACGGGAGGACAAGCAGTGCATCTGAAGACACGTCAAGCTGACCAAATCTCACATCTGTTGTGTAAGTAATATTGCAAGTGAGGATGAAGGGCTACTTTTGAAAAGAGCACAGGTTGTACCATTAAGGGCATGACAAAAAAAATGTGACGATATGCAGACCCATTAAACGCCGCTTAAGCATCCATCCTTTAATTCCTCTTTTAGGCATCATTAGCACAGGCTCCTAAAATGTTTTTGTAGCCTATGGTATAAGCAAGCCACGATTGAATATGAAGTCAACTCGAGAAGCTAGGTCAAATGAAGGGCCCTGCAGGTTAAAGAACATGATTGATAGCAAAGAAACAGAGGGTATGTTTATGTTATATCGCTTGTGCAGTGCATGAGGGTTATGAAGTAATCCCTTGGGCTGCTGAAAATATGTAAACAGCACAATACACTGCCGTCTTTCACTCTAGTAGGAGCGAGAGTTCATTACTCTGTCAGCCACTATCTTGAAAGTTTAAAAGGTGGAAAGGAAACACCTTCACTGATAACCTGCTGAGTGGCATTTGGGACTGAAAAACTAATTGTTGGGTTTACGATGAAAAATTGTCTTTATGGAAAAGTCAACACATTCGTTAAGAGCACTGCCTTAAAAGGAACGATATAGGACATGAATGTATGTGCTATGAACAATGGGCTTTGTTCGAAACATTGCCTATTAAATATTATCCTTTTAAGGCCACATTGTTGTTGTCGAATGCGTTGATTTTGTTGCTGTTGTTGTTTGTGCGTCTGCACCACTTACAACGCAGCATCATTACAAAATTGATTTGAATTTGTGGATTCGTGTTGCACGTGTCTCTCAATTTAACTTGTGTACACATATATATGCGAACATTCGGTAGGGTCAAGAATCAGCATGTATCTTGCTTGAACATTCACGATAATAAAATAATATCAATTTACAGCCCTTTATTAATCCACTGCTGAATGACCACCTACGTGTGACATGTTGGTCACCAGGGGTTGCTCTTACCATACTTCACCATGCTGGTGAGTACAGATTGGTGACGGCTCAGGATCGGTTCGAGATATCACTCACCACTACTGATATTCCCCGTGGCCGGCAATTAAACTCAGGCGGTCATAGCGCTCTGAGAAAAACACTGCGCCAACAATGCCACTGCTGGCATCAGCATCATCATCATTATTATTATACGTAAGTGATATGTGTCTCATGAACATTAACGTTCACAAGTACTGGCCCGGCCTCCACTGGGGACACATTACTAAGTGACCTGGTGGCAAGCGTCGGAATATTGACCGACCTTTACAACTATCACACGCGGCTTCATGGCGTACAGAAGCCTTACACAATTATGAAAAAGCCCTTTATGTTTAACTGTAAAGATGTATTTTTTTTCTTTTTTCCCCCCCTCTGGCATGTTATAGGGTTACATTTTTCTAACAGGGTGCTGTTTTTGGTTATAATGGATTTATTTTGTAACAGTAGCTTAGTCAATTCATCAAGCTCAATGGAATTGAATATAGCGCTGCAGGATTTTTGTCCAAGTATGTGTTATTGGAGAAAAGCACACGAGGAGAAAGTGAGGCAGTGACTCGTGAATTATCTCGTAAACAGTTACGCTTTCGTGCCTGCATTTAAACCTTAAGAAACAAATGTTTGCAATATTTCCAACAGCTTCACAGGGAGTGCCAAAACTACGTACTCGTTATGTCAATAATAACACACTTGCTTTCACAAGCGCACTGGTTAGATACAGAGATCATAGCAGTTGAAGCAACCACCCCCACTTTGTTCAGCCAGCAGTATACATGTGGGCGCACCACAGTTTGTCGATCGGCAGGCCGCATTGTGGTGGGGTAAAGTGTGGATACTCCCACGTTTTCGGAAGTTAACGCCAAAAAATACTTCGTTGAGGGTATTTTTTGGGCCTTCTCTTCCATGCCGGCCAGACGTCTCGGAAGACTTTGGAGTACCCACACTGTACCCCACCGCATTCCTCCTCGAGTGGAAGCCCTTCTGCCAGCATGTGGCCCACGCGGGCAGTTGCAGGGTTCTGCACTTTACCGTTGGTAGTACATGTTGTTTACGTCGTTTATTGTGAAAATTCGGTCACAGTTCCTATGACCACTGTTTCATTGCTTTTATGGCTTTATTTTGGTGATTTTCGAAAAGTTTTTTGGTTTGGCCATGTTTGTTTGTTGTAGTACAGAGTTAGACTGATGGCCTTAATCTAAGTTGTCTTGTGGTTGTTGTTGTTTGACTTGCATCACACTGGGATGTTTGCACAGTGTTGGTGTACGGTGATTTTTTCTGAAATATTTTGCTGTCTTTTCTTGGATTTTCTGTTTGCACATAGTCACTTTAAGATGTTTTCTTGTTCATGTTTTTTGTTTGTTGCGGTTGCACCCGATTCAAGAGCCGAATGGCTCACAGGACTATACCTAATAAATGAACTTTGAACTTTACTCAAACTGCCACCGCACACCAAGTAGTGCTACCAGCGTGGACATTTCAGCGCTGCTGGACAGTGCCGAATCGCACTGAACTCGCCTTGGATGTTGTTTCAGTCTCCAACGCAATTTTGACTTTGGCACTAATTACGATGATAAACGGATTGTTTTGTTGGAGAAAAGTACTTTTAAATGTGCATTCCTTTCGTCGAGCTTGCAGGGGAGCTTTCCTTACCGCTGCAATGTCTCAGTCGTGCCCTCCCAAGGAATGGCCAGAGAGCTCTGATTTTAGTGGCAGCCTTGTGCCAAGGGGTGTAAATGAATACAAACGGGCACTCAAGGGTGAAAGGCAATCCACTGGAATGCACCAGACACTGGCTCCTGCGTTAGCAGCGGTAAAGGCGAAGCCCTGCAATTGGCGGCTCGTGCCACTGCTCGCAGAAAGGGGCCTCCCGCTAGATGGGAGCTCCAGAGGGTATTTGGTTTACTCTTCTACGCTAACCAGATGTGTTGGAAGGAGTGGGAGTGCCCACACTTCACCCCACCACACACATCCTGCCGATCGAACAACTGCGATGTACCCACTTGTTAATATTTCTGGGCGGAGAGAGGTCGGGAAGGATTTAAGAAACTCGTCCATCGCTTCAACTGCCATGCCGAAAGATGGAATCCAACCGGTGACCCTCGGATTGCATGTCCGGTGTGTTAACATCACACAACGGCAGCTCCCTGCTGCGTGAGTAACTCACCACGGTGGCGAGATGTTAACTACCTCGCCTGGTATACAGGAGGTCATGGGCTCGATCCCGACCCTGACACCTGCTGTAGATTTGGAGTTTGCGGTGTCTCGCTCCCCGTGGTCGCGTGGATTTTTTTTATCCCGGCCCTACGGGGTTCCTTCCACATTTAGAAACACGCCTTTAGAGTATTTGGCTGCTACAAATTTCTACGCGATAAGCCGCTTCGTTGAATTATAATTTGTGTTCAGGTCGCTTCTGAAAAAGAGCTATATAGCTTAGTGGACTTTACCTGGTAAAACAAAGATAGTATCGTTTTAAAAATAGTTTAGTTTTAGATCCAGTTTTGAACCTTCATGTCAAGGCCCAAGTGGACCACTCCCTCGTGCATTACGGAGCTCACTGTGGCTATTGGTTTCGGAAGAAAAATCTCCACACACACCTGCATTAAAAGGTCCCTGTTTAACATCTTATATGGTCATGCATCTGTGAGGTATGTTATTTTTCTCTTTAGGATCTTTGTTTTATTTCCATTCACTGAGCAGAAACACATGTTTGCGGTCACACGCAGTCACACGTACATTTACACGCACAAAACATTTGGTACAATGTCATCAGTTAACCATTGCTGTCTTTATAAAGTAGTATGCTTGTGACCTTTACTCTTTAAGGAATAAAAAAGGGAATCTTGTTTTTCATGTTGATTCTATCAATCGATGTTTTAATTGATGGTTGGGGGTTATGCATTATTCATTGCTTAGCATTTCCTCATGGTCCGGCATGAGGGATTGCTGCCATGGTGTAAAGGTCAGCTCACTCGGCTTGCAATCCAGAGGTTGCCATTGCAATCTGACTGCGAGCCAGCTGGTTCAGTTTCAGTTTCATTTATTAGGTATAGCCCTGTGAGCCATTCGGCTCTTGAATCGGGTGCAACCGCAACAAACAAAAAACAAAAACATGAACAAGAAAACATCTTAAAGTGACTATGTGCAAACAGAAAAATCCAAGAAAAACTGCAAAGTCTTCCAGAAAAAAAGCACCGTACACCAACGCTGTGCAAAAATCCCAGTGGGATGCAAGTCAAACAACAACCACAAGACAACTTAGATTAACACAAACAACCTCGAAGCCAGAGGTTGAACATCGGTGGCCTTGGTGCAGTGTTAAGTTTTCAGAATCATTATCAAAACCCACCATATTTCATCAAGCCAGTATATTAAATCAATTCGCCTTCCATTGAAACCATTAAATATCCCACAACGCTCGTAAGCAACATTTGGACCGTCTGTGTTGGTGTCAGGACCAAATGAATCACCTGCAAATGTTGTAAAATAATAACCGAAATTTGCAGCGCCTTGAACGTAACACGCTGTGCCCGGGAACACATTGGACGGGGCGTCTTCGTGCATCTACTTAACTCCACGCGAAACATCATACGAAAGGCATCTGAAGCAAACTGGAATAACAACGAGGATCAAATGCAAACGGGTCACACGGAGTGTCACACTGACAAGGGTGTTCGTGGTGCGTGCTGATCCCAGCTATTCTCACGTTGTTCTCGCCACGTTCTCCTGTGATGTGCATCAGCTCTGTGAAATTACTCATCTCACCAGGGAGTGGATCGCCTGACCCACCGGCTGTTTAGACAGATTTTCCAGGCTGGGGTTTTCAACGTGCGGCCAACTGACTTAATGTGAACTGCTTTGGAAACCAACCAACTCACAAATGCAATGATGACTTGCCTGGTCACGTGGGCACCTTGAAAACCCCATGCCGATTAGATTTGTCTGATTAGAGATGAGTTCTTGATAATGTCCTACTCATGTGAGCTCACTGTCTCTCACCACTGACACGATAACCCTCCCCCCCCCTCATCAGATATAAATAAATAAAAACCTGCTTACATCTCACTTTATGCTCAACCTGAAACCATTTATCCTCACAATAAAGGGACGTTGTCGACACATATCACAGCATTGCAAGAATGGAAAGTCTCTGACGACTGGCTAAGACTGACCATTTAAGATGGGACGTGGAAAATATTTCAGTCAGAACTGTAAACTTTACATTATTTCGTAAGTCCAGGGCGGTAATCCCCGAGGTATGCGTGGATTGTGCAGTGCTTCTAAGCAATGTGCCACTTTCAAAAGTCCTCTAAGTGCAACAGCGGCTGTCTGCTCCTGCGCTAAATCTTTGGCGTGCAGATACAAGGAGACCGACCCACGTGGCACTTGAGTCGTGCACGGTGGAAAGTGACCTGTCATCACAATCCTCTCCTAAACACACTCGCCGCTGTTCCTTGTTTTATTTATGACCTTTACAGAGATAAGCTTCTTGTAGTGCCCTGAGCCGTGTGCTTCGTGATGTGTCTAACATTGAGCAAACACAATGTCACCCGTTTGCGCTAATCATTTGTAATGGGGAGCGTGTGACTGCTTGTTTTTGTTGTTTTATACAAATCACGTGTGTTCAATATGAAGTGTTGCTTTTCTATTAGGGAACAGACTTATTGCACTAATACAACTCACGGTCAGGGCCAGCTGGCTGGAAGAGCAGATAGTTAAAATAATATATATGGGCAGTGACATTGCACAGCGGGAGCTCGTTCATCCGATTGTTGCGGACGTTCACGGTTCGAATCCATGCAGCCACCCTGATTAATATTGTGGATGCTATAACCGTAAAAAAATATTACACGTCGTCTGCTTCCCAGTGGACGTTAAAGGCTCCATGTTGTCGTTCACCAAAGGAGGCCATTTCGTGCCAGCGTCATGGTCCAAATTCGCCCAGTTGAAAAATTCCCCGAAAATGACTCATTATGGATGACAGTATGGACCTTATGTATGTTGAACTTCTTTCGCACCGTACGTAGCCAACCGCGCTAATCACAAGGTGCGGGGGAAGGACAACACACCAAACACAAAAAGCAGTTCTAGATTTAAAAGTGCATAGCTCCAGTGGCTTCCTAAACATCTATAAAGAGCAATTCATTGCCCCTATTGGAACACTTGTCAGGACCCTCCTGAAAAAAGCGTCATGAGGCTCAGTGAGGATTTTGTTGGTAAACAAATATCAAGATTAATTTAATATATTTCAAATTGATCTGAGCTACCTGTTAAGTAACTTTACATTCACCACTTTCTTAGGCAGCAAATGATAAAATGCCTCGATAAAACAAGGCTTCAAAACGTTTAAAAAGAAACAAATCTGGAAAAAAATATCAATATAAAACACAGATAATGTGTGACATTGTATGGAAATAAATCACGCATTCTTTGCTTCCCATTCATCTCCTCGTGTGCAGACAGCGCAGCCGTTAAGTTCATCCAGTATCGGGCTCGTGGTGACGACGACGATGATGATGACGACGACGATGATGACGATGATGAAAACGATGATGATGATGATGACGACGATGTGACAGTGCACAGCTCAGACCAATAGATGCTCCATTGGTCTTCCACTGATCACCACAGTCACATGTGTGTCAGTGTCCATCAGAGTAGCCCCACTTTCTCCGCATGTTGAATTTTGACCTGCCCACTCCCGCGAAGGTGATTTAAAAATGCAGGTGGACCGATCTTTCTCCGTGCCAGGGACCACTTTGATGTACGTTTTGACGTCCTTCATTATTGCGTCACATCTATTGCTGATTTATTCATGCAATTTAGGCAAGCAATATAATCTTATTAAAACCCACACAAAGCCTCAAGTGTCCGTTTTTGTCTTTTGACTGGCAGAAAAAAAAGTGGAGACATCGATCATTCTTGACGGGTCATGTAAATGGAAAAAATATAAAGTTACTCATTTTCCATGTAACTTTACTCAAGACTCAGAAACGCTGTCCGCAATGTAACGCCGCCTTTGTCAGCAGACTGGGCACGTGCTACGTTTTCCATGTGTTAAGGGCACTGGAATGAATCCGATCCACACTGTGGTCATTCCAAGATCGGCTGACAACAGCCAAGCTTTGGAAACACTGTGCCCATGTGGTAATCGTATTCCTGTTGAATATTTGAGGGTACCTGATCAGACGGTGCTTTGACAGATGAGTTGGCTTTTCCCATGACTAATAATGAACGACATCACATTGTTACAGAGTAACGTCATTCCTGTTATTAGTAACGATAATGTGACTCCATTCGATAATGTGCCACACTATAGCTATTATAGGGATGGAGCGGTGGCATAATGGTTAGCACAGCACGCTATGAACCATGGCTCACGTGACATCTGAACTGATCATACCCCACATCCCTTTTCCCGCTCCCCCCTTCACCAACGCACATTGACCAGCACGGTGAATTATGGTCAAACAGGCACAATGACTGACACAGTTTGGGGGAGGCCTTATCGAGCAGTGGATTGACAAAAGCCAGCAAAAAATACTCTTTTTTCTGCGTACAAAAAGCTACAGTGCTCCACAATACAGATTTTTTTTTGGGGTTAGATCGAATAAATATATAAATGTGTCGTTAAACCTGCCACCACCCGACACAGCCAATTAGTAAGGTTTGTCACGTAAACAGAACATGCCAATTCATCACGAGTACAACGCACCGGTGTGTTGGAGAGCAAAGCCACAACACTTACAAGTGTTGACTGTTTCGGTAGGATGATATTTCAATATTGAATGCGTGTACATAACAAATGGATGATATGTACTGACTGTGAGTAGTACACAGCACGAGTGTACAGGCTGTTAACACGTAACCTTTTTGGAAAAGCGCTCTGGGCTGCAGCGTCAAGATGGAGAACCCGTTCATCAAAGCAGATTCCATGGATCCATGTGGGATCAGCTCCCCGTCTAGCGCTTTCATCGACGGTTTTGGTCAAATAAAACCACACAAAGCCACACGCACGCACGTGCAGAGGTCGCAAACAGGTTTTTATTCCTTACCCTACCCGTACCCGGCCGCACCAGGGTCGCAAACGGGTACCCGTACCCGGCCGTACCCGTACCCATACCCGTACCCAGCCGGGTACGGGTATGGGTATCGGGTACCTGATTGCGACCTCTGGGATGAAGCCATGTTGCAGGCGCGGGTGGGTTGATTCTAGGAACTTGAATTGTGAGAAGAGACAAGACGTTGGGAAATGAGTGACAAACAGTTACTCACCAGTGACTCACGGTCTACCCGTACCCGGCCGCACCAGGGTCGCAAACGGGTACCCGTACCCGTACCCGGCCGGGTAAGGGTAGCCGGGTATCGGGTAGGGTACGGGTATCGGGTACCCGGTTGCGACCTCTGCGCACGTGTGAGGCGAGATTCATTTTTATTTTATTTTAATGAGTTTAAAATGGTCTCTGGGACGAAAAGCTGAGAAGTAACATCCCATTTATAATGCAGCGTCGGTGGCTGGTGGGGGGGCGGGGGGGCTCAGGACTGGCTTTTGGTGGCTGCTCGCCATTCGAGATCGGCGTATGCAACAGATTAACTGCGGACGTGAGAGCTGTTCTTCATGTGCTGATGGGAGGGTGGAATGCAAAACCCTTCCGCACTGCGGTGCCTTACCACCCAGACGGAGGACCACGAGGCCTCAGATTTGGATCATGAAAGGAAGGCTGGGAAAAAAAGGCAACATTCAAATGAATGTGTTTTAAATGCAGTGAGAACAAAAAAAAAAGCCCACACCCTCTGTTTTTAAAATGAAATTTAAAAAACCCTGCCTTTGTTAAAACATTGGGAGCACCGATTTAAAGCTTTAGTGACTGCAGGGATTCATCTTCTTGGTTCTTTCGGTAAAGTCACGTAGAATGGAAATAATAAAATAATAAAAATAAAACATAATAAAATAATTCTCACGACGTTTCGGCCACAGCGCAAGCAGCCGTCCTCAGGTGAAGAACAGGTCCGTCGAGAAGACAGAGTGTGAATGAGACAGAGTCTGAATGAGACTGTCTTCTCGACAGACCTGTTCTTCACCTGAGGACGGCTACTTGCGTTGTGGCCGAAACGTCGTGAGAATTATTTTATTATGTTTAATTTTTATTATTTTATTATTTCCATTCTACGTGACTTTACCGAAAGAACCAAGAAGATTGGGAGCACCATTAACAAGTTTATGTTAAAGTTTCAGACATGCCTAATCTCATTTTGGCGAGAGATTTAGCGTGTATGTACTTTGTACTAATCCACATTCACTCTCCCGGCTCTCACCCAGAAGGGGACTTCTGCCTACAAATTTGTGTTTTCGCAGCTACTAGGGGGGGGGGGGGGGTGGGTGGAGATTTTTGTTTGGACAGCCCTTGTCCAGTGTGATGAACCTCGAGCAATCTCTTCATTGCCTTCAGAGTGCCACTCGCGAGACCACGATGTGCTGCTGCTGTTGCTGCCGCTGTGACAGCACGCCACCCGTTCGCCCCCATGGGCCCTTGCGGGACAGAGGCGAGGAGATAGAGCACTCGAGGCAGGGGCAGCATTGTGGCGGCGGGGTCACGTGCTCATCGGACCATTCACGTTTGGTGGAATGTGAATTTTGTCCTCTTTTTTTTTGTGAGAACTCAACCAGCAGATTTCGATTTAAAGCTTTCGTGACAGCAGGGATTCATCTTCTTGGTTCTTTCGGTAAAGTCACGTAGAAGGGAAGTAATAAAATAATAATAATAAAACATAATAAAATAATTCTCACGACGTTTCGGCCACAACGCAAGCAGCCGTCCTTAGGTGAAGAACAGGTCTGTCGAGGCGACAGCGTCTGAATGAAACGTCGTGAGAATTATTTTATTATGTTTTATTTGTATTATTTTATTACTTCCCTTCTACGTGACTTTACTTAAAGAACCAAGAAGATCAACCAGCAGAGTCAACCCTCAGCTCCTGCGAGCTCTGGTTTACTTTAAGGTGGCGGGGGGGGGGGGCGGTGGGGACACACCACACTTTTATCGTTTCAGAAAACTACAGCTGCTCAATAGACGCCCACTCCAGGTACGAATTGCGTCCTCGCCGCCAGCGACGCAGGCTATTGAGTGTGCACAGGCGGTGCAGCATCTGAATCAGAATATTTCATTATACTGGAGGAATCTGACGGGCTGTAGAGCTTTTTTTTGTCACCGATGCAGTTGTACCAGGGGGGAGGGGAGACCAGCCATGGAATGCCGCTGTCTCATTCGCCACCAGACCTCGTTGTCAGTCATTCAGTCAGCACAGAACCCTCGTTGCGACCCAGGTGAGAGACCCATTGAGGCCACAGGTTTCGCTTTCAAGGGAGACCTGGGTCACCGAGGCGCATACAAGAGATAACAAAGCAATTTTGCGACAGAAAAAAAATGTAACATTACTGCAAATAAAAAAATAGAATATTAAAGGTTTTTGGGTTAGATCGCGTAAGTATAAATGTGTCGTAACCCTCCACCACCCGACACATCCAATTAGTAAGGGATTTGTCACGTAAACAAAACGCCAAATAGTTACTACTTCAGCCCACCGGTGTGTTGGAGAGTAAATCCACAACATTTACAATTTTAGCAGTACGACGTTTCGCTGGTAATTACAATCAGCATCATCGGGCGATTTGCCAGAATATTGGTCGCGAAAGCCTACGTGTTAAACTAACAACAACACAAACGGTTAACTGAGGTTAAAATGACCACAGCAGATTAGTTCAGGCCAACAAAAAACCGATGAAACCGTTCGTTCTCATCACGGTTGCTGAGGTCAGGCCAAAAGGCCAGCAAACAGACGGCACACCATGCAAGGTGCATGCTATTAGTACAACATCAATACTTGTATTCAATTGAGGGAAGTTACTATAAGAATTCATACTCTTAGTTTTTTCGGTAAAGTCACGTAGGTAAAAAATGAAATAAAAATTAATGAAAATAAAATAATAAAAAATCCCGCCCTTAATTTGTATTCAAGAACTTGCATCTTGGAATCCCTGCCTCACTTGATACAGCAAATCTGGCTGTGACGGTCCCACCTGATGATGGAGACTTGTGTTGCCTCCGAAACGTCGTGATTTATTATTATTATATTTTTTATTAATTTTCATTTCATTTTTTACCTACGTGACTTTACCGATAAAACTAAGAGTATGAATCCTTGCAGTCACGAAAGCTTCAAATCTAGAATTACTATAAGAACTTGGACAAAGAGACAATGGGTGGGAATTCCGAAGTCGAGTAGAGCGGAGACCAGTAGGCAGCCGGAAGCGTTTCGATCCACTGCACGGTGGTGGAATAACAACGCGTGGATAACACGAATCAGTCAGTCGGCTTGATGGAGTCTTCAACATGGGAGGAGGAATCAAGGAGTGCAGTTTTTGGGGGACAGTAAGCATGGTGGAAGTAAAACTAATTAAAACTAAACTATTTTTTATTTCATTTTACCAGGTAAGCCCCCCCCCCAAGCTATGTAGCTCTTTTTCAGAAGCGACTTGGTCATAAATTATAGCTCAACGCAGTGGCTTATCGTGTGGAAATCTATTGCAGCCAAATATTCTAAATGCATGTTTCTAAACGTGGAGGGAAAACCTGGAGAACCTGGCGAAAAAGCCATGCGACCACAGGGAGAGAGATATGAACACGTGTTAGGGTTGGGATTAGACCCACTGCCTCCTGTATACCAGGCGAGGTAGTTAACATTTTCTTGGTTCTTTCGGTAAAGTCACGTAGAAGGAAAAGAATAAAATAATAAAAATAAAACATAATAAAATAATAGTGAGAATTATTTTATTATGTTTTATTTTTATTAATTTATTATTTTCCTTCATAATAAAATAATAGTGAGAATTATTTTATTATGCTTTATTTTTATTATTTTATAATTTTCCTTCTACGTGACTTTACCGAAAGAACCAAGAAGATGAATCCCTGCAGTCACGAAAGCTTTAAATCGATAGTTAACATTGTTAAAAAAAAAATTTTTTACATCTCACCACCTTGGCGCCACAGTCTGCTCGACTGAGCCATCAGCATGGGAGGAGGAATCAAGAAGTGAACTTCTTGGAAACAGTAACCATGGTGGTAGTAGCGACGAGGGAGTGATGGAGGAGGCGACTGACTGCCAATGAGTGAGCGTCTGGAGTGAAAATCCGTGAGCGCTGGATCATCAAGCAACCTTCCGTTCAAAAACTCGCACAGAAACACCACACGACTGGGCAAACCGCGCTGGAGAATGAGAGTGAGGCTGGTGCTGGCCTGGGTGTGTGGGATTTTTCTCCGGGTCCTCCACATTTAGAATATTTCCCTCCAAATTTTGAATCCACTTGCGTTTAAAAGTATCAAGAGTATTTCCACGCGATTAAGCCACTTGGTTGAGCTCTCGTTTGTGGCCAGGTGGCTTGTGAAAAAAGGATATATCGCTCAGTGGCCTTGCCTGGTGAAATTCAAACAAATTGTTTGAACTAATAGGGTTTTTCCCCTTTTTTCTGGCCACAAAACTGACACCTTTTGCAAGGAATCATGCTTACATTAACCACAATACTTGCAGTCAAATGCAAACAAAAAACAATACTCTGGTAATGTATGCATTGTCTTTGAAACTGATTGGTCCACACCAGAGACAGCTTTCTT
Source organism: Lampetra fluviatilis (assembly GCF_964198595.1). Classification (NCBI taxonomy): domain Eukaryota; kingdom Metazoa; phylum Chordata; class Hyperoartia; order Petromyzontiformes; family Petromyzontidae; genus Lampetra; species Lampetra fluviatilis. Next base: position 5,985,095 of record NC_136294.1, read on the forward strand.
TGGAGCCTAGTCTCATATGGTGTTCGACCAGATGACGCCAAAAGGCGCACAGTTTTGTTGCCAGAAAAAAGGAGAAACCCCCTACTAGTATATTTTGGTACTGGCAAAGGAGGTCCCATGATGATGAAATTGTTTGAATTTTTAGTTTTAGGGAGGAGCGGGAGCAATATGCACTCGCTATTTCCAAGCTTTAGGACTCGCCCACCCTCTCGGAATCCATTGAACGTACCGCAGCACAACACGTGATAGAGATACGTGAGTCGCACATCGTTGTGAAGGTAGCAGAACATACATTACATTGACTAAAATGACTGCTGTGTTGGCGTGAGAAACCACCAATGCGACGGTAGTAGCATCTCAAAGTTTTGAGAGCCACTCTTCTGACGTTCGCTGGGCTAAAAACACGATTTTTTTCCACCTGCTTTCTCGTCCGTCGAAGGCCTGGCATATTGAAACTTCTGCAGCAGATTAACCCTTCCAATTAACCCTGGCAGTTCGCACTGTGCAGTAGTCATAGCAATAATAATAATACGTGTACACGATTAAGAGGGCGTGCGTGCTTTTGTGTGTTTGGACTTCGTTGAATGCTTTCCCTCTTCTCTCTGTGTTGTGCCAGCTATGTTCTAGCCGGATGGAAATCGGGTTTCTCTTCAATCTGTAGCAGGTGCACATGAGAGGCCAAAACATCTCCAAAGATTCGCATTCAATTTCTGGCATTAGCGAATGTCCCGTGGATTGAAAATGAACTACATAAGCCATTAAACGTCTGGTGGGACGTCACATGCATTGATTGGCTACAGCTCAGATGCCGCACACGAGGATCCGTTCCTGCATGGCGAGAGGGCTGCATCTTTTGGCAGAGAGCTGCAAAGGAATTGATCTGCCGCGAATCCTTTGTAAATCGCTGAGCCCTTGATCGGAAGCTCATTTCCAAGAAGCAATAAGATGAGAAGGTGTGATTGTGGGATCTTTCTTTAACCACAGCTATGCCATCTTCCGTGCGTGTAAAGCTCCAAGTTTAGGAGCGAGGGTGGCCACACGTGCTGCTGTGGCCCTTCATCTTCCCCATTAACCACACGCAGCTGGGTTCCCATGCGCAAGCAGTGGCACTTTCCATGCAGGGAGGATGCGCTCAATCAAATGAAAGGTAGACAACAGCAAAAACTGCGCCTCCCAGAAATAAGTCACCTTCCTTGGGTGTGGACCAATCAACTTCAAGGACAGTTATGGTTTTTTTTTGCATAATGACTGCAGGTATTGTGGTCTTTGCAAACATGACTCCTCGTAAAAAAGGTGTCAGTTTTGTTGCCAGATATAAGGGTAAAAAACCAATTATCATTCCTTTGCGTTGACAATTGCCAGTGATAGCCAGGCAAAGTGGCTTAGCGGTAGAGGTGAGTGGCTCACAATTGAAAGGTTGTGAATTCATATTCTGGTTGGGGGATTGACTCAATAAAATGAGTAACCTTTTTTGGCGGGGAGGTCAATACTCTAGTGGCCGTCTTATGGAGAGATGCACCCCTGCCATTGGAATGTGGAATAGTCACCAATGGTTCAGGACTGTAAACAAGGGATTAGCACTGCCTTAATGCTCGTTTTAGCAGGAAATCACCTTCAATATAAACATCTCTCCAGTATTTTATTTTTGTGCAGGGCCATTTTGAATGGAAGAACTTCCTCTGTCATGGTCCGAGTGGCAAGTGAAAACTCATCAGGGTAAGTGAAAAGGAAGGAAGGCCACAATGACCGTGAAATATTCTGCTTGGAGGGATCACAGCGTGGCAATGTAGGAGGGGACGGGGGGGGGGGATGAGAGGCGGCATGATGCAGGGGCGGTGGCAAAGCTGTCAACTTACGCGAGAAACAGAATACCCTGCGTCAGAAGCACCGCATACACCTGTGTAGGAACATGAGGGCACGACACGACTGAACAGGTGCGGAGCCGATACCTTCACCGTTAAGAACTCTCATAAAGAGAAGCCCTTGCCAACCCATTCCTCTTCACCACGTCTGTCGGCAAACTTGTCACGACGAAACTTAAATAGAGGTCTTACAATTTTTTTTTTGGCAAACACGAGAAGTGTAATTGGTCGGGTAACGCACCGAGCGCGTTTGCGGTGGGGACATCAGGACAAATGGTTTGCGATCGCAAAAAAAAAGAGGAATGCGCCACTGGTGTTGTGGAGAGCCGGCGACAGGCTGAGAAGCACATGGCCACGACAATACGCCCCATGGGGTTTAGCGAGCATTACGTGAGTCGATTTTGTGGTTGTTGTTGTTGTGGGCGTGAACGAGAGTCCTTCTGTGGCGTCGTCGTCGTCGACATCATCATCGGCCGCGGTCAATCCGCCGCTGGATGAAGACCGCCGCAAGCAGACGCCACCTACTCTTTGGTTCTTTCGGTAAAGTCACGTAGTTAGAAATAAAATAAAACAAATCACGACGTTTTTTTTCCCTTGATGACGACCGCTTGTGTTGCGATCGAAACGTCGTTTTTTATTTTATTTTATTTCTACCTACGTGACTTTACCGAAAGAAGCAAAGAGTATGGATTCCTGCAGTCACGAAAGCTTCAAATCAAGATCAGACGCCACCACCTCCTTCTTCAATTCCCCGCAGTGCGAAAAATCTACCCTGAAGTTGCATGCGAGTTGATGCCATCGTCCCCATCTCATCGGTTGATGGCTCATCTGGCGCGAAACATTTCTTAGCAGCTGCTCTGTCATCCGTTGCGACCATCAACCATTATCCCTTCTCGCGACGTGTCCTGCCCAAAGCCCATTTGTCTTGACAGTTTTCATAATATCTTTAACCTATGTCCTATAATCCATCTGTTCCTCTTTCTGTCTCAGTGTTATTCCCAGCAGAGCCATTTCCATGCTTCTTTGCACGTGCTGAAGCTATTGTTGCATTTCTGTGAGTTAATGATCATGTTTCCAAGCCACACGTCACAGCAGGTAGTACGCACTGATTTAAAAAACACTTTCTTCTCGAGTAAAGTTTTGAATCGGCGAGCACATGATCAAGTTTGCTAAAAAATAATATATAAGGTATGCAATTTGTTAAAATGTTTCTATTGAATCTTGACCTAAAGCTTTCGTGGCTGCAGGAATTAATATTAGGTTAAAATAAAAAATAAAATAAAAACTACGACGTTTCGATCGCAACACGCTTGTGTTGAACTTATCTGCGTGACTTTACCGAAAGACCCAAAGAATATGTCTCTATTGCTGCTCCTCAATATTTGTATCCCCAGAATTCTCCCAGGAACAAATATTCGGCAAAATGTTTTACCTCCAGAGGAATAAACATTCGCCTCTCACGAGCACGAATGTGTTACTCTCCACGTGCTTTTTGGCTAATGTATTAATTTAACGTAGATTATGCAAGCGACATTCTATTAATTGGTTGGCATCTCCAAAACGTCCTCCTCGCCAGAGTCATTTATGTGGCCCCACCTCTCGCGAGCTCCTCAAACTTATTGAAGGAGCTGCATCGCTTACCGGTGCGTTCGAGAGTCGAGTTCAAGGTCCGCCGCGAAGACAACCGGTTAACCAACTTACCTCAGCAACGCCATCCACCCACACGTGCCGTCACGATATCTACGCTCATCTCGTGTGGTGGACCTGCTACTGCTGCTCCTGTGCGTCAAATCCATAGGGCTTAGCGAGAGCAGAACGGAGCTTTTCATCTGCAGCCCCGGTGGTCTGGAACAGTCTCCGCCAACTGATGTCCGGTCAGCCGTTGCAGTCGGTGCTTCTGAGACTCGACTCAAAACATGTTTTTCTTTTTCTCTTGCACTCCTCACAGTGCCATCTGCGCTTCCATCTCAGCTGTTTGCTGAATAGGGTGCGTTCTCAATCTTGGATAGAATGATTGAGGGTTAGGGTAAATAAATGGATTCGGGTGCTGTTAAATAAGGACCAAACGTATGGTATTCAAAATAAAAAATAAACTATACTGCAAGCGACCTGAGCAACTATACTATAAATAAGCGGAAATTAATGTTGAGTTGAAAATGCATGGGTAATGACGTCTGTGCAAACAATATTACTTTTTTGTTGTTGCAAAAATCAGAGGGTACAAATATTAATAAAGAGACCCAAAATTCCCAACTACAGGTTCCTTGGGGGAGGTAAACATATATATTATTTTTATCCTGGGGGAATGGATATCGAGAGCAAACATGTATTCTCTGACACCAGTTTGGACCAATAATGCCACTGTGGGAACCTGAGCTGAGCCCACTTGACCTCGACTAGCCTCCCTCCCAGTGGCTGATGGAACGTGGCATCAGTTTCAAACAAGACACAAAACAATGTGTAAAAAGCACAGGGCCATTGTGCATATGCAAAACAAACCATCGGCATTTCCTGAATAAGTGCATTGTGGACGTCTTGTCTTGGATCAGCATCAAAATAAAGTTTGAGCAAATTTGTCCCTGCTGGCAGCAGCAGTGATGCAAGTGATTGACAAATGTCGACCAGTTTCTGTCATAACTAGGCCTTCTCAGCACAGTGCAGTTAGCAACTCTCAATGTGGCAAGGTCTGCCTCCGGGAACCGTACATGTGGAGTGTCCATACATAAGACCACAATGCACTTCTTCAGGAAATGCTGATGGGATTTTGCATGTATGCGCAAATGGTATTTTTCATTCAACACAGGTTACACTATTATTCTGTTACGATGGAGTTTTCTTGCAATTTACAATTGTTGTGAATGTGGCATCGCAGGCTGTCTTCTCTTGGAAGCACTTAGCTGCCTCGTGTATTCAGTGATATTATGTAACAATGACGTTCACATGGCACGCGTTTGCATGCGCAGAGCCCATGCATGCTCTCAACTCGACATGTCAGCATCCTAATGTGACTTATTCCATTCAACTGCAGGTTATACATTCCACAATCATTTCGCAGACACTTTGATTCTGCCAGTGACTTGGATAAACGTGTGTAGTTAGCGCCTCCACAATACCAATGTGTTAATGTGCATGGCTGCCTTCCAGTCTGCCACCACAAGCAATTAAAATGAAAGAAGAAACCCTAAGATGTTTATTATTTTGGCACCACCCAGTAATCCCTCTCTCAAGTTAAAACAAGCCAAGTGCTGATTACAAACGTATTTAATTTTATTTAAATGTCCTCAGAAGGCATATTGTTTTTGTCTATGGTCCCATACTTGCCACTTTGCCAGACACGTGTAATGTATAAATCAGTTCTCAGCTCCCCAAATGAAAAAAGAAAGATACAATTTTTTTTGCTTTCTGGAATGCCACCACCTCTCCAGGTTCAGACAAACAAAAAATGGGAATAATTCCCGTTTTAAATTTCCATAAATGATCTTCAAAGGTGAGATATTTAAGCCATCCTCCAAATGGAGCATTAAATTCCAGTAACTTGACCATGAATGCAATGTTGCCAATCTAAATACAAAGCAGAGGCTCTGAGGTGGATTTATAAGTTGAATGCTTTGAATTTTGATATATATATATATTTTGGAGCTGTGCGCGTGAAAGTGTTGGTGCTTTAACAAAAGCGACTGTTTTCTTAGCAACAGAGCGGCTGGGTTTGCATGCACAGCTTGAATTCTTTTATTTGTCATGAAGACGCCAAACTAAGCGCCTTCAAAAACAAAAGACAACAGTGAGATTAGCCATCACGAACATAAAAGCTACACATTTTGGAGATCTACAATAACATACAGTTGTAGCCTGGAAGCCAATAAAGTTAATACTCCACTCAATGACAATCACTACGATGGCCAATTGAAACAGAACATCATCATCATCAGTCATAATCTATCTACTGATGCATGGAATTATCTCCAGACTATCGTCATATATCTCTCCTCTCGAGATGTAACAATCTAGTTCCTACACACAAACGGACTTTATCGCTCCATCTCCATGGTAGATGCCCTCTTTGTGTTGTTTCTGATTGTATGTTGAACTTCATTCTTACCGTACAGAGCCAACCGTGCCAATCGGAGGTGCGCGGTGAAGGACAATAAACTAAACACAAAAAGCAGTTCTAAAGAAATGAGTTTTAAATATAGATCGAAAAGTGCACAGTTCCAATGGCTTCCTCATAACTTACACAGCATCAGCAAATAATGTGTTCATTTCTTTTCACTGTCAGGAAGATGTCTCTGACGTTCTCTGTTTCACACGCGTCTCTTTCTGTCTCGAAGTGTGATTGCAAATGTGCATCTCTCCGCGCTTCTTTGCGAACTTTTCATCTTTTGTTCCAGTCCATGTTTCTAACCTGTATGGATTAAACAGAAGATTCCTTACCCGTATTTCAGATGAAAATGTGGCCCACATTTACCCACAAAATACATTACACATCTCGCCGTTGCACATTTAAATAATTCATTTTAAACCTCTCACTTTCTATGGGTGTAATGAGGAATTGATTAGTCAGTTTCAATACATTGTGAGTTTCACGTTGCACACATCTATCGGTATGTTATGTAATGGTTTCACAACACCCTTGCAAGCCACTGGGGATGCTACCATTCAGCCACCAGAGATGCGACCATTCACCGCAATGTTGAAAAATAAAAATAGACATTCTAGATTTGAAGTTTTCGTGACTGCAAGGATTCATATTCTTAGGTTTTTTCGGTAAAGTCACGTGGGTAAAACATTTACTTGATACAGCTGTCGTGGCTGTGACGGTTCCACCTGAAGACGGAAGCTTGTGTTGCCTCCGAAACGTCGTGATTTTTATTTTATTTTACTTTTATTAATTTTAATGTTTTACCTACGTGACTTTACGGAAAAAAACCTAAGAATATAAAAATAGACAGCATATCATTCCACCACCATGACTTGCAAAACGTAATCAAAACACAAAGAGAGGAATGGGGGTTATATAATTACACGTCTAATTGTTTGAATAAATGCAATGAGGAGGTTTTTCAAAACATTGTGGACACCCACCCCCACCGTGAGCTTGTCGGATGGTATCTGGGTGATTGTAAAGACACTGCTCGCATATGATGCACGGTACGCGCATTCCTCCTCACTTCCTTTAATTCTCCGAGGCTTTCCCATAAACATTTACGACACCGGAGTTTACAGTAAATGCTGCTCTTTTCGCAAACATATGGCGCCTTTGAATAGAGAGCGAAGAAAATTAAATTGTGACATGAGACAAACGGGGCATGCGGTTCACTTACGCTCAGTACGAACTTTCTTCTGCCCCGGCTCGACACAGCCTCGGCGTGCGTGTGTAAGTGCTAGCGTATGTTTGTTCTGTGCATGAAAAAAATTGCGTTTGCATGACGATGATGAGTGTGATGCCAGTGAATATGACGATGGTGCTGATGCTATACGCTATTTTAGAACACATCTTTTTTTTTACCAGGTAAGGCCCACTAAGCTACATCGCTCTTTATCAGAAGTAACTTAGTCACAAATGATAGCTCAACGAAGTGGCTTATCACGTGGCAATGTTGTAGCAGCCAAAAACTCTAGACACGTGATTCTAAATGTGGAGAGAACAACCGGAGGACACGGAGAAAATCCACGCGACCACGGGGAGAGCATGCAAACTCAAAATATACAGGCGTCACGGTTGGGATCGAGCCCATAGCCTCCTGTGTAGCCACGTGAGATAATTAACATCTCGCCACCGTGGTGAAATGATTCAGGTGCAATATCTATGCAGATAAAAATACCCTCTAAATCAGTGGTTCTTAACCTGGGGTGCAAGCACCCCCTGGGGGTGCGAAAAGCTCTTTCTGCAGGGGCGTGTAAGTACAACCGCTTTGTTTCAACAAACCGATGTATTTACTAACATTATAATTTGTTTTACGATTGAGAACTGAAGGGGTGCAAGGCTGCAGTAAAGGTTAAGAACCACTGCTCTTAATGCACATCACGTATTACACCTTTGTAATGCGTTACATCTCTTTTTTTACATTACACCTTTGGCCACCCAGCAATATAAATGGGTGCAGCACAAGTAGTCGATTGTTAGGTCGCGTGTCGTGGGCTAAAGGGTGGGTACTTCCACCTCTTCGAAGAGATGGCCAAAAATTCTTTGTTGTGGGTATTTTTGGCCTTTCCCTTCCATGCTGGTCAGACATCTCGGAAGAATTGTGAATACCCACACTTTACCCCACCACACGCCTCTTCGAGTGGAAGCCCTTCTGCCAGCAGCGGACAGCGAGGAAAAGGAGACCGAATGCCCTCTAGCGGGACTCTAGGACAGTATTGAACTTCCTTTAATAGATTTGGTGATGCCTTTCAAACAGCAGTGGCATGAGCAAGTAAATGCAGGATGCACCTTTGTCTTTTTATGAAGACACACAAGGGTGTGGAGCAGTGACGCAGTAGTTAGCGCACAGCGCTGTGAACCCGTCAAGCTGACTACGACTCAGAGGTCGCAACCGGGTGCCCGATACCCATACCCTACCCGATACCCGGCTACCCGTACCCGGCCAGGTACGGGTACGGGTACCCGTTTGCGACCCTGGTGCAGCCGGGTACGGGTACGGGTAGGCCGTGAGTCACTGGTGAGTAACCGTTTGTCACTCATTTCGGGTAGGGTACGGGTGGGGAACGGGTACCCGTACCTGGCCGGGTACGGGTACAGGTACCCATTTGCGACTCTGGTGCGGCCGGGTACGGGTACGGGTAAGGAATCAAAACCCGTTTGCGACCTCTGCTACGGCTCCTGAGCACTGCTAACCTCCGATGTTGAGTGGCATTTGACCTCACCCATTTTCACCAGCCCGCACGTGCCAGCGTAGTCAAGTATGGTCAGACAATCCCCATGGCAGACACGGGAGACCTCATTCAGCAGTGCACTGGCAAATGGTAGTAACTTATTATTATACTGACACTACACTTCTGAGAAGCGCAATACAAATGTGAGAGAGTATGTTAGGGTGTCCACTAAAGAAGTGTAAAAATGGATGGCCGTTGTAACGATACAAAAAATACCCCGAGTGGTTTTGCCACTGTGGGAGACCTCAAGAGAGCAGCACTAAGTGTGACACCTGACCACTCATTGAAGTTAACTTCCCCCCGATTAGGGGATCAAGGCACAACTGGCCCGATGGAATTTGGGGCCCCAGCAAAACATTATATTCCAAGGGGCAGTTACGGGGGCACCGTGAGATGCTGAGCATTGCATCACTCACCGAGACATTGAATTCGTAGGCAGCGTCCACAAACTAAAACCGATGCATTTATTCACCACCACTGTGGGGCCTTACAGGTACACATTTAAACTCCACGTTCACCTATTATCAATGCCAGCACTCCTGCAAATGTTTCTTCCCACCAATGAATTCTTTCAAAAATCGGTAAAGAGCATATTTCGAGGCTGTTATGTCTCTTACTGCAATGGTCTTAAAATGTAGGTTTCCCTGGGGAACCAGACTCCACCCTTCACGGAGACTCAACGATGAATGAATGGCTGGGAATGTGCAATAGAACGTATGTCCTGTCAGAAGGAGCTGTTTTACACTCGAATTATATATTTTTACATAGAATGCATCATCACAACATTATAGATTGTCAAAATATATAAAGCAATGCTTAATTCAATTATGAACATGACATTTTGGGCGAGTTATTTTGGATTTGTTTTTGTTGACACGTGTCACAACAAAGCCACATGTTTTGAAACTGCAATCGTTAAGCCTGTCAAGCTTTTATTAGCGCCTCAATGCGAAATCCGCACCCGTGCATTACCCAATATATTTTTTCCATACGTGATTGCGTAGTGATGACGTCCTGCACAATGCACGCAAGCCTAATAAATTACAATGTTGGGAAATTCGAACATTTCGTACGTTGTGAAATTTGTCCTTAAGCACGCACAGTTAACGAGTGAAGACAAAAATATACATTGATGAGTTGTGAACTGCGCTGTAAAATAAGAAATTTACAAACATTGCTAGCCTCCAGATAAGCAACGGACACAGGTATATCTTCTTGGTTCTTTCGATAAAGTCACGTAGAAGGGAAATAATAAAATAAAAAAAATAAAACATAATAAAAGAAAAATGCTATTTTTATTATTTTATTATTTCCCTTCTACGTGACTTTACCAAAAGAACCAAGAAGATAATCCCTGCAGTCACGAAAGCTTTAAATCGAAATTTGGACACAGGTATAGTTTGCTACACAGAGTGGTGGCGCGGTGGTTAGCGCACTGCACTTTGGAACCGGAAATCTGAGTTGAGTTCAGTTCATGCCCCTCCCTCCCTGCCCCCGCCCCTCAAGGTCATCATCCAGCAGTGGATTGCCAAAGGGCTGAGTATGACAAGTTAGATACAAACAGTTACCGCCCAAAGGAGAGGATGGCCCTGTGTGAAATGAGGCAAAAGTGGCAATAAAACCCAATAAAACCCATTGTAACTATTTTTATTTTACCAGGTAAGGCCCATTGAGTTATATAGCTCTTTTTTAGGAAGTTGACCTGGCTTTCACAAATGATAGCTCAACGAAGCGGCTTATCTCGTGCACATTTATAGCAGCCAAATACTCTACCAAATAACACGCTGCCTTGCCCCTCCCCCCAAAAAAAAGGCTCCCCCATAATGTGCTACCAAGCTTCCAGGAACCCGCGAGTGGCTCTGGATGAGAGGTCTCCTCCTGGCCATTTCCCCCGCAAAATACTCCTCTGACGTTGAGGCGCAGTGCTCATGTGATTGACAACTTCAAATGGAATTCCACCAGGTTGATTTGGTCACCGAAACATTTACTTTGGAACGTATTTCACTGCTTCATATATTTGTACGGTAGTAATGTCATCAATGGTAATGGTTGATGATGCAATTTAGAAATTTCATTATCTGCAGACAAATATTATTATATCAATATTATTTGAGGATTTTGGAAGCACACTGCATGTTAATATTTTCTCAGAGCTTCCCCTTTTTAAAAGTCCAATATACAGCTGTGAACATTCCTCTGCAGAATAATACTTAGGGTAATATTATAGTCGAAGGTATAGAGTGGTGTATAGTAATACAGTATGTAATTTAATGTTGGGTTGGTCTATGGTAGTATATAGTACGGGGTAAACCCGTGTGACGTAAGAGAAAAATGTTTAGCTGGAAGCATATTATATTTTTTGCGACATAGAATTGTAATGTATTACTTACTGTTAGTAGCTCAGCTTATTGGAGATTATATTTAGTATACTGATGATACTATGTAGTTTATACTTTAGTTTTTTACGTGGTTGTTTAGTAACTGCAGCTAGATACCATTAACATTCCTTCCCTTTGTTAATGCTACCCCCATCCCCTCCCTTTGATGCTGCTAATCCTGCATAATGCACGGGCATAATATGACTTTGAAACCCCCCCCGCTCACCTCCTACGCATTTCCCATAAATATGCTAAATTCCTCTTGATATGCAATTATTTTGTTAAGGCGCTCTTCTTCCCCCTCCAACCCAGCTTAAATATACGCTCCAAACTTGGTGGTGTTTCATTCTTCACCTGAGGACGGCTGCTTGCGTTGTGGCCGAAACGTCGTGAGAATTATTTTATTATGTTTTATTTTTATTATTTCCTTTCTACGTGACTTTACCGAAAGAACCAAGAAGATTTTATTTCACTGTCCATTTGGATGAAGGCCTCTTCAAGTTGTGGTGGCCACGAAGGTTGTTTCACCATACTTCACCACGCTCATGATGGGGTGGGAGGAGGGGAGTGGTGAGGAGTGCTATGTCGGGTTTTATCCAGGTAATCCAGTGTCTATCGTCATCGAGCATGTCCTTGCTCGAACAACAAAAATACCCCCCAAAATGTACAGTTTTATAAATATATAAAAAAAATCTATTAAACACGCATCTCATTTTATTATGAAATTAAATTAGATGCACTGAACTTTCTTGTTAAATACAATAAAGAAATCTCAATGTGTAATCTCATCTTGTAATTTTGATCTAGATTGCAGCAAAGAGCACCGCAGTGATAGTTCTGGGAATAGAGTAGTCGAGAGATCGGGGCTGAGGGGCGGTGAAAACATTTATCCTGGAAAGTATTTTTTTTATAAACTCTCACTTAATTGTGGTTTATGCCCTTGCAGCCAAACAGTAACAGCCAACCTAAATGAATAAATGCTGCTAAAATTGGCTCCTGTTGGAACGCCAACAGTCGATTGCAAGCTAAGCAAGTCGCTGGCCTCACTAACCCTGCCGCCTGGCAAGCATTGCTCAAGCAGCTTAACCCATTCTGTCCCCCTCGTTTGATTGGCTTTTGTTCAATGCAACAGAAATCCAAAGTCAAAATGTAACACGGGATCGTACAACTCATGAGACTGCGGTGGAATTACTTTATTGCCCCGGGATTTTATTTTGAACGTTAATATGAGCGCTTGTTAACAATGAGAGTCAGTGTAAAAAAAATTACGTTGTTTTAAAAAAAAAACTAAAAAGCCAAATTTAGATTTAAAGCTTTCGTGACTGCAGGGATTCATATTCTTGGTTCTTTCGGTAAAGTCATGTAGGAGGGAAATAATAAAATAATATATTATTTTGTATATTTATATTATTTTATTATTTCCCTTCTACGTGACTTTACCGAAAGAACCAAGAATATAAACTACAAAGCAGTTTGTTCTGCATGGATCGGGAATTTAAAAGGCATAAGAGGTCATTACTGGGAACTCTCTCCCTAGGGAAAGCAGTATATCCTGAGCTGTTAATACATCTTATTTGTCTTTGTAATGATTGTTTCCTTCCTCTCTTGGGTCAACGACATGTTTGGAATTCCAGTCGATTCTCATACGAAAGGAGCAGGTTACAGGAATCCAAGGCTGGCAAGAGCTGGTATGGTATCGAGTTCTTATAAAAAAAAAACTCAAACTTATTTTGACAGAAGCGGTGTCTCATTTAATTTTAAGCAGTCAACTGCGAATATTAAATCGCGGCTGAATTACCGCTTTGGTTTATTGGGTCCAACGTGCTCAATAATAGCTTAGCCATCATTACAGCAGGTGGTGATTTCCTCGCCGGTCCCAAACGTCTCGAGAAAGATTGATGACGGTGTTAAAAATACCTTCAACAAAAATGCTGGTGATTGCTCGAACAGATTTTCCTTTTTCATAGACGTTTTTTGTTGATTTGTTTTTTCTTTAACAATGACCAAATATGAATAGTTTCCAAGTTCGCTTGCATTTTTGAAGGGATATGAAATACTATTTTTAGAAAAGAGTATTTAACCAAAATCCCGTTGGTATAAAAACAAAATTAAGTTCTGCCGTGTTGCATATGTAATCAACATTCCTGTTGAATATTATAACAGGGCTAATATTATATACGAGTAACTGGTAACAGGCTTTGCTAACTTTCCGTCGACATTAGCGTCACACTCCATTGGAGGCAAATTACTTGGTTCACTACTGATAGAAATTGCACATGTTAAAGTGGTCCGAGCCTAAATTTCGATTTAAAGCTTTCGTGACTGCAGGGATTCATCTTCTTGGTTCTTTCGGTAAAGTCACGTAGAAGGGAAGTAATAAAATAATAAAAATAAAACATAATAAAATAATTCTCACGACGTTTCGGCCACAACGCAAGCAGCCGTCCTCAGGTGAAAACCAGGTCCGTCGAGGCGACAGAGTCTGAATGAAACAGCACACGAGCTTGGAGCATATATATATAAGCTGGGCGCCTTGACAAAGGAATTTGCATATCAAAAGGAATTTAGCATATTTATGGGAAATGCAGGAATGTGATTAGTACTACATATGGATGTGCATTATGGTTTTCACCTGAGGACGGCTGCTTGCGTTGTGGCCGAAACGTCGTGAGAATTATTTTATTATGTTTTATTTTTATTATTTTATTACTTCCCTTCTACGTGACTTTACCGAAAGAACCAAGAAGATGACTTGATAAAAACTAAACTAGTTTATTTTTATATTTTACAAGGTAGGGTCCACTGAGCTATGTAGCTCTTTTTCAGAAGCGACCTGCCCACAAATGAGAGCTCAACGAAGAAGATTATATTATCATCATGTGAATATGCATAGCAGCCAAATACTTTAAACGCATGTTTCTAAATGTGGAAGGTGAAACCAGAGGATCCGGAGAAAAAATCCACGCGACCACGGGGAGAACATGCGAACTCCAAATATATAGGCGTCAGGGTCGAGATCGAAGCCACAAACGCCTGTGTACGAGGCGAGGTAGTTAACATCTCACCACTTGTCACATTCAAATGGATTATTTGAGCTGAGTGACATGCATATTCTAATGCATTTTGTAAACTCTAATGAGTTTACGTCTCAATTCGAATTGCAATAATGCTGAAATATGGCACAAATGTCGATGAAAGACAATGGTATCGTAACTAGAAAAATATGACAAGCTACAATTTTTTATTTGGACCCTCAAAATGACAGCCTTGGGTTACTTGATTTCACTCATTGGGCATACTCAGAGGAAAGTAAAAACATGTGGCTGAATGATTGTTTAGGGTTATTACATTCAACACAATCAACAGCTTAACAATAATATCAATAGGCTCGGACCATCTTCTTGGTTCTTTCGGTAAAGTCACGTAGAAGGGAAGTAATAAAATAATAAAAATAAAACATAATAAAATAATTCTCACGACGTTTCGGCCACAACGCAAGCAGCCGTCCTCAGGTGAAAACCATAATGCACATCCATATGTAGTACTAATCACATTCCTGCATTTCCCATAAATATGCTAAATTCCTTTTGATATGCAAATTCCTTTGTCAAGGCGCCCAGCTTATATATATATGCTCCAAGCTCGTGTGCTGTTTCATTCAGACTCTGTCGCCTCGACGGACCTGGTTTTCACCTGAGGACGGCTGCTTGCGTTGTGGCCGAAACGTCGTGAGAATTATTTTATTATGTTTTATTTTTATCATTTTATTACTTCCCTTCTACGTGACTTTACCGAAAGAACCAAGAAGATGAATCCCTGCAGTCACGAAAGCTTTAAATCTATTTTTTTTTATCAATTATCCATGATCTATCCCTTGCTGGATGAAGGGCTCACCAAGCTGCCATCATTTCATCTTTCTTGTGATGCAACAACAATCCACCCGGTTCCTGCATATGAGCTCATCTTATTGCTCCATCTCCACTGCGTGTGCAGTCATGCGAGCTCCCTCAACCAACGACTACTGTAAAAGAAATAAACATTTATGAGTAATGGCAATAGATATATAATATTACTAAAAGTAGTTTAATGGCACGAATGAGTACGACAAAGGAAATTCGTAAGTCGTCAAGAATTTAGTCATCATTTTAAAATCTTGGAAGGTTCCTAAAGCTGCTATATTGGGTTCTATCAAACCATATAAAATGACGAATATATTTTCCATTGCATGTGCTTTTATTATATTACATTTTGTAATAAGACATGTATATTTTCTATTTGGGTGAGGTTGGAAGATATGCAAATAAACGGCTTTAAATAGTTAATAAGGTTTGTCGGGTGAGGTGTCTTCTATATACAGCACCGGTTTTTGTTTAAAATCCACGCAAGTGAAAGTTAAACACGGTCAATCAGAAATCCTTCCAGCTACCTCGTGAGCGAGACAAGAAAGCCGGCCTGCTGAGTAAGCAAACATCCCATTTAATTGGTTATCCGAACTAATGAGCCATCCGAAATAAGATCGTGATAGTCTCATCACACACACAGATGCACACACTTCACTTCGAGATAAATCTGGAGTTCATAGAGTGAATTCCAGAATCACAGAATGACATATTAATTCACTGATCCTGCTTATGAGACACTGAATGTAAAAAAAACCTGACCAGAGTTTGCATGTAATAAACCAATGCTACCGAAAAAATGCAAACCTAGCTCTTAAAACATAGCGTTATTTTTGATGTGCAGGGACAAATATATATGAAGGGTTCGGTGTATTGTCTGCTTATTACATTTATTTAACAACACACAAACGTGCGCTCACAAAACAACAAGATGCACAACTTCCATTGCACACGAATGTCATGTGACCACCATGTTGCACGCAGACAAGGCTGAGAGCATTGCACATGTCACGTGGTGCATTTATGACATAATGGAGGACAGTGCCTTCCTCTGCCGTTTGTGAGCACACCTTTTGTGTGTTGTTGAATCTACTGCATTTGTTTACAGCCTGCACGCATTTCCCCGTGGTTGGGTGTTTCCTTCAATAACATAAAGTGCAGAATTGTGTTATTCCACTAGTATTATGACGCTTGATTAACCAGGAAGGCCCCCCCACTGCATCTCCAGACTCTTATTAGGAGGGTCCTGCCAAGGGTTTTCAGTAGAGGGCGACGATTGCTGTGTACTTTCTAGATCCAATTGAGTAATTTGCGGGTAATTCTTCAAATGTGGCAACTTTTGTCTTTGACGTCCACTGGTGAGCGAAACACACGGTGCACGGAATTCATTTTTTTGGTTGATCCACCCACGGTGGACCGCTGGATTCGAACCGCGAACCTCTGTGAATGTTGTGCCACCGGCAGATTCGAAGACTGATACGAGTCGGGGCTCTTTGCGACAACACGGCCTTCCTCAACAGCGATGTGCCATCGACTTCAACAGTTTCTCTGCACACCAAAGTTGGCGGCGTTACTCTTGCTAGAGAGACAGGAGAGTGACATTCCTTTCCCTCTTCACGCAGGAACTCCGGTGGAGACGTTAAATATGAAATCCGTCAATTGTATTCAAACACCATATGGTTAAAGAAGATATGCAATGCCACTGTTCCCCAGATGTTCCCTCACTTGTGAAGGTACGTGCAAAAACAGTTTTATTAAGTGTGAGCACGTGTCTGTGTGTGTGTGTGTTGCTCAATGCCTTATATTGCAATGAAAATGGCTCACAAACCTTCACGAGCAAGGCTCACTTCACGGACAGAGGCATGTTAAATGAAACTCTCAGCTTACGAAAATAAATGTAATGTCAACACTAAAGTTCAAGTTCAAGGGCGACCTCAATAGGAGACTTCGCTGTTCGTCTGAAAACACTCACGTCCCCATATGTCTTAAAGATGACCAGATTTTAACTCCATCACCTGGTATGCAGGACAGCAGGATGGTCGTGGGTTCGACCCAGACCCTGACGCCTGCTGTAGATTAGGATTTACATGTTCTCCTCGTGGTGGTCGTGTTGATGTATCTCCGGTTCCTCCAGTTTCCCCCTCCACATTTAGAATCCACGTGCGTTTAGAGTATATGGCTGATTTGCATTTCCACCTGATAAGCCACGCTTTGTTGAGCTATCATTTGTGGCCAGGCCGCTTCTGAAAAAAAGACCGATATAGCTCAGTGGGCCTTACCCGGTAAAATAAAAATACTGCACTTTAGTAGTTTATTCCATGAAAGGGGTATGGCCTCCCACCTTTAACCGATGTGCAAGTTGAGACCAAAATACCCTCTAATGAGGGTTGTCTACAGCTCCCTGTAGTGGGTGTCCTGCTGTCAGCGGTGGCAAGGAATTTCAGGGTTGCACCTTTACCTGCAATGTAAGTACGGTGCAAATTGCTGGATTTCTCGACAATATGCTGATGTTCTACTTCCAGCCATAAGAGGTCAGTATTGTTTTACTTTATTCATTTAATTTTCCTGTCGTTACAAAAAAGACTCCGAACCCATCCTAACGTACCCCAACTATTGTTATTACCGAGAACTGGCCACCCAATATTTTCACGTAAATTTACCAATGACAAAAAATTACTCGTTTTCACTCTGTCAGCTTCCACGAGAAATATTACAACGTGGAGTACAAGACGATTTGACGTCTAGCTTTTAACGACGGAGTAACATTGGGCGAGGAGACCACTTTCTCTCTCACCTCTGATAGCTTCTGCAGCTCACAAGTGAGGTGCTCTCATGATCGGTAACTATTTTCTCATTGAACATCAAGAAACGTGCGACGATGGAGCAGCTGAACTGGACCTTGCTCTGCACCCTTCACGGCTATGTGAGTTGTACGAATGTTGTGCTAATGGGAGGTAAGTACTCCAGCACCGTTCACACACAAACTGGTGAGCAATACCAGAGCACCAGATATATGCATGTGTGAGCGTGTCAGCCACTTAAGTGGGACTTTATTTCTTTGGGCCTTTCTTTCTGATCTTCAAACAATATTTTAATTCTGGAAATATCCCAGTTTTATTGTTTCCTGCCTATAAACATGTCGTTTTTTGTTGAAAGCAATGGAGTTAGGTGGAGTTATACCACGTCATGGCACTTCAACGATTTTTTTTTACTGCCACGCTTACCTAGTCATGCCGCAGTAAGAAATTCGCCAATTTGTACCATAATCTCGCCCATCAAGATGTCATCATTGCCAACATAGCAAAGCTCTTTTTGCTTCTTCTTTTCACAGGAATGTAGCACTTTATAAAAAAAAATGTTAATATAAAAAGTCATCGTTAATAAAAAAAAACCTGAAACGTGCACAAAGACGTCTGCAGAAATCCACGCTTGGAGTTACACTTAGAGACAGAGAGAGAGAAGCACATGGATTAGAGGGCAATACGCAGGTTAAAAATATAATTCAGACTGCTAAGAAAAGTAAGTGGGCTTTGGGGAAGACACGTCAGCGAGATGGCAAACGGTTTAGAATAATAGTGGCAGCCAAGGAATGGAATGTGTCTAAGAGGAGTTCCACTAAGGAGACGGAGCAATGATGTCAGCTCGTGTGCAGACAATCATCTCGCAATCGGATTGACAGTGGCTGATGATGATGATGACTTTAAAGATGTTGATTTTAAACACCAAAAAAAACCTGCCACTGTTTCAGTGGGTTACCAGCCAGCGCTTCCTCACATTGATTTTCCTCATCTTGTGCGGCTCAGGGGTGCCCTTAATGACCAAGCCACAGGGCACGCATTACCCCCGATGCTTGGCATGTACGATCGGGGCGTTATTTTGAGAACGCTTCGATTAGACAGAAGGTCAGCATGCATACAACGCCGGCAGAATTTACTTGATGAAAGCTTTGAGGTTGAAATTAAGTAGCAGCGAAGATGGTCCCAAAGCAAGGATTTGTCAGGAGTTGCGAACAAATGCCTTGTGCAATCAAGACCAAGGAATGTTCTAGACAATGCGAGCGAAACGTATCCACTACGCGAGCAATTGAGTCATGCACAAAAAAAAACCCAGTGGCATGCAGGAATATTTATTACGTACAAGTTGAGATGTGGCATAAAATTGCACAACGTAATTAAAACGTCCACAAGTGCCCCATAATCGGATGTGTTTGAAGGATGGTCAACTCCGTTTACCTCGACGTTTTTTGTTTGTTTAATTGTCCAAGTCACTGATGTCCGTGCGTAAGCGCTAACGAGTATTAATGGTGGGAAAAGGTGTACTGCAATTGCAAGAAATGCAGTCTGCCCCGCGCCTTTTGTGAAGGGGTAATCTGATAATGGACGTTAAAACTACTATTCATGTCAGCGTGACGTCAGGGACAGGGTCATGCGTTCACACCAAAACCGCAAGCATGCAGAAGCCTTCCCGTGCGTGTTAACCACTCGTTTGGATGGTCCATTGTGTAATCAACACATGTTGGCTAAAGCCGCGCAAAGTTACTCAGCAAGAGCATTTCACAGTTTATTTATACAATGCATACCAGTGGGCACATTTCAAGACTGCATCCAATACCTGAAATCTTAGTCCTATAAAAGAAACAGAATACTCATATTGTGTTTTTTTTTTCTTCTCACTGGTGGATCAAGCCTCAGGGACGTTTGCAAAGGCGTCACGCAGGAGCCTGGACGAGTGCTTTCCATTTCTTATTGAAATAATACGGATGAAAGGCCAAGCCAAACCCACAGGCCCTGAAATACACGCCGCGAGGTTTCACCGCAGCCGGGACCCCGCTCACCCTTCGTGTGCCCACGATACTTCTGATCTGTCAATGTAATATGTGTCCGTCAATGGAAAGTACACACCAGCAGCGTGCGCTCCGGTGGCTGGGTGGTCTAAGGAGCCAGCGAGCGAGTGAGCGAGCAAGCGAGCGGAATAGCGAGCTCACCTCTTGAGTCTAAGGTTCCACGGCTCAGCCACCCCCCCCCCCTCCCGTGATAATGTGTTATGGGAACATTATCAAATAAGCATGGCCTCCGACTGACGGGACGCGCCGACTGCCTGCCCATGTGCGAAGAAGTGTCCCAGGAGGATGTACGCAGGAGCAAGCCATTGTGTGCCTTGGTCATGGGCAACATTTCCCCGCACATCCCATGAACAGTCTCCCTTTAAATGTGGCCAAACACCGCTGCGCAAGCTGGTTGCTCATAGCACGAGACCGAAGGCTGAATAAATGCATGTTTATAAGTAATAAAAAAATGTGTTGAAATGGCATTCTGTTCATCGGTTTTGGTGTCAGGATCCCAAAGCGCTTCTCGTAAGGGGTCATGGAAATATTTCCGAACGGTGAGAACATTTCTCCTTTGTTCGGCATCGTTTTGCGCATTTGAATGGAAAGTGGAAAGTCCTGGGAGCTGTGGCTCCTAAAGTATTTATACAATTTGCAGTTAACAGCCGCTCCTTTAAAACAAGGAAAATGCCAATGTGACACAGAAGGGGACAGTGACTTTTAATTATACAATAAATGGGAACTTTATTTATTACAACATCATTTTCAGTTGTCGTGTTTAATTTTACCATGTGTTATGCGTAATGCGTTATGTATAATAAATTATTGCATTTGCAGCATCATATTAATAGCAACAAATATACAATTAGCCGAAATTGTCGTGAGAAAAAAGTACAAATAGATACTTACAGACCTTTAACCAGGGCATCAATGTGAGCCAATTGGTAAATTAAAACGTCATTTCCTAATTCAAGCATTTCGTTGCCACGATAAATGCAAGTCTATTTATGCTTTCAATCTTCACATTTAAGTGACTGACTCCAAAGAGTTAAAATCTCCCCTTACAAAAATAACATCCCAACTCACCCAGCCAACAGCTGATTTCTCTCAGGATTACAAATGATTGAAACAGGTAATCGGACAATTAAAACAAACCTAATGTTGAGCATAAGAATGCAACTTGCGTGGAAGCAAAACGTTTCGAAAAACATAATAGACAAGACAGTGAGCGGTGCCTCATATTCACAGTTTAGAGGAAATGTGTTCTCTTTTTAAGTCTGCAGACTGCAGCACAGGCGTCTAAAAAACACAAGGAAGTCTGGTCAAAAAAGTGATGTAATTGGGAGCATGTGTGCATTGGCATGGCTCTCTCTCTCTGACGCACAAATAAAGAGGCCTACCACTTTCCCTGCCTGCTCGCCGACTGCCTTATAAGGAAAGGAAGTCGTAGAAAACAACGGAAGGAATTCAGCAGACGTTTAGGCAAGCCTCGCCAAAACGGGTGAAACTTGGCCCATGTATTGTCTAAATAAACGATTATGTGGAAAACCTTGAGAAATGAAAATTGGCTCCATGCTTTACCGTGAGCAAAAATATTTTCAGATTTCCACATTTTTTAAAACTGGGACGCAGGTCTGTACATTTCTGCGTTCGTGATGACACGTGGTCAATTTGAATGATAAGAAATGGGACGCTTATGGGTATAGCGTTTTCCATTCATTCCTGTCACATATCCCCCTTCTGTCTAACGTAGGATTATAGTAAACTAAAGACACTTTCTGGTTTATGCCATGACATACGTAGGATGCAACTACAAAGAACATCTCATCCCAGTCTGTCTCCTCCGATGGAATGCTTTGGATATTTGCAAGTAGTTCCCATGTGGATGCTTAACCTGGACTTTTTATTAGCCAAATCGGTGATGTGTGAGTTTTTTGTGTCTACAGTTATTTATTTAGTTATTGTTTTTTCCAGGCTTCTAAGTGAGACCATGCTGTAAGCACTAGTTTAAGGAGGAATCTCTTTCATATTCTTAAAGTTCTGAATCATTGTTATGACTAGATATCTCTGCCAAGTATCACACAGCAAGATGTATGTATGTTCAACTTCCTTAACACTGTACTTAGCCATCCGTGCTAATCGAAGGTGCGGGAAAGATAGCACGTCTTTAGTTTTTACACCACAAATCAATCCAATTTTGGAGGAAAAGTGGCACAGTGGTTAACACACTCTGCTAGTAACCCAGAGACCTGATGTTCATTCCTGACCTGAGGTTCATTTCCGAATAGCATCCAGTCATGCCCCCTTCACTAACCCTGACTAACCAGCATGGGGAAGTATGGTTCAAATCAACCACATGATCGACACAGTGTATAATAGCTTCAGATATCAGTGGATTTCCATAAAGGTTGTAAATTATCACAACTAAGTAATTAATGTAACTGTCATGCTTGCACTGTATAGTTGGTACACGTGGTATTCTTACAGCTCACGGCTATCGTAAAGGCACTTGCTTGCCTATAACTGATCCATAATTGATTACCAATTGTTTTGTTCAATACAGAGCCCCGTTTTTACTTGGAGATGCCTCTTCTCTGCAATCATCACTCTTTCTCTGGTTCACCCAGCAGCTTCAACCCATAATCTCCGAGGTGTTGGCTCCTTGCCTTGACGTGCTGCATTCATTCCCTGAGCTGTCCATCATTCTGTCTCAAGCCGTTACTTCAATATGTTGGTATCTTAGTTTGGAAAGGAAAAAAAAACAAGCAGTGATGTGACTTCCTTCTGTGGCCACTTGGTGGAACGCACGGTAGATATGATCGCCTATATAAAAACATTTTTCTTTTCGTGCACCTGTTGTAAATATATTTTTAAACACCGAATGCAAATACAATAGTTTGTCCTGCACGTGCATCCTCAGCATAAAAAACAGCATCCCTAGATAGCATGGCCCCTATCATAATTAAATATTTCCCAAATATATGTAGTATTAGTGGCCAAGATATTGTTTTGTTTTCTGGGAAATAAAAGCATCTATTTTATTTCCAACCGACCAGGTGGCTCTGTGGTAGAGCGAGCGATTCACAATCGGAAAATTGCCTGGAGGTCGACTCAACTCGTCATTCCTCTGGAGTTGATAACAACAAAAAGTACAAGTAGCACGTTTGTGTGGGGAAAAGTCAATGGTGGTTTGTCCCCATGCGTAGATTCGCCGCCATCCTCGGAATGTGGACGTCTCTGCCACTGCCTCAGCAGGGCCGTAAACAGGAGATGAGCACCACCTCAATGCTCAGTTGAGCAGGAAATCACTTTGACTTTGACTGTCCTAGCAGAGCTGGAATAAAGGTTAGCTTCACGAGCCCTCTACAAACGGTGGGTGTGTGGGGGGGGGCAAGAAACAAAAAACATTCGATGGCATCTTCTTGGTTCTTTCGGTAAAGTCACGTAGAAGGGAAGTAATAAAATAATAAAAATAAAACATAATAAAATTATTTTAAAGCTTTCGTGACTGCAGGGATTCATCTTCTTGGTTCTTTCGGTAAAGTCACGTAGAAGGGAAGTAATAAAATAATACAAATAAAACATAATAAAATTATTTTAAAGCTTTCGTGACTGCAGGGATTCATCTTCTTGGTTCTTTCGGTAAAGTCACGTAGAAGGGAAGTAATAAAATAATAAAAATAAAACATAATAAAATTATTTTAAAGCTTTCGTGACTGCAGGGATTCATCTTCTTGGTTCTTTCGGTAAAGTCACGTAGAAGGGAAGTAATAAAATAATAAAAATAAAACATAATAACATTATTTTAAAGCTTTCGTGACTGCAGGGATTCATCTTCTTGGTTCTTTCGGTAAAGTCACGTAGAAGGGAAGTAATAAAATAATAAAAATAAAACATAATACAATTATTTTAAAGCTTTCGTGACTGCAGGGATTCATCTTCTTGGTTCTGTCGGTAAAGTCACGTAGAAGGGAAATAATAAAATAATAAAAATAAAATATAATACAATTATTTTAAAGCTTTCCTGACTGCAGGGATTCATCTTCTTGGTTCTTTCGGTATAGTCACGTAGAAGGGAAATAATAAAATAATAAAAATAAAATATAATAAAATTATTTTAAAGCTTTCCTGACTGCAGGGATTCATCTTCTTGGTTCTGTCGGTAAAGTCACGTAGAAGGGAAGTAATAAAATAATAAAAATAAAACATAATAAAATAATTCCCACGACGTTTCGGCCACAACGCAAGCAGCCGTCCTCAGGTGAAGAACAGGTCTGCCGAGAAGACAGCTGTCGAAACGTCGTGAGAATTATTTTATTATGTTTTATTTTTATTATTTTATTATTTCCCTTCTACGTGACTTTACCGAAAGAACCAAGAAGATGAATCCCTACAGTCACGAAAGCTTTAAGTCGAAATTCATTCGATGGCACTTTTGAAGCCCAATGCAATGTTTTTTTGGTGTTTTATCAGGAAGTCAATAAGTGGCTTATTAATAGATAAATGTAGACATCTATGATAAGAGTCTCAGCATTTTGATGAAATGTGGCACAAAAAGAGGCCATGCGACACCTAATTAACTATTTATGTGATCGAGTAACCAAGGCAGTTCACCCAAATTCTGGAAACCGTGCACATAATTTGGGTTCCAATTTGAAATGTTTATCAACAGGTCTTTTGGCATCGTGAGGAGAATCCTTAACAGAAATATTTCCCCGTTGTGCTATTTGACCCTTGATTCCAAAAGTAATTTAACATGGCAAGCATTCAGAATGTTTTTTTTTAAATACTTGAAAGCACTGCAAAATGCAGCAACACTTTCCACAACTCATTAGTGAGACAAATCTTTCTTTAAAGTAAACTTAACCGCCGTTATCAGTTGTTTTCCTCACCCCCTGGAAAAAAAATCCTCACGAACTGCATTCAACGATGCCTCCCACCGTAATTATTTTTTCCCTAACGTTTAATTTTTCCAAAAAACACTGCGCCGAAATGCTACTGTAAACAAGCAGACCGCTTCTGTTTTGGCAGAGTTCGCTAGAAAAAAAAAGTACTGCAAGTACGGCGGCTCAGGAATGCCCTGTGCTGTTGGAATGTCTCGCATTACAATGCGTCTTTCTTTCAAAGCTATTTAAATCAGCAAAAGTATGCCAGTCTGTTCCAATAATGTGAATAAGAGGCTTGAGAAAAGGCAACAGGTTTCAATGGGAACACGGGGACACCTTGGCAGAATAAATCAATTGGCATACTTTTATGCGCGTAAATATGCAGAAGGGTTTAGAGTGCAAAAGCCTTGCAGTCAACATAACAGTCTCACAACGTGTTTGTTGACGAACTATTAAAGCAACATAAACTTTGGGTTGATGAGCACGAATTAAGAACGTACAAACTAGGGCAATTCGTGAGCATTTTGTTTTAAATATTTTAGTTTTCTCTGCCCGTGGAAAATTCAAGACCCCCATGGAGCAACAAAAAGAAACCATAATTTGACTCGAGCAAAGAGAAATCGGTAATCCATAGCGAAAAATCAGTGTACCGTTTAATGGAAAGAGAAGCACTAAGCATAAACCAAATTAAATATGATGTGCAATGGAATGCATTTTTTGGTTTTCAAAATAAAATGGCCGAAGTGAAATTATATCCCAATTTAAAAATGCCAGACTGCACTTTTGTGTAGCCTCAGTGGCGTCTCTAAAAATGCGAAAATGGCTTTAAATTCTCGGTGTGCAAACTATGAGGGACTATTCAATCAACAATCCCTGAGTAGGAGCACTCCAAGTGTGCAGTTGTCATATGTATTGTTTTTTTACAAATTGTGCCTGAAACGGGCCCCATTTGTCAGGCTCGCACAGAATGGGAATTTTGGCGGCGATGAAGCACAATGGGCGGCTGTGACAACTGACCAATCAAAGTCGCGCAATTCTGCAGATTACCTAATTTTCACATCACCAACAATGAATTTCACACGAGGCCTGAAACGTGTTTTTCTACAATAGTTAAACATGTAACCTGTTATTACAGACCACAGACTGCCGGTCATTATTTTTCATCAATGTTGAGGTTTACAAGGATGCTGCTGTGGTGTAATGGCTAACGCGCTGATAGTAGCCAGTTCGATCTCACAGCATGAGTTGAATAAAAGTATCTTCAATTCCCCCCCATCCCACCTTAATCCACCAAGTAGCATACATGGGTGCACCACAGTTTTAGTTGATCAGCAGGTCACCTGTGGTAGAGATAAGCTTTTGGGTAATCTCTACTTTTCCAAGATGCCTGGCAAGCATCGACAAGTGGGCCAAAATATCCTCGAGAAGGTGCGATCTCAGCGTTCCAATCACACAGGAGACATTGCACCGTACTTGCTTACAAAATACACTCCATGCAGATGGGAAGACGAAATCGGCCAATATTCAAATTACAAATTTCCATTTGCCCTCCGCTGTCCATGCAAACCTCCTACCCAGCTCAATCAATATTGACAAAGATGACCGTGTCCTGTAAATTGTAGGAGTGTGGTGTGTTCTTGTTCAGTTGCAACACATATAACATAATAATAATAATAACAACAATAACTCGGGACATCCATCAATCATACTGCCCTCAAGAGGATTGCCTGACACATCACCATTTTTTTTGTTATGTTTGGTTATTACGTGCTTGTGTACAGAAAACAGCACCAGGAAGTGTTTGTCCTTGAGAGGGATTTGGACTCTGAAGATCACCCAAAGCGACGGAATGCAATGCCAGTGCAACACATCCACTGCCGTCAAGAGACATTTAGAGGCCCCATTACTGGGGGGCCCAATCCCTTCCGTCAGGGTCACACCGTGCCCGGCAGTGCAGGTACTGGCCCACGACCCCTTTCCCCTGCCGTGTGCATGTTGAAACTTCTTCATGGGTCTTTCGGTAAAGTCACGTAGAAGGGAAATAATAAAATAATAAAAAGAAAACATAATAAAATACAATTCTCACGACGTTTCGGCCACAACGCAAGCAGCCGTCCTCAGGTGAAGAACAGGTCTGTCTCAGGTGAAGAACAGGTCTGTCTCAGGTGAAGAACAGGTCTGTCTCAGGTGAAGAACAGGTCTGTCGGAAAGACAGCGTCTGAATGACAGACCTGTTCTTCACCTGAGGACGGC
Source organism: Lampetra fluviatilis (assembly GCF_964198595.1). Lineage (NCBI taxonomy): Eukaryota > Metazoa > Chordata > Hyperoartia > Petromyzontiformes > Petromyzontidae > Lampetra > Lampetra fluviatilis. Next base: position 6,012,074 of record NC_136294.1, read on the forward strand.
TGCTTGCGTTGTGGCCGAAACGTCGTGAGAATTGTATTTTATTATGTTTTATTTTTATTATTTTATTATTTACCTTCTACGTGACTTTACCGAAAGAACCAAGAAGATGAATCCCTGCAGTTACGAAAGCTTTAAATCGAAAAATAAAATCCCTTCAGATTTGTTTGAACCCCCCCCCCCTGCATTAAGCTTGAATACGATTACAAATGGTATAAGAAAAATAACATTCCGTTTTCTATTGAGGAGTTGTGACAATGTGTGGCCAGCGAGTTGAAGGTAGAAATCATCTTGCACTGCGCTCGAGTGAAGTCATCGCTTGTGGAGAGATCTAACTGGAGATGAACAAGCGCTTAGATCACTTTCAGCTCACTGGCAAAAAATGTGATGAATTGCTGTTTTGTTGTTGTTCCTGCCAATTCATGCTGCGTCATTGCTGAAATCCATGTGGAAGCATGTGGAGACGTAGGTGTTGGTGCATGAGAGAATGCAGAAAGATAGCGGGATGAGGGATAATGATTTGCGTGACTCATATTTGCAATACAACACTCTTTGGCTTTGGGTTATTTTCCTCCAGTCGGTGAATGCTCAATTCAGTGAGGTCATTTTTGAGCAAATGTTTATTTTGTTAATGCAATCCAACAGAAGGAAGTACATTTCACGATCTGGCAGAGGTCTGAGTACCCTGTGTCCCCTGTGTATTATGGTGGCAGCACAGGCCTTTGCTAGGGATTGAACAACATTATAAGATTCATATTTTACATAATCTAATTTTTTAATGGTTTCAAAAATCAGATAACGGCATAAACATCCACCAATATAAACATCGGCTTATTTCGAAGTCTCGCTCTATTTAATGAATAAAATACATTATGTAAACGGAATAAAAATTCACCATAAGTTATGAAGTAAAGTTAATACATTCACTTAAGATGAAAATAGTTTTAGAAACATATTTTGCGACTCAACTCTCGGAAAATAAAAAAGTTGCTCTTATCAAGGTGCTCATTAAATTGCAAATAGTAACATAGATAAGTAAATATCCATATGCAGACCATTTTCACAATATCATGTGATTAGAACTCCAAATGTCATAATGGTCATCAATACAACCAGAAACAAACACCTCATTAAGAGTATGCAAATAGATCCTCATAACTTGTTTTTGGGGCAGAATATTTTATTTTCAATGTATTTATGATGAAACAATTTGTGTATTACTATCATATAGCCGTGACAAATGTTTTTATTAATACAGGCATCTTTTTTTATTTTTATCGAAAACTAATTTCTTTAGAATTGCTTCTTGTGTTTAGTTTATTGCCCTTCCCCCGCACCTCCGATTAGTACGGTTTGGCTACGTACGGTATGAAGGAAGTTCAACATACAAACATACAACTGTCACCAGTTTTTTTTGATGGGTTTCATTAGTAACGTGAAATCTTTGTGAAATAATAATAATAATGCAATTTATGATGCAGACACTATTTCACAAACATAAATGACCGTGACCCAGAGGCATGGAGCCAAGGTGAGTGTAGCTTGAAAGCCAGCTTGACAGAGGTGGGGGCCAGGTTAATAAAGAAGTGACTTTTTACGTGTTTCTTATCGTCGGTGGAGGTTGAATGCTGTGAATTCGCAGCGGAGTAGCATTTCAAATGGCGAGTGCTGCCACGAAGCGACGGTCCTAGTCTTTGGTCACACGGAGTAGGAGGTTGTGAGTCGTGCCACCGAGAGGCACGACCATCAGCTGTAGTGCAGAGTGTCAGGAGAGCCAAGGTGAGTCGAAAGGAGAAGCACGGTTGCACAGGCGGGCGATCTTGTAGCTTACCGTGCTGGCGATGAGAAGTCAGTGGAGGGCGTGGACGGAGGCGAGGGAATCTAGCCGAGGATGACATATTTGGTGCACATTGCTAGAGAGTTGATTGTAACAAAAGCAACGCCCAGACCCTGGGTACGTTGTGCATGCTATGTGAAAGAGCTAGGTGGCAGATATGGGCATGTGTAAATCTGCAAGGGCAGGGAGTATCATTAAGATGTTTCCGAAACCATGAAGATGTTTAAAACGTGTCTTCAATCACCGTCACATATGTCAACAAAAGCCCAATTTCTCTTGTGCAAAATAATTATTCCAGCGTTTTATAGAGGCCATGCATATACTACAACAATCATCATCAGCAGAGGATCAGTCCACTGCTGCATGAAGGCCTCCCCTAGATGCTGCCACCTCGCACGACCCTGCGATGAAACAATCCATGCAGCACCTGCACAAGATCTAATCATGTTGTTCCATCTCTTCGGCGAACACCCTCCGAGAAAGTTTCACACTCGCGTGCAATTGCACTTATAGGGAACGTCACGTGTCATTGTGTGGGGGGATGACGCCACGTGGAAAGGAGCAAAATTACATTTACTGTGCAAGGGGCCTGGTGGATGTAAGACATCAACTCAGAGTTGTTGCGGTTATCATCACCGACCCTGCAGAAACACAGTTTTATTAAATGCGCGCCTTTACCAAAATGGTTTTAGCACAACGGCTGCATTTTTACAAGAAAGCAACACATGTCATCTGACCAAAGTGGTGCCTCGGTCATTTCTAAAAGCACGCTCAGTGACGCATGCGGTTCCGAAAATCTTCATTCTTAGAAAATCTATGAAAACAGGAATGTGGAGAAGCTTCAAAGTCAGCTTAAAGAAATAAATGAAAAAGAGAAATCACAAACATAATATATTACAACATGACTCCATGCAGTATTAGTGATTCTTGATGCAATGTGGGACCAGAACGCGTGCGGGCGGGCAGCATATGGCGCATTCCTCTGGTGATGGTTATAATGTCACACAATATTTGTACATTACTCCAACAAACATGAAAATCAACCGTATTTTCGACGTGGCTTTGAGCTCCAAGGTGCAACCGAAAAAAGTATAATGGCATTCCGTTATACCCAGGGGCTTTCCCAAAGAAATGTACTGTGACATGTGCACACGAACAAAAAAAACCACCCTCTGGGCAGATTCCATTGGCCAAACCACAGCATTTCAAGCATATGTTCAGGGGAAAAAAATCCTATTGAAAATCCTTTGGCTAAATCTTTGTACATGAGTGGAAACTTTGCAGATGGAACAAAAAATGCCACGTTTCTCACCACTTGTCAGATTGTGCGCTATGGGAATTACGATCTAGCAGAGGGATAACTACGCAGATAGGTCACGTGTATCGGCACCTTTCAAAGGAGTGCAAGACCTCCTATTCCCCTTGCTGCACTAAGTGATATTTTCCCAGCCACACGTTTGCCGGGCAAACGCCGCCCATGTCAGCCATTCCATTCGGTGTCGCGGGGAGTGAAGCATTCCCAGAAATGGTTGTATCCTGTAATTGGGAATGCAGTTTAATGATGAGAATTCTTGTCACCTTGGGCTCCTATAAAGCGAAGCATTTTGCGTAACGTACAACTGAGGTAAGATGTGAAGCATGCATATAACGCAGCCCAGCTGGTGATGTGATGGCCCTCCGTCCGCCCTGGCGTGTGAAAGTTACGAGTCCCTTTAGTCATACCGCCAGAGTAATGGGCCATAACCGCTTTCAAAAAAAAAAAACGATAGGTCCTGAGGCACTTTTCACCATATTTTACAAGCCTATGTTGAGAGCGGAAAGCAGGCAACACCTGCAGCCATTCTAATGGCATTTCATTAAAGAACTATTCTATACGCCGATAAAAAAATGTGTTATGTGGAGTTCAGATCAAACATTGCTTTGGCTTCGAGTAGGCCTTTTGTAAGCATTTCATGAATGCGTCCGTAAACAGGTCTATGTCGTTTATATTTGGCCCCTCGTGATAAATAACGGCTTTTAATTGGATGGGCTACACGTGGACGTGTGAAAATATGTTAAGACGCACGCTTGCCTAAAACGTTGTGTTCGTTCATTGTGCACATCATGCGTGTCGCATCTGAGTGTTCAGTGCAGCATTAGTTGCATCTGTAGTTTATTAATGACTGCAAATAGGCATTTAAAGCACAAACGTATGGGTTGAAGCTGAACATTAAAAAATATATCCTATTATTAGTAACAAGGGAATGCACGTTTCTTCAACATGTTGAATATATAGAGTTGCACGTGGCTTTCAAGCTCACATAAATGTCATGTCCCAGCGATCAAACAATGCAAATAACAATATATCTCGCTTGCAAAACTTCAAGACCCACACTGCGTACTAAAATGTTTAACATTTATATGGGCATATATCACCACTGTCTCACCGCACGGTGCCGTTCCTCAGCTCACACACCGCCCCCATGGCACCTCGTGATGCCGACAGGCGAAGGTACGGCTCAAAAGTTTGCGTGTACACCTTGTGCAAAAAGCCGCTACCCGGTACAAATGTAGAGATTAAAAAATTAACCCGTAAAAACAAAGTTTTTCACTATAAATCCTTTATATGCGTGGCATCGGTTTTATTTTATTATTCATTTCTGTTTTTCTTGAGTAAGAGTTTCATTTTGATCACATTGGTATTTTAAATAAAATATGAAATTTCTTTTTTTCCTAAAAATTGGAACATTTTGGAAAAAAAATTTCAGGAAAATAAATTGTCACGCACAACGAGTCTGTGTGCAAAATGTCAGCTCGATTGGATCACGGGAAGTGGGTTAAAAAACGACCGAAAGATTTGCACGGTCGTAAGCGCGCAAGCAAGCAAGCAAGTGCACTTAATATAAAGGATTTAAAAACTAAAAACATCATGTAGAAAATCGCAGCAGAGCTTTTAACGAGCTTACTCATAACCTCGAAACTCTGGGACCCGTTTAAATTGCCCAGTGGAATAGGGATTAAGGCCAGACAGTAGTAAATGTATTTCTGAATAAAACATGGCCTCAGGGCTGCTGTCAAGAGATTTACAATGTTCACACGTGAGAAAGGGCCCCTCATTAATGCTATTTCTGCTAATACTACAATCAGAAATGTTCGGGCAGAGTACACTATGCAGTATTGTGTTACATTCACATGATGTAGATGGCCTTTAACTGATAAAAATATTTAAAACAATGGCTAGCCATATGTAATAATGATACTAATGATTCAAATTATTAACCCAGGAAAGCCACACTGAGTATAAGCACTTTTCTTTAGGAGGGTCCTACACGTGAACGTTTGGCCAATATTATGAATGTGTTTGACATGTTGGAGGAAATCAGAAATACACGGAGACCCCACCCCCCCCCACACACACTTATAAGACACACACACACTTATAAGACCCACACACACACTTACAAGACACACACACACACTTATAAGACACACACGCACTTATAAGACCCACACACACACTTACAAGACACACACACACACTTATAAGACCCACACACACACTTATAAGACACACACGCACTTATAAGACCCACACACACACTTACAAGACACACACGCACTTATAAGACCCACACACACACTTACAAGACACACACACACACGCACTTATAAGACACACGCACTTACAAGACCCACACACACACTTATAAGACACACACGCACTTATAAGACCCACACACACACTTACAAGACACACACACACACACACTTATAAGACACACACACGTATGAGACCCACACACACACACTTACAAGACACACACTTACAAGACACACACAGACACACACACATTAACAAGACACACACACACACAGACACACACACACACCGACACACACACATTTACAAGACACACACACACACTTACAAGACACACACAGACACATACATTTACAAGACACACACACACAGACACACACAGAGACACACACAGACACACACACACTTACAAGACACACACACACTTACAAGATACACACTTACAAGACACACAGACACACACATTTACAAGACGGGATTGCACTCGGCACTGCCATCTCCCCACGCCAACAGCCCCTGGCAGGTCCCGGTGGTGACCCGTGCAAGTATTAACCAGGCACAAAACCCCGCTTAGCTATCAAAATCAGAATAGATTCTAGTTTGCAGTTGGCCATGGTCAGTAAACAATGATCTCTTACTACTCTGATACCGGATATTAAATGTTAAATATGAAATATTTTACGTGTGACACACATGCCTGGAAGTTTTTTTTTCACATGTGATGTTCAGACCCTTGGCTTGGTAAAGACAAGCATGATGCACGTTACACAAACACATTTAAAGTTCAAAGATCACGTAATCCCTGGACGTCCATGCTACGTGTTACCACCGAGTTTTCTAAACGGCAAGCATTCAGTGCTTTAATCTAGATCTGAAGTTTTCGTGACTGCAATGATCCACACTCTTTGGTTCTTTCGGTAAAGTCACGTAGGTATAAAATAAAATAAATACGAAAATAAATCACGACGTTTCGGAAGCAACACAAACGTCCGTTATCCAGGTGAGAAAGCCACAGCAAGAAACGAATTGCTGTAGTGGGCTAAAGAGCTGCTTGTGACAAGAGATGATATAAGGTAAGAGAGGGGGAGGAGCCAGGCATGCCCAAGCCACTTTTGGATCAAGGCTCCGCCATCTCTCATGGCTTCGTGAAGCAACAGTCCAATCTAGATACTGCACATGAGCTTATGCCATCCCACCATCGACGCTCTTTCTTCATGCTGCCACTCAACAATCAATCCCAACTGCCGGTCATCATCCCCATTCATCGTGTGTAACGCCCAAGCCCTATTACTTTTCTATGCAGGCAATATAATGTGCTTAATTTGAGTTGATTTTCTGATCCGTGTGTTATATTTCCATCGCTATGCTACAGACTGGACTCACAAAGTTCTGAAACTTGTCCCACAATATTAGAAAGAGTTGCGATCTTTGGCATCTTTGCTAAGATAATTCAAAACGTGTCATAATCCACTGGTGGATAAAGGCTTCCCAAAGTCATTTTGGTCACAGGATTTGCTTGAACGATCCTGATCAAGCTGAACGGTGTGGGTTGCCTTCTTTCGTTCAAATATCACTCACCACTAATGCTAGCCTCGGCCGGGAACCCAGGTACTGCACCTAATATAACCCAGGTAACTGGATTCAGAGTACTGTGTATTAACCACTGCACCACCACTTATCCACTCCTTCTGTTTTAGGTATGGGTAATGCTTAAATAACAGCAAGCTGCTTCAGTAAAACAACATAAAAGCAGGCCAATAATATATACCTCTAGCTCCATTCTGGACAAAACCTTGGCTACAGATTTCGTCATAAAGTCAGGTTCTCATAATTTCGATGTCCCATATTTAAAATATTTTATGAGACCAATACAAAGAATAATTCCTGGAAAAACACCACAGCCAAAGTTGCAGGGACTGGCTGAGATGTTATATTATTATTAAGCGTGTTTATTCAGGAAAGCCTTACTGAGTCTCAAGACTCTTTATCAGGAGGGTCCTGCCAACTTTTTTGGAGTTGGGGTGATGTTACTGCTATGTGAATAATGTGCAGGTCATTTTTCAGCATTGGGATGTTTGGCCAATACCAGTTACATTGCGTGTGTGTGTGTGTAGCGGTTAGCGCGCTGCGCTATGAACCTGGCGACCCGAGTTCGATTGCCGCTCACGGCCAACACCAGTGGCGATTATCTGAACCGGTCCTGGGCCTCCCCTAGGTCGACTCAGCCTCAAATGAGTACCTGGTGTGGTGTGTAAACATCACCACTAGGGAAACAAAGGCGGTCGGGCGTGGTGCTGGCCACCCACCCCCTCGTGTACCGTTGCGGCTTTCATAAGTGCTCGCTAACAGCACTTGCCCCTACAGTCTGTTAAGACTATATGGGGGATCTTTGTGTTTTTATATATATATCAGAGGAAACCGAGGAACCAGGAGAAACCCAATCTAGAAGAAGGCGATAACATGCACACTTCATGAAGAAATGAGCTCAAGTTGAGAATAAAACCCAGGACCTTCTTACTGTGAGGCACAGGTGTTAACATTGTGCTGCCACCCTGCCGCACAAAATTAATGCTATGATTTGTTTCACGGGAAATGACGAGAACCTCCAACATGGAATATTTTAAAAATCCACAGAATGTATTTTAAGGTCGCTCATACATTTTCTCTGTGTGTATATATATACACACCCATTTATATCTCTATCCTTGCACCGATCTATTCGTCATACTCTACATATACACACGTGCACACACATTCCTCCAAGTCACCACCCACATCTTTCTCAATTGATCTAGACATATAATTCCAGTTTACATACGCTTCCAAAGGCTACCATCGTTTATGTGGGTGGGTTGGGCCTCGTGTACCTTACTCGTGAGAAGGGGCTGCGTGGTGTCGAAATGTTAACTGCCTCGCCTTGTATACAGGAGATCGTGGGTTCAACCCGAACCATGACGCCTGTATATTTGGAGTTTGCGTGTCTCTCTCCCTGTGCTCGCGTGGATTTTTCTCCGGGTCCTCCGGTTTTTCCCTCCACATTTAGAAACATGCGTTGAGCGTATTTGGCTGCTCCAAATTTTCACTTGATAAGCCACTTCGTTGAATTAAAAGATATGGAAAGTGAGACTACGGAGGCAGCGAGAAGACTTGTGGAGCCCTGCAATTTCTTTCTCACACCACTGCTGGCAGAAGGGCCTCCACCAGAGGGAGCGCTGCCTTTGAAGAGGTGGAAGTCCCCATACTTTACCCCATCACAAACGACCTACAAATTAACAGCTCTTCTATGATGATGATCATGATGGCATGTCAACAGAGTGGCGTTTTTGATGGATTATATTAACTACTTGAAAGTAATGTGGAGGTCAAACTTAGGGTTAAGAGCCGAACATAAGTTCGTGACCCGCAGAGGTGTGTGGATTTTTTTTACGAATGTCACAGGTGGGAACCCGGTTAAAAAAGCACTGCAGCTTGCAGTCAAAGAGAGAGAGGCGTGACGGGTGGGACGCATGTGCAGGGCGGAGGAGGGCAGGTGACCGAGACAGGCAATGGAGTGGTACCCTGAGGTCATCAACCAAGGAAAATAGTATATCTTGTACGCCAAGCGTCAGCTAAGAAATTACTGTAGATTAAATAAATTGAACGAAAACTAAGCTGTGTTTTGTTATTTGACCAGGTAATGGCCACTGAACTTATGATGTAAATGCATATAACGGAATGTGGAGGGGAACAACTGGAGGACACGGATAAGAAACCACGCAACCATGGGGAGAGGTAACATGCAAACTCGAAATATACAGCAGGCGTCAGGGTCGGAACCGACGACCGCCTGTATACGGGGCGAGGTAGTTAACATCTGGCCACCGTGGCAAGAATCAAGGGACGACGCGTGGTGGCACCGAGAGGCTTTGCCTGTGATTATACCTTGATGGTGACGAGCCTTCTCGGGACACACGTAGAACGGTTCACTCCAGCAAAGCCATGGCTAGAAATAGGAGCAATATTTAAAATGTGTCAAGTTTAACTATTATTTACACAAATCTATGTATGGCAATACAGATATGTGTAAATGTGTTGTGAAAAATGACGAATGAGACGAACATTTTTTTCGATAACAGCCTTTTCGTAAAGCTTGCACCAATTCTTACGAATGTTACAATTCTTTGTTAATCCACTGCCGGATGAAGGCCATCTCACCCCAAAACGCCATAGGGCCCAGGATGGTTTCAGAAAGAGTCACATGCCGTGGCGGTTGTGGGGGGTGTTTGACCATACTTCACCACGCTGGTCAGAGAGTGTTGGTGAAGAGGGGAGGGGGGGAGGGGGGGAGGGTGGGAAGTGGGGTCCATTCAGACATCACTCGCCACTTATTTCATCTGTGGTCGAAAATCGAACTCGGGTAAAAAATAATCAAACTCATTGGGTACAGAGTGCATTGCACAAATCACAGTGTCAACTGCTCCGCTTAATCTTAATTACTGCCATATAAATACACAGGGACTGAGCGTGCGGGGTGATTTGTCACAGATGGATTGGGAAATGGGCAGTGGGAATACGCCTTTTGTCCTTTGGAGGCATTTGAAGATGATTTAAAAATAAACATTTTTATAAGACTTTACTGCTTTAAAAACACCGCTTTCCCCGGGCAAAGGGACATTTATCCTTTGGACAATGTACAGCTTTATGGAGCTATATAGTTAAGAGGCAGGGTGAAAGAACTAAACAAATAAGGTTGAGAATGTACTGTACACTTTACTGCGCCTGAGCAATGATGTTACGTTTGAATAGAACAATACAAACTTTGAATTGTAAAGGTGCATGGAGTTGCGTATTTATGGTTATCAACTACATAAATAAATCCACGTATTTTTGAATGTGTAAATCAGCATAAACGCCACATACCTGAAGATTGTACACACAAATATTTTAGTTGTATTGTGCCAAGTACATTCTAGAAGCCGTGCAGTTCCCGTCCACAGGAACAGACACTTACCCAAGCCAATAAAAATCCACAGCAGCGTTGCAGTGACGCTCCAAAAACCTCTTGACATTTTTATTCTCGTAGAGAAACTGTCAACGGTAATCACGACGACATTTGCCAAACCAATGATTGTCAGCGTGCTAATGTTGCTGTTTTATTTTACGTTAATAAACCATTACATTGGCACGTGCACTCATTCTAGTTCCCTCTTTGGCAACTGTGACAAATAACAGTCTAATGGAGGAGACCTTTGTTCTTACACCGATGTCCATCTGCATTAAGTGCTTTAGCAGAGGATGGAGCGTGTAGGTGAGATCCGCTACACCATTACAGCCATGTATGGTGTGTCCTCCCGGCAGCTGTTCACCCGAGTTCAATGAGTCACCCATACCATGAACTCACCTAAGAAAAGGAATGAAAGAATAAACCCATATTCTGGCCGGCCACACTTGAAAAACACATGTGTTGACCTGATGGGCGAGCAATTCTTCATCATTCTTTTATCGTTCCCTGTTTGAACATTGCCTCTTGGTTATTACTTTGAATTCACTTACAAAGAGTAAACTTGCACATGGGCCTACTCATCATTTTGAACGAGCCATTTAATATAAATATATGTATCGTTTTACTTCGACTTCGCAGCAGATCCTGCGTTTTTTTTACCACAAGTTTGATGCCTCAACCTCTGCTATTAATATGTTTGTGTCCATAGCAAGTTCTGGACCTTTGGCAGGGCAGAGCTTTAAAAGCTTTTTGACAACCTCGAGATTTCCAAATTGTAATACGAGTCATGTATTTAATGTACCAATTGAAAGGAGCTTCTAAAGGGATAAGGTTCTTGACAGTGACAATAATAATCAGATTATTTTGCGTCCAATAGCACGCGTGTGTCAACTTATTTTTATATCACGTGATGCTTCTTTCAGTATCTGGAAATCCTAATGTTTAATGTTGACTTATTTAAGTCACACTCTACATAACTGCTTAGTAGGTAATTCACACGAAATCCAACTGCTCATATCACAGATAATGTTATGTATAGATCTATTACTGGAGGTATTAGCAACTGAAAGGACATGGAAATAATCATCAACACCAGCCATTATTTTTTCAATACTCGGTAAAGGCCTCCCAAGACGGTCACTACATCGCACACTTTCAGATGCCCTTCTGCGGCTGTCTGGAACTCTCTTCCTTCCGAGATGAGGAAGCGAATGGAGCTATGCACTTTGAAATTTAAATTGGAAACTTGTTTCTTTAGAACGGCTATTTGTGTTTGGTTTATTGTCCTTCCCCCGCAGTTTGCGATAAACTACCTCAGGGCGTGACGACCCTGCCGTACGCGAGTCCCAGGCACAGCTGGCCTGGCAGTCAGTACCTGGTAAGAGCCCCTCCCAGGGTTACGGGGTTTTCTCACTGCCTTGCGAGTGTCTCGGGAGAGTCAATGGCTCAGGGAGTAAACCCCTACAGAAAATCACGAGTGGGGCCCCTTAGGCGGTTTTGTGACGCAGCCCCTGCAGCCAAACTGGTACCAAACGTCGTGCTATGCACTCCTTTGGACCTCACCAGCAAGGTCGAGGGGGGAGGATCCTGACGCATGGGCAACCCAGGATTTCCAGAGTAACCTGCCCGGGCTTTGCGCCAACAAGAGGTGCAAAAATGGGGAGAGGACACTCCTCGGCCACCTAATTGTGGCCAAGAAACACGGATTGCAGCAGTCACGAGTTATAAGCTCTTTTTGGATTGGCGTAAAAAAATGGACGCCACGGGTTGCCATCGTCGGTGGGAGTTGTCATTGCACCCCAATGGATAGCTACCGCCCGCCTCAAGCTGGGCAGCCCCCGGCCAATAAGGTGCTTTTCAGCCATGACTCACCTGCTCCAATGGGTGCTTGGAGCTTATTTTTCATCACCAGACGAGTGGGCTGCAACACCTGCACCACACAAAAGCAAAACAAAAGGGAAAAAGGTACCAGCCCTTGATTGTGCAAGCTGGAATGTGCGTACAATGTGTTCTGGACTCTCCGAAGATCTATTGCAGATTGAGGACATCCGCAAGACTGCAGTTATCGACAGGGAGCTGACGATATTGCAGACTGCAGGAGAACCGGCTTGCTGGCAGTGGCTCACTACGAGAGAGTGACTTACACTTTCTACTGCCAAGGCAAAGAGCAGAACGAACCAAGGCAACACGGTGTTGGATTCGCCATCAAAAACACACTCCTTGGCATGATAGAACCACCAGCCACAGGCTCTAGGCGAATTCTGCTCATGAGACTGCTGACTGCTTCTGGCCATGTAAACATCCTGAGTGTCTAAGCCCCAACACTCTACTCACCTCCGGAGATTCATGACCAGTTCAATGAAAAGCTTCACAATATTAGTAGCAAATTCCCCAGCTCTGAGCACGTGTTTCTGCTGGGAGACTTCAATGCTGCAAGGGTTGGGGCTGACCACGACACGTGGACGGCATGCCTTGGCTATCATGGCATCGGAAAGATGAATGCCAGTGGCCAAAGACTACTGGAGCTCTCCTCATACCACAATCTCTGTATCACAAACTCATTCTTTCTCACAAAACCTTGCAATAAAGTGTCATGGAGACATCCAAGGTCTCTTAATTGGCACCAACTGGAGCTCGTCATCACCCGATGAGCCCTGCTCAACTCAGTACTCATCACACGCAGCTACCACAGCGCAGTTTGTGACACCGATCACTCACTATATCCAGCAAGGTCAGACTATGCCTCAAAAAGATACACTGCCTCAAACAAAAGCGCTTCCTACGAATCAAATCTGCCAAGACCTCCCTCCCAGAGCTCACTCAATCATTCCAGCACAGCCTTGAGCAGCCTCTACACGACACACTAGATGGAAGCGTGTAGACAAAGTGGGTGTACATCACAGACGTAATCTTCAATGCAGCCATCAATACCTTCGGCAAGCAGACAAGGCAGAACACAGACTGGTTTGAGGAATACCTGGCTATGTTGGAACCCAACCTCCAAGCCAAGCGCATGGCGCTCCTGAAGTACAAGAAAGTCCCAAGTACAGGATCATTAAGGGCTCTAAAAACTGCTCACAGTGCAGCTCAAACAACCGCCAGACGCTGCGCCAACAGCTTCTGGCTGAACCTCAGCAGTAGGATCCAACTCGCCTCTGACACTGGTAATATCCGTGCCATGTATGAAGGCATCAAGACAGCTTTTGGTCCAAATATTAGGAGGACTGCCCTCCTGAAATCCAGCACAGGGGCCATTATCACTGATAAACAAGAGCAAATGGCCAGGTGAGTAGACCACTACTCAGAGCTCTACTCACGAGACAACAGTGTGTCAGAAGCTGCCCTTGCTGCTTTAAAACCCCTACCAACGATACAGCAAATGGACAATGTTCCAACCTTGAAGGAACTTGACAACGCCATCAACTCACTAGCCAGCGGCAAGTCCCCGGGACAGGACAGAATCACACCTGAGGTACTGAAATGTGCGAAACCCGACGTCCTCACAAAACTCCATGAACTTCTCTGCCAGTGCTGGGAAGAAGGAGTAGTGCCTGAAGACACGAGAGACTCCAACATCATCACCCTGTATAAAAATAAGGGTGACCATGGGGACTGCAATAACTACCGTGACATCTCCCTGCTGAGCATCGTGGGGGAAACCTTTGCCTGTGTGGTCCTCAGTAGGATACAGATACTAGCTGAGAGGACTTATCCTGAGGCTCAGTGTGGCTTCAGAGCAGGAAGGTACACGATTGACATGATCTTCTCCTTGCGTCAGCTACATGAGAATTGTCGAGAACAGAGAATGTTCCTGTACTTGGCATTCATTGATCTTACAAAGGCCTTTGACGTCATCACTAGGGGAGGCCTCTTCAAACTCCTCACAGTTCAAGGACAGTGCATATGTAATAACAGCCACAGAGGGTTCACGTGGGGATTGGCTTGCCGGTCCTGCTTGTAGCCAATAAGGGTGGAGATAGGGACCATGGCCCATGCGTCATCATGACAGGCCATCAGGGGGATGGGCTTAGCCATTCGGGGCCCCAGCTAATGGGGAGCCGGATGAGGGGCGTGGTCCCGGGATTGACAGGGAACCATCGAGAATGGTCGGAGCTGTCCATGGATGATTGGCTGGGGGAACCACGTGACGGAGGTGTTAAGAGCGAGGGGAGGAGAACGATCGGGAGCAGACTGGAGCAGGAGGAGAGCAGGGTCACGCGCGGACGGGGCCAGGGGTTGCCACGTGCGCGGCGGGGACTTAGTGGGTGGTCTGTCCTCTCTCCGTTGTCTGCCAGCAACGGAGAGTGAGTGAGCAAGGTGTATCGTGAAATGTAATAAAAAGGACCGATTCCGAAGCCGTCTCCTGAAGGAGTATTACATTGGTGTCAGAAGTGATTCTGTGACTGTTTGGACGATCGTCAAGATGTCTAAACACCTCAGAAAAAAGAACCTGCCCGTGCCTCTGTCGGAGGAAGAGGCGGAGACGGACGAAGATGAGCTGTTGGGAGCTACAGCCCTGGTGCCGCCGGCCGACGATGCTCGCCTCGACGCCTCTCAGCGCCGACTGGGAGAAGATGCGGCTCCTGCGGGATCGAGAGACGAATGGCGGCTGATGGCGGAGCAGATTGAGTCGCTGCGCGCAATTCTGCTCAGTTTGGTGACCGCGGTGGCGTCCTCACCAGCCGTTGGTCGCCAGATCGCCGATCAACTGGACGCCGCGGGAAAGGGTCCTACTAAGGAATCGGGCCCCGCCATTGCTCCTGCCACGCGGGAGGACACCGTCGTCTTGGGTGGGGCGGCTGCGTCGGAGTCGTCAGCCGCCATTTTAGGCGCGCCTGCTACCACGCGGCCGCTGGACGCCATTTTGCCTGCACCGAGCGGAGAGCGGGAACGGCGGCCGGAGACACCCGCGGTGCGCGCCTGCCACCGTGGACATCGCCTTCCACACATAAAAGAATTCACCGCCGGAGGTGATGGGAGTGCTTTTACGTGGCGCTTCGAGTCGGCTTTTAGATCTGTCAACTGGACGGAGGAAGAAGCGCTGGCAGCGCTACCTACGCTGCTCGATGATGTGTCTCTGGGGGTCTTCCGCGCCATCCCGGCGTCCAAGAAGAAGACACTGCGGGATGCGTTCACAGAGATGGCAAAATTTTACGACCCGCCGACATCGGCCACCAGGAAATTCATGTCGCGTCGCCGGGCACCGGAGGAATCGCCGTTGGCCTATCGGGGGGCGTTGATGGCGATGGCCATGGCCGCCTACCCCGACGCAACGGCCGAGCATTTGGATCCACTCATTCTTTCCCGCATGCTGGAGTTGTCTCAGGAGCTCAACATCTCGCTACCAGTGTGCGGCCACGAACCGCTTTCATCGCGGTGGGTGGCGCGCTGCCTGGACGCTAAGTTTAATATCAAGCGGTGGGACCAGATGGCGGCGTGGACGGGGAAACCCGAGATCGACGGGCCGCCGCTGGGGTGGTCTCCGCGACTGGTGGTCCACTGCTCCGACGACTCGGGCGACGACGACATGTTGGCAGCGGCTGTTCCGCGTAGGATTCCAGGCCGCCGGCTGCGCGACCAGCGGGGCGACTACACGGGCCGACCGCGTGCGAGGGCCGGGTCGTCCGACCGCCGGCCGACGTCGGCCGCGTGTTTCAAGTGTGGTAGACGGGGCCACTTCGCCCGTGATTGCCGCTGCCGACCTCTGCTATTGCCTCCTCTGCCAAGGGGACCTCCATCTCCTCTACCTGCCGCGGAGCTGCAACAACCTCGGGCGAGTCGGCACAATACGGACACCCGGCAGGTCGTGTCACATCATTCATCCACTTGCACTCATTCGTACACTCCTAGAGCCAATTTTACTTCTGCTCCATTGACACGCTCTGCGACACAGTGGAAGAAATTGGCTCGCAGGATTGTGGCTGCGGCGTCGGGCTCGTCGACGGTACGTGGTACCATCGACGGCGTTGACGTCCGTATCTTGGTGGACACTGGCGCGTCGGCTACCATCATTTCGGATGTGATTTTCCATTTGTTGTCCATTCCTGCGTCGAGAATACGCAAGGTTAATGATGCGTGTGTTGCCGCCAATGGTGGGAGTATGGGTATCTGCGGACAGGTGGATGTGAGCATAGCTATTGGGAATATCACCGCCGCAGGACCTGTATTGATTTCTCGCTCGCTAGCTGTTCCATGTGTAGTGACAGAGAAAGGTCACTACTGTGTCGGCCCGTACGAAGGCTGGGGGCCCCAAGGGGGTGCCTGGGGGGTCACGTGGTGGAGGGATCCGGACCCTCCCAGAGGTGGGGGAAGTGAGGCGTGTCCTGGGAAGGGAGGCGTGGCCTGAAGAGAGCCAGCCACGCCGGGGCGGAGCCAGCCACGCCAAAGCAAATATAAGCGTGGCGTGAACGCAGAGCGAGGCTGCTGTTGTACTGTACTCCAAGGTGAAGACATCTTCGGTCGTCAAGTCCCGAGTCGTCGTCCTGGGCCAGGCAGGCCGTTGCCTGCCTGGTCCAGTCTGTGTCGTGTTCCAGAGTGTTAGTGAGTTGAGGAAGGTGGTCACCACCTCATGTAGAGTGTTATATTATTTACCGTTTAATAAATAGTGTTGCCTCCAAGTTGCGTGTGTGTGCACCTAATTCGAACCTACTACACATGCTTGTTGGGGACGGATTTCCTGCGCCGGATGCCGTTGCGAATACGGGTCGACCAGGACTGTTTGGAAATGCCGGGGGGTCGTAGGATGGCGTTCCTGCCTTCCCTGCTGGCCAAGGCGCCTACAGGTAACGCAGTTACTGCTGTAGTTGCGGCTACCGTGGAAGTTCCATCGGGAGCGCAAATGCTCATTCCGCTACGTTACCGAAAACCGCTTCAAATGGGAAGGGGTGCGAAAGGCGTGCTGTTATCCCCATCGAATTCCGTATCGAAATCTTTTTCTTTGGCGGCGGCACAAACGATTGTGCGCCCGGGTCAGGCGCCTTTCATGCAAGTCTTGAATGTTGGACCTGATCGCGTTGTTGTTCCGGAGGGATCGGTGCTGGCTCACGCCACTACCGATTTCGCCTCTTGTGAGAAACCGCCGCGCGTGCGGATGCCTGCTCATGGATCTTCGCATGATCGTTCACAAGAACGCTGGATCGCGGATTTATGCGGGGAGAATTCGTCCTTGTCTAATGAACAGAGGAACGCCTTGCGTTCGCTGTTGCTGCAGTACGCTGATGTGTTCAGCAGGAATGATTTGGACCTCGGACGCACATCGCTTTTGTCGCACCATATTGAAACCGGTGCATCGCCACCTGTCTGTATGCACCCTCACCGCATGAGCCCCGCGGAAAGGGAACACGTGCGTGGGGCGGTAGATGAATTACTGGCGGCGGATATTATCTCGCCATCCAATAGCCCTTGGGGCGCGCCCGTCGTCTTGGTTAAGAAGAAAGATGGTAGTACGAGGTTTTGCGTTGATTTCCGCCGGTTGAATAAAATCTCGGTGGCGGACGCATACCCCTTACCGAGGATGGATGACTCATTGGATGCGTTATCGGGTGCTAAATTCTTTTCCACCCTCGACCTGTCCTCGGGCTTTTGGCAGCTTCCCCTCGATGACGAGTCAAGACCCAAAACGGCATTCCGCACACCGCAAGGCCTCTTTGAATTTAATCGGCTGCCGATGGGCCTGAACGCGGCCCCGGCCATGTTTCAGCGGCTAATGGAACTGGTGTTGGCGGGACTGCAGTGGGAAACGTGCCTCATATATCTGGACGATATAATTGTCTTTAGCCGCACGTTCGAGGAACATCTCCAAAGACTTGAGACAGTTTTTCAAAGAATGCGGGCGGCTGACCTTAAGTTTAAACCGAGGAAGTGCCACCTCTTGCAACACTCCGTCCGTTACCTGGGTCATATTGTCAGCTCGGACGGTGTATCTACTGACCCTCTGAAAACAAAGTGTGTACGTGAGTGGCCCACACCCACTTCAGTGGGTGATGTTCGGCGGTTTATTGGATTCGCTTCCTATTATCGCCGCTTCGTTAAAAACTTTGCGACGTTGGCAAAACCATTACACGTTTTGACTGGTAAAAATCAAAGGTTTAAATGGGGGGCGGAGGAAGAAAATTCCTTTAAGGCACTTCGGGAACACCTCGCCACGGCACCTACGTTAGATTACCCTGATTTTTCACAGCCGTTCATCCTTGATACGGATGCTAGTGATATCGGCATAGGGGCCGTTTTGTCGCAGCGCAAATACGGGGTTGAGAGGGTGGTGGCGTATGGCAGCAGGGTTCTGTCCCCTGCGGAAACGCGATATTGCGTGACAAGGCGGGAACTTTTGGCAATTGTTCATTTTGTTCGATTGTACCGACCGTACCTGTATGGACGGAAATTCTTAGTCCGCACTGATCATGCGGCTTTGCAATATTCCCTCAAATTAGATCAGCCGTCAGGCCAATTGGCCCGGTGGTTGGAATCGTTACAGGAATTCTCCTTCGATATAACGTACCGAAAGGGAGCCCGTCATGCGAATGCTGATGCGCTCTCAAGGCTGCCGCCCGCTCCTCCTTGCACTTGCCTGACGGGCACGCACCGCTGCGCCGTTCCGCCCACGTCGCCCTGCCCGGTTATGGGGGCGATAGCGAATGAGGACGACGCAGGGGCAAAAGCGAAAGAGAAGGACCAGCAGGTGTCGGTGGACACCGATGACACCTTACGGTTGCCGCACGCGGTCTGGTTGCGCGAGCAGGAGGCCGACGCCTCGCTGTCTCCACTACGTAAATTGGTTGGGAAACAGAAATCGCGATTGGGAGGCTGGAAGTGGCAGATGTTTCGGGGTAAGTCGGGATTGCTAATGTGCACAGACGGGGTGTCTGACCGACCGCGCTTGGTGGTGCCTACTTCGCTTCACTACGACCTGCTCCGTGCTCTGCACGCTGACAAATTGATGCACCTCGGTGTCCAAAAGACTGTGGCCGCGATGCAAAAGGATTTTTTTCTGGGCCGGTATGACGGCGGACATCAATGATTTTGTCCGCTCGTGCCATGACTGTGCGAAAAGGAAACTGCCTCGGAACCACTATGTACCACCGTTGCGTTCCATTGAAGTGTCCCGTATTCACGAATTAGTGGCTCTCGACATTCTGGGGCCGTTTCTCCCGTCGGCTAGGGGCAATAAGTACCTTCTGGTCGGGGTGGAATATTTTTCTCGATGGCTGATGGCCTGGCCTCTGCCCGACCAAACGGCGGCGTCCATCACCGACGCTTTCTTGAACGGGTATGTCATGGACAAGGGGGCACCTGAAAGGCTGCTCACAGATCAAGGCCGGAATTTCTCCTCTAAATTGCTTAGGGAAGTTTGTGACGCGCTGGGTACAAAGAAAGTTCGCACTTCCCCATACCATCCACAAACAGATGGTATGGTGGAACGATTCAACCGTACCCTTTCCGCTATGCTTTGTCACACGGTCAGTGAAAAGCAAACCGATTGGGACTTGCACATACCAGGCGTCTTGGCGGCATACCGCATGGTTCCGCACACGTCCACGGGATACTCACCGTTTTTTTTGATGTATGGCCGTGAAAATGTTCCACCCATCGATGTGCAACTGGGTACGCCGGCTAAACAACCGTCCCGCTCCCTGCCTGACCACGTGCGTGACTCGCTTGAACGAGTAACGGCGGCGCGAGAGGCCGCCCGGTGTGCGACGGGCCGTGCTCAGGCAAGGAACGAACGGTACGCGCGTCGATCGCACACTCACATGCCTTGGTCGGTGGGAGACCTGGCGTGGCTCCACTGCCCCAAGTACCTGTGGGCACGTCCCCTAAACTGCACAGGCCATGGCCGGGGCCTGTGACGCTCGTAGATATTCGGAACTCGCAAAGTATCCGTGTTCAATACGGCAAACGTCGGTGGTACGTTCATTCCTCGCGACTTAAACCCTATGTTGATGCGCGCGTCGGTCCTTCATCCCCAATAGCTGACCTGCCGGGTTCTGCTGGGCCGACTACGCCGCGTGATACGCCCGTTGATCCCAGGGGGGATTGTGTTGTGCCTCCTGCAGATGAACAGGTTCTGAGGGCTGAGGAAGCCCCCGCTGCCCCCCCTCCAACGGGGCCCGCCCTGGACGCGACCGAGCACCAACAACCGTCTTCTTCTTTGAGCCTGCCACCTCCTGTCCATCCGGAGGCAAAGCGACCTTGCGCTGCGAGCGGAGAGGGTCCCGCGTCGCGTACGCGGTCGAGATCTCTTCCGGTTCGTTAACGTCTGTTCGTTTTGCTAATTCCCTGTCGTTACCGCGCTGCAGGGGCGCCCTAATGTATGTTGTGATTTTTTTTTTTATTGTTATGGGTGACTGTTGAATGTTGTTAGGCGCCGAAACGCTGGTTCACCCTCAAATTGTTAAATGCACCTTGGTGCCCTAATAAGATTTTGCGGAATTGGTTCTTCACCCCTTTTCCAGCCGAGACGGCTACATTTTTTTCACCGGGGGGGGGGGTGATGTAATAACAGCCACAGAGGGTTCACGTGGGGATTGGCTTGCCGGTCCTGCTTGTAGCCAATAAGGGTGGAGATAGGGACCATGGCCCATGCGTCATCATGACAGGCCATCAGGGGGATGGGCTTAGCCATTCGGGGCCCCAGCTAATGGGGAGCCGGATGAGGGGCGTGGTCCCGGGATTGACAGGGAACCATCGAGAATGGTCGGAGCTGTCCATGGATGATTGGCTGGGGGAACCACGTGACGGAGGTGTTAAGAGCGAGGGGAGGAGAACGATCGGGAGCAGACTGGAGCAGGAGGAGAGCAGGGTCACGCGCGGACGGGGCCAGGGGTTGCCACGTGCGCGGCGGGGACTTAGTGGGTGGTCTGTCCTCTCTCCGTTGTTTGCCAGCAACGGAGAGTGAGTGAGCAAGGTGTATCGTGAAATGTAATAAAAAGGACCGATTCCGAAGCCGTCTCCTGAAGGAGTATTACACATACATTATCAGAGTTGTGTTTTTTGTTTGCATTCCGACCGCAGGTATTGTGGTCAATGCAAACATGACTCCTTGTAAAAAAGGTGTCAGTTTTGTTGCCAGATTAAAGGGTAAAAAAACAATTATCATCTCCTCAAAGTGATCGGCTGCCCACCGAAGCTGCTGGCAGTCATCTCTCTTTCCATGACAACATGAAAGGAACAATACAGCACAGCGGCACCACCTCAGAGACATTTCCTATACTCAGCGGTATAAAGCAGGGGAGCGTGCTTGCCCCAACACTGTTTGGCATCTTTTTCTCACTTATGCTCACACATGCCTTTGGGACAGCAAAAGAGGGAGTCTTTCTCCATACAAGATCTGATGGCAAACTCTTCAACCTTGGCCGTCTCAGATCCAAAACCAAAGTCCGCAAAGTCCTCATCAGAGAACTCCTATTCGCTGATGATGCCGCGCTGACAGCTCACACAGAACAAGGTCCGCGGACACTCATCGACCACCTTGCCAATGCCTGCAACAACTTTGGCCTGACAATCATTCTGAAAAAGACCAATGTCATGGGCCAGGATGTCGGAGACACCCCTTCCATAAACATTGGCAGCAACACCCTGGAAGTCGTTCAGGACTTCACCTACTTGGGCTCCACCATCACCTGTAATTTGTCCCTTGTCACAAAGATTGACAAGCGCATTGGGAAGGCGTCTGCAGCTATGTTCAGGTTGACCAAAAGAGTGTGGGAGAACAAATCCCTAACGCTCAACACCAAAGTACAGGTGTACTGGGCCTGTGTCCTTAGCACCCTCCTCTATGGGTCTGAGTCCTGGGCAACATACGCCCATCAAGAACATCGACTAGACACATTCCACCTCCGCTGGCTCAAGCGCATCCTCGGTATCAGATGGCAAGATCGCATTCCCAACACCTCAGTCCTCAACTTGGCCAACACTCCCAGCATGTACTCTCTACTCAGTCATAGGCGCCTCAGATGGCTTGGACACGTGCGCCGCATGCAGGATGGCAGAACACCCAAGGATATCTTGTACGGCGAGCTGGCATCAGGCACACGGGCCACTGGTTGCCCAGTCCTGCGCCGTGCCTCTCTAGGGCCGGCGGCATTACACAGTGACATCCCGCGATGTCACTACACATACATTGGCATGTCTCGAGGTCTTCCAATGCAACAATCCTCCTAACTCCTGCACACGATCTGATTGCATCACTCCATTCCCATTATGGTGACCTCTCAGGCATTGTTCTCTCCTTTGGCTGGCACTCCATGAATAGTCTCGACCACTGGCTGTCACCCCCATCATGCCATGTGTCCTGCCCAAGTCCACTTAATGGCTATAAATATATACATTATTAGAATTTTTTAAAAATATGAAACAAATATATTAAATAATTTATTTTGTCGTAATTTAGGCAAACCAACTACTCAGAATTCGGAATCCCTCAAGGCAGATTTTTTATGACTATATGGCATAAACGCTTCTAAATTTAGATTTTATGAATTGGCAAGGGAATAAAGAATGCATTTAACTGTTGATTTATCATTTGGCGAAGCTATTGCTGCATTGGGATTTGTGCGCTTGGCAACGACCTAAGATAAAATGAAAAGTTATTTGTCTGCAAACAATTTAATGTAGCCATCTTCTTCGAGACACGATTGGATGCGCGGCATCTGCGCTTCGTTCACGAACAGTTATTCTTGCCCCAGAACAAGGACTTCCTGTGCTTTTGAGAGCTCATCAATGAATGACGGACGAACTGTGCAACTCGCGTTATAACTATTCTCAATATGCACGCATTACACACGGCCTCTTCAAGTGGAATACTTTTGAGCGGAATAAATAGAAGTTATACGTACTGCGTATAGATTCCTTTAGGCTCTTAGGTTTTTTCGGTAAAGTCACGTAGGTAAAAAATAAAAATCACGACAAGCTTGTGTTGCCTACGAAACGTCGTGATTTAGATTTTACTTTTATGAATTTTAATTTATTTTTTATTTTTTACCTACGTGACTTTACCGAAAAAACCTAAGAGTATGAATCCTTGCAGTCACGAAAGCTTCAAATCTAGAATTGATTCCTTTAGGCTTCTTCAAAGTGTCAGCTCGCAGTAGATTGATAACGTTAAGTAATACATGGTAAAGGTACAGTCCTGCAACTTCTTTGTCCACGCCCCTGCTCGCGTAAGGGCCTCCACTAGAGGGAGCTCTAGAGAGCCCCTCTAGAAGGGCATTCATCCTCCTCTTCCATACTGACCGGACATCTTGGAAGGGGTGGGAGTATCCACAATCAGTCGCTTGATTTGTGCCATGACATTTTTTTTGGAGACATTCAAAGATACCTGATGGCCTGCCGAGAAAACTAAGCAGAGTGCCCATTGCTTATAATGAGGCATTACAGTTCGCTATGAGGCAGGAAGTGAGTTTTTAAGTTTCCCCACCAAAATTGCACGCTAAGTTATAATTTGTGTGTTTTAAATACAAAGTGTGAAATAATTAAAATCTGATAATTATCAAGGTGGCAGGGTGGTTCAGGAATCAAATAATAAAATCGCCACCATTAAGATCCGGGATTCAGTTGTGGGTAGGTACGCGAGATTAAACATTTTCTCGAATGTAGTGAGCTGATGATCTCACCCATGTCTTCTGTGGCTGTGGAGAAATTAGTTTTCACGTAAGTTGGCTACATTGCAGATCTGAGAGTTAAAATGATATTGGTTTGACTGCCGTGCGATGACCTCTATATCAGGGCATGTGGATTAAAATGATTGCAGAGATGTCAGATGTAGATCTGTGATCTCAGCTTACATAAGTCATTCCCTGACGAATTCACTGCTCTGAGACAGTTCTTAATACTTCGTATCATAATACGATGCCGATAGCACAATTTTAAATCGACTTGGAAAAATATAAAAAAAAAATTGTAATAATAAAAACAGCATTAGGCAATATATGAAATATATAGCCAGTAAATGAAATGCCCCGTTTTAAATTGTCTGTGTAAAGTGATGGACGAGAACAATATATATTTGTATAGGTACCTAGCATCCTACATATTATGTAAAGAGGCAACATGATACCTATTCACTCAGGACCGAAGCAAGAACAAGGTTTGTTTAGTCACGTGAAATGTGTCATCGCCGCAAAATAAACGATGGCTTTCTTGACCCCCATTGTGGCCAAACGACAAACGTCCGCTAACCTAAACGCATGACATCATGGAACCAGGACCTACCCTCCACTGTGCCACCACAGCCACCACCACACCTCCACTGGGTCACCACAGCCACCACCACGCCTTCGCTCTGTAATAAACCAGCGCCCTCCAGGTCGTGACACATGGCGCTGAGTACGTCTATAAAAATTCCTGCTCACATTATTTGGTTCTTTCGGTTAAGTCACGTCTAAAGATAAAATAATAAATTAAATTAAATAATAGAATACGACGTATTCTATTATTTAATTTAAAAGATAAAATCATAAATTAAATTAAATAATAGAATACGACGACGTATTCTATTATTTAATTTAATTTATTATTTTATCTTTAGACGTGACTTAACCGAAAGAACCAAATAATAATTCCTGCAGTCACGAAAGTTATAAAATTAAGATTTTCCTGCTCACATTTTACAAGAGTTCTCCCCAGTCACTTGCATCACTGGCCCTACATGGCACGGGGACTACGCCGCCGTGGCACCCGAGGGTTGGTAACGTGAGGTTTCTATAATAGGGCTTTTACCCCGTGAGAATGGCAGAGGGCCAACACAGGCCACTGCATTTCCATCGTCATCATCACCGTCCCAAAATACTGCCTGCCACGCTCCCATCCCCGAGGGCCTGGTGTGTCATCCCGTCACCGGCTCGTGAAAGCTGCGTGGCAATGACTAATGAGGGCGATGCAAATATTGTTCTTACCAATCATGATCTATAAATTGACTGCCTAATGGCATTCCCAAACAAAGAGGAATGCCACGGGGAAAAAAATAATCGGCATAGTTATTAAACCAATTTTACTGATTGGAAACCCAATGGGAATACCAACACACATTTGTGTTCATCACCAATTAAAGGAATTCTTGTAGCCGTTGCAGGAGTATGGGAAACTATTATCTTAAGTATTCGGATGGTCATTGAAATGGAGCACTTCAGTAAGGTATATGTTTTCTCTGCGTTTCTTTTTTATGAAGTGATTAAGCAATTACCTTGGTGGGGCTCCATGAAATGTTAGTCACTCTTCCTTGTCTCCATGACACTGTTTTGTTCGTAATAACATTATTGTGGAATACACTAATTCTATTGTTGGTTCTCGACTATTAGTTTCCAAATGACCCAATGGGCGGGGGGACCTCCGTACTGTTGACACGTTAGGAACACGTTTAGCGTTTCTTAAAAAAAAATCACCACTGAAAAATGCATTTGAAACAAGATTACGCAAACAAAACAAGATTTAAATGTTTAAACTGGTTGAACGCCACACTTTTATCTGACACGGAGAACATTCTGTTACTTCTGCTGCCGTTAAAGAAATTAACATGTTTGAAAATATAGCACGTACGAAACAGAAATGGGAATAACATCTGAACTTGCAAAAAATATCATCTGTGAAACAAAGGCAAAGTGGAACACACCTCTTTGGTTGGGTGCAACGTGAAAATGTTGAAGCATATTTTTAAGGGCATAAGCTGCCGAAGAAAAACACATCCTCTCCCTGAGAACAGGAAACCAAACTGAGCTTCATCGTTGGGCCCTCGTTCAGAATTGCACATTGAATTATTTTGACTGATGCGGGGAGTGGGGGGGGGGGCAATAGAGTGTCCAAGAACAAGAAATGCCATTTTCCGCCACTGCTTGACGTACAAAGCCACAATTACAGATATAGCCTCGTTGGGGTAACATTTCCACGCCTAATTTTCAACGTGTGTTTGCAGGCCCAAGCACACACCCCCCCCCCCCCCACACCTGTCAAACCATACGGTTTACCCGTATTCTTTTACTGGAAAATTGAGCTTTCAGGTCCATACGGCGTACAGCCGTTTCAATAGGGGCAAAAAAGTGTATATTTGTTTGTGTTTCTCCCTTGTGATGTAGGGTGAACGTTGAGATTTTAAGGGCACAGGGTGACCAATAAGGTCTGAGTTCGTAATAAGATAGGCATTGATAAGGGTTTACAGGTATGCACATCCATCGCGTCCAATCGCAAGCGCTCAGTTTGACTCAATACTGATATTAGACTACGCAGTTTCACCCTAATGCAACATTCCAAAGTTTTGTCTTGTTGTTTTAATGTTGTAACAATTACCTGATATGTGCCCCGCCACCACCACCACCATCATCATCAAGCTCCTCCAGTCTCTACACCACTGATATCAACTCTCGACACCACTGTTATTCTGTCTCTACACCACTGATATCCCCTCTCAATACCACACCACTGCTGTCTCTATCCTTGTTGGTTGACACACCATTCGTTCAGATCACGCAAACGGCTTACAACTCTTTCCACCACTTCATTTGCTCGTGACACGGGGTACCTCTGCAATTGGTGAGTGATTGTAGAAGACCCTCACAGCTATAACCATGACAGCGACCCACCATGCATGAAGAAGAGGATCAATCTGCATTGGGAGTTGTACATTTTGTTGCCACTGCATTGACTACAAATGACGTAAAACTCCTGTTCCAAATTGCCACGTAAAATGGAAATATATTTGATCAGTGGGCCTATTGGCCTTTCAGACTCATGCTGACCAGGGGCAAACTCTAGACCGGTTTTCTCTCTCATGGGACTCATCAGCAGTCAGTTGCACCAACTAAATATGAGAAATGTCACCACTCAGTGAAATTACAGTCGTCATTATCCATGATCAACCCACTCCTGGACGAGAGCCTAACCAAAGGGTGCCACCCACATCTCATCCTTCTGTGACATAGCAAGCCACCTAGCACCTGCCCATGAGCTGATTTCATCACTCCATCTCTCAGGTGGTTGAAATTCTCGGATGTGTTCCATTTCTTGACTGCCGCTCAAGTCACCATTCTGTATACAACGTGGAAGAGACGTTCGTTAAACATAGCTCGTATTTCAAGGGCACATCTTTCGCGGCCAGAGGAGCCCCCCCCTCTCCCCCCACCACTGTGTGAACATATTTTCTTCACAAACGTAAAAGGGTCCACAGCTGTTGGGCATTGTGGATTGTACGATCGGCGCATTAGTCATTGGTGGCGGTGACTAAGGTTCCGAACACTGGTGACCGTGGGCTGCTGAACAGAACGAGTAGCGTCCTGCCTCTACCATTGAACTCTTTGGCATGGTTTTTCAACCGCTGCTGAAAAAGTAAAAAAAAACAGCAAAAGGGGGGCGGGGGAGATATTATAGACACCTCTACCAAGGATTTAATCCAGCGGCTCAAACGAAACGGAACAAAAGTGAACTACAGGCCACGTGGTTTTACAGATAAATTATGAAAGCGCCATATAAAGCGTTCCTTCCTGATGTTGGCCAGGCGTGACATCATAACTATAGCGGGCCAGCGGCGTGTAAGTGTGGGAAACATTTCTCTACTCCCTACAGGAGAGTGGCGAGCTGCGCTTGACTTACGGCACGCGGGAGCAGATAGCAACAACCACCACCACCACCATCACCACTGGGTGTGAGCTAAATATAGTGACAACATCTAAACAAAGGAGGCAGTTAGTAGATTGTTGGTGCAAACAAACCCACTCTCCATCCCCCATTAATGTGCTCGCCAATCTATCCGTACGTATGGCAGCAATACGTTTAGGAACTAGATGCGAATATCGAGGCCCGCTGGCCACGAGAGAGATTGAAGAGAGAGTTTGTGTTGTTTTGATATTTCTCCTTCACTGAGGGAGTGCAGCCTACATTGTTTTACCATGTGGGCCCATAGTTTGGCTTGCATGGCCACAATCGCACTGCTGTGGCATGTCTTTAATTTCCCATTCATGAAGGAGATGTGCGCCAAGACCTGTCGATATTCTGATGAAGTTGATGGTTTTACACCAGTGCCTTTGAGAAATGTCAAAGCCAGGAGGTGCGATATTTGCGTTTATTTTATGGCCTGTAATGGGCGCGTGGCATATTTTAGGTTGTGCAATTTACTACTCTGGAGGGTTTTTGCGGTTATGCTGTCTCCCTCTCAAGTCTTTTTGGGTGGTACCGTGTGTTGTTCGGCATGACTGTTACGCTCCAGGTTTTCGGAGCTTCATGCCCGAAGCTCCCAGCTTTGAGATAAATGTGGGACATTATGCTGGAAGACACGTGGTACAAGCTGGAAATACATCGGAGAGCTACGCATTACATTTTTTGTCAGCTACTGTTTTGTGGCACATTTACACATTTACGCCTTGCAGTTAAGGAGCCAATTTATATATAACTGCAAATGTAAACGTGAAAGATAGTATTTAGTGGAAGGAAAAAAACAGCATTATCTATGCTGACCTGTTGACCTTCGTCTTGGTGATAATAAAATGTCCCTGTGGAATAACAAGCAACTATAATGGTAATAATTTGTATTTATATTGCGTCTAAATACCTAAACATCTAAAGACGCGGTGCACTGGCAGGAGTATAAACATATACAAAATAGACACAATAAATAATGAAACTAAATAAAAAACACGTGGTTTGGCCAGATTGCCCAGTGGCTTGACACACCGTGAACAAAGCGTTTCAACCACCCTGGCCCACACAGAAGGTGCTATGGTAGTATTATTATTATTTTTGCTATGCTTGTTTATCCATTAATACCTCACTCGAGTCTCAAACCATTTTTCAGGAGGGTCCTGCCACATTTTCGCAGCAGGTGGGGGACGGTGTTGCTATGTTATAATCCAAGGCCGTAGCCATCGAGTCAACATTGGGGGGGACCAAATCTTCCAGGGGGTCTGGGGGTCCCCCCTCAGAAAAATAAAAAATCTAAATTTGAAAACGAATCTCCTGCCATTTTCTGCCTAAAATATTAAAAAATTCACTACCACATGGGATTGACTTTCTTTTTTTACAATAATGTCTAATAGTGTATTGTATTACATTGCTCAGTTTTTCTTTTTTACCTTTTCTTGTTTAATTGTATGTAATGGCAGAGATTAGGGATTTACAACCATAACCACAATCATATAAACAGAAATCAATTTTATAATCTCTCAATTGAATAATTTAGCTGGTACCTTTTATGTCAGCATGGGGATATTTGGCCAATTGCAGTTATAGCGGTGGCTCGAGAGTTAGCATAGCGAACCATGTGTTTTTGTTTGTTTACAAAGTTGCTGATTACAGGGCCCACAACAGCAAGCGAGCAGCAACACACAGCAGCGTAAAACAACAAACAAGAAAACAAAGATCGCAATCAACATGTAGAGGCCGCCTGCATTGCACAGGATACTTATTCATAGAATCCAGGATGATAGCCGACAATATATTGTAGCAAAAAAAAAGTAAAGTTAAAGTATTCCTGCTCAAATGAGTCAGTGATGGAAAATTCCACATTACTATGGTGGCCGCGAGTCTATTCCTAAAGGACAAACCAATGTTGACTTGCTCACAAAGTAGTACGCGGTTTATTGACCCCAGAGGGGATGATGGATTGAGTCATCCCCTAACCTTCCACTGAGCCACCTCGCTGGATAGCCCTGAAGATGCTTATTTCTTAACACCTTGAAGGAAACGACGAAATTATAGTAAAATGCAGTAAACTGTTCAATTTACACTCGCCCCATACAATAACATAATCCACTCATGTGAAATGCCACCACATTTTGCCTGTAAGCCAATCCCTTAACCACAGAGCATTTATGCTACTCACTGAGGATCAACCACTGTCAATGTCATACAAATAGGCAGGGAAGAGGTTCAGTACAAAAATAAAACCTAAAAAAGTGTACAGCAGGCCAACGATGTGTATGAGTTGTGCCTTGATGAAAGCGTATCTAATCTAATGCAGAACCTGTGACATCACCTGCTGACAATGAAACTCCCGATGCAGATGACCTCATGTTTACTATTTTTGTTTGTCCTTCTGCCATCACAAAGCGTTTAACCAAGGACACGCACACCGCATATTATTTCACCATATTTTGTTCCTAGTAGAGAATATGGTTACTACGGAAAGTACAAAAAACATAGTTCAACATGCATGACTGAAATATATTTAGTTTCATAGCCAAGTAATACACATTTGACTGCAGGACCTTTCAGTTGTTTTTTTTGTTCAATTTCATGTACGTTTTTAATTCTGCTTAATTAAAGTGTACATGGGGAGGGAGGTTTGAAGCAGCGGTGCAGCAGTCAGCATACTACACTATGAATATAACAACATGAGTTCAATTCCAGGCCACGGATGGCATCAGTGGCAAGGGATAAACGAACCGATACAATATCCCCTCTCATCGTCCCACACTGGCTGACCGGTGTCGTGGAGGTATGGTCAAACAACCCCCGTGACCAACATAGGATGACATTCATCCAGCAGTCGATCGACAATTGGCTGTAAAGCGCACATGGGATTAGTGTTTTATGTCTGTGTGTGTGTGTGTGTGCGCTTTTGTTTCCGGACACAAATCTCTACGTGAATGAGACTGCCCTCGTAGCCTTGGGACTTAAACCTTGAGTTTGGTTCAAGAGGTCAAGGGTTCGATTTCTCTCTGTAAGCCATTCATCCAGTTTCTTAAAATAAATGGGTAGCAACGCAGATTTGCTTACTGCTCGTTGCCAAAACAGCAAATGTGCCCCTTATGGCCATCCAAACCGCTGGCACGTGATTGTAAAAAGTTGGCCATTTCTTACGAATGCGTATAGCATTTTTTTTTTAAAACAGTTCTGCTTGAAATTGAGCATCGAACAAAACCGATCTGATTACAAAGTGCCGATGTGTAATTAAGGCGTAGTATTCATCACAGAAAATCGGCTGCTGCAGCTGTTTTAGCTGCTGACGGTTGTTTTACTCTGGAAGGCGGGGATGGCGCAGTGGTTGACACTGGCGCCTCAAAAGGAAGATGGCCATGGCTTCCAGTTCTGATTCGGGCACACCGTTCTGTGTGGTGGTGTATGCTTGTTCTCCCCCCCCACCCCTCACCCTGTTCTGCACGGGGTTTCCTCCAGATTCAACGGTTTCCTCCCGTCGCTGAAAAGTTACCTACAAATTATTCAACCGAAATTATATGGGAGAAAAATTGCCCTCCCTACCCGGAAAACTCGGCAGGACCCTCTTAAAAAGGATTCTTGGGACTCATTGAGGCTTTCCCGGGTAAACAAGCGGAATATTAAATATATAAATAACCGTGGTGTATATTTCGTTTCCATGACTACTTATCGGGCTTGCTATTTGTGTTATCTGTGTGCCCAGTTGTAGAACAATATTTATACAATCCCCTAAAGAGTGTTTGTCATCAACTTTGATGGTTTATTTTAGATATTTATCAATCGAGTGACATTGTGTGTGCGGTTACACAAACACCAGAAAGTTTCTTGCACAAAATTAGACGAAATATATTTAGAAAATTGTCAATATTTTCGTATGCCTTCCACTACATACAAAGTGTGTGTCGTCTATTGTCAAAAAAAGTAAATCTCAACTGAAATTCATCTCAGTTTGCATGTTTTCTTCAGCCCCTAAGTATCGCACCGCATGATAAACATTTAGTTGGTTGCTTAAGTTTCCCAGCATATTATTGAGCTGTGTTTCAAAAAGAGTGAATGTCCTGTTTATAATTATGTATGCTTTCAGTCCCATTGCTTCTTCTTGTTTTGAAAACAACGTTTGAGAAGCCCTTCACATGAGCAAGCGTCACTTCTCCATCACAAGGGAATTTCTGTGTGCCTCATTTTTGTCATCATCATCATCAGCCATAATCTATTCACCGCTGCATGAAGGTCTCCCAAAGAGCCGTCACCATCTTTCTTCATCCCACGATATAACGATCCATCTGGCACCTGCACACAAGCTGATGTCATCGCTCCGTCTCCTTGGTGGACGTGTTCTTGGGCGTGTTCCCTCCCTTCTTTGGCTACCACTCTATCGTTAGTCTTGACCAGTGGTCACCATCCATACTACTCACATTTCTTAAGCGTCAATGTGATATTTCGATTTATAGCTTTCGTGACTGCAGGGATTCATCTTCTTGGTTCTTTCGGTAAAGTCACGTCCTCAGGTGACGGCTGCTTGCGTTGTGGCCGAAACGTCGTGAGAATGATTTTATTATGTTTTATGTATATTATTTTATTATTTCCTTTCTACGTAACTTTACCGAAAGAACCAAGAAGACGTCAATGTGATGTCCATTACTTGTGTATGTTCTCCAAACCACGTGTTACTGTTTCTGACTGTCAGTTTAATTGCAAGCGCTGTCCGTACCTTTGCACACTATTCCGACTTTGTTCATTTACTTTCTCATCGTCCTTGCTTCTCTTCTATAATTCACAGTAAATTTGCACTGATTAAACTACACACAAAGTGCTTGCTACAAATGGACCGCAATCCATCGCAAGATCTCGTCATGGAGCATACATCATCACGCGAAATCTGGTCATGCTCGCAGCGGTTTTTGGCTGGCCATCGAACAAACACGGTCACTGCATCGTGCACTTTCAAATGCGCTTCTGCGGCCGTCTGGAACTCTCTTCCTTCCGATATTAGGAAACCACTGGAGCTATGCGCTTTTATCTCTAGATTGAAAACTAATTTCCTTCCAACAACCTTTTGTGTTTAGTTTGTTGTCCTTCCACCGCTCCTCCGATTAGCACGGTTGGCTACGTACGGTACAAAAGAACTTCAACATAAATACAAACTATACTCTCTGGTTCTTTCGGTAAAGTCACGTAAGTATAAAATCAAATAAATCACGACGTTTCGGGCGCAACACAAGCGTCCGTCATCAGTCACGAAAGCTTCAAATCAAGATACATACAAACTATTAATTTTTTCACTATGGGAACCTCATTGCCAGTAAAAATATGATAATTGGTTTTTTACCCTTCTATCTGGCAACAAAACTGACACCTTTTTACAAGGAGTCATGTTTGCATAGACCGCAATACCTGCAGTCATAATACAAACCAATTATCATATTTTTACTGGCAAATGAGGTTCCCATAGTGTAGATGCTTGCCCCGAGCTCTCATACTCTGATGGTGCATTGTCTTTGAGTTGTGCGCCTTTTGGCGTCATCTGGTCCAACCCAGTTGAGACTAGGCTCTAAGGAAAGCTGTCTCGGGTGTGGACCAATCAACTTCAGGGACAGTGCACATTATCAGAGTTATGTTCTTTTGTTTGTATTATGACTGCAGGTATTGCGGTCTATGCAATCATGACTCCTTGTAAAAAGGTGTCAGTTTTGTTGCCAGATAGAAGGGTAAAAAACCAATTATCATATTAATTTTTTACCATGAAATGTGGACACAACAAGCTTGTTGGATGCGGTTTAGGGTGGACCATGAGCTTCGTGGAAGATTTACTGCGTTGGGTCCTTCACAATGTGCTTGTTGTTCGTGAGTTTCTTTGATCTCCATTCAGATCTCCAAGCTTCATCGGTGGTTGAGCTCCCATTGTCGAAGGCTAAGCGCATATTGCCACCATAACGGTGACGATACACCGCTAAGGATAATGGACCCGGGTGGTGCCTACCGGACATGTTGAGAAAACAAACATAGTAAAGCTAGAAATATAATGCAATACAACACAGAGAGTCGGCTAACAAACAGTCAACACCCTACCTGGTTGATTACGTTCTTCCAAAGATTGCTAAATTTGTGTCTATGTGTGTGTCTCTCTCTCTCTGTGTCTCTGTGTGTGTCTCTCTCTCTGCTTGTGTCTGTCTATGTATCTCCGTGTCTGTGTTTTGTCTCTCTCTCAAATTTTGCAATCTTTGGAAGAACGTAATCAACCAGGTAAGGTGTTGACTGTTGTGTTAGCCGACTCTCTGTGTTGCATTGCATTATATTTCTAAGCTTACTAGGCTTGTTTTTTCATTCATTCTTACTTGATGACGATTGCTTGTGTTGCAATTGAAACGTCGTATTCTATTATTATTTCATGTATTTTCTTTCTACGTGTCTTTACCGAAAGAACCAAACAGTGTTAATCAGTTGCAGCACATATTTTTTACAAAAATAAGAAGCTCATCGGAGGGGGGGGGGGGCAAAGATTTTGGGAAAGGGATATCGAATGGAATGGATAAAGCGGTTTGCATTTCTAACTAACTTTCAATACATTGCACAAACAAACTATTTTAGTGCTATTAATATGTAATTAACTATTGACTTCTTAAGTTAATCTTAAGATAAATTATATCTTATAATTCTAACATCCAACTTTTGTTGCGATTACAGTACCTGTATTTATCATGTTAAAGCTTTTCGTGACTTGACCGAAAGAACCAAAGAGTATGGATTCCTGCAGTCACGAAAGCTTCAAATCAAGATTACCACTCACACTTTATATACAATGGATGCTGAATTGTTTTGGTGGGTTGCTATTGACAACTAAGTAACAGATAAACTATTTTATTATGAAAAGGTTATCATTATATGCGTAAATAACAACGAGTTCCACCAGCATAGGGCCTTCCAGATCAATGGAAGGCCCTATGCTGCTCACGAAGAAAGAGAAAGACCTGTTAAATAAACGTTGCTGCGTTGCCAGATTGGCCATCTGTGCTCTCATTTGTGTGCCCTGCTTTGCTTAAGACTGGGTTGTCTCTTGTCGGAAAACAACCCCATACATATGCTGCATAATATATCTCATATTTCACGTTATTCAATAAAAATGACCTCAAGATTCTTTAACCGATTTGTGCAGGTTTCTGAAACTTTAATATTCCTTCAGTTTTACATCAACAAAATCCACACTGTGCTTCAGCAACCCACACATGCACGGACTCACGATGTGGGTTTCATACGGGTCGCACGATTTCAGAGAGCTTTTGCAAGTAAACTGATGAGTACGTTTGATTTCTGCCATATCCGGCCCATGTCATATTGTTCTCAGTGATATGCCAAGTTCAGCAATTCGTGGCTATATCAGGCACTAACCTTAAGACTATAATCATAGGCTCTATTCTCTCTTATTTTTTTTTCATCTTTATTTTTAGCCCCTTTTTAAATTAAGTTTTAAAGTAGTTCGTAAAGGAAACTTTTGATGGTGAACATTTTTTTCCTGCCAGACAAGGTTCTTCCATAAGCAAATCTGTTTGAATGCATCTGCTAACCGTATGCACAGTAAGGCAATCATAGGACATGGGCAGTGATGCAGGCACAAATCCACTTAGTGGTAAGAGACATAAATAGTGAGGCTTTCTCCCACGATTAATGGGGCATGCTTCACATTTTAAAAATAGAAATCTATGTTTATATCATTATTTGTGCCGGTGTTTGTAAAGTACTTGTAAAGTACAAGTATGCGGCATTTAATTTTTTTGGGCACCATGGGAATATCAAGAAAAAGTATGAGTATTATAATATTTGACATAATGCTTCACAATGGTAGCATTTGCAGCAACACGGAGGAGAATGAAACTATTGGTTAGCTTCAATTTCATTTTTAATTGCACTTGAGCTAACACAAAGGATAATTTGCAGTTGCGTATGATTACATTACATACAAATCCTAGCGTCCCATTTTTTATTGTATTCTAAAAATAAAGAGCTATAATGCATTATGTACTACAAAACACCATTTATACACAACGACATATGATAAATAGTGATACATAGTCCAATATATGATACAAATATATGATAAATAGTGTACTATTCTTTTTTAATGAAATATACAGTATTTTACTTGACAATTTTAACTAAATATATTCATCAGCCATTGTCAATCCACTGCTGGATGAAGGCCTCTCCAAGCCTCCACCTAGCACATGCACACGAGCTGATGTCATCCCTTCATATCCTTGGTGGACGTCCTATTATACGTGTTCAATTCGTATGTATGTTGAAGTGCATAGCTCCAGTGGCTTCCTCATATCGGAAGGAAGAGCGCTCCAGACTGCCGCAGAAGCGCATCTGAAAGCGCACGCGATGCAGTGACCGTCTTTGTTCGGTGGCTTAGCCACTCGAAAAAATTATACTGGTGGGAACCTCCTGGTTACACCAGCCCACAGTGGATTATTGTGTCCGTCCATCGTGCAGGGAGGGGCTGGGTCGGGAAGGGAAGGTGGGGAGGGGCTGGGTGGGGAGGGTGGGGCTGGGTGGGGTGGGGAGGGTGGGGAGGGGCTGGGTGGGGAGGGGCTGGGTGGGGAGGGGCTGGTCACCCCGTGGTGCCCTTATAAAACTCAACGTTTAACCTACTCACGCCGGCTTGTGCCCGCCCTCACAGTCGGGCATATTTGCGGAATACACCACGCCGCCGTTGACCCTGGTCATTGACCGAGCAACCCAACGTTCCTACCAGCTCCCTCCGCAGGAATGTGTTTTATTGACCATCGGCTATAATCTCATCTAGCGACCCGTCCTTCCCAAGCACACTTTTCTTAACAGGTTTAATCGAGTCATTAACTAGTGTATATTATCTATTCATGCTAACATTTGTTAAATTGTCACTGGCATTGAAACTCGCCGACGCAGTGTTTAGAAGAGCACGTGACATCTAATGCTGTACGTTCAGTGAATAACATAATGCGTTGCATATATTAATCAAACTGGTCTCTATGCAATGTATTTTACAAAGTCTACCGCGTAGGTTTCTCACGGCTGTGCGGTGTGACACTTTTTAAGGATGTGCCGCGTGTTGTTCGGCGTGATGCACAACAACTTGGCTCCACGTGGCCGAGTGCTTCTTCCCCTTTTTAAAAGGGGCTCCGAGCACGTGGAGAGAAATGGTCAGCAGGCACCGTGCCGAACACGCGGCACAACCCGAAACCACATCGGAGGAGAGACGCTTTATTGGCACTATTTATCAACACGTATGCTACCTTTATATAAAATAATGTTTTTGGCTAGTTTCTTTCCATTGCTCAACGGCATACCTCAACTGCATATCTGATTTAAGCTCACGTCTATATTTTCCTTTTGCTTTAACGCACGTTATAATATCTAACATTTCCGACACTGTTTGGTTTTTTCCCATGCTTTATATTGTCAATGAGGTCCATATAGCAACTAAGACGCGGTATTTTAAGCTCTCTACATACTTTTCAGTTCCCTTGCGTTTGTCTAGAAACAAGTACATTTTTGGGGGTTTGAAACTTTCCATATGTTTCAGATGTAGCGTTGCCCCCACTCCACACACTATAGTGTTCGCTACCTCAGATCAGTGAGCATTCCACGGAGCCTTCAAAGTGTTCCTAAATTTAGTCCAAGGTGCAATCAGAGCATTTGGAACAACTTTAATTTGATATACATTAAAATCCCAAACTTTCATTTTAGCATGAAAACATATTTCCTGTAGGTCTTCGCACAATCGATTCAAGATGCATTTGTAATACTATGCAAGAAACATTTATATTTTTTCAAAAGCTACTTTGGTTTCATATCTATACATTTTATAACAATAACATAGACAATTCGTCCACTATATGAGTATACAACAATATATCCCATGGCACCAAATGGTCAATGCTTCCTGACCTAGGTCAAAATATATTTAAGCAAAGATTCGTAGATTCAGTTACACTTAGATGTATTATTTTTAAAAACGTAATTCCAAAATACGCGTTTAAATCATGAAAACCCTTCACCAATTTTCTTCCATAACAATAAGTTAAAGGCATCAAGTGGATCGTCAAGACGAGTAAATGGCCTGGGACAGGACAAGTTGTAATCAGAAATAATGGCTGGTGGTCGGGCCTCATGGGAATGCACCCAAAGGGGACGTCTGCCTTGGAGACGGAGCAAAGCAACCAGGATGGAGTGAATTCTGCATCGCGAGACCATGGGGAACAGCGACGGCTTGTGAAGGGCTTCGTCCAGCAGTGGATAGATCATGACTGCTTCTGACGATGATCAATACGAAGCTTGTGACGATCTCTAAAACCAATAGGAGCTCCATGCTAGGAAGTTGGAAAGTATCACTCATTGGACAGTCAGTGCCACTGGGCCTCCGATGAGCCCCATTGTGTGGAAGTGGAGACTCTAAATGCATAATAATCCAGAGGAAGACTTTGCAGCAGTGAGCATTGGTGACTGACTATACGGCGCTGTGCTGATGACTCCTGATTATAATTATGAAACCGGTTTACAGTTGTCCATCTCTGCCGCTGCTGTCAATCGGTCACATTTGCTGAACTTTATTTTTGTTGGTGACCTCGACAAAAAGGACCAACAATGCACTTCTTCAGGAACAGCAGATAGTTTGTTTTGGATAATGCACAAAGTACTTTTTTTTACCGGTGTATGGGATGCCGTGGGCAAACCCTGCGTGCATGAATTATATATTTGCCACCTTCTTACAAGCGCGCAGTTCAACAGCTTCGCCATTCAAAACGGGTCCCCTCGGTTGCCCATTGGTCAGCTGTCGAGCAGCCACGGCTGACGAGCTCGGCGCAAGCTTCCGCTCGTGCGATTGGCCGCTCGCCAACGCACAGCGGATTGGTGGACCGCGAGAGGTAGATTCTGATTGGCTGGGAAACTTTGATGGGATTAAGGGCTTTGATTGGCCGAGGAGGACCAGGATGATTTAGAAGGGTTGAGAAGACCCAGGGTATACACATGGTGGCTTAAAAGTCAGAACACATAGGGTTGTTATATTTATTTAGATCAAATCACTTCGGGTTATTTAATTTATTTTTTGCAAATGTTAAAACTGACTTCCATTCACATTAATGCATGCGTGAATTCTCTTTTTTTTTATTTAAGACTATTTTTTTTACAGCTATATAAAACAAAAAACTGAACTTGTTCGTCTTGAGACAATTTATTTACTTTTTTAAACGTCATCTGAAAAGGAAGAAGAAAAATAGATATTAATAATGGCAATAGATGAAATATTAACTTCAAAAATAAACAATTCAAACGTTTCAATGCCAGTGTTAAAATAAATGAAAAAAACCCCTATGTGTCCTGAATTTTGGGCCACCCAGTATACATATAAAATGGGCAGAGAGGAGAAACCAGGGGCTCGCTCAGAATACAACTCCCTACGCGCGGTGTTCCTGGCCACAATAAAAGCCCCTCTGTAGCTACACATCTGAGTCCTTTTTTCCGTGTTGTGAGCTGTTGGAAACCTCATGTGGCTGCAGGTGTCTCCCTTTCGGGTGAGACTCCTACTGATGACCGCCTATCTCATATTAATGAGAGCGGCATCACTCACCGCCAAAGATGACATGAAATTGAGCTTTGCAGCCAAGCAGTGAAGCTAATGCCCAGGCTTACATGAACTTTGAATGAAGCTGTTATTGGCACCCACCACAGGGCGACGTACCGTATCAGTTAGAAAACAGAACAGCAGCCAATGTAAATGTAATGTTTTTCAAAAATAATTAACGCTAGCTTATCAGATTTAACTTGAAGTAAACACACACCGTTTTTTTTTTGTTTGCCCGTATTGGTTTTTGTTATTCTAAAAATACGTACAAACTTGTGCATTGTAAATAAAGATTTTGCATACGGTCATATTAGCTTTGTTGATAAGCAGGTTTGATGTAAATCAGCGGAAACACTTGTCCTAAAATGGAATTCATTTAATGTATTTTGAGTAATAGATAACTACACTGTAGATTAATATTAATCTAGATGTGCATTTTTACATTACTTCCTGCAATTATTCCAAAACGTAGCAATATCTTATTGCGTTAATTAAGTGTTCTTTTAAAATGTATCCATATGATGGACGTGATTGAGTCTATGCATTCTGTGGCACCATGCCATTGATCTGTGTCAATTTGCAGGCTTCAAGAGTTCTGTTATATTCTGTGCCAAACACTAATTTCACGCACTTCAAGGCGCTGTGAGGAATCCATTTGTAACCGCTCTGTCTGACACGTTTTCGTGTTGTACCACGTGTTGTACCACGTGTTGTACCACGGGCTATTCGGCACAATGTCTGACGTTTCGCAGCACGTGCTGGGAGCTATTCAGGAACTGAATTCACTCCCCGAATTCAACCTAAAAAAAACCGACGCGTGGGGGTAAGAACTAAAAAGAAAATCTGGCACTGATTTACATTTTTGCCCCTTTGTTGTGTGTTGGTGCTTGAAACAAATACCTCGTGACATCGAATATTTGATGTCACGATGTATTTTATTGTTTTAAAGCCCTGGTTATTGGGTATTCTTAATCATTCAGTCATGACCAATACGGCTCAACTGCTTTCCAAATAGTACATATTGAAGATGCTTCATCATGGGATCAGAACACGTTAATTGCGTTCTGGCATTCATATACAAATAGTGAGCAACGGCAAAGAATTGCGTTACGTGTATTTAGAAGGCATTCGTTTAATTCCACATACGTTTCGACCAATCATCATCATCATCATCGGCGCACCAAATATGGTTTTCCCGCTCTCCTCGCTAAAAGCACCCTTGATATACTGTCGGGGATTGCATGGCATTGGAGGTATGCTGGCTTACAGAGTATTCACCAACAACAAGAAGCGTGCACCCGCACTTACACAGGGGGCTGGGAA
Organism: Lampetra fluviatilis; assembly: GCF_964198595.1. Lineage (NCBI taxonomy): Eukaryota > Metazoa > Chordata > Hyperoartia > Petromyzontiformes > Petromyzontidae > Lampetra > Lampetra fluviatilis. The sequence continues at coordinate 6,053,028 of NC_136294.1, forward strand.
CTCCGCGCCAAAATTCCAATACCAAAAATAACAAACAAAAAAGAAACCCCAGAAAAACGCCACGCCTCTCAAAGGGGAGCGCAAACATAATTTAAAATTTTAAAAAAAGCATTTTGCTTGATAAACAGCCACTTCCGACTGATTAAATTGCAATTGGAGAGAGTAATGGATATGTGAGGTCTAAAAGGGTGAGCACGAGAGGCAGATGAGGAGGAGGAGGATTGTGTGGCAGCTCCCGCGTGCCTCGTACTTCCTCTGGAATCTCCCGCAAGATCTTACGCTCGTTCGCACGAGAGTGAGGCTGCGTCTGATTAGTGGGCAGAATTGGAGCCTCATGGGCCAGGCTTGGCTTACCTGATGAAAGTGCAGCCAGCCCCTTGGCTAACTAGAAACATATTGGGACGGACACTTGAGCGGAGGTTTGCGAAAAAAGGCAACTGGGGAGCAACACATTTGCCGCCAAATCAAAGCAGGAACCCGGGCAGGGGTACGCGGGGCTGTTCCCAAGGTGCTGATATTAAAATACCACGGATATTTTTGCGCGGGAATTTATAAACACATTCTGAGATTTCAAGGCCCCCCTTCGACAGGCCAATCAAACGCGCGTTTTGCACTTTTGTGTGCCGCATCCTGTAAATCGCAACATTGTTTCCTGACACTTCCACGGAGTGTTGCATTCCACGACCAACTTGTTATTCTACTTATTGAAGTACAGCATGATTTCGGACAAAGCATTCACGGAGAGAGCGATTGCCTGCGCGTCAATTTACACCGAAGCCGTACAAATCAAAGCCGACAGGTATTCATTTTGGACACGTTAACCAACGGAGCGTCGTATTTAGCGGCACTGAATCGCACATCTGGACTCACGCTTTGCAAGCGCTCTGACACTAATCTGAAGTAATTAAAGCAGGAGGTAATTAAATAAGTAATTAAAGCAGGGGGGGGTAATCATAAATAGCGAGGCTACAACAGAGCACACTCGCAGTCCAACAACATTGGATCAACATTCCGATATTACCTGCTCACTTGAATGTAGTCTCAAAACATCTGCTGGAGACATTTGCCCGGCAAAGATTAGAAGGGAAAACGGCTTAAAACCAACACCGCCATCTCCACGCATGACTTTCTCCAATATCCTCCTCCTCCTTTGTTGGTGAGAAAATCCATGGGATGTTGGAGTCGTTGCATAGGCATTTTTCGAAACACGTGCAAGGGTTGCCATGGTTAGGTTTCACGTCCACGCAAAATACAAGACTCGCAAAATGTTTGAAAGCAAATGTAGCAAAGGGCGGTCGGGGCGGAGAGTAAAATATTTGTCACTGGTTATGCAGTGATGGATAAATTTGTTGTAATTTAATGGTTCACTTGTTTCTTAACTTGCCAGTGATTTTTTTCAGTGTTTTTCTAATGATGTATAAAATTGCTCCGTTTAATTTCAGCCACATGTCCACTCATGAACGTAAATGAAAAAAAAATACTAAATGCGTCGGTTTATGCAGCCAAAAATGTGCTAAAATGCATTAGTCATACGGTGGTTATCCATAAACACCATAACCTTTGGGTTATCTTGGGAAATATTAGCCCAATATCACCTTTAAATCAACTTTTGAATAGTGCAGCATGCTTGCAGTGTAATGCTGTGTGGTGTGAGTATGCTGATGAATGAGATGCAGAGGTGGCACGGTGGTTGACGCCCTGAACGATGAACCAGAGTTTTATTCCTGGTGATGGCTTACATTTCTGAAAAGTGATATCTGAGCTGGTCACTGGGCTTCCCCTGCACGTAGCCACACTGAACAAGTGGTGAAGTATGGTCAAACAACCCCCACGAATGACTGCACTGCAGTCAGTCGTGGGGATTAGGGGAGGGTTGTGGAGACCTGCATTCAGCAGTTACAGAATCAGGATCTGTTTTTATACTGCAGGAAGAATCCGATGAGCTATGGATATGTTTTTTCACGGATGTTCAGTATGGACAGGTCTGCAAGGTACAACAGACAACGATACAAAAAACGAAAGGAGTGCAGAATAGAGAAAGTATCGATTTAAAGCTTTTGTGACTGCAAGGATTCATCTTCTTGGTTCTTTCGGTAAAGTCACGTAGAAGGGAAATAATAAAATAATAAAAATAAAACATAATAAAATAATTCTCACGACGTTTCGGCAGCTGTCTTTCCGACAGACATGTTCTTCACCTGAGGACGGCTGCTTGCGTTGTGGCCGAAACGTCGTGAGAATTATTTTATTATGTTTTATTTTTATTATTTTATTTTTTCCCTTCTACGTGACTTTACCGAAAGAACCAAGAAGATAGAGAAAGTAGTAAGCAAGTCACTAAAACATGAATAGATAACACATCTATTAATTATTTAAGTCCAATTGATCAAGCTTGCACAAGGCAGCAAAAAACAACAACAAAAGCAGCTATGGACCACACCAATACAACAGACATGTCCCTCAATAAAATGGCACATTAACATGAAACTATCGATACATTATAATTACTATAATTATTTAATACTGACAAATACATCATGTATAATGTAAATAAGAAACAAAGTGATATCATGTCATGGTTAGATTTGTCTACCATTGCAATATACATTTACATTCATGACTAGCAAGTACGTACACCCAAGTACCAACTTGAGGGCAATTTACCGAGTGCCCTTGTTAGTATACTCTTTGGTTCTTTCGGTAAAGTCACGTAGGTATAAAATAAAATAAATCACGACGTTTCGGGCGCAACACAAGCGTTCGTCATCAGGTGGGAAAGCATGGTCTGCTGCTGATGCAGACTGTTTTAAAAGGTTTGAAATGGGTGTAGCCCAAGGGTCATAAAATAGTCTGCATCAGCAGCAGACCAAGCTTTCCCACCTGATGACGGACGCTTGTGTTGCGCCCGAAACGTCGTGATTTATTTTATTTTATACCTACGTGACTTTACCGAAAGAACAAAAAGAGTATGGATCCCTGCAGTCACGAAAGCTTCAAATCAAGATTGCCCTTGTTAGTATTTGGTTTTCATGTTAGGAATGAGAACCGAGCTATTCAATACAAATTCATAGTGCGCTTACCTTATATGGCAGCAGCAAACATTTATGACTCTAGTGCACTGATGAGCCCCAATGAGAATGAAACTGGCCTACAGTTGTGTCTATTTCGATTTAAAACTTTCGTGACTGCAGGGATTCATCTTCTTGGTTCTTTCGGTAAAGTCGCGTAGAAGGGAAATAATAAAATAATAAAAATAAAACATAATACAATGATTCTCACGACGTTTCGGCCACAACGCAAGCAGCCGTCCTCAGACCTGGTCTTCTACCTGAGGACGGCTGCTTGCGTTGTGGCCGAAACGTCGTGAAAATTGTATTTTGTTATGTTTTATTTTTATTATTTTATTATTTCCATTCTACGTGACTTTACCGAAAGAACCAAGAAGAAGAGTTGTGTCTATGTTTAGTTACTGCCTGTTGAGAGGAGCTAGTGGTCCCAAGACAAAATGGCCACGCATTTAGTTCTTTTGAGCTGGTGGTCTGGATAAGGCTGACAGCGTTTCTACATGCAATGGACATCTTTGTGTGTTGTTACCATCGACGTATAATGAGCATCGAGTGGTGAGAGTCTGGCGTGTGTGCAGAGAGGGAGCCGGAGTCTGTAGGCGATATAACATTATACTTTTAGGAGGTTAACGAAGGGGGAGCTGAGCTCATGGAGAAGTGGAACACGATGTTCCAAAATGTTTGGGCTCTCTCCGTTCTTTGACACGGGCATTAATTTCAAATGGTTATTTTTTGTCATGGTCGGCTTGTGGCAAGGTAAATGAAAGTAAAGAAGTATTTATTAAATTAATATCTAAGTCTCATTATGAGTTTTTCCCAAACGTTTGAAATTCAAATAAATTCCAAGATGAAGTAGCATGTGAACAAACTTCATTTTTTGGGGGAGTGGGGGCAGGCGGGCGGGGGGGGGGGGCGATTGGGCTGAAGGATGGCCTATTTTAAGGGGGGCTCAATCCCCCCTGCATGAAACTTCAAGGCTTGACAAATGGCAGGGTTTGGGGGAAAGGGGGGAAGGGGGTGAGCGGGCTAGAGAGTGGCTCATTTGCCCCACTTGGCCCGCCCCACACAAAGAAAACCAGCGCAGACCACGTTTCACTTCAAAACTCTTTGTGTTTTTTTTGTTTTAAAGGGGCCATTTATAATTAAAGGAATGTGGCAACAAAACACGAAAAAATAACGAGTGGAACTTTGATTTCATTATAACTAAAATAAATACATGACGGGATCACCTGAGTATGGATGATGAAATTCCAAAAATTACACATTTATTTTGCTGCTAAACAAAAAAATACGATGTGTGCCGGTTACTAATATTGCAGCTGTAGTCGCTATGGCTCTTCCAGTTGCCAACACCGATCCTCTCACCACATAAATTCAACCGATAATTTTATTGCTTTCTTTTTTTCTCCGAAAAAATAAAGAAAAAAGACCCGAGCCTACACCCAGCGTGGCATTCTATAGCGTGTGCCTTATTGCCCTTCAACTTCCTGACATGACGAAGGCACTGGAGCTCTTCTTGCACACACGCCACGGCAGCCTATGATCCTGGCCAAATTGCTATTAAAGAAGACGTGTGCATTGCTGCCATATGCCTGGCAGGTCCCGGTGCCTCCTAACGCATTCCCTGATGGTCAGTTTTGGGATCAAACGTTTCCAGTGAGCTAAATATTTGGTTGCTTTTCAGGAATGTAGTTTTGGGTAGGCAGTAATACATGAATTATGGGGTGGGGGGAGGGAATATATAGATCTGAAATTCATGACGAGGTGAAGTCATCTGTTTGCATAGAGTCATCTGAATGAAGTCATCGCTTACCATTGATGGCTCTCGCTAGACTTTCCCAAGAGGATATTTTGCGCCCAAAGCATGCCAGCCCAACGCTGATGTGATCTCACATCAATTAAACACGATGAGGTATTCCTCAAGAAATTATGAGACATCCAGAGGAACTCGTAATATGAGTCACGTTTGCGCTCTGCCTGTGAAATGTTCAGACTCTGATAACTGCAAATTATTTGAACCTTAAAAAAATGTGAAATTGGAAGCTTGCAGCTAAGGAACAATGATGACCTAGTGCCACATGGTCTGTTAACTCCACATGGGTAGAACTTTACAAGGCTCCACAGAGCAGTGAATTAACGATGATTATTATGACGAAATATAACATTGGTGTGTGAAAGTATTTATACCAAATATAACCCATCCAGACCATGGGAAGCTGCTGGTGTGCAATGGTTAGCACACTGGACTTGCAATCTAGATGTCGCTAGTTGGATCTCCCGGTACGTACGGCAGTTGAAACAATTGTGCACGTTTCTTAAATACCCCCTGGCTCCGTTCAGACACAAAAACTTTGTTTCGACTGGAAGAATCCGATGAGCCATGGAGCTCTTCTTTCACAGCGGTCCAGTTCACATGCCAGTATAAATGGGTATAGGCCACAGTGAGTCGATCAGGCAGGTTTATGTGGTGGAGTAAAATGCAGGTACTCCCTCCTCTTCTGAGATGTCCGGTCCAGTTGGAAGAGTTGACCAAAACTACCCCAAAAAATACCCCCAAAAAATACCCCAAAAACTACCTTCCAAAGACCCCTCTCGTGCAGGCTTTCTGCCAGCAGTGGCATGCACGAGGAATTGCATGGCTGCACCTTTTACATTTAGATGTAGAACCACAGCACAGCCCACCCTTTATTAATAATATATTCAACAACTGTTACGAATGCAACTCTTTTTTCAACCTACATTACATTCATATCACGCAGGTATTGAAATACTGTGATAGTGTTTTAAACAAAATGTCCATACGTGACAAGGTAATAACCCGGCCAAATCAAGCAAGCATTTAACAAAGCGAATATCTGCCAAAAGGAACAAGATTGTATCGACTATCCACTCCCTCCATTATGATACACGGACGATACCATGTAGGTGATATAATGATAGTGGCATTTTACGTTCCCTGCCAACAAGTCTAAGAACAGTTGGATTATGTCCTATGGTCATCCTGACCTATGATGCTTCCTGTGAGATGGAAACTTCTTACTTTTGCAGGAATTCGTCATGACGTCAATCTCTTTCCTCCATCTTTCTCGCTTATGCTCTCATCGCATGCTCGGCATGCTTTACATTTTCCTTTCATGTCCACTCTCCCTACCCCGTTCGTTTATACGTATTCACGCTATTAACTGTTTCATTTACATATTAACGTGCCATGCTAAGGCACATAAACAATTGGCGGCACTTAAGGTTATAAAGTACATCTTAAAATGGCCACACATTTTCATGATTTTTAGATGTGTCTGGGAAATTTTAGACTCAAATTAAAAGCCTCATGCCTGAAGAGGAGACGAAACGCTCTGCAACTTAACGCAAAGGACGAGCGGTGGTGCAGTGCTTGGCACACTGCGATGTGAACCCAGAAAACCGATGTCAATACCTTGCCACGGCTATCATCAGTGGCAAGTGATATCTGAAACAGGCCAGGGTTCCTCTCCTCACCAACAAACTGCGACTACCATGGTTGCAGTTTGTTAGCGAAGATTAACACGGTTGGCTACGTACGGTGCAAAAGAAGTTCAACATACATACATACGAAGTATGATCAAAATTCACAATGATGTTGGAAAGTATTCCTCCAACAATATATTGACAAAGGACTGTAAATTATTATTGTTACATTATTCTTAATATTATAAAAAACTTATAATATCAGATACATGTTGTATGTACAAACAGGGGTGCATTTATTAAATAAAATACTTTTTTTTCAGAATAACTTTTGCCACTCCGTTCCATTCCGTACGCAGTTCTTGCGAAATTTGGGATTATTCTGGCTGCGAGTCTAAAGGATGATGAGGCAACAGGCTTAATGTATCTTGTGAATCACGTTGTACTCCGTGAAGCTGTCAGACTACTCACTGGATTCCCGGATTCTGTTTCAAGTGGGCAGTGCGAAGGCAAATTCTGCCATGTTGCTGTGCCAGACCCCTTTGCTGGCAACAATCCTAGACCGGTTCACGTAGAGGAAACCAAATATTAAATTACGATAGAAAAACCTGTGGGAGAGCAAGGTGCATTCTCATAACCAGGGAACCCAGGGCCCTCCTCGTTAGGCCTAATCCACATGCATGGCTGCATGTGAAAGCTGCTCTCAATCCCAAATAAGCACTGCTCCTTAATCAAACTTAACTTTCGATTTAAAGCTTTCGTGACTGCAGGGATTAATCTTCTTGGTTCTTTTGGTAAAATCACGTAGAAGAGAAATAATAAATACTCCACTCAGACGCTGTCTTCCCGACAGACCTGTTCTTCACCTGAGGACGGCTGCTTGCGTTGTGGCCGAAACGTCGCGAGAATTATTTTATTATGTTTTATTTTTATTATTTTATTATTTGCCTTCTACGTGACTTTACCGAAAGAACCAAGAAGACAAACTTAACTTATTCCATTCAACACAGCAATTTACAGCCCTCTATCAGTCTATTCGTGCATGATGATGCTAATTATTATTATAATTTCGTGTTATGTATCGTATTATTTTACATCGAACTAGGAACAGCGTCCTTGCCTGTTACATCTGGCAGTTCATCGGCAGTGATTCAAGCAAGTCTGACTCTCAGACGTTGCTTTGTACTGAATCAACGCTGCTGAAATGACACACTCCTAGAAGGGCGTCAGCTGATGGGTTGCATAAAAAAATACATGCCACTAAAACATGAAAACCCCCAAAAATATAGATACAGGGTGTTTCAAAAAAGTGTTAACACTTCCGAGAATTTGCAACAACGCCACAAGAAATGTGCCTCCGGGCTCTGGAGACCACCTGGAGAAGATTCGAAGCACGTGTTGACAATGATGGCGAACAAGTGGAGACTCTTTGACTTTTTTAAGCTATTAACATGACATTTGTTATCATGTTACAGTGTACTATCCGTTATTTTTACATTAAAAACGATAGTCCCATAAAGTGTTAACATTTTCTTGAAGCACCCTGTATATATGTACACATTTTATGTGTAGTGACACATACGAAGGAGACACATTTTACTGGTAGGAACCTCCTGGTTACACCAGCCCACAGGGGATTATTGTGTCCGTCCGTCCGTCGTGCAGGGAGGGGCTGGGTGGGGAGGGAGGGGAGGGAGGGGCTGGGTGGGGAGGGTGGGGAGGGGCTGGGTGGGGAGGGTGGGGCTGGGTGGGGGGTGGGAGGGGTGGGGCTGGGTGGGGAGGGGCTGGTCACCCCGTGGTGCCCTTATAAAGCTCAACGTTTAACCTACTCACGCCGGCTTGTGCCCGCCATCACAGTCGGGCATATTTGCGGAATACACCACGCCGCTGTTGACCCTGGCCATTGACCGAGCAACCCAACGTTCCTACCAGCTCCCTCCGCAGGAATGTGTTCTGCCCATATATTTTGTTACGAGTGGTCGATGGGCCTTTTCCACGCCTCGTTGGACACGGGGGGTTATTTGACAATACCTCGCCATGCTGATCAGTGTAGGTTGGCGAAGGGGAGCCCAGCACCGATGCGCATATCACTCGCCACGGACGTTTTACCCCGAGCGGAATTGAGCAACGCAGTGCGTGAACCGCTGGTGTCACATCTCCCACAATGCCATTCCTTTGTTGTCGTTGTTGATTTAAATCTAGAAAATATTTGCTCAAAGGCATGACATGTATTGGAGGCAACAAAAACTGCAACATATTGGCTACGTTTTGATTTAAAGCTTTCGTGACTGCAGGGATTCATATTCTTGTTTCTTTCGGTAAAGTCACGTAGAAGGGAAACAATAAAATAATAAAATATAAAACAATAAAATCATCACGACGTTTCGACTGCAACAGAAGCAATCATCATCAGGTGTGAAATCCACAGCAAGAACATTTTTCAAATTTTGTGTTGCAGTCGAAACGTCGTGAGAATTTTCATTGTTTTATATTTTTATTATTTTATTACTTCCCTTCTACGTGACTTTACCGAAAGAACCAATAATACATTGGCTACGGTTAGTGTTTACGTCATCAAGGTGATGCACCTGTGCAGCCCTTTGTCATTCCGTCGTCGGATTCGGGTCTCCGCACGCCGTGCGAGTCGGAGGGAGTTATTTGACCAAACCTCGACGACACTGCTCAGTGCGAGTTACTGAAGGTGGGGCAAGAGCATAGATGTGGCAGCATAGTGCAGTACAACGATGGAATGTGCTGCACTGCACTCAGCTGCCCGCTGTGGAGGCCCACAGTGGCCTACACCGCAGCCTGCGATGGCATCGTGGTTGCCCGTAACGAGCACTGCTGATGCTCAAGCCCGCTTAACTTGCGATGTCTGACTAAATTCGGGCGCTTTCTGCGCAATTTGGTCACAGCGATGTGGTTTAAATGGGAAGAGATTTATTTTTCTGCCACCTTGTAATGGGTAACTGCCGACTGTATTTGATTCCGTTGATTGTTTAGTAATTTATTGACCTAAAACATCGAACGCAATGTGAATTACAAATCATGTGAGGCTGCACATATGATTATTTTTGTGCCAATGATCGATCCGTGGACAATGTTACATTACCATTGTCGACACAGGTTCTCCATAGAGGTGGCCATTATTGTTCTGAGCGGAAGAAATTGCTCCATTGAGCCCACTCGGCCGAGTGTGATGTCGTGGAGACAGACGTTCCGTGACGATCTCTGTAACGAGGGACTGGGCACGTCTACGTCCACGCTTTCAGTGATTATGACGCGTGACGCGTGCGTCACGCCCGTGGCTCAATGCGCACCCTCTCAAAAGTGTTGTTTCTTTTCCTGCGTGGGTGCCCCCAAACCCAAACAGTGCGGCCCCTTGGGTAATTGGTTGACTTAATCGCCTAAAAATATAGTTGCGCACACCGCATGTGTATGCGTGTGCAAACGCAACGGCTCTGTACGGAATATTTGCGTGTCTGCGCGCTTGTAATTTGCGCGCTTGCCAATTCATTGAAGGATGAAGGCGGGGGGCGGTGGGGGGGGAGGTATCAGTTCGCGTAACACTCACCACTGGTGTTAGCCGTGGTTAGGAATCAAACTCAGGTTTCTTGAATCGTAGCACAGTGCGCTAACCACCGTGTTACCGCTCTACACAATCTCTGTGTGTGTGTATATATATCAAATTAAAGCAGTTTACTGTCAGAGATCATTCAATGTAACCTCATTCTAGATTTGAAGTGTTCGTGACTGCAAGGATCCATACTCTTTGGTTCTTTCGGTAAAGTCACTTTACCGAGAGAAACAAAGAGTATAAATGTAACCTTTTCTGTCCAACTGAACAAGAGGGGGGTTTGCATTAGTAACGCTCGTTTCGCACCGGTGAAAAGCACCATTAGTGGTTCGGTCTAAATCTGAGTTGCCGTTGGCGAACAGCCGAGGTGGGCACCCATTTAAAATGCGGGATCCATTGTCAACAGTTGATGTTCACAGTCACATGACGCACGGGGGTCTCTCCTCTCCCGGAGGTGTCAGAGATGACTGCATCTGCCACGCGAGGTTTTCAAATGGTTCGATGTGAAGTGAAAATCACGGCCATTCAGGGTTAGGTCGAAAAGTGGAAGGTTCGTTTTGTGGGGATCGGCAATGAGGATACCGTTTGTGAATGTTACCATGATGCTGGAGATGTTTCCAGTGTGCATCAGTATTGAAGGACGACGTTTTAAAAGCTTTAGACCATCACAAAAAAAGACTTGTGAGATTTCAGGCATACATCGAGAAGGTTTTGTAGTACGTATAGGCTGGTGATGATTCGATTGTACTCACGATCTGTGTGCGTGTGTGTCTCTGGATTTTAGGTGGGGGTATAGGTAGGGTATGTGGGCTATGAGGGCATTACATATTGCTACTGGGCATAGATTTGTCGATCTCCTGCTATGGTTAGCAAAGTGACATTACATTTTATAAAAACAAAACGATTCCATGAACTTCAAAATAAAAGCAAATGAAATGATAATTAAACATCAAGGAGCAATGACAATGAACCAAAAATAAGTATACACGTACAAGTAAAAAAACAATTGGAAATCTTGACACGAAACAGCGTGAAGTATCATTTCCCGACACAACCTGCACATGAAGGAATGATGCAATTACTGGGAGTGGTAGCTACGCATGAATGCCCAAAGAACATATTTACTTCAGCGTATATGCGTACAGCTCTTTACAATCGAATGCTGGATGAAGGCCTCCCTACGCCATGTCGGTCATGAGATTCACCGTGCCGGTCGGTGCGGCTTGGTGAAGGGAGCGGTTCAGATTTCACTCACCACTGATGCTAGCCACCGATGGGCATCAGATTAATGCAACCGGATGCATAGTGTGGTCCGCTGACCACTACGCTCACCACTGTGGCACCATAGCGTGGACATAATAGCCATGAAACCAACATCACGTGAAAAAACAATGCTTCTCATGACTAAGCTATGAGTAGAAAAATATGAGCATGGCTAAAAGATGACCACTACCGCACACATAAAGTCGGATAAAATCAACATTATCCGACCTGACCTGTCTAGACGAGGCAGGAATTATTACTCAATTCATGACTGGATGGGAGACTGACATTGTGTTGGGTGGGCTTGTCTAGAAGTCGATGGCAACGACATGCTTACACTCGTTGTATACACAGTTGTGTATATATATAGATATTTTCTAAGTAAGCTCAACTGAAAAAAGGCAAAACACATCAGGTTTGCCTCTTGGTGAACTTTTAAGTGCTCGGTATCAAATGACACTGATGGAAACGTAAATACGAAGGGCTCTTTTTGGGTTTGGAAAATGAAAAAAAAAGCATTAGGTCATCGCCACTCGTTTTGAAGAAGTACACGCGAGTCCCAAAGAGCTCAGGGGGGTGCAAGTGCTACTCGCGTCTGCTCAGCATTAGGGACGCCACGGTGGCTAGGAGATGTTAACTACCTCGCCCGGTATGCAGGAAGGCGTGGGTTTGATCCCGACCCTGACGCCTGTTGTATATTCGGAGTTTGGGCATTCTCTCTCCCCGTGGTTGCGTGGATTTTCTCCGGGTCCGTTTAGAAACACTGCTCCTTCGTGTAATAGCTCAGCGGGCCCTTATCTGGTAAAACAACAAGATAGTTTGTCAACTGGCACATGTTCGACCGAGAGAGTTGAGAGGGGCCGTACTCTGGCGCGACCAATGGGAAGGGGAGTGCGGTAGTTGGGGGCGGATTGGCCACTGAACGGCACGGCACGGCACGGACGAGGAGTTCGTCTTCCATAGCTGTTACTCCGAAACAAATGCGCACCCGTCACTTTGCCGGGACACGCATGCTCCATGAGATTGTGAGTCGTCAACTCGACGGCGGAACACGTGAAGGTTCAGAAGGGGACGAGACTCACGTGATTCAACATTCCCAACTGCCAAGTGCGCGCGCGTGTATAGTTTTAACGACCTAAATCACACTGCTATCGAATTGTAAGTCATTAATAAGGGACGATACATTTGTGCACACCATGTCTACATTTTAAATAAATAAAGCAAATCTTCAAAGGTGTTTTCAGTTCTCTCCCTTCGCACCTGCTCACTGGCCTTAGTAATAATCCGATTACTCAACCGAATTGTCTGCTGACGTTAATGCTTTGTTTGCGGAGAGGCTGGCTACAGGGAGATGAGTGTTGCATATAGCTCTTTGAGGGTAACCACACTCGCCTTTGCTTGAAACTGTACCCAAAGGTCGCCAGCCGCCTGAGCCATTGGCGGCGACGATGCCTCATGGACAGATGCCAGTAATGGTATATTAGGCGGCTTGCATTCCTCAAAAAAAAAGAAAACTAGTCACCAATTCTTCAGTCCTTGCCAGCAACCAGAGACTTGCCGGCTCCGAGCGCAGGGAGACAAGTCGGAGCCACTGAGCACCAGACACAAACGCTCTCTCAAGAGAGGGGGAGAGAGCGAGAGAGAGAGAGAATGTACTCCCCTAAGGGGCCGTCCATAAATGACGTCACGCGCCTAGGGGGGGGGGGGGTCAGATATTTGTGACGATGTGTGACGAGGGTGGGGATGTTTGAGAAATGTGACGCCACATCAAAATGCGCAACTTTTAATAAATATAGACAACACGTTCTACTTAATTAAATAGACGTTTTAATAAGTGTTTTCTCCTAGAACATCAGAGTGCAGCGCCACATTAAATACGCACTACAATGACAATAGTTTAAAGCGATTTGAAGTATGTTTTATTTTTGGGGGAGGGGGGCAGAGCTTTGTGACGTCATATTTGAGGGGGGGGGGTCGTACTTTTTGTGACGCCGTGTGACGATGGGGGGGGGGGAGTCAAAAATCGCCCAAAATCGCGTGACGTCATTTATGGACGGCACCTAATTGTTGTGTGCCATTCTCATTCAACTGACGTTTGGCCACGGAGAGCCCGGCGCTGAAAAGCGGCACATGTGTCGTGGGTTCATGTTTGGCCGTTGCACTTTTATCTCGCGGTCACAAAAGAACGGAGTCGTTGAGCCAAAAGAAGAAGTACGCGCAGATCGGAAAACAACAAAACAACAAAAAACACACACAATGGGAATGTTTTAAGGAAGCTAATTTGTTCCTGCTGCTGTTGTTATTGTTGTGTTATTACACCGTCGCCGTGAGCATGTCTCTCACTTAAAAACAAGCGACAATGAATGTAACCATTCATGGCGAGTTGATATTGGCAGCTCTTAAATTGGGATGCCGTAATTCACAAAATGTATTCAGAGAATCTCCACCCGCACCCGCATTGTTTCTCGCAGGATGTTTGTTCTGATTAAACGATTTGGCCTTCGCGCAAGCGCCTGGCTTGGGCTGGGCTGGCCGCTTTGCTTGTTCACCGTGGGGCGTCAGCGGGTGATGACGCTCGCGCTTTGCCGTCGACGTCTGGCGCAGTGGTGTTGGTGTTGGGGGAGGAATGACGAGGAGATGTGCGTTTGGGTTCCGGAGCGAGTCACGCACATTGGCGCTGCCCGTTTGGTGATTGCCCACAGCGGCTGCTGTCCGCGCAGCTTTTAGGAATGATTTGTGTCGTTTCCCTGTTGACCGCACATGCGCAATGGAACAGGATAAATTATGATAATTGGTTTTTTACCCTTTTATCTGGCAACAAAACTGACACCTTTTTTTACGAGGAGTCATGTTTGCATAGACCACAATACCTGCAGTCATAATGCAAACAAAAAACATAACTCTGATAATGTATGCACTGTCCTTGAAATTGATTGGTCCACACCCGAGACAGCTTTCCTTAGAGCCTAGTCTCACATGGGGTTGGACCAGATGACGCCAAAAGGCGCACAACTCAAAGACAATGCACCATCAGAGTATGAGAGCTCGGGGTAAGCATTTACACCATTGGTACCTCATTTGCCAGTAATTTTTTTACTGGCAAATGAGGTACCAATGGTGTAAATGATGTCGTGCGCTATTGAATCGACATCGTCGCCTTTGGTTTGGCCTGAAGCGACGCCCCATTCGGTCTCACCAGGGATGCTCAATATAGCATTGGCCTAATAAACTACAGTTTCAACTAAACTATTTTTTAGCAGGTAAGGCCCACCGAGCTTTACATGTCTTTGTCAGAAGCGACCTGGCCACAAAAGATGGCTCAACGAAGTGGCTTGTCGTGTGGAGATGTATAGCAGCCAAATCCTCTGAATGCCATGTTTCTACATGCGAAGGGGAAAACTGGAAGAACCTGGCGAAAAATCCACGCGACCACGGGGCGAGAGACACGCAAACTCCAAATGTACCACAGGCGTCAGGGTCGGGATAGTAACCCACGGGCTCCTGTATACCAGGCGAGGTAGATAACATCTCCTAGCCACTGTGGCACACCTGGGCAAACAGCAAGCTCGAAAATGTGCCATGGAGTGAAAAGTGTCGTAGAAGCACTGATGCAGAGGTTTGAGAGAGCCCCATGTGTTTACCAGCATCTGAGGTGCCGATTTGGCTGCTATAAATGTCCACGTGATAAGCCACTTTGTTGCGCGAGCCTTTGTGGCTAGTTCGCTTCTGAAAAAGAGATAAAAAAGTTCAGTGGGCCTTACCTGGTAAAATAAAAAATAGTTGTAGTAGTTGTAGCAGTAGATTGTCCCAAATGCTTTATGTTTTGTGCAGTTGAAGATGACCCAAGCTTCTTAGATTGTTTGGCATGAACTGTATCTTTCACATGAACCCAATATTTAAATACGCAGTTCAAAGGGCTGTCGATTTATACAACTTTAACAATTTATGCTACCTTAGTGGATACCCTGTTTACTTCTATGTATGCGGTCTGGTGGATTGAGATCATATATTTTAAAGTTGAGTGGAAAGATGGACTTTTGTTTGTTTACTGATTCATATGTTTCCCAGAATCCACGCTCATGGTGCGTAATTACTTTTAACATCTATGTGTTGTTTATGGTCCAGCAGAGGGCATATTTGTATTCATATTTTGGCAAATAATTGAAGCAATCTGGCATCTCTTCCACAACTAAAGTCTGTTCTCTATCAACGCGTCTTTTACATTATTAATAAAACAAACTTATTTTTTGTTGTAAAATGCATTCTAGCTTTATTTCCACCTCGTCTACTTGGTATATTGTATTTTCGATTTGTGTAAAAAAAAATCCTGTATTTTAAAGATATTATGATTGACTTAAAATCCTAAATCTTGTGTCGATGCCTGGCTTTTTCTTTTTCCCGTTAGGCCTGCATTGCGCTCTGTTGATTGCCGCTTGCTGTTCCACGCCACCGTCAAAGTGTCGTTGAGTTCTGACCTGGTGAAATAAAGTCTACCAACCCAATCAAGCTCAGGCCTGCAATTGAAAATGCGATATCCATCGTGACATGGACAAGTAATTAATAAACCCGTGATTGTTTACAATTCCGTCGAATTCCCCATATCGCCTTCACATCGGCTCACCTTAAGAACACCGAAGGGTGAAATCATTTTTTGGTCAAAGCTGCCAGTTGTTCATAAAAAAAAAAAGACTCATATCTCAGAGTTGTCACTTCTTTGACAGGACTCATTTCTCAGGTTCGTCCCAACGTGACCCTTTCGTCTTCTCCATGGGCTACCGTGTTTTTCTCTTCCTCTCATTCGCCTACCGGAGTAACCTCAAGGCTGGAGACACTGCCAAAACAAAGCCAGCCACTTGAAATTTATGACACGGAAAGCTGTACACACTGCCGGCCTGCGTTCATAACATGGTGTTCAGTGCACAACACTTGGTAGGACAACACCATTTTTTTGCACAGACGCAATATGCAGAAAATGTCTTCACAAAAGCTCACGCAACTGACATTTTTCAAGCAATTCCATCACCGTTATGAAGCGTAATTGAACGTAGATGACTATTGTTTAATGTTTGAGTGCGCAATCCACAATAAACACGGCTCGTGTAATGTTCGTGCCAACGTTTTGTTGAAATGCCAAACGCTTCGTCGGAAGTGTTTTTTTTTCAACGAGACATCTGTGCGGCTGACGCAGTGCAATGCAGGCAAACGGTTCATAAACTGCTCGAGGCCATGTGTTCAGACAAGCTGAGCCATGCTGCACAGGCCCACATGAATATCGCTCAAGGCAATTGCGTCAATGCAAAGCGTGCCGAGCCACACGGGAAAAGGCTGGTCCACATACCACCGACAGCATTGAAAACGGCTTCTGTTTACTCACAACGTTGTTCCTGACTCTCTCAAAGCATGTCCGGAGCGACGGAGGACAAAATGCGCGGGATGCAACGTATTATTTGCAGGAGGGCGCAACGTACAAGCAGATTATTGCATACAGACGGTCGTCACATGGTGGACAAAACCAAAGGACCCAATGTTTGCAGGTAATAGATCACGGAACATATTGAATGGGCCCAGCCGTCAAGACGCGTCTCTGCTTCGCGTGCTTTCAGATGTGCTTCTGCGGCCGTCTGGAACGCTCTCCCTTCCGATATTAGGAAGCCACTGGAGGTATGCACTTTTAATAATCTAGATTGGAAAATACTTTCTTTGAAACTGCTTTTTGTGTTTAGTTTCTTTTCCTTCTCCTGCACCTCCGATTATCACGGTTGGCTATGTACGGTGCGAAAGAAGTTCAACATACATCAACACATTAAATAAGCAATAAAAGTGCAATATTAAGAGAAATATACGATACATTTCCTTGCTCTGTAAAAATAAACATATTTTAGGGATGAAGAGGGAGCAGTGGTTAGCACACTCCACTTTGAATGTGGTGACCTGAGTTTGATTCTCGGCCATGGCTTACACTAGTGGCGACTGATATCTCTATCGATCCTGCGCCCCTCCCCTTCACCAACCGGTGCTGACCAGCGTGGTAAAAATCTCGTCTCGCGATCCCCGTGATCAACATGGCAGAGAGGAGGGCCTTCGTTCAGCGGTGGATTTACAGAGGGCGGTTAACAGATTCCAGGGAAATGTTGCTACAATGTGATGCCAATTCGGCCTTGAACTGTGCATATCGAGCGAGTGGGGGAGCCGTGGCAAGCCTCTTAGTGATGTCCCTTGACCTCATTCGTAAATCTTCTCCTGGCCACGTGGTGTCCCGACATGTGCGTTACTCCTGACGTCACGTGCCAGTCGGCATAAATGAGACCATTATGCACCGGGCTAAGTAGTTTCTTACACTCGCTCTTTGAAAAAAAAAAGAAGGGGGGGGGGCGGGGGGCGGCGTGAACATTTACATCAAACACCATGGCGAAAATCTAGATTATTTGGCCGGGAAACAACAACGTGTTGTTGCACTTCTGGACTATAGGTTGTGCGCTCACAGTGCGGGCATGCAATTGTGGGGCATTAGCTGACTCGCTGGCACACGTAAGCAAGTGCACGGCGAGGGACGCATTATGGGCTGAGCAAGCAAGCAAGCAGCAGCAGCATGACGCATTTCAATGCAGCGCCAACCAGATTGATCACTTCAGAACACCGCGCCGTTGTTTCCCGCACGCACACTGTAATTCACGCGTAATTCCTGCTCAAATGTACGTGGAACAAACGTTTCGTGATGTTCACCAGCACGCGCGCAAAGCGTAAGGAGGGACAGCTCAGGGATTTAAATCCCCTGTCTGTAGGCCTCCTCCACGACTTCTCTCCCCCATGCCTTTTTTAAAATTAGTGGACAGAGACGCTGCTGCCATGCTATAATGGTTAGCACACTGGACCTTTGCAATCCAGAGGGTGCTGGTTTGATCCAATCTGCGGGCGCAGTAGAGGAAACAAAAGGTGCAAGTTTCTTAAATTGCCCCGACCCCAGCAGTATAAATGGACACGGCATAAGTTTAGTTTGATTGGCAAGTCGCGTGTAGTGGGGTAACTGTGGAAGATTAGGCCAAATACCATCTAAAAAGGCCTCTCTCCCTCTAGTGGAGGCACTTCTGCCAGCGGTAGAATGGTAAAGTAATTGCAGGGCTGCACCTTCACCTAATGAACATGAACTATTTCAGGCAGCTTTCGTTCTTATAAACTTGAAACACATTGAGGGATTTAAAAGCTTGTTTTCCTTTTCAACAAGGGGTTTATAAACCTTCAGATTTAGGAAATCGTCTTCGGAAAAGTCAATCGAGGAATCTGGTGGTTGTCTGTTTTGATTGCATAAATACGTGTTTAGGCAGCGTGAAAGGGGTTGTCATGTTAACTGATGGAATGCAGAGAGGCTCGCCGTTGAGTAACAGACACACCTTTTGGATTAGACTGCGGTTCGACACTAAGCGTCAGAGTCAAGGTTAGGGTTGCAGGAAGGCAGAGTTGGGTAGCAGTGGTTGCATTCAGTTTCACAGCGATAAAAGTCGGAGGTTGAAGTGTGAAAATGTGCGAAACTAAAACAATGTGCCACGGCTAATTCATTGGCACACAATCTGCAATGCTTTGAAGGAAGCTTGTGGCCCAGCCACTGTCACCTTCATTGCACAATTTCAGTCTAAACCTATTCTTTAGTCATGTTCCAGAAATAAACACCAGATTTAGATGTATGTGCCTCACCCATGCAGCTCCTTACATATGGGACAATATTGCATATGCTTTAAAATCAAACAACATTCCCTCTGTCTCAGTGTTTAATGGGTTATCAGATTTACTACTTGGGAAAAGGGCAAACTCACTGGACTTGCAATACCGAGGTCACCGGTTAGATCTACCGGTACGACAGTTGAAGCAATGTGCAAGTTTCTTAAATCTGCCTGCCTCTGTCCAACCAGCAGGATAAATGGGCACACCGCAGTCAGTCAATTGTCAGGTCAGATGTGGTGAGGTCAAGTGTGGCTACTCCCACCTCTTCCAAGGCATCGGTCCTTCCCCCCACACCTCCGACAAGCACGATTGGCTACGTACGGTGCGAAAGAAGTTCAACGTGCATACGCACGCACATCTGGCAAGCATGGAAGAGTAGGCCAACATTCCCTCTATCGGGGCTCTCAAGAGCTCCCTAATGGAGCCCCTTCCATCAGTAGTGGCGTGAGAAAGTAATGTCAGGGCTGCCCCTTTACCTTTTCATCTTTACTTAGGCAATACAAATGAAAGTGTCTTTGAGCTGTACCTCACCTAAACATGAGCTTTACTGTCTAATTGTGCTTCACCTAAGTTGTGTATGTTATTTCATTCTTCTTTGCATCGCCTAAGTTAATGTGTATTTCATTCTGTATAACATATGTATGTTCTGCTGTTTAGCATTTACCCGAATACCCCTTAAAAAAGGGACTGTTGGTCTCAATGGGCTCCCACGTGGGTTGTAAAAAGAGGATTGACTACATGATGCTGCAGTTGTGGAAGACTCTGGTGAAGAAAATATAGACGTAAACAAATATATTGATTTCATAAAATATGTACACCATTGCAAAAACATATGGTCACGTTCAAATGTTCAGCTATACACCGCAAATAGCTCTGGGAAGTGCCTTCCTAATAAAGCATAAAGTCAGTGGCATTAAGGTAACTACACACTTGAACAGGATTTATGTAACAAAATTTTATTTGCAGCTTCTTTGTACCCAGCCCATCATCCTTCTATGGTTGATAAAATATCTACCACTTTGTGGGGAAGTCAACAGTGCTTGTCTTACGGATGTACTTACCCCTGCCTAGAGAAGATGGAATTTCCACCACCAGCTCAGGTTCTGTAAACGGGCGATGAGCGCCGCCCTAAAGCTAAATTGAGCCGGAAATTATTTAGACTTTCAACGCTTTGTCAGACCACCGTTCGATGATGGTCCCTCCACACGCCCCGTCAATCGTGGAGGCTGCTGACCATACCTCACCACACTGGTCAGTGCGGGTGGGTGCAGGGTTCGGGAGAAGAAATTGACCAATTATGACTCGCCACTGATGTTAGCCATGGCTGGAAATCCAACTCAGGTCACTGGGTTTACAGTACCGTGCGCTAACAATTGTGTTCCCACTCCATTGTGCCACTGGTTATGTACGTAGGTGTTTAATGCACTGGTAAGTTCAGCATCTGAAGGTCCTGTCACACGTGGTAACTTTTCTTCTATATTCTTAGGTTTTTTTCGGTAAAGTCACGTAGGTAAAACATAAAAATTAATAAAAGTAAAATAAAATAAAAATCACGACGTTTCGGATGCTTGTGTTGCCTCCGAAACGTCGTGATTTTTATTTTATTTTACTTTTATTAATTTTAATGTTTTACCTACGTGACTTTACCGAAAAAACCTAAGAATATGAATCCTTGCAGTCACGAAAGCTTCAAATCTAGAACTTTTCTTCTGTTAGATGCACTGATAAATGATATTTGGTGAAATTTTTTCCAAAGCTGTCAGAGTTTTCATACATAGACAGTGGAAATAAAGTGCCCATGAACCTAAATGACATGCTTTTTTTACCGAAAGAACCAAAGAGTAATTCCTGCAGTCACGAAAGCTTCAAATCAAGTTTGAACCACCTCGACGGGGAGGATGTAAGTTTGTTTTCTCTCTCTCTCTCTCTGTGTGTGTCTCTGTTTGTCAAATTTCACACTTAACTTCTAATTTAGCAATCTTTGGAGAACGCAATCAGCCAGGTTATGTGTTAACTGTGTGTTAGCCGATTCTCTGTGTTGCATTGCATTACATTTCCAAAAAATTGCTAAGTTTGTTTTCTCAAACTGCCTATTTCTCTCTCTAAATTTTACCAGGCTCTCATAGGTCCATTCACTCTTTCTCTCCCCCGGCCGCTTCGGGGTGGATTTCCACACAGCTCTCTAATTGACATGCTAATTTCTCTGCTCCAGTAGACCCACCTCTCTCTCTCTCTTCTCCACCCCTCTCTCTCTATTTAAGGCCTCGACACAGAGGCATTGGGTCTCTGTGTGTCTATGTTGTGTGTCTCTCTCTGTGTGTCTCTGTGTTGTCTCTCTCTGCTTGTGTGTCTCCGTTTCTGTCTTTTGTCTCTCTCTCTCTCAAAGTTAGAAGTTCACTAGATTTGCTTTCTACCTGATGACGATTGCTTGTGTTACAATCGAAACGTCGTATTCTATTATTTAATTTATTTTCTTTCTACGTGACTTTACCGAAAGAACCAATGAGAGACATACTATGTTTGAGGGACACGCTCTCTGGCGTTAACATGGTTCAGAAATAGTGGGCCCATTTTTTCCATCCGATATAAATCCTGAGTTTAATTTCTTTGAATCATCCAAGACAAACTGAGCCAAAAAAACCCGAATGATTCTGGGAAATGTTACCAATGGTACAATCGTCCTCATGGGAACAGTGCAATAAACTGTATGCTACTGCAGTGGAAAAAAACCTGCCATTGCATTAAATCTGTAATTAAAAGGACTTTATCTTAAAAGCGTCAGAGACTCCTTGAAGCCCCAAGAGAGAAAATTTGTTTTTTTTTTCTCAGACAGACGTCGTCTTATCTGGAGTCACATTTCAGCCAGGGTCCCTGGGTCAATGCCTAGGTGTCAACTGTCAGTGTGAAACCATAAGCACACCCACAACCAAAAACAAGAATGCACTCTCCCATCGTTATTTCCACTAAACGAGGCACACACCATCACAAACAATACTCGTGTGCTCTGCATGTCTGGTTTGCAGCATTTGGAATCGCACCGTCGGTTGGGTTCAGATGGATTATATTGCTCAGTGCATCTGTTACATTTCCTAACATAATAATAACAATAATAATAAAAAAGCAGTTTTGTCCATTGGCAATGAATGAGAGTCTCCCGGCATTGCACAGGACATTTGATCATACTTCACCACGCACGTCAGTGCAGGTTGGTGAAAGTTGAGAGGTGCCCACAATGTCCACAACATCTGTGTTATGTGTGCGGTGGCCATCCAGGTTCAGCTCTGCTTAGTTTGGGAGGTCTTCCAGAATCAGATGCATTCTGGGTGATTTTGCTCGTTAAACGAATCATACATGAAACACACGCACACACACACACGCCAGTTAAACCATAGAATACCGCACATTAATAATTTGGTGCCAACATATGCACACACATCTCACGTGAAAGCATGTCTCTCAATAAAAGGCTCATGATGGTGTGATATAAAAAAAATTGTCTTCAAGTTTCAATTATTACATTTTGTGGCATTTGGACTGCTGGTTAACCACATCCACATCCGAAATAAGGTAAAAACATGGATCAAAACCAGTAAAGCAGGCCCATGTGGTCAAAATCATGTAGACCTATATATAGCCGAACGTCACATAGGATCTTCATAATGCCAAATATTGGCTTGCAGCAGATTGTCTGGATGCTCTGTGTAACAGAAGCCCAGCCATGGCAAGCATTCAATGTGGTAGGATTCAAACCCGTGACTCATATCCGACCGCTTGTAAGCAGAGTGCTCAATCAAGTGAGCTATGTATGTATGTAGACCTTCTTTCCCACCGTATGTAGCCAGCCGTGCCAATCCGAGGTATGCAGTCACCGCGTATTGTATTCATCTTTAGTACAATGCAGTGATGACGAAGTACTTGACGCACTGTTCTATTAACCCCGAAACTTGAGTTCAATTCCAGCCGGGCCAAGGCTAACATCGGCGGCAAGTCATATCTGACGAAGCATGCAGCTACGATAGACACGTAATTAATTCACGAATTAAAATAGATTCGTATGCCCACGACACGTGTGTTGACTTATGCACCTAAGAATAAATAATGTACAGAGACGGTCACCGAGCTGATGCCACTGAGATGATCCTGGGTTTGAATCGAGGCAGCTGTCTGTGATTAAACCATATTCTCAAATGAATTGAGATTACGGCCTCAGCTCAGTCACCAATATAAAAAAAATCCCATCGAATTCGCTTCAGGGGCTGCACCGAATGTGGCTTAATTTCAGAGAATTAAAAAGAGCAGTTTGTCTTGTCACAGTGTCATAGGGGGGTGGACAAGTGCCGCGATGTCCCTGTGTGGAACAGAGGTCTCTTGACCGGAACTCAGAGGCAAGCTCTGTCATATCTGTTTCCGTGGGCCATTCTCTAACATGAAGGGTCGCGCCGCGTTGCAAGAAATCAGAATGGGAAATGTATCTAATGACAGGATAAAATGTATCAGGATAAAACTTGCTGAAAAATGTTTATTTTAAGATCAACTAATGCAAATTATTAACGGATATGCATTTGAGCTATTGAATTAATGAGTCAGTTCAAGTTCATTTGTTAGGTTTAGCCCTGTGAGCCATGCGGCTCTTAAGTCGGGTGCAACCGCAACAAACAAAATATGAACACAGAACATCTTAAAGCGACGACGCGTAACATAAACATCCTGGAATAAACCAGCAAATTAAAACAAGTATTAACACGCCGTGTGCAAAAATCCCAATGTGGTGCAAGTCAACAATAACAACCATAAGACAATTTAGATTAACCATATGTTTTCGAATCACCAAAATGAAGCTATAAAAACAATGTAACACCAGTAATCATAGGAACTGTGATTCAAATTTTACAATGAACAATATTGATAGCACGTACGACCACACTTGCAGCCATAGCTGGCAGCATGACTCTCCCAGTGTATGATGTGTGAGTGAGTCAGTGGTAGTGTGAGTGAGTGTATGATGTGTGAGAAAGTCAGTGTATGATGTGTGAGTGAGTCAGTGGTAGTGTGAGTGAGTGTATGATGTGTGAGTGAGTGTATGATGTGTGAGTGAGTCAGTGGTAGTGTGAGTGAGTGTATGATGTGTGAGTCAGTGTATGATGTGTGAGTGAGTCAGTGGTAGTGTGAGTGAGTGTATGATGTGTGAGTCAGTGTATGATGTGTGAGTGAGTCAGTGGTAGTGTGAGTGAGTGTATGATGTGTGAGAAAGTCAGTGTATGATGTGTGAGTGAGTCAGTGGTAGTGTGAGTGAGTGTATGATGTGTGAGTGAGTCAGTGGTAGTGTGAGTGAGTGTATGATGTGTGAGTCAGTGTATGATGTGTGAGTGAGTCAGTGGTAGTGTGAGGGAGTGTATGATGTGTGAGAAAGTCAGTGTATGATGTGTGAGTGAGTCAGTGGTAGTGTGAGTGAGTGTATGATGTGTGAGTCAGCGTATGATGAGTGAGTGAGTGTATGATGTGTGAGAAAGTCAGTGTATGATCTGTGAGAAAGTCAGTGTATGATGTGTGAGTGAGTCAGTGGTAGTGTGAGTGAGTGTATGATGTGTGAGTGAGTCAGTGTTAGTGTGAGTGAGTGTATAATGTGTGAGTGAGCGTATGATGAGTGAGTCAGTGTATGATGTGTGAGTGAGTCAGTGGTAGTGTGAGTGAGTGTATGATGTGTGAAAAAGTCAGTATATGATGTGAGTGAGTGTATGATGTGTGAGTCAGCATATGATGAGTGAGTGAGTGTATGATGTGTGAATGAGTCAGTGGTAGTGTGAGTGAGTGTATGATGTGTGAGTGAGCGTATGATGAGTGAGTCAGTGTATGATGTGTGAGTGAGTCAGTGGTAGTGTGAGTGAGTGTATGATGTGTGAGAAAGTCAGTATATGATGTGAGTGAGTGTATGATGTGTGAGTCAGCATATGATGAGTGAGTGAGTGTATGATGTGTGAATGAGTCAGTGGTAGTGTGAGTGAGTGTATGATGTGTGAGAAAGTCAGTGTATGATCTGTGAGAAAGTCAGTGTATGATGTGTGAGTGAGTCAGTGGTAGTGTGAGTGAGTGTATGATGTGTGAGTGAGTCAGTGTTAGTGTGAGTGAGTGTATAATGTGTGAGTGAGCGTATGATGAGTGAGTCAGTGTATGATGTGTGAGTGAGTCAGTGGTAGTGTGAGTGAGTGTATGATGTGTGAGAAAGTCAGTATATGATGTGAGTGAGTGTATGATGTGTGAGTCAGCATATGATGAGTGAATGAGTGTATGATGTGTGAATGAGTCAGTGGTAGTGTGAGTGAGTGTATGATGTGTGAGTCAGCGTATGATGAGTGAGTGAGTGTATGATGTGTGAGAAAGTCAGTGTATGATGTGTGAGTGAGTCAGTGGTAGTGTGAGTGAGTGTATGATGTGTGAGAAAGTCAGTGTATGATGTGTGAGTGAGTTCAGTGTATGATGTGTGAGAAAGTCAGTGTATGATGTGTGAGAAAGTTAGCGTATGATGTGTGAGAAAGTCAGTGAATGATGTGTGAGAAAGTCAGTGTATGATGTGTGAGAAAGTCAGTGTATGATGTGTGAGAAAGTCAGTGTATGATGTGTGAGAAAGTTAGCGTATGATGTGTGAAAAAGTCAGTGTATGATGTGTGATAAAGTCAGTGTATGATGTGTGAGAAAGTCAGTGTATGATGTGTGATAAAGTCAGTGTATGATGTGTGAGAAAGTCAGTGTATGATGTGTGAGAAAGTCAGTCTATGATGTGTGATAAAGTCAGTGTATGATGTGTGAGAAAGTCAGTGTATGATGTGTGAGAAAGTCAGTGTATGATGTGTGAGAAAGTCAGTGTATGATGTGTGATAAAGTCAGTGTATGATGTGTGAGAAAGTCAGTGTATGATGTGTGATAAAGTCAGTGTATGATGTGTGATAAAGTCAGTGTATGATGTGTGAGAAAGTCAGTGTATGATGTGTGAGAAAGTCAGTGTATGATGTGTGATAAAGTCAGTGTATGATGTGTGATAAAGTCAGTGTATGATGTGTGAGAAAGTCAGTGTATGATGTGTGAGAAAGTCAGTGTATGATGTGTGATAAAGTCAGTGTATGATGTGTGATAAAGTCAGTGTATGATGTGTGATAAAGTCAGTGTATGATGTGTGAGAAAGTCAGTGTATGATGTGTGAGAAAGTCAGTGTATGATGTGTGATAAAGTCAGTGTATGATGTGTGAGAAAGTCAGTGTATGATGTGTGATAAAGTCAGTGTATGATGTGTGAGAAAGTCAGTGTATGATGTGTGAGAAAGTCAGTGTATGATGTGTGATAAAGTCAGTGTATGATGTGTGATAAAGTCAGTGTATGATGTGTGATAAAGTCAGTGTATGATGTGTGAGAAAGTCAGTGTATGATGTGTGATAAAGTCAGTGTATGATGTGTGAGAAAGTCAGTGTATGATGTGTGAGAAAGTCAGTGTATGATGTGTGATAAAGTCAGTGTATGATGTGTGAGAAAGTCAGTGTATGATGTGTGATAAAGTCAGTGTATGATGTGTGAGAAAGTCAGTGTATGATGTGTGAGAAAGTCAGTGTATGATGTGTGAGAAAGTCAGTGTATGATGTGTGAGAAAGTCAGTGTATGATGTGTGAGAAAGTCAGTCTATGATGTGTGATAAAGTCAGTCTATGATGTGTGATAAAGTCAGTGTATGATGTGTGATAAAGTCAGTGTATGATGTGTGATAAAGTCAGTGTATGATGTGTGAGAAAGTCAGTGTATGATGTGTGAGAAAGTCAGTGTATGATGTGTGAGAAAGTCAGTGTATGATGTGTGATAAAGTCAGTGTATGATGTGTGATAAAGTCAGTGTATGATGTGTGAGAAAGTCAGTGTATGATGTGTGATAAAGTCAGTGTATGATGTGTGAGAAAGTCAGTGTATGATGTGTGAGAAAGTCAGTGTATGATGTGTGAGAAAGTCAGTGTATGATGTGTGAGAAAGTCAGTCTATGATGTGTGATAAAGTCAGTGTATGATGTGTGATAAAGTCAGTGTATGATGTGTGATAAAGTCAGTGTATGATGTGTGAGAAAGTCAGTGTATGATGTGTGATAAAGTCAGTGTATGATGTGTGAGAAAGTCAGTGTATGATGTGTGAGAAAGTCAGTGTATGATGTGTGAGAAAGTCAGTGTATGATGTGTGAGTGAGTTCAGTGTCGGCTGCCCACCACAATTGACCCCGCCAGCCGCTGGGAGCGTGACCTCGGGCGGCCATCTTTTTTTTTCCATCACGGCCCCCCCCCCGGCTCCATCGCCCCCCCCCCGGTCAGAATAAACAAGACAGAACAAACTACACAGGCAATATCAATTAAATATTGAAATGTCTCAAGAAAGAAAACTTTTTTTAATGTAATTGTGATCCCAGGTCATGTAAATGTATCGAATCGGCAGAACAAAAGTAATAAAATGTTTCATATAATATGTTTCAGATACAATTCACCCAGAGCATAACCGTAATTCCATTCTAAACCTATTTTATCAGATCCACATCTTCGTGGATTGATTATAGATTGATTTGATTTCATGCCGATAATTTGGAACAGGATGCAAAAGCACTGCGAAATAATGTATTGCTCAAGACTTATTGACTTAACAAACAACAAAAAATAAAGCAACCTTTGGTTGTTGTTTCAGTGCTAAACTGTTTTTTGTTAATCCAGTAAAGTTTCACTAATACTCCAGCGCTGAGATGTTTAGCCAATCATGATGAATGGAGCCTCTTCACGATCGGATTCCAAAAAAGTATCCCCCACCAGCCAATAAGATAGTGACCCGATGTGACCTGGTGGTGATTGGGTCACACTCGGATTCAACCACAAGCAGTCAAAATTCGGCCAACCAATTTAGATATTTTTTGCTCAGAAATGTAATGGATCTGATTACAACCCAAGCTGAGGGTATCACCCCAAATATTTGCATTTTGTCATATGTTGCCGTCTAAAACATATTCGATTGACCTTAAAGATCCTGGGGTGACAAAACGAGTAGGTCATGCGTGCCGGAATCATGGTCCAAATTTGCAAATTAGAAAAAAACGAATTACTTAATTGGAATGACCAATAGCGACACCGTCCCTTCTGGTAGACTAATTCACACGTTCAAATCGGTGATGCGTTCACGTTATGCCGCACCGGGATAGCTGCCATGAGGTGGTTCCCTAGGGGAAAAAAAAACTTGGGCTCTGAGACATTCCGTTAAGTAGTGGACGTAATATAAATGCAAGTATAATTATATATTTATTTCTAGGGCACGCTCCCTTTCAACTGCCTCTGCTGCCCCGGGGGAAATGAGCAGCAAGGGGGTCCCTCCTCCAGCCTTGCCAATTGTCGTCATCACGCACGTGCTCGCAATCCTCCACGCGTGGAGATGACACGTGAGAAAATAAACCGCGCCTGTTTTCCATCTTCATGTTTAGTATGTCTGCAGAGAAAGTTAAATTCTCCGACAGGGGCAGCCAACGAAGGTTTCCGATGGTTCACGCACAAACACAGAAATCCCCCCAGTTTAACCTAAGCAATGGTCCAGGGGAATTCATACAATTCCATTATCGCTGCTGAGCAGACATGGAGAAGAAGTAGAAAAGTGTAGGCTGTCAGGTCCAAGTGCTGTTCGCGAGCAACCATTAAGGCCATCAAGGCACACTAAAGCTGTTGTATGTGGGCAGGGATTGTAAACTAAAACTAAGCCAAACTAGTTGTATTTACCAGGTAAGGCCCACTGAGCTCATAAAGCTCTTTTTCAGAAGCGACATGGCCACACATGATAGGCTTATCGTGTGGAAACGTATAGCAGCCAAATACTCTAAACGGCCGTTGATTCAAAATGTGGAGGGATAAAGCAGAGGACCCGGAGAAAAATCCACGCGACCACAGCGAGAACATGCAAACTCCAAATATACAGGCCTCAGGGTTGGGATCGAACCCACGACCTCCTGTATACCAGGTGAGGTAGTTAACATCTCGCCAGCGTGATGCCCCAATTCAACCAGGGCAATTACCAGACGCATCCGATCTCTTCAGGTCTGGGAAGCTAAGCAAGTTTTGAGCCGGGATAGTGCTCGGATGAGCAACCACCATGCATAACAGGTGTTATAAGCTACGGGGGATATATGGTGGGCAGCAGAGGGCAGTGCAGCAAAAGCCATTGTTGCACTACCGATATGCTCCAATATCCATGCTCCCTGCCTTCAACAACCCATGCTGGCCACTGCGATGAAGTATAATCAACTAACCCCCGCTACCCTCAAAGGCGTGGGGAGGCCCTCTTCCAGCAGTAGATTGACATGTAGAGATCTTATCACAGCGCGATAACCATTGTTGCAGTGCTCTTTCACACACACAAAAGCAAAGGCACGTCGTATACTTGTTTTTGCCAGAGAGGAGGTCAGGGGTTTTGGTTCAAGCGCAGCCCTGCAATTTCGTGTCCACGCGGCTGATGGCACTAGAAGGAGCTCTAGAAATGCCCTCTAAAGGATATTTCGGTCGCCTCTTACACACCTAAAAAATGACTTGGGAGAGGTGGGAGAGGCCACACTTTACCCCACCAGAGGTGACCTGCCAATCAAATGCCTGTGGTGTACCCATTTAAAATGTCATGGTGGATTCTAAGTCCAGTGTGCCAACCATTACGCCATGACAGTTACCGCCACACCATTGGATACATTCGGTCATTTCTATTATGTGCTTATGTCTAGCCCTTGTATTTTAAAAGGAAAAAAAACTTAAAACCAATGGCTTCATGGCATCAAAAATGCACAGGCATCCAAAGTCCACGTGGGGCCAACATAAAAATCAGGGCGCAGTGGGTAAAGAGGTCCCAAGGTGCCCAAGTAACGGGGTGAAAAAATCAATGACTCATCTAAACGGGCACCACCTCCACCGGCCTGGTGAAATAACCACCGTTGCTAGATCGGCACGTCTGTTTCCAGCACGCGCACACACACACACATCTGCACAGTAAATTTCTCTCCTCTGCGGCAAAACAAAAAAACCCATGGAGAATCTGTTAATCATGCAATAAAGACTTATTTACTGCACGCTTTACGAAGCCTTAAAGTAAACGGAACGATGCTGTGTCTTTGCGGCGCTGTTAAGCGTGCCGGGCGCCCAGCGGGTGAGTCTAGGGGCTGGAGCCATTGGTGGCATAGTCGAAGTCCCCCCGTCTCCACATTAATGCACCGGGGGGGTAACATTCCGGAATACCAGAGCCCAGAGCGAGCGAGCGAGCGAGCGTTCGTGCGTGCGGTGAATTGCTGAGCTGGGATCTCCTAGCTGCTCAATCCTCCTGCCAAGACTCTTAGGGATGAGAGGGGGAAAAAATTGAAAAGATTAAAAGCGGTGACATAATGCTGGCACAATATGTATCCTTTACAAAAAGGTTGGCTACGTGCCATTGTTTTTTTTTCCTTCTCTTCTAAAGTGTGATTTAAAATCCTTTAATCTAGGTGTTTTCATTACACAGAGTCTCCATGTGCAGGGCTGGAAAGACAACATGACAGCCCATGCATTAAGTAATATCGAAAGTTCATACAAGTGAATGATCAATATTTTCTTTTTAACTTGAACATTTTTTTTTGCGCAAACACGAATATTGGAACATAAGTCTGGGCTCTGGACGCCTATATTTTATGATCTAAAATAATATTCCACTGAATGAATGTTATTGAGGGTTGTTCAAGTTGACCATAACGGCAGTAAACAAATGACTACTCTTCAGGAGAAAGTCATGAGACATTTAACATCCTCAAATAAATGGGACAGGAGGCACATATACCCTTCCAAATAATATCACGCCTCGAGATGCTGTGTAATGTACCGTGCACTGGAGCCAGGGTTAGATTTCAAACGCGTACAGGGATAGCCTTTATATTAGTACCAATGCGTGCCCCTGGGAATGGCAGTGTATTTATGCCGAGCAAAGTGAATGTACAAACTAAACATAAACTGTCCGAACCTTGAATCTACGCACCAATGCGCTGTTGGGCCCTGGTTTGTATGTCTCTACAAATGTTGAACTTCTTTCGCACCGTACTAGCCAACCGTGCGAATCGGCTTCAATCATAGCCAAGCGCAATGGAGATTGTTTTGATCTGTGTCACAGTTGCCAACTATGCTATAAATAATTGTCGTAAAAAAGACAAAGGTGATTGTGATGGATTGCGTACACATGTGTGTGGATACATTCCTTTGCAATGATTGACTGATGAAATGAGTTGTTCACGATGGAATGTTTACTCATGGGTTAGTGGTGGCACAGTGCATTGTACTCAAGTACCTGAGTTAGAATCCCACAGATGGCTCACACCAGTGGAGAGTTATGACCAGAATGATGAAGTATGGTTATAAAAGCACCATGACCATCACAGCATGGAGTGAGTGAGACCTTCATACAGCAGTGGATTAAAAATGGGCAAAAAGGATAAAATTACTGTCAACTTAACATTCATTTTTCTGCATTTCAACCGTGAAAATTGATTCGATTTCCATGACTCCAATATATTGTGGCTTGGAAATGATGCACGTTTATAAGTGCAAGTCAGTGTCTCGTTACATAAAACATTTTGGTCTGTGTCTGAGGTTTCAGGACCCCCCCCCCCCCCATTTCATATGGCTGTCACTTATGAGATTTAGAAATAGCTCATTACAAGAGTTAGTGCCAGTGAACCGTGCTCTCCTTTGCAGTTCCATGCTGCTTGAAGAAGGGGCTTTTCTCCCCACCGTTACGAACGCATGCTGCTCACCATATTTGCACAGACACGGAATGCGAGCACCAGTGAACCTCACCACCCTTTTATCCAGTTGCGAACAGCAGCAAAAACACGAGCCAGGTCGCAAACCATCGCGTCTGTCCGATCGACATCTTTGAGCCGTCAAATTCAAATGTTCTTTTTGTTGAATATTTTTCTTTAAAATCATACGTGGCAACCCGCACGTCCTCGGGAGGTGCCTATCCGTCCAAGTGAAGAGGAGATGATCGTATCAGGACCTTTGACAGTGACCGCACAATAAGCAATCATATTTCATTTGGTTCTATGCCATTTTTTGGCCCAATAATGATTGTCCGTTTGACTGTCATAATACTGCAAGAATAATAATGAATTGTTTTTCACATAGCGCCTTTTACACCGGGATGTCTGAGCGCAATTTACACGCAACAATAATGGACTTCAACTCTTCACACGTAATAAGTGACTCAAATATCTCAAACTTTTAAATGGTACCCCACCCCCACCCACTCCTCCAATGACAGCTGTCCCTGTGGACAAAGATGACTATGCACCTGGTCTGCAAATGGAATTCATCTGCCGAAAGGGGTCGATGATTCCCTCGTGTAAATCCCGTTGACACATTTTCGTGAATTATTTCTTGGAATTTGGGAAAATTTGAACCAATGCACCGGCATACAGTGGCCCCGGCTCATTTTTTGAAAGTCAAGTTACGAACGATATTCCGACAAAGCTGTGTGGGTGGAAAGAATTGCCCCCGTGCTGTGCGGACCTGAGGTCACTTGAAGGGATGTGACAAAAGTAGTTCTGCAATGACTGCTTCCGTGGGCTGGTCTCTAACACAGAGGGTTTGAGAAACGACATAATTAGTGGGGGAATTAAAATTGTTCCCATTTAATAAACCACCTGCCCAAGTAACCAAAGCATGGTGGAATGTAATTTGTTTAATGTGTAAATAATATAACTTAAAATTACATATGTATATGTAAATTCGGCATTTTGTATTATATATACACACACAAGAGTAACTATGTGACAAAGTTACATTGTAATTATGTTATATAAGAGTGATAATATATTAAAGTGCGTGCTTATAATGAGATACATCTGTAAATGCTACATTTTCTAATTTTGGTTCCCAAAAATGATGACATGAGGGTTGATTTATGTCAATCATCGAGCAGAGTAAACATAATCATTTTAAGCATCATGCTCGATATTTAAAAACACACAATTGCCTTCATTGGTAAACCAAGAAATGTGTGTGACACTAAAGGAAATTAATGTAAAGTGGTTGCTGGTATATTAATAATTTTGTTTTAACAAATACCCACTGCTGTATTAGTCAAGAGTTTATAACTACTCCAAAGACAAAGATCCCCAGCAGAGCCTTAACAGACTGCTGGAACAAGTGCTGCTAGCGAATAGCACCTATAAACGCCGGCACAGCACACGAGTGGGTGGGTGGCCAGCATCCACTCCCGGCTGTCTCTGTCTCCCTAGTTCTGGTATTTTCTACACACCACACCAGCTACTCATTTGGGGCTGAGTCGACTTAGAGAAGCTTGGGTTCCAGTTCAGATAATCGTCACTGTATGGTGTTGGGCGGGAATCTAAATCGGGTAGCTGGGTTCATAGCACAGCGCGCTAACCACAGCACCACCGCTCCCCACAACTTTAACCACTCCACGTACCGCGCCACCCACCGCCGCAAGTCCACAGACCCCACAACAAAAACCCTCGAGGAAGCCTGACTTTTACTGCTCCCAAATCTATGCCCCGTAACAGATGAGCTCATGGGCTGATGTAATGTCCAATTTTTTTTGGCTGCAAGGGGAATTTTTTTTTATCAGTATTTCCATTCTCGCACAAATGTGCTTGTAATAGGCCTCAGGGGCATGCAACTGCGCTACGTGGCCAGACGCATTCAGATATTGGAACACACAGGGACTAGGAGCAGGTTTCAAAGCTTCTGGATAAATGTGCTGCGTTTAAGCGACTGGACCACCACTGCAAATGTAATGCGTCATTGTTGATACGTTTGTGAAATATTGAAACCATGAAAGTAGGAATCTGTTACTCATCTAAGATTTTAACTAATATTATATAATAACGTAATTTTAGGCCCTTTTTTGCCAATTCACTGCTGGGCGATGGCCACCCGAGGCCGAGGCGACCGTGTGTATCTTTTGAGCAAACTTTACTACGCTGGTCAGTGGGAGTGAGTCCAAATCAGATATCACTCACCAATTATGTTCAACTGTGCCTGGGAATATAACTCAGGTTGCTGTGTTTGTGGCAAAAAAGCTCTAAACCATTGTACTACTGCCCCCCCACCCGCTCCAGATACGTTTATATACTCAGCTGAATGTTTTTTCCATGCAATAGTGAACAATGATGTATGATTTACAGCCCTTTATTAATCCACTGCTGGATGGAAGCCTCCCAATGGCATGGCTGTTCAAGGGGTAGCTGCCGAGTGATGAGTGTGGGTTACATACTCTTTGGTTCTTTCGGTAAAGTCACGTGGGTATAAAATAAAATAAATGTAATCACGACGTTTTGGGCGCAACACAAGCGTCCGTCATCAGGTGGGACAACCACAGCAAGAAACAATTGCTGAAGTGGGCAAAAGGACTGCTGTAACAAGAGGCTATGTAGGTAAACTTCAAATCTAGATTCAGTGTGGGTTAGTGGAGGGGAGAGGCTTAGGACCATCACAGATAGCACTCATCACTGGTTTGAGCCATGGCTGGAATCAAACTCGGGATACCGGGTTTCGTGTGCAATGTGCCAATCACTGAGCCACTACTCTCCACAGCGCATTGAAAGCTACACGTGTTTCAACGTGTGCATTTACGTCACTAATAAACAAACACGTAAAATTAACGCCGCAAATCCTTTACCATATTGCTCCAGAAGTACGAAGTTAATACATTCTACTTCAAAACAAACTTTGTAAATTATTTTAACACGTTGGCTTTCGCGACCAATATCATCCATAATAGAGGCTGTTTTGGGTTAGAACGCGTAAATATATAAATGTGTCGTTAAAACCCGCCACCACCCGACACAGCCAGCTAGTAAGGGTTTGTCACGTAAACAGAACGTGCCAATTC
Source organism: Lampetra fluviatilis (assembly GCF_964198595.1). Taxonomy (NCBI): domain Eukaryota; kingdom Metazoa; phylum Chordata; class Hyperoartia; order Petromyzontiformes; family Petromyzontidae; genus Lampetra; species Lampetra fluviatilis. The sequence goes on from NC_136294.1 coordinate 6,087,999, forward strand.
GTCACTAGTCCAGCACTAACCGGTGTGTTGGAGAGCCAAACCACGACATTTACAATCTGAGTACGACGTTTCACCAGTAATTACAACTAGCTTCATCAGACGACAGCCAGATTTGTGGAGAAGTCTTACTGTTTCGGTCCTTATGTAGAGGCGTAGATGTGGTGACCACGCTTCTGCGCTGTTGCGCAACGTGGTGGGGGGGGGGATTACTGAGGCAACGCACATTATGCATGTGCACTATGCGAGTCCTTTGAACTTGTCCTTCCTGTCTATTGTGTGTATTAAAATAGCCCTACCAACGGTAATCCCTATTGAAGTACGCTGCCCTCTGTAGGCATGCATTTCATTAATGTATGATTTGATGATTCGCTTCCACGCAGCACTAAGGCGGTAGCTATCCGAACGGTAAAAATAGTTTTACTTCTTTCAATTTCTACAGATTCGCTAATTAGTCTTGGCCAATAGTAGCTAGTTTTGCACGTAACTTCAACATTATCAAAATGAATTGAGTGTCCTTGTTGGCACGCATGTGCTGCTACTGCTGACAGTTGTATTTGGGAGAATTTAATATTTAGTTGGTGTTCTTTTAGTCTCGTGCTGATCATTCGTCCTGTTTGCCCAACATAACATTTTCCACAAGTGCAGTTAATCCTGTACACACCTTCTGTTGATAGCTTCGGTAATACAGCTTTTGTACCAGATATTACATTCTGTATTTTATGTACCGTGCCAAATCTGACTCGGATGTTTTGTTTTTCTAAACATTTGGCTAGTTTATCAGTTACTCCCGCAATGTACGGCATTTGTATCCTTTTAATTACTTGGCCAGTTTCAAGGCTCGTGTTGTTTGATTTGGTTTTGACATTCAATGCCCTGTTGATTTGTGCATCATTGTAACCGTTCAATTGCAGCGCTTCTTTAACATGTAGAATTTCACTTCTCAGACTGTCACCATCTGACACTTTCTTAGCTCGATGAATGAGCGTCTTGATAAGAGCAGATTTCTGTTAGGGTGATGGTGTGACTGCATTCAGATAGGCGTCAGTATGCGTTTTCTTTCGGTAAACACTGTGTGTTATTTTACATAGCAGATGGTTTTAGTGTGCTTTAAGCTATTGCTTTTGTTTCAAAATCTTCCATGTACAAATTCGCTATCACAGGACACAAAGGAGAGCCCATTGCTGCTCCTTCCTTTTGTTTATAGAAGTCACCTTGCCACAATAAGTAGGTGTTATTTAGATAGTGTTCAGCTCGTCTTGGGATATATTTGGCTAAACCTCAGGTGAAGAACAGGTCTGTCAGACGCTGTCTTTCCGACAGACCTGTGCTTCACCTGAGGACGGCTGCTTGCGTTGTGGCCGAAACGTCGTGAGAATTGTATTTTATTATGTTTTATTTTTATTATTTTACTATTTCCCTTCTACGTGACTTTACCGAAAAAACCAAGAAGATGAATCCCTGCAGTCACGAAAGCTTTAAATCGAATTTTTTTTTTTTTTTATTATAATGTTTAGGTGTGCATGGTGTTTTGTAAGACAGCCGAGCATAATTCTTCACTGAGTTTGTCGGAGGCCGATGCACGAGTAACGCGCTCCGCTGTCTCGTCCCAGAGGTGCTGGAACGATTCGTCTCAATCCCAGCACACTCGTCTATTTCTCAGGGTGCTTCCCGAATTGCGCTCGAAGGACCCTGCCGCGTTGCCCTTCTCGCGAGCAACCCACCGCCCCCGCTCACCGCGGTCCACTTATCATTTGTTTTACCACCAGTCGCTTTTATTCGAATGAGCATTCAGCCACTACACACCGCGTGCAACCTGATGTTTGGTAAGCACGCATGGAAAAGCCGCACCGAGGGCTGGAGTTTAAAAAAAACGCCGCTTTAAAAGGAGCGGCATATCTGTCAGTTAATAAACGTATACAATGAAATGGCACTTTATTTTTTAAGAAGACCATTCCATTATTTTCTGATCACGATGCACAAATGCTCACAATGTGTTCCAAATATACATAAGCGTAAACCTCCTACTCAGGTCTTCATTTCTTGCGAGATATTTTCCGGATTGCTGGTTGGCATATGACTAATAGCCCCAAACAAAAGCGAGGGGTATACGAGAAATAATCTACCCGGGTGCGGACATAGTTTCCAGGTCACTGACCCAGAGAGACCCAGCTGAAATGAAGTCTCCTGAATTCTCGCACCTCCTCTGAGCGTGTAAGAAATCAAGTGCAATAAACCACGTCGAAAATATTAATTTAGCAATTCCGAAGCGTGACCGCATCCTGCATGTAACCAGCTTGGTACATGCTTTCGTTCCTTAAATAAAGTGCATTTTAAATTAATCATCTTATTTCCGAGATGCAGCACTTGCAAGCGTACGTGTTTTTGCAGCCTGCGCGCGTTATGCGCGGTAGAAAGGAATGCAAACGTAATCCGCGGGGGCTATTACAATCGTTTAAAAAAGGAAATGTTCGCGATGTGAATTAAAGGCTCGTTTGAGAAGGCGCTGGAGAGAAATTCCTCCAAAGCAAACACGTGGTTGCGCGCGTGCGTGCGTGCGCGTGCCCGCGTGCGCGCGTGTGGTGGGGCGAGCGGTCTCGCGGGTGCCCAGGTGCTGGTCCACCGAGTGCCGCGGACGTCGATACGTTCCGTCGGAGGCGAACCGCGGCGAGCGAGCGAGTTGCTTGCACACAATACGATCCTGTGCCGCGCAGCAGGTAGAGCTGGCCCACGCTCACAACCCCTGGGGATCGGCTGGGAACAGAAAACATTCCAAGGCGAAAATAGATCTCAGACGGCCCTAAAAAGCCGGGCAAAGTTTATTTGCCGTAAGACCGGATCTAAACCTGCTTTTTAAAGTTTGCGGCTCGATTACACCTCACCAACAGATGTCGTCTTTTTTTATCCATCGTGCTGCTGCCCTATTTACCAGAAATAATAATAAATACAATCTTAATTGCCTTCCTGTTTGGGGGTCCCTTTATTTTTTGGCCTGAAAGAATCCAAAACATTGGCGTGGTTTTGACTTTTTTTGTGTGTGTGAAGCGGGAAAGAATCTGAAAGCCTTAAAATATGGAGGAAGTTTTGTATAAATTTGCTAAGAAACCGATGCTTTTTGACGTGTTCCAGTTAAGTAGCAAAGTGAGAACGGTGTGTTGGATTTTGCAGGAATATTTTTTTTTTTCATGAGAGTAGGGTAATTAACTTAGAACAAACCTTTTCTTTACTTTCTAGATTTGAAGCTTTCGTGACTGCAAGGATTCATACTCTTAGTTTTTTCAGTAAAGTCACGTAGGTAAAAAAAGAAATTAAAATTAATAAATTATTTTATTTTTATTAATTTTAATTTCATTTTTTACCTAAATAATAAATTATTTTATTTTTATTAATTTTTATTTCATTTTTTACCTACGTGACTTTACCGAAAAAACTAAGAGTACTTTTCTTTACACTTACGGCATCAATAGCAATCATTTGTTATCAACTCGATGATTTTTTTTTGCAAAGAACAAGGGAAATAGGAAATGAATTAGTCTCTACAGTTTGCAATTGTAAACGCCTAATAAAAAAAAACTGACCTATTTTATACTATTATGACTATGTATTATATAAAATACCTCATTCAGGATGTTGCTTATAAGCTGTAAGTCATCTGCACACGATGTGCATGTTTTGACAAACTATGTCGCTACACATTAGGCATAACAGAATTACATTGTGGAATGTTTTCTTCGTCTTATCAGCACATGGAGGCAAGTGGAACAAATACCTGTGCATGTCCTTTGTAGTCTAATCATCAGAAGGTATACCCATGCTCAGCGCTTCACACCCTGGAGAATTTCATGACAAAAAAAATCCCATAAATCACACCACGTGCCATCATCAAACCCAATCCACCTTTTTGATGATAATACTAATTATGCAATTTATGACACGTACACTATTCCATGGACATAAATGAACGCGCGGCTCAGAACATATAACACTGCATTTCTGTACACCTCAGTATTTCCTGCAGTTGGCCAACACTTCAACAACAATTCTGCGAGTGAGAGTAAAGTAACATTCTTGTTATTTATAATGAACTAATCATTATATTTATGAGGATCACAACATCTTCCTGATATCAAACAGTGACGCAGACTGGTATGCAAAATGTTAAATGTCCACAGTCACACACATTAATTCAGAAAATAGTGATTCATACATTTTAAAAAATCATGAAGCCAGTTCATATATTCTAGATTTGAAGCTTTCGTGACTGCAAGGATTCATATTCTTAGGTTTTTTCGGTAAAGTCACGTAGGTAAAACATTAAAATTAATAAAAGTAAAATAAAATAAAAATCACGACGTTTCGGAGGCAACACAAGCTTCCGTCTTCAGGTGGAACCGTCACAGTCACGACCGTCACAGCCACGACAGCTCATTTACTTGATACAGCTGTCGTGGCTGTGACGGTTCCTGAAGACGGAAGCTTGTTTTGCCTCCGAAACGTCGTGATTTTTATTTTATTTTACTTTTATTAATTTTAATGTTTTACCTACGTGACTTTACCGAAAAAACCTAAGAATACCAGTTCATATATGGTTAAATTATTTTGCTCTGTTAGCTAAACTGGGCCACCTGGCAATGGTGAATGCACACGAGGAAGCACTCTGTGTTTCGTAGTTTCGCCTCCTGTTTATTTCTCAGACCTCAGCTGTGCACGAAGGGAAGTAAACAGCGAGGCCCTATTGAGTGCAAGCGCTTGGCAAATATTCAGCAAGCCACCCAGCCTAGAGCAGCTTTACACGTCAACCCAATGATAGCTCTCGCACTGCCTAAAGAACCACGGGGATTTAATTCTGTAAGCACTGGTATATGTTACTTTTTCTCAGCGTACAGCGGTGTGCGTTATCCGACATTTCCCTTGAGTGGTTACATAATGCCTGATGGATATTTCTGTTTTGAATACCTGTGGTGTTTTATAAAAGCCTTTTGGGATTTGTCCAATGGATTAAGAACTCATGTTCCGTACGTAAAAGCAATAGTTTCTGTCCAATGAAAACTCAAAAAAAAGTTGCCAGGGGTGGAGATGGTAAAATGGCTAGCATGTTCGCTACGCGATGAAGCTTGTGACCTAAGTTTGATTCCCGGCTGTGGCTAACATCAGTAGCGAGCGATGTCTGAAGCTGCCCAAGACCACCCTCTTCACCAAACTACATTGACCAGCATGTTGAAGTATGGTCAAAACCACAATAACGACAACAACCACCCCATGGCCGACATAAAGTAGGGAGGCCTTCATCCAATATTCACTTGATTCATAATTCTTATAAATGTTGCAACAATGTTTTGTATGGAAAATGCTTAAATGCTTGCAAATGTGGCACAAGGGAATTTTTCACGATTCCTTTTTTTACGCTGTTTCATTTCAATTTGAAAAAAAACTTCGCTAAGTAACGACTATTTAAAAACCCTTATAAATGGCACATTATATACTTGAAAAAAAACATTTAATAAAGTTACATTGTTTTGAACCCAAAGGCTTAAAGAAAATTCTGCCTTCGCACACTTGATCAAAAGTTTAAACTTTATGAGGAAGTATTATATAAAGAATGCACCGATAGTTGTATAAAAATGTACCACAATATTTTGAACGTCGCACAAGTGTTGTGAATGTGACTAAATACTAAGGCGGTGCTACAATCAAGAAAAACAAACATTCAAATCCAGTAATATATTGCACCGTTTTCATTTATACTTAAACATTTGTTTCGCTTTTTTATTGTTAATGTGTTTATGTTATATAACCGCTCTGTGGGATAGATGGTGCTGAATGTTCCTGGTTAAAACTGACCTTTAGTTGAACGTTAGTACGTACTGCACTGTTGGCTTTTCAATGGACACTGAAATTGTAACTTTTCAATATTCTAACCCTAAACACAACATGACTTTTAATGATCGGAGAGTGCTTGATTTTCTTTGCATATCACAGTACAAACTAACAAGACCTCATCCAGCAAAGTACGACATTTGGTTGAAAATTACAATCCAATTGGACGTTATTTTAAAGAGATGTTTTTGCTCCCTTAAAAATGATCTCAGTCATGGACATTTTATTCCAATTGTATTTGAACTTCTTGCTCAAATAAACTTAGCAATGCACTTTTTTCTTGCCGATATAAAAGTAAAAATTTGGAAAAAACAGCAAGCAAACGTGTCTTCATCTTCGTACGGCTGATATAGGTGTGGAGCTACAATTATCATGTTACAACAACTATAATCATCGAGACCCACTCTACAAAGTGAGAAATTACGCCTAATGCCATCAGTCCGATCAACGACCTGCCAGTCTCCAGAGCAGCAACTCACACAAACATGTGACCGAATTAAACTCATACCGTAATAAATAAATGATGTCTGTTGGTCACAACACTACTATGTGCTCAAGAACATTATGCTTGTATAGGGTTACATAACACAGAAACAATTAAACCACAAGTGCAAATAGGCATGCACAATTTCGGCACAATCAATTTGCACTTGAAAAAAGTATTTAAAATAACTCGAGGGTTGCTAACACTGAAATAAATAAATGCGGCTCCAGTTTTGTCGGCACAATAGCGCCAATTGATGTTTATTGTTACCATGTTGGTTCGTGGAAGAAATGTTTCAACGAGTTGTTTTTCCAATTAATCACGGCCTGCACTTGTTTGTGCCAGGGGTTAGCAGGAGGCGAGCAGTGGCCAGTGAACCATGGCTCCGTGCCTGTGATTTGGGTTCGGTCCCAGCTTCTACAAGGGCACATGCGTTTCCAACAATTTTTTAAGATCGCCCCGTGTTGCCCTGTGAGGGTCATCTCCAGGTTGAAAGTAATACTCAGGGTCTTGCCCTGGCTGTGGAAGCAGCATAAACGGCCAGGTGTGGTGAAGAGCATGCAAACAGCCTTGTGTACCTCCCAGGTCAATAAGTAAGCACGATGTGGAGGTTTACTCCCACGCAAGCCTACCTCAAGCAGTCAACATATTTTTCTGCCAGCAGCCTTAGCATGGGTAAAAAAAAAAATCAAAATTTTTCACAAACTGTGTCGGCAACAAAAGTTATGAGAGTCATGTGTTTCGCCTAGCTCAGCACGCTACTAAATGTCTGATCGGTAAACACGAGGGAGCTACTGATGACTTCTGGCTCAACGAGTCACATATGGCTGTTATGGTTCCACGCACCAACAACCTCTTGCCAATAATGTGTAAGCCAACACTCTGCAGCAGTCCAGTGTCATAATGCATCAGCTAACATAGTCAGAGACAATGTTGTGAAATATAAGCCAACCTTGAAGGGCACACTTTATAAGGTATGAACAAATGTTAAAAGGGAACATTGCTTCTTATTTTTTGTCAGAGTTATCGTTTGGTGGTGCCCATGCAAGCTGTATCTGTTTTAAGTGCACTTAAATTCTGAAGCCTCATAAATCATAATATTTTTAGCTTCTTATTTAAAAAAAAAATTCTTTGAACTTTTGGTGTGGACAAACAGTGCTACGTTTTCTAACTCAACATCAAACATGCACTTTCATGAATTTTTCCAATTTTTTTCCAAAATTAGTGAAATATTGCAGTGGTAGACAAAAGTTTGAACCCAAAATCCAATTCCCATGGCTATAACAGCTAAAAGTAGAAGTCCAGACCTGAAATTTCTTGCTCACGCAACTGCTGGCAGAATGACCTTGGGGGAGCTCTAGAGGGCATTTTGGCCTACTTTTCCAAGCTGGCCAGATGTCTTGGAAGAGGTGGTGGTTCTCACGTTTTACCCTACCACACGCAACCTGCCCATCGACTTTGCCGAACCCATTTACACCGCCAGGTAGAGACAAGAGGGGCATTTCAGAAATCTTCGTGTTGTTTCAACTGTCTTAAGATTCAACCGGCCACCTCGGATTGAAAGTTCAGAGTGTCACATACCGTGCCTGCACATTTGGACTGTTCCACATCAAACTCAAGGCTCAGTATAACACGCCTGATTAAAATGCTCCGCTTGCTTCTAAAGGGCACGGTTGACCATTCGCCACTGCCGCCGTGGTTGTCTGGACAACCTGAATCCGAGTCAGTATTTACACTCATTATCGTGTTGCAAAAACCATCGAGCATCTTGTGTTTACTCGCTCGTACATTGGTGCCTTGAGCGTCGTCGCTACGCTCCTCACGGCGCCGCTTGCGTAAAAATACGTGAGCTCATTCGGTCGGGGAGAGTGGTGGGCGGGGGGGGGAATTGCAACCCGCTGGCTCAAGGCAAAGGCCCTCTTGTTTGTGCCCAAATTATGACCCAAACATCTTCTCAGCTCGGCAAAAAGGGGACGGCGGATCACAGCGGTGGCGGCGGTCGTGCCGGTGACTCTGCCAGTCCGCGTGGGGTTCCCGAAACTCCTCTGAGCATAGTTTGTGCATTTCCATGGCGACGCGGGTCATAGTTTGTGCATTTCCGTGGCGACGTGGGTCAGGCGCACTCCGCTTCGATAAGCTACGTTGAATCACCGCCCATGGGTTTGCGTAACGAACGCTTTCATAATGTTTCTTTCACGCGGAGAGACAGATTTGTGCAGGGAATATATTGGCCGCCAATCGATGTTGTTGTTTATATTCTCCACAACGACTCCAATGATCATTTTGCAGTTGTGCCTTACTTCTTTGGCGGGCTGCTGCAAAGAGAGAAAGAGAGAGTTTGGAGGGCAGCAAAGCTGCTGAGGTTTTGTAGAATGAAAGAGGTGGCTTAAATTTCGATTTAAAGCTTTCGTGACTGCAGGGATTCATCTTCTTGGTTCTTTCGGTAAAGTCACGTAGAAGGGAAATAATAAAATAAGAATTATTTTATTATGTTTTATTTGTATTATTTGTATTATTTCCCTTCTACGTGAATTTACCGAAAGAACCAAGAAGAAAGAGGTGGCTGTTGCTCTGCCATTGTGTCAGAACACGAGCGTGTCCAGAATTGTTTACAAACGTAATTGTTTCAATGCACGATGTTGTTTTTCTCTTCTCCGAAGGTTAAAGATTCCACGGTGCGTTATTTGGGCGCATTCCAACACCGTCTGTGTCGGGCACTACTGTGTAATCACCACGCTCTCTATGAGAAGCACTCTTTACTTTATGACAGCGTGTCAATCAAATGTTTCCCCCCCCCCCCCACGACTATAATTAAAGCACATTGCTGTAACTATTCACATTTTCAAATGGTTTTCCATTACGTGGTATGTGTCAAGTCTAAAATGCGGTGGATTATATTCACTAACACATGAGAATTTGTAAGTTTCTTGAAATAGGCATTCCCACACGTGAATCATTTGCTATATAACTTGGATGTGTTTGAAGCAAAGCTCGGTATTCAAGGTAAATAGAATATGTTAGGTTAGGCAATGTCCGGTATATATTTCAGACTTCAGTTGTTATTTGAGTGTTATCGCTACGCCGCTTGTGACCCAACACATGTAACCATCAATAAGCGTATGCACTGCAGTTTCCAATTTATTTTAATTTCCTTCTGGCTTTCTTGACTCCACCTTAGGGACTCTAGCATTCAGGAGCCATGAGAAAAGCAGTGAAGTCACTTCTTTCTGGAATATTATACGAAGCACAAGTCCCTTTTCATTTCAACAATCTTACAAACACACAGAAACCTTCGCAATCTTTACATTCAGCATGGATCATCACAACGTTCCAGGGGGGAAAAAAACTATCATCATTCATGAGGCAAAGAGTCCTGCGTGTGCATGCGTGTGCAAGTGTGTATGTGCATGCGTTGGTGTGTGCACACGTACGTCTGTTTGCATGCATGCGTGTGGGTATATGCATGTGGTGGGGAGCGGTGGTGGAGCGGTTAGCGCACTGCGCTACAAACCCGGCGACAGGAGTTCGATTACCGCTCACGGCCAACACCGATGACGATTATCTGAACCGGTCCTGGGCCTCCCCTAGGTCGACTCAGCCTCAAATGAGTACCCGGTGCAGTGTGTAAACATCGCCACTGGGGAGACAAAGGCGGTCGGGTGTGGTGCTGGCCACCCACCCCCTTGTGTACCGTTCCGGTCTTTATAGGTGCTCGCTAACAGCACTTGCCCCTACAGTCTGTTAAGGGGCCGTCCATAAATTACTTCACGCAATTTTGGACGATTTTTGACCCCCACCCCGCCCTTCGTCACACGGCGTCACAAAAAGTCAGACCCCCCCTCAAATATGACGTCACAAAGCTCTGCCCCCCCCCCTCCCTACAAAATGTAAAACATGCTTCAAATCGTTTGAAACTATTGTCATTGTAGTGCGTATTTAATGTGCCGCTGCACTCTGATGTTGTAGGAGAAAACATTTATTAAAAAGTCAATTTAATAAGTAGAACGTGTTGTCTATATTTATTTAAAGTTGCGCATTTTTATGTGACGTCACATTTCTCAACCCCCCCCCCCCCCATCGTCACACATCGTCACAAATGTCTGATCCCTCCCTCCCCTAGGTGCGTGACGTCATTTATGGACGGCCCCGAAGGCTATACGGGGGATCTTTGTCTTTGTTAATATATGCACGTGCCGTGCCGGCCTTCAAAGGTGCTCGCTGACAGCACTTGCCCCAAAAGTCTGTTCGGGCTATACGGGGGATCTTTGTCGATGCCATTGTGCGTGTGTGTGTCTGTGATTATATAAACCAGCTCTGGGCCTCCCTTAGATCGACTCAGCCTTAAATGAGTACCAGGTGCAGTGTATAAACATGATGAGGACTGGGAAAACAGAGTAAGCCGTGCGTGGTGCTCGCCATACCACCCCCACGTTTCCGGTCTTCAGAGGCGTTTGCTAATAGCACTTGCCCCAAGAGCCTATGTAGGCTACACAGGGTGTCATTGTCTGCGTGCCTGTGGGGAGTGGTGGTGTAGCGGTTAGCTTGCTGCGCTACGAACCTCGGAACCCGGGTTCGATTCCCGCTCACGGCCAACACCAGTGACGATTATCTGAACCAGTCTTTGGCCACCCCTAGGTCGACTCAGCCTGAGTAGATTACCTGGTACGGTGTGTAATCATCGCCGCTGGGGAGCCAAAGGCGGTCGGGCGTGATGCTGGCCACCCACACCCTCGTGTGCCGTGGCGGCCTTCATAGGTGATTGCTAACAGCACTTGCCCCAACAGTCTGTTAAGGCTATACTGGGGATCTTTGTATTTGGGTGTGTACGTGTACGCATGCATGTAGCTAAATGCATGTCTTCCTTATTCATAGGTTGATCAAAAAATTGCTGAAGTTGTCCCATGCTTGTGACCTCAATCGCTGGGGAGCTATGAAGCCGGTTATGCAATTGCTAACACGTGCTTACAAAAACAGAATAAATGATACCAACAGTGTAATATAAAGCTGGAATAAATATGATGTATTATTTCAAATACTTTTGTCAATTAATTGTAATCCCATTACAAAGTTATTGCTTGAGAGATGTAGCACTTTTGTACTTTTTGATTCCTGTACAAAATATTACAGGTTCAGAACAGATTTTTTTTTGTAAAGATGCAATGCCCGTCATTCTTAATATGTAGTGTTTTGTTATTTACATCTAAAACTTCCCCAGTGTTCTACAGCAAATATTTACAGAGCTCTGCTTTCTATGGCCATACCAAAACGTAGACATATATTTATTCTCCTGGATTAAGTGCTGTTCTAATTGTAAAAAAAACACACAGGAGCCCTGGATCAAGACACTCTGAATCTAGTGTCCTGCTGCCAGAGTCACATTCCTTCAGCCAGAACAAGCCGTCGTGCAATAGGCTAATTTACCACATTATTCTCTTTCATTTCAGTTGACAGCATTTGGGATGTTGGGTTCAATTAGTCTGAGAAGCCTCAGGCATGACATCCCAGAACTTTTCACAGCCTTAACCCCATGGCTATACGAGTATAGAAGCTACCATAGCCAAGTGGCTTGGAATATTATCATAAAAATGTGTTTTCATTGTGTGTCGCTTCCATTTGTGTGTGTTTAGTTTGTTGTCTTTCCCCCGCACCTCCGATTAGCAAGGTTGGCTACGTACGGTGCGAAATAAGTTCAACATACACAACTTAAAGGTGGAATTACATATGTTTAAATCCTTAGGATTTGATGCATATGCCAGAAGATATCCACGTGTCAATCCCCTGCTGGGTGGGAGTTTCCCCACGCCATGTGAGTCATAATAGTTATTTCACCATACTTCACCACGTTGGTCAGTGCGGGTTGGTGAAGGTTGAGGGTATGTACGTGGGAACATATACATAGTGTACTGTGCTTACATGCGTATATGTTCCCACGCAAGCCCTCTTGGACCCTTGGACTTAAACTTAAACAATGCAATTTCAACCCCGATGAAACTTGGAGAGCTGAATGGAGTTCAAAAGAACTCACAAACAAACACCCTATTGATAATTGGTTGTTTACCCTTCTATCTGGCAACAAAACTGACACCTTTTTTACAAGGAGTCATGTTTACATAGACCACAATACCTGCGGTCATATTGCAAACAAAAACATAACTCTGATGTGCACTGTCCTTGAAGTTGATTGGTCCACCCGAGACAGCTTTCCTTAGAGCCTAGTTTTTTGTTTGCATTGTGACCGCAGGTATTGTGGTCTATGTAAACATGACTCCTTGTAAAAAAAAGTGTCAGTTTTGTTGCCAGATAGAAGGGTAAAACACCAATTATCCTATTTTTTACTGGCAAATGAGGTTCCAATGGTGTAAACACCCTGTTGTGAAATACCCAACACAGATGCTCCCTGGATGTGATCTTCCACGTAGCTCATGGCCCACACCCTAAAGCGCATCTGCACAAATCATGGCAGATGCGGATACCCTGATGCGTGACCCACAAAATACGAAGGAGACATCACAGCGATACGCTCCACTGTCTGACTTGGCCACCTGAATATGAAATTGTAGTTGATGCTCTGGCAATCTCATCAGATCTCGGAAGCTAAGCAGGCTTGAGTCTGGATAGTGCTTGGATGAGTGAATACCAATGCGTGAATAGGTGTGATCGGCTGTAGGGGGCGAGAAGCCAAGGAGAACAGATGCACTAACACAAGTAAGTGACAAGGCAACAGCATATTCAATTTGGTAGAGTTTTGCTCAGTCAAAAAATATATATGCATTGCAAAATCCAATTGAAAAACTTAATAACGAAGGTTGCAAATTGGAGCTAAAAATAACATGTGAGGAAAATAAAGGTAATCTGCAATAAATTCCCCAACAACAATCACCCTCTTTAACAACACATTTTTCAAGTGAAGCATTTTGATCGCCTCCAGACAAAAAAAGACCAGCACTTTTCTTCCAGTCCATTCAGGTACCCCTAAATATCATCCATCAGCTCACCACCACCACCACCAACATCATGATCCTCACAACACTTTCCACGCAAAAGCTCCTTAAATTTTTGGAAACTGGTGAAGGAGGGGGTGGGTGTAAGGGTGAGGTCTGGAGAATCGACAGGATGTGGGAATTCCTTCGTGTGGCATTCCTCAACAGCATCGGCCGTTGCAAATGTTGCAGTGTGTGCTTTTGCATTGTCATACAGAAGCCAGGGTGCGGCTCTCATCTATCCACGGTGGTCTTCTTTGACTCACGCGCTTGATGGAATAAACCTGCGTAATATTGGCCAGTGATCATCTCCCTTCGTGGCATTAAATCAATATGCACCACACCTTTAGCCATCTCAAAATCATCTTGCGTATGATCTTTTCGGCAGGGCGCTTGGTATTGAACGTCGTGGGTGTTCAAGAAGTTGGGGGTTTCCATTGCGCGGACTGCTGTTTAAACCCGGGGTCGTAATGTCATTTCCAGGTCTCATCCCTCGCAACAAAATCACATTTTAAAGCTTGACCCAGTCTGCTTTCGTTCGGTCAAGCCTGTAAGGAGAAGTTATCAGACGCTCCCTCTTGATGTCGAATGCCAGCATTCCTGGAACCTAACTCATTCCCAAACAATAATGCAGCTGCAACATCAATGGTCACTGGTACTCCCTTCTATATTAGCCTCAGAACGTTTTAAACTATTCTCATGAGTGGGCTTGAGTATAACATATAGCGAGAAGGAATGATAGCAGATAGATGCAACTGGTGACAGAATGGCAACCAAAGGAGAGGGTGCACAGGTGATAACAACCAGCACAGGATGTGGAGTGATGATATCAGCTCCTGCACAGGAGCAGTGGCGAGATGTTAACTACCTCGCCTGGTAAACAGGAGGTTCGTGGGTTCGATCCTGATCCTGATGCCCGTTGTATATTTGGAGTTTCTATGTCTCGCTCCCCATGGTCGCGTGGATTTTCTCCAGGTCCTCCGGTTTTCTCCTCCACATTTAGAAACATGCGTTGAGAGTATTTGGCTGCTATAAATTTCCACGTGAAAAAGCAACTTTTTTGAGCTATCAATTGTGGCCAGGTTTCGATTTAAAGCTTTCGTGACTGCAGGAATTCATATGTCTTGGATCTTTCGGTAAAGTCACGGAGAAGGGAAATAATAAAATAATAAAAACAAAACATTATAAAATTCTCACGACGTTTCGGCCACAGCACAAGCAGCAATTTGCAGAAAGACATTAGGACGCTGTCTTTCTGACAGCTCTGTTCTTCACCTGAGGACGGCTGCTTGTGTTGTGGCCACAACGTCGTGAGAATTTTATTATCTTTTATTTTTATTATTTTATGATTTCCCTTCTACGTGACTTTACCGAAAGATCAAAGAATATGTGGCCAGGTTGCTTCTGAAAAAGAGCTACATAGCTCAGTGGGCCTTACCTGGTAAAATAAAAAAAATAGTTTAGTTTATTGACTGTGACATTACTGCACAAGAATTCACCACACTGGTGAAGGGGAAGCCCAGAACCGGTTCAGATATTGCTCATCAACTCAGGTGACCTCTATTCAGTGCATGAACCACTGCACCACCACTCGACCCCAATTTGCAGAGACCAAAATGAATGGCGATTCACCTCCACGATCAATACACTTAAAACATCAACATAGGTGTGAATTAGGGTAATGTTTAACTTTTAAACGAATAAGAAATCATGGGTTAGAAATGTGAGATCTTTATGTAAACATCAGCAAAAAAACTGGCATGCAGTTTCGAATGTTCAGGGACACGGTGTAATCTATTCAACGTCGTTTTTCTCTGCTTTTTTTTTATAAACGTGCCACTGCAGAACTCAGTTACACTGGAGCTCTGTTTTTCTATTCCCCGCAGAGAGGCTGCATGAATGGAGGCGGTGTTATCATCCAAAACAGAGCGTTTATGCATAAATAACTCGCTTTACAATTCATCCAACTCACCGGTTATGAGCATGAAACCCCCCCCAACCCCCCCCCCCAACCCCCCCCCCCACCCCTTTTTCTTGCGCCAGCATATTTCTGTCAAAATGTTTATAGAAGGCCGTGCTGATGAAAGCCCTCAAAATGTTTGCACAATAATCATGCCTCCTCGTGCAAACCGGTCATTTGTAAGACCACGGGAAATTTCATAGGCGGGGGTGGGGGGGGTAGACTCTTGATTTACAGTAAATTTGCCCGGCTCCGTCGATGTGCAAATATTTAAAAGCTACATTTGTAATTTCAATACAAATACGGACGCTTTTTCCCACGCCAACACTCTGGTGGTAGTTCAATGTCGAAATGTACTCCATGTTTCGAGTTGTTTACAAGCCACGCAGAGTAAATAAATATTTTCACGAAGTTCATAGTGTTTAGAGTCCTATTAAAAATCTTGGAATGCACGTGTATTCTCACCACATTTCCCCCGAGTGATTTGTGTTTAAGATGATTATCATATATATTTTGGGGGAAAGTGTGCCCTGACTGAATGCTGCGGCCAATTACCAATCTGTCAGGATTTTTCTTCCATGAGACAATGTTTATATTCTTGTGAAAGTCAATTTCACAATAATTGTCGGCGAATGTTGGTGAAGCATGATTTTACATGCACAACAAACTACATTTTAGAGACTCTGCCTTTAGCAGAAATTAACTTCAGATAGAACATAGACATGCCAGCATTTGGTTGTAAGAAGCATATTTAAGTTGACTAAGCCTGAAACAAAAAGAACAAACTTTCACCAGCAAATAAAACTCAACGACTCAACGTTGTTCCATCCAAAAATGTTTTTCCAGAAATGAAATATTACTGCTGTGGGCAGTTAGAGGAAAAACCAATGTGGTAATGTATAACAAGTGTTACCCAAGCTCACATGTATATACTCTTATTGTGGATGTAGTTATCTCTCAAATCAATCCTGGTTCAGTATTATACAAAATGACTGTAAGATAAAGTCATTTAGGCTTGTGTGACTTTGTTATGCAATTAAAAGTCAACATGTTTACGCTGTTTCTTGCAATGTTAAAGGCTCTTGCTGTGTTGGTGCAGCTTTGAGGCTGAGGTGATTTAAAGAGTGCCCTGTGACCTGCTCTGAAGCCATGTCGTCATACTCATAGTCACACTTTTAATTGCAACAAAGAATAACTTATTCATAATTTGGGGTTTCCGGGTAGGTCGTCGTGTAATAAAAAAATTGTGTCGTAAAACCCTCCTTCACCTGACACGGCCAATTAATAAAAATGTAACGTCAATCAAACCTGGCCAAATTTATGACTGCTTCAATAGTGTTCTAGTTGAAGAGCAATCCCACACAATTTTAATGGGTAATGACGTTTCGCTGGAGAATACTAAAAACTATTTTTTATTTTACAAAGTAAGGCCCACTGAGCTATATGGCTCTTTTTCAGAAGCAACCTGGTCATCAAAAATGATAGCCCAACGAAGTGGCTTATTACGTGGAAATGTATAGCAGCCCAAATATTCTAAACGGTAAAAAACCGCAGGACCCAGAGGACATGCGACCACGGGCAGATGCACATGCTATCTCCAAATACAGAGGCACCAGGGTCAGGATTGAACCCATGACCTCCTGCATCCCAGGCGATGGAGTTAACATCCCCTAGGTAAAAAATAAAAATTAATAAAAGTAAAATAAAAATAAAATAAAAATCACGACGTTTCGGAGGCAACACAAGCTTCCGTCTTCAGGTGGAACCGTCACAGCACGATAGCTGTATCAAGTGAGAAAAATTCCAAGAAAACAGTCCTTGTATATATACTGGTTGAGGGTGGGAGGATCCAAGATAGGCCCTGAATATTATTTTTTTGAGGTTCGGTGCGGCTGAAGCACGCTGTTAGGAATGAACCTTTGTTGTGTATTAATTTTATTAATTTAAATTTTTTTACCTACGTGACTTTACCGAAAAAACCTAAGAATATGAATCCTTGCAGTCACGAAAGCTTCAAATCTAGAACTAACATCCCCTAGCCACCACAGCACCCATCCAGCATCATCAGGTTAACAGTTCAGTCACTGCATCACATTGTGGCAATGTGGCTATATTTCTGCTGTTTCTACCAACACATCAAGTAGGCACGTAAGTGTCCATGATCTTGAAAGGAACAAAAAATACAGAAACAATTAACATTCATTGATTTACAGCCCATTGTCTTGTCACTGCTGGATGAAATTCTCCCCACACTGTGTTGGTCATGTTGGGTTGTTTGACAATATTTCACCACACTGGTTAAGACGAATTGAATGGGGTGGTGAAGGCCCAGGACTTGGTTCAGCTATCACTTCTTGCTGTTAGCCGTAGCCACAAATCGAACTCAGCTTGTGCAGTGCACTAACCACTGTGCCACTACTCTGCCCCAATGTACAGTAGGTATAAAATTGCCATATGTTTATTATATAATCCACATGCAAAAAATGGAGCACATAAATAACTTTCAAAAAATGTACGCCTTTGATCAACCCAACTTACAATGTAACAGCCATGTTATTTCAATCACAGCTACTTTCTAGTTTGTGATGTAAAGTTCTGTATCTGATATCATAATCCCTTTTTGATGTACTGATTATTTATTACACTCATAACGTGCCCAATAGATACAGTTACACTCCATCGGCCAACATTTAGAGCTGTTACATATGAGCATGCACCCAAGCAGCTCTCCTTTGATATAAAAACAATGTGTTCAAAACTGTGGAACTACTATACACTCAGCTACCGCCACTACACACTTGTTTAAAAGTACAATGTGGAAACATCCAACGAAACTATCACACAGCCAAGCATGACTGCTGTTGTGTTGTCAATGTTTTCAAATGTGAACTTTACAAAAATATGTTTGACATGTTGCCCCCCCCGCTCCCAAATAACAGTGCCAAGTGTTTTATAAACCACTGCGGGGGGGGGGGGGTATAACGTTGTTTGGTGGCTCAGCAGTAGTTGGCTCAGCGGTAGCGTGAGACTCACGATCAGAAGGTTGCCAGTACAAACCGAAAAACGGTGATTGGTGGTTCCTGTGGCCGACCATCAACTCTGTCGTCAATAACGTGAATATAAATGTATGCGGAAGTCAACAGTAATTGTCCTGTGGAGAGACTCACCCCCTGTCATAGGAATGATGAATTTCCACCACTAGTTCCGGGCTGTAAACGGGAGGTGCCCAATGAGTAGGAAATCACTTTGACTTTTTGGAATGTTGTTTGAACTTCCCCCATTGGACGGAGTCAGATTTTAACTTTCAAAAACTCCAACCAAATGATAGTTTTTTCTTCACATTTTAGTCAAAATTGGAATATTACATTAAAATACAAAAAAATCCCTATAATTGTGAACACCAAGCTTTGGTATTTAGCTGTAATGCAATACAATTAAGATGTTTTGTTAAATAACATCATAACAAATAAAGAATTGCCAATTATATAGTATGTTAGGCATCACGAGGTGTTTCATGACATTAGAATAATTAGGTAATCCAGATACCGGCCATAAAAGGGGCAGTGGTTATGACATTGTACTATGAACCCAGCGGCCTGAGTTTTGATTCCCGGCCATGAACGAGCATCAGTGTAATATGTGAACCGTACCTGGACACACGCGTAACCAAACTGCACTCACCAGCGTGGTAAAGTACGGTCAAACAATTCTAGATTTGAAGCTTTCGTGACTGCAAGGATTCATATTCTTAGGTTTTTTCGGTAAAGTCACGTAGGTAAAAAAAATTTAAATTAATAAAAGTTAATTAAAAATAAAATAAAAATCACGACGTTGCCTCCGAAACGTCGTGATTTTTATTTTATTTTCATTTTACTTTTATTAATTTTAATTTTACATTTTTTACCTACGTGACTTTACCGAAAAAACATAAGAATACGGCCAAACAAGCCTCACGACCGACACGTCTTGAGGCTTCCATCCATCAAAGGGCTGCAAATGACGACAGTATTATTAGTTACGTGAACAACGCGTGGGTCACCACAACCACACACCCACACTCCTGCTATTGTGTAACTGCTGGTTTGGCCTTTAAGTTATTAATTTTGCAGGAGAGGGAGCAGGAATACAATTTTATGTGTGCACATGCGTGTTGAGTGAGTGAAAATGTCTTGAGTAGCTTGCCAGAACTCAAGCTTATTTCTTGAGCTTAATTGGAAATCAGAATTTGTGAATTCCCGAGTGATGAAAAAGCAACTCTCAGGAGGAAAGCAAGACCAATAGTCCAATTATTCACGACTTCAGTAGCGGTTCAACAACGCACACCTGACTCACTGGGGCTGAAGGATAGGCAGTAATGTGAAAAGCTCAGATATGTCAAAATCTATAGAAAATAAAAAAAAGTAAAAAAATGACACGCAAACTGATTTGAACATGGATAAATGTTTTACTGTACGACGATAGAAAGCGAATTTATATGAGATTCAGAATACGCTACGTTGTATTTGTGAAAATCAATAGAAAATGACAGCCACACTGTGACCCAACACTGCATGTGGTGTGAGCTGTAAATTGGTGAGGGCGGACGTGCGATACTTTATTTTATACACATACATGTATTAATCGCGATTACACATCATGTTTGCTCATATGGCCCTGTAACTGTATCTGTATTCCCCAAATGAGGTCTAAATGAACGAATGTCTGGGCAAAACAAGAAAAAGATCATCAAGCGAATGGATGCTGGCGTGCAACCAATTGGCTGTAGCTGTGTTTATTTCAATTTATAAAATTTTACCGCTTATTTTTTTTTAACAATGCGACCTAATATGCGGCTCAACACGTGTGCAATGCAAGAGAGTATCCTATTCCATGCGAGCTAAACAAATTAACGATTTTTTTTTTACTACCGAATAATCATCGTGAATGACATTTCTCACTGACTCAGGCAACGTACCCTTCTTATTGTGTCACTCCCGTTGTGCCCAGTGTACGCAACACAATACTCCACTGGCAAATGTCATCTTACTCCCGGCTGATGATGCCTCTCACCACGAGACAAGTCTGACAGGGTCACACCAGAGCCCTTTAATGAGGTGATAACACGAGTCGATGTCACGACCGAGATATGCATTGTTTACGATGCGAGCACTTCAAATTAGCCTTCGTCAATACCCTAGGCGAGGTCGGTCATGCCGCTTGCCATACAGAGACCACTTTCACTTTCAACAATAACTCAATGTGCAATTTGCACATCGTAGAGTATTTTACTTTCCCGGCAGCCTGCTGCTGCTGGGGCCTGGAACTTACTTAAACCAATGCTAAACCATTTTTTCGTACGTTTAAACTATACTTCAAAAGCGCATGGAGGTGTGAGGCACCATGAATGGTGAGGGTCAGGTGAGGTTAGAAGGGGTAAAAGTGTAAAAAAAAGTTTTCGTCTCTGGGTAGGTAACATTTGTCTACCACCAAAGTCGAATCAGAAGCCGAAAACGCACGACGGGTTTTTTCTCCTCTCTCCCTCCTTCTGCACTTGAATTTGTGTACACAAGCTTCAGTCTTTACTCCACAAACACAGCTGAAGCGAAACGAGCTGATGCTGGCTGTCAAAAAAAAGGGGCCTCTGCACGCATCTGTCGCGTGGGGGGATGTGGGAGGGGTGTGGGGGGGGCGGGGATGTGGGGGGGTTCAACGCACGCGCCTCTGCGCAGAAAACGATCAATCGTAGAGTGGACGTGCCCTCGTCTCGCAGACACAGACACACACTACTACTAACACGGGAGATGTGGGAGTTCTTGCCACTAGAAAAAAGGTGGTGGTGGTGGGGGCTCTCGAGACAAAACTCGACTGGCTCGTTGTGAAGTGAATATTACGGTGAGTAATATTCATCGCTGGAGCATGGCGCCGCTCTGCTGAAAATGACAGATCCCGGTCACAGGTGTGGATCAAAGGGCACAGAAAAAGTAACCGCTATAGGCAATCCTGAGCCATTGTACTGTGCACATCCACTGTACCGCCGTGCACACTTACATTTGCTTGACTTGAAGACATATTTGCGATACGTTTGTCGTGTTATAATCGACTCATGTCAAGAGAACAAAATAATTTCAGAGGAGGATAAAACATGTTTCTTGTTCATTATCGGTCGCGTAAAATTGGCCGCAGCTGGGAAGTGCGGCAGAGAAAGTGGGTTTTTTTCTCTCCCCTCTTTCGTATTTTTTTTCAAGTGAACCCATGGGGGGGGGGGGGTAGGTCAACATAACAACTCAAAGCTGCTTATTTTCCAACCTGGAAAAAGTTAATATGGAGCGGTGTAGGCCGCGGAGAAATTATAGATTACACAAACTCCCCGCAGATGTGAAAGCATAAACACAAGAAGCATGTACATCGCGACACGCACGGCAGAGGAAAAAAAACCTCAAAAAGTTTGGAATTCAATGCACACTCCATGTACAGAGCCGGAATTTTTATTTTATTTCCTGAAAGATATCCACTCTCCTTTGATTGTTATCTGTTGAATTTGGATCACTTACGGTGCCTTACTTCCTGCACGCAGCTATCCAGTACGGTTTGAATATTCCAAATCTGATATTTGAAATTGAGCAATATTCATCGGACAAGATGTGCATTGTAAACAGCACGTGCCATTTGTATTAGCTCTATTTTCAGCTTGACACAAATGACGTTTTTTTTTTTAAAAGGATATGTAATTTGATATACATATACAGTCACAGTTATATTTTAAAATGGACTGACACATTGGTGCATTGCTCCGCTGAAAAATGAAAAAATGCGTCTAATCGACTCAATAAATCACAAAGCTTCAGCTTATTGCACTGATTATCTACATCTACTCTGGCGTTGTTTCATGAGGGCCCACAGTTTCCCAGCAACACAAACGCATTGAACTCACGTGGCTCACTGACTCACGACCGGTGGTTAAAGGACAAACGGGGAGAATGTGCACGCGATATCCATAAGTCATTAAAGACAAGTTTTCATCGCATCCTGTTACAGATTATATAATCCACGTATAGGTACGTGCATTCAGTTTGTATGAAAAAAAGTTTACAACATTACGTAACTTATCATCGTTAGCGATCATTTATTACACTGTGTAACACAATTTTTGTTCATGTAATTGCTTATGCCTAAAACGTATAATAATGGCTATTATTCCCAACAAACTTGCTTTTTTCTTCTTGGTTTTTTCGGTAAAGTCACGTAGAAGGGAAGTAATAAAATAATAAAATTATTTTATTATGTTTTATTTGTATTTGTATTATTTTATTACTTCCCTTCTACGTGACTTTACCGAAAAAACCAAGAAGATGAATCCCTGCAGTCACGAAAGCTTTAAATCGAAATTTAACTTGCTTTTGTGACCAGGACAGTGATATTTTGAAATTTACCTACTTTCAATGAGAAAACGGGCAGATTTGTGTATTTTATTTTCGTTCACATAAAGTCACAAAAAAACAACATATGAATAGAAATTAACATGTTTTTATACTAAAGTAATGACTACAAAACATTTAGAAGTGAGTCGTTTTTCGAGATTTATGATTATATTGTAAATCACTTTCACGACTCGGCCCCCAAATGTAGTCTCCCATCATGTTCTCGTTATACTGTCCTTGGTAGCAGCGTTAAAAGTTCAGTATATCCTTGTGGAAGTGCTCGCCTTGCTCCTCCGAGTACGCTCCCATGTTCTCCTTGAATTGATCAAGATGAGCATCAAGGATATGGACTTTGAGGGACATCCTACAGCCCATTGTGCCGTAGTTCTTCACCAGAGTCTCAACCAGCTCCACATAGTTTTCGACCTTGTGATTGCCTCGGAAGCCACAAACCACTGCGACAAAGCTGTTCCAAGCCGCTTTCTCCTGACTAGTGAGCTTCTTGGGGAATTCATTGCACTCCGGGATCTTCTTTATCTGTGGTCTGACGAAGACACCGGCTTTGATCTTTGCCTCAGACAGCTTAGGGAAGAAGTCTTGAAGGTACTTGAAGGCTGCCGATTCCTTATCTAAAGCTCTGACAAATGGTTTCATAAGCCCCATTTTGATGTGCAGTAGTGACATTAGCACCTTCCGGGGGTCCACCAGTGGCTCCCTCTTGACGTTGTTCCTCCCCACAGAGAACTCGGTCCGCTGTGGCCAGTCCCGGCTGTGGTAGTGCATCTTGGTGTCCCTGCTGTCCCAAAGGCAAAGATAGCAGGGAAACTTGGTAAAACCACCTTGGAGATCCTACAGGAATGCCATCAATGAAGAGGCGCCACTCATTCTGGTTACAGGTGATTCCGATTGCCTCGAACAAACTGGTCACATCGTGGCAGAAGCAGAGCCCATCTTGACGGGTGAAGAAGCTGCAAAAAGGTCGGTGACGCTGTCCTGGTCACAAAAGCAAAGTTGGTGGGGAATAATAACCATTTTCTGTACTTTTGAGGCATAAGCAATTAGGAAATAACACTTACTACGCAGGAACAAAAACAATTGTTACACTGTGTTATCTGCTGCCAACTAAGGGTCCCGTTTATCCCTCTTGGGAAAATAATTGCGACTGAAACGCCCTGCATTTCCGTAGTCGCGTGCCAAGTGTTTTGAAACCACGGAATTCGTTTCTTAGATCGGGCCTCTCTCTCGGCTGATGAGTGTTCACGGCTGCCTTGACTTTGACACCCACTCCACGTCCTACACTCCCTTGCAAATAAACTCATACGATCACCACCAGCAAAGAGATGCCATGAAGATGCCTGCCAATGTTATGGGATGCTATTAGCATGAATGACGCTATATCAAGTGAACGCATTACAGTAGAACCCCTCTTGTTCCACGAAACCGGTCGTTAAGTGATTTGGTCGTTAAGTGAGGATAGGAAATACACGTTAAAGGCTTATTCATTCTGATAGCATTGAAAGTTACCCCTTTTCACCCAAAAAACGTTCTGTAGAATATTCAAACAATGGATATTAATACATAAACATGATAAATACATGATAAAAAAACACGGTTAATCAATGAATTAATTCATATTTACCGTACCTACAACAGCCCGTGATTAACAGGGGAATGGTTGGTAAGCGAACACATTGGGCTCTATGGAGGCTCATCATTAAGCGATTAGTCGTTGACAGGGGTGGTCGATACTATACACTACACCACTATACACTACACCACTATACACTACACTATACACTACTACTATACACTACACTATACACTACACTACTATACACTACACCACTATACACTACACTATACACTACTATACACTACACTACTATACACTACACTATACACTACTATACACTACACCACGATACACTACACTATGCACTACACTATACACTACACTATACACTACTATACACTACACTACTATACACTACACTACTATACACTACACTACTATACACTACACTACTATACACTACACTATACACTACTATACACTACACTACTATACACTACTATACACTACACCACTATACACTACACTATACACTACTATACACTACACTACTATACACTACACTATACACTACTATACACTACTATACACTACACTACTATACACTGGATGAATGCCTTCACTGCTGAATAAACAAATACTGCTCTACAATGTTTTCGTATGCTACAATATAATTACTTGCATTCTGTAACCGTGATGTAGTCATTCCTTTTTTGCCCAAAAAAGTCGCTTTTTTACTTTTAGTTGCAGACTCCTGTGCTAATTGCAATTTTCAGAGTAAACTCAAGTAATGGTTATGCAAACTCTCAGCTGATGAGGTAGTTCCAGGTACGTGACGCGAAACGTCGGACGTCGTGCTGAACAACACATGGCACACCCCAAAGACACATCGGGCAGCTGAGAGCACAACCGCGAAACACTACACATTACCGTACTATGCGCATTAAGCGTACATTCCTATAACTTATCGGTGGAACATATAAAAAAAAATCATAAAATTCATCTCTTGCTTTAGATGGAATAAATACACGTATTATGTTTCAACGCCGATACTGTACTTTTAAACCTGCCAAAGGTGCAGTAACTAGTTTATGGAAACAAATCTAAGCATTGCGGGACATTTTATTCGCGTGATGAATGATGAGTCTGTTCATCACAGGTTCCACGCTTTCCATAAACAATTTATCTTAAGTAAATACCTACCGCAAAGTCCTGTAAAATTGTTTTGGCATGCTTTTTTTGTCTTCACTGCGGTACAATTTCAAACGCATCATTGGGGCTTGTGGAAAACCACGGACTCTATGAAATGCCCCTCATTCCTCCACGACTAACCGTTTTGCTCTTACCTGAAGCTCTTGCCGTTTTCACATCCTCGTCCCCATGTTTGCAAATGCTTTACACTGATTTTGTAATGCTGCGTACAATTTAAATGAGTAGGCAACCTCAGTCACAGGGACGCACGGTTTGTACGGCACTGTTGTTAAAAGCTCCTACGTCTGTTCTCCCCGCGTTCACCATCCCACACCAACCAGTGCAGTGAAATATGGTCAAACAAACCCTCATAGCCCGCACTGAGCGGAGATGCTGCCTTCACCCAGCTGTAGGATGAGGCTTTTTCTACCCCATTGGGTTCACTTGGGAAAGAAAAAAAATTAAACCTGCCACCCCTCATGCCTGTTGGCTTTACAACGATCGATCACGTTCACACTCGGAGAATAACACAGTTAGCCAGTGAGCTATTTACCCGACACGGCCATTTCCGCTGCGGAGGTTGTGAATTAAGCAACCGTAATACCATGGTGTTGCAAGGGATTAACAAGAGTTGTGTTTCAGTATGCAAAACACTTCCTGCACGGCAGGCGGACGGCAGATGAAAGGGAGAAGTGCCTGCACGTTTGTAACAGCATGAGTACTTTCCCACCGTTCACATGTTTCTGATATTTATTTGGTCGAATATTTTTTGGAGTGGTGGGGGGGGGGGGATTGGTGGTGCAATAAATGGCGAACTTGTGAGGACCAACATCATTGGCAAGCGATATATCTGCAAAGGTCATGCCCCCCCCCCCCCCACTGACCCTGCCACCACCGCTAAGCCTCCCCTTTTCACCAAACCGCGATGACCAGTGTGGTGAAGTATGGTTAAATAAATCCCCCTTTTGACCAATGTGGTGTGGAGATGCCTTCATACAGCAGTAAATGATTATAATTTATTTTGTTGGCAAAGCGTGCTCACAGTGGATCCTTGGCATCGCAAGCGACAGCGTGTGAGGAAACCCGAGCGCAACAACTCAACAATGGCAGAACGGGGAAACAAAAATAATACGTAATTAAACCGTCCAGGCATTGAGCCTTGTGCAATTAAAGCACACGAGGTTGGCCCAATCTATGGCTGAACAATTCATGATTTTTAAAATATAACCAGATGCTGAGTAGACACACAATACCCAGCACAAAGTTAGTACATTTAAATGGGGGCATGTTATGAAATGCGCACTAACATTTTCTCCAGGGATATGTTTTTATATATATATGTGGACCTATATACAGTGGTTTCTTCATAAGTGGCGCTTCCAACGGGTCGGTAACCTGTTTCTACGTACATGTTTATTGTACGATGAACACTTATTTGTCTTCGAGAGCTGAGACAATCCAGACAGGCGGCCAGAAATAATGCCATGAACCACACACGCATATATATACCAATATCAATGTACACAGCGTCCGTTAGGCGAAAATACAAAAACAGATCTTGCGAAAATATCGATGCTGTAGCCTTAACATGACACGTGCGATTCTGCAGGACAATACAGCAGACTTAAAATGGGGTTGTTATGAAATGTGTGAAGCCCTACACCTTTCAAACAAAGCATTCAACATCATAATCCCCAAATGTACCCGCACTGCACACGCACTGTGTGCATAGTTTACACACCTGGATATCTCCATTACTCTTTGTCTTCCAAACATTGCTTTTTTTTTACACGAAAGATTAGCGAGCGATGGACTTAAGACGGTCCGCCTGAGGATTAGGAGGAAAATAGCCGCGATTGTGATCATTAAGAGGAGGCACGTGGGGACTGACTAACGGTAAACCCTCGCTAATCTTATTCAACTACTGTACTCTACACAACAGCAGATACACCACTGCAAGAGTGGAGTTAAGAGCTGACATCTTTGATTCATTTATCAAAATATGTCAAATGGCCACCAGCACATCTCCTACAGGTTGCCACGGTGGCGAGATGTGGACCACTTCGCCCGGTATACTGGAGGGCATAGGTTCGATCCCGACCCTGACGCCTGTATATTTGGAGTTTGCGTGTCCTCCTCGTTGTCGCGTCGATCTGTCTCCGAGTCCTCCAATTTCTCGCTCCACATTTAGAATCGACACGCGTTTCGAGTATTTGGCTGCTATACATTTCCACGTGATAAGCCACTTCCTTGAGCTATTATTTGTGGCCAAGTCACTTCTCAAAAAGAGCTACGTAGCTCAGTGGGGCCTTACCTGGTAAAATAAGTAAAAAAAAAGTGCGAGTGTTTTTTTAAGGAAAATGTAAATGTGCAGCCCTGCAATGTCTTGGCTCTCCCTACCGCTGGCAGAAAGGATTCCATTCGCAGGAGCTCTAGGGAACCTCTCTAGCAGGTATTTGGCTTGCTTTTCCACGCTCACCAGACACCTTTTGAACCAAAAACAACTTTGTAAGGCGCTAAATCACGTGAACCGTACGTCTGGAAGGGGGTGGGAGTGCCCACACTTTCTCCCAGCGCACGTGTCCTGCTGAGTGGACAATGGCGAGGCCATTTACAAAACCTGCACCATTATTTCAACTGCCGCGCCAAAAAAATGTAACGGTGACGTCTGGACTGCAAGTCCAGGGTGCTAGCCATTAAATCATGGCATCAGTGAATATTCCCATAAGCACAAGTAAACAACATATCATTTGTTGGCCACTTTAAGCATTTCTACATGAAATGTGTCCGTGAACTCAAGTGGTTCGTAAAAGTTAATGCGAGTCATAAACACATGAATTAATATTCTTAAATGCTATTATTGGTTCACATGGCAGCCAGAGTTGTTTCACACGAAGGCTTGCATCAGTGTTGCCAATGTTTACATACAAATGCCACCATGACATACCATCAAGCCCCCCCCCCACCCCAAAACGCTTGCTAATCCAGGGGGTGGTAATAGCTACAAAATGAACAAATGCTCAAAGTTTCCCATTTCGAGGGTTGATTTTTTTCTTGTATTAACAAAAGGCAACTGGTTTAAATCCACGAATTTGGGCTTTTATTACCAAACCTGGGTTAACAACAGGGCAAACAAATACCGAAGTTGATGACTGATAGGAATTCTGACATGCAGTATTGGTTTTTCGTAGGAACGCCACAGAGGGGACATACTCGTCTGTCACTGAACAGCAGGTGCATATGAACACCCTCAAGAAGCGGAATATCCAAACTTAACTCTTACTGAACAAAAATTTGTACATATCTGGTAAATCCCACTGAGCTATATAGCTATTTTACAGAAGCGACCTGGCCACACATGATAGCCCTACAAAGTGGCTTAGCATGTGGATATGTATAACAGCCAAATAATCTAAACGCGTGATGTTGATTCGAAATGTGGAGAGTAAAACCCAGAGGACGTGGAGAAAAATCCACGGGGAAAAAAATCCTAACCAAAACATGTCGACATTTATAATCATATACCGTAATGCAAAGTTTTTGGATTCAATAATGGCTCATGTTAAACCAGATGAGTTTTATTTGTGTAATTTCACTTATATTTAGTTTCAAGGTAAGGATAATTGTATTGTTCTTTATTTGTGACGATAACTGACGTTGCTATCTAAGGAGAGTGTGTGTGTGCGGACGTAGAGCAATTATAAAACAAACGATGTGTGAACCACAAAATATCAAGTTAACAAGGTAAACAAGATAAACACTCAGACAATGTCTCCTTCTGTCTGTGAACCACATCATGCCGAACAAGAAAGTAATACATTCTGCTCAATATTCATAACAACTGTATCAATGTCATCAATGTGTATCTTAAAATCCTTAAATAGCACCTATCGGTCTATGCTTTAAATCATGAATGTAAGATTAAAAGTGACTCGAGACACATCGCACTCGCAAGGTAAAGATGCGGTCCCTTTTTGATGTCGCAGCTCTTAGCAAAGGATTCCACATTACTGAGCTGACCTGTAAAGTGCAGATTTGGTGGTGGCATTAGCTTTCTATATTTCTCCTACACTGATAAAGGTTTCATTATGGGATTCAGTGGAGGAATTCCCCCCCCCACCTCCATTTACCAACCCACCTGCGCTTGCCACTGCGCGTGCAGGTAAACGATATTCCTGACCCTGACATGAAGAAACTTGACCCACGCGCAAGGAACATTTCGTGCCGTGTGTGCACCACTGTGCGGCCTTTTATTGAATACAGGGCCTCTTGTCCTTCTGTGACACGGCATGGGTACGGGACCTGTCGCAGGCAGAGGGGTTGATTTGGGGACTTTGTGCCCGCGACACAACACGGGCCTCCACCAACAGCCCGAGTAGACGCTGAATGCTGTGTGTACTTGCTCGAACGGAACACGAATGTGTTTAGATTAGACAGTCAATTGTGGTTTGTTAAAGGGCTAACCTTAACAGCAAGTATTCTCTTGGGTGGTTGGGGGTCAGGGAATGGTGCGTAGATGGCAATGGATGGGGGTCGTGGGATGCCGTTACCGAAGATCTCAACCCAGAGTCAAACACTGAATCCTACCCGTGGAAATCTAATCAAACCATCAAGCGGCTTGTCACTGCTCTAAAAACAGGCCGATTAAGGCACCTGTGAGTGCTTTAGCTTGTCCAATGTTCGCATGTAATTGGAACGTTACAAGGACAAAAAACAAAGTTGAGGGAAATGACCTGAAAAGAGAGCGACTGAAAATTCAATAACAACAACAAAAAACTCACAGTAGCATGTATTCCACGATTGTTTTGAACAGGAATGGCATTCCCCTGGCCCCAGACGTACGTGGAAAGTTTTCACATTTCTGGACCAAACCACTTTCCCGTGCGTGTACTTGTCCTATTTGCTTTGCAGCAAAGTGAGATTTTCACTGCCCTGTCACTTCCACCTTACCACCGTGTCTGTCCTACTGTCTGTCTGCCTACGAGAAGGGCTTCTCCCACACATCCGAGTGTGCTTGAAACTGAACGTGAGGCTGTCTAAAACAAATATATATTTTAAAAATTACACATGCATGTTGAAACATTCACACGAGGGATGTTCCCCATTAATTGACATCTATGGTTTAGAAATGTGTCAAACCCCAGTGGCAATTATGCAAGATACATTTGTTGCATATTTGCTCATGTTCACTTACAAATATTCATGTATTTTTTTAAAGCAATGCTGAAAAAAATTATCGGCATGTGTTTATTTACATATTACAATTACATGCAGAGTTTAAAGCAAAAATCGTTATTTTCCAAATTATGCATACCTAGAAGTATTAATATTATAAGTTGGAAAATCAACACGTTATTATGAAGGAAGTGGAAACATTCCTCCTAAACCACTAACAGGCT
This sequence comes from Lampetra fluviatilis, assembly GCF_964198595.1. NCBI lineage: Eukaryota > Metazoa > Chordata > Hyperoartia > Petromyzontiformes > Petromyzontidae > Lampetra > Lampetra fluviatilis. The sequence continues at coordinate 6,118,857 of NC_136294.1, forward strand.
TGTTTATATGCCATTTATTGTAAAAAAAGGCATTGCCATTAATAGCAGCAAAAAGAAAGAGCACCAAAAATGCAATAATTGGCCCTTTATTTAATTCCATTTTCCATTTTCATCAAAATTGGATTATAGTAAGAATAAAATGTCTCATTAAAGTTTCTGAATGGTTAATTTAACATGTTACATAACAGACATACTCCTGCAAACTAAATCGCTTTTGACACAATGACGGCATACTTTCAGCAATGCCGCTAAGCCAATTGGTAGAGAATTTTCATCCTGACTTTGGGCCTC